>NC_045949.1:22126462-22726462 GCF_004382195.2 Drosophila sechellia | reverse complement strand
GTCGAATTGTAACGTCACTGATTCCAAAGTTCAGCTTAGACTTTATGTCCCTAAAGAATACCATACAAAAGGATCGATTTTGCTGTAACGAACTATACGTCGATCCTCTATGTCAGTCGTTTTACGTATGGTACCACGGTTTTCGGGCTACCATTCATATTTAATGGCATACCATTTTGACAGAACATTAAAGGGTTTTTGAATGTCCTTATTAAACGTGTTTACAGCGCAGAGGTTTATTGGTAACTGAATTCAAATTATGTATACTCGCTGCACACAGGCAGCGTCAAAATATGCGAACAAAGAGTGATCGCCGATTAGTAGCGAAAACACTCAAAAAGAAATTAACCATTGCTCGCAGGCGACTTGAGTGTTTGAGTACACAAGTAATTGAGTGATTCTTACATACATACATCGTTGTTCATTATACATATATGTTCATTATATATTCAACAGTCCTTATATGTTTTTCTTTTTTTTCTTAGCTTAAGAAATAACATTCGTGTCTCCTAGGACTGGAGTTGGACTAGGACAGCACTACTGTCCTCTACCAACTAAAATTTATTTTTTTTTAATTTATTGTACTTTTAAATATACGAATTAACTTAACCAAACACACTTTTAGAAAATATTGATTATTTCGAGACGTTACGTTATGAACAGCCTACAAGTTGTAAATTTGCTCAAGAATGTAAATAAAAAAAGGTTAAAAAAAAAAACTAACGGGATTTTCTTTTTTTTCCTATCTACACATTCTATTTTACAAAAATAAGTTGAATAAAAAGTCGATTTCGAGAATACCTTTGTTTTTTATTAGTTTCCCTTGCACTGCTATTTCATTGAACACAGCTGTATGTACTATAAAACAAGTAATCGTTATTATACCCGTTACTCGTGGAGTAAAGAGGCATTCGAGATTTATTGAAAGGTATGTATGTAACATGTAGAAGGAAGCGTTTTCAACCACAATAGGATCATTTAGAATGACCGCGTCTGTTTATGTAAACGTCGCAGCAACTATATAAGCTAGAATGTTGAAAGTAACCATACAGATTGCAGATATATAGACGGAGAGCAAGTTTGTTGCCATGTTGCCACGCCCACTCTAACGCACACAAGCCGCTAAAAAATGTTTTGATCATTTTTCATATTTTTATTTGTCTTGTAAAATATTATCGATTTGCCAAAATCCTTTTTGCCACGCCGTCATAAACCGCCCAAAACTGCCACGCCAATACTTTTGGAAAATGATTTGATTTTTCTTCGGTTTATTGTTTGTCTTGCCAAAGTGAGTGAATTTATGAAGAATTTTGAATTGAATCAATTTCCGGAGATCCGTAATAAAACTCAAATTCTTATCTCAGCATCGACCAAGTTACCCACTATATTCTCAACCCTTCCAACCTAATTTAAATCAATACACGCAACCATTTAGAGACACCTATACACTGCAGGTGACTGACAACCAACTTATGTGACACTCACCTAAATATTAAAAAAAAAAATCCTTTCCCACAACATACCGACTAAAACCCAAAATCCCCAAACATTTTAGAGGAAATACATACCCTCAACTACAACAACCATCTACATTTAAAAATACTAACTTCCCTATTACCAAACGACTAAGACCATGGGACAGTAAAAAAACCAAAATGTCTATTGACGAAATGGATTCGAACAACTTCAACCTAATTATTTTGAACAACAGTATTATGACCACAATCAATACAATCCGTGCCAAAATCATGGATGGATCATCAGCAACCCGCCAAAATTAATGACGAAAAAAATGAAATAACTCTGAACCAAACTGAACAACAAGAATACACAGAAAAAGCATACAAAGGTTGCACATACTTAAATGCCTTATAGACACAGGATCCACAATATATATGATCATTAAAAAATTTTTTTGTCTTCCTATTCAAGTTGCATGGAATGGACATGCATCTTTGATGTTTCGGAATTTTAACCTAAATTCACTCAATTACGACAAGAAGGAAATCATTAACAACCAAATAATGGGTATCAGTTAGACTATTCAGATCAACAAACATATTCTGAAGATGAGAATAAGATTTTTAATCAAGACAAAAAATAAGTTAATAATGAATTCATTAAAAATATAATAAGGCGTAAGAATCCAATTTTTTATTTTATGCCAACTCCCTCAGAGGAAATTATCCAATACGTTGAACCAAATATACTACATTCTCTCGCTCCAGAAATAATATAAACAAAAGGGCAGTATTACAAAGATTTTTGTCACTAACATTTAGTCTTAAGCTGAGATCAATCAATTTTATTTCTTATAATATATATTGTTTGGTCTGCTCCTAACCTCGGTGCTACAGAATTAAACCATATTTGGGAACTTAACAGTCGACCAGGCATTCCGAAATCAGGATATTGATTATAATTGAGTATAATAGCATATAATAGCAATTGATTCAACAACTTCTTTTAAAATTAGGAAAAGTTATGTTCTAAATAAGAATAATGTGTTTGTGACCCGTATTTTTATTTTTAGTAAAAAAAAGTGTTCGAAGTTCGTTCTTTTACCAGGTATGGCATTATGCTTGATACTAACATATTTGGTCTATAACCAACCTGGTTCAGTCTTGTTCAAGCTGATTTTAGCATTTATGTAAAGTTTTTTGTAACTTACAGAAAGTTTTTTTGACTTACAGAAAAATTGAAACCATGTCATTACAACAGAACTTATTTCGAGAATAATAGTGGCTTGGATGAGCCACTGTTGATATGCAATGTACCATCAAATTAAGATCTGGGTCGGCCGAAGAAGGATTTTGGTGACCTGTGCAACAAAGTTTAAGCCAGAAAAGTATCTAACAGGTGCACTCCCTGATTTTTGAAAATAAATTTGCGGAAAACAATAATCGCATAAGTGCAACCGCAATACATAAATGTGGCTGTGATGGAAGCAGTGGACACGCTACCTGTCTAAATATGTGTTTAGACATGATAAGTAGGCAAACTATAAATATGTTCTATTTATGGGCTGCAATTAACATGTCACTGGACAGCATAAGTGGCAACTACAGATAAGTACGATTGCAGCGGCCTATTGCCGGAGTGTCAAGAGATATGACCACGCGGGAGGTGATAGATTTAAGAATAAAACTCAGCTGCATTTACCAATGCAGACTGCGGCGTCTTACAAGCGCTGCATTATATAATTAGATGATAAGAACCTATGTAAGAAGCACTCGCAGCAGCGAGTCAGCTAGATTCAAACACCCGAATTGAACTCATTAAGTGTACGCACAAGTTTATAGTGTGAACATTTTGGTCCTTAGAGAAATTCTGTTGTTTTCCCCCACCAGTGGTAAGAAACACAGAAGAAAAAACCAGCGCTTCAAAGTAAAAAGAGCAAGGTTATTCGAGTGATTCTGTTGTTTCCCCCACAAGTGGTAAGAAACACAGAATAAAAGACCACGCCTTAAAGTACTAGGATTATAAGGTGAAACTTTGTGTTTTTGCTTTTCCTTAGCTGATCAATCAGCTGTGAGTCGAGGCACAGCTAGGTCAACTGGGCGACCAATCAAAAAATCCTCCAACGGATCACGCCAAAGAATACAAGCAGAAAAGCACAAAAAAGTCACAGTGATTGTTTTCCCAAGATGTTGTCGGAAAAATCTGTGAAATTGATGCAAGAACAAGGAGAGCTGCAGAAAAAAATTCTGCAGCTCATCAAGGATAAGGCATCTATATCAGCAATAGATGTATTGGTAGTCCGATTTACTACTAACAACAATGCGCTGGTAAAATTGGGAGTTGGCGATCATCAATATTTTAATGATCAAATATTTATGAAAACTATGGATGCTATCAAGGCCTACAAGCAGTCACTATTATAGGTAGGAGCCCTTGAAGAGATAAATATACCAAGCGGATCAAAATTATCTGATACCGCATCAGCTCGGAGCTCCAGTCCAGTTGATAATCTGGTTCAACTGGTGGATAGAAGAGCGGACAGGGTGAGGCAACAGATGAGCCTAATCTAAGAAACCATAGATAGTCCAAGTGAGATTGAACTAGTCAAGCAGCTGGCAATGATGAATAGTCATTGGTCCAACGTGACGGACACACTGAAACTGCTTGAAAACAAGTATGACAGAACTGCCTTTGATCAAGATGAGGCCGACATTCTGCAATCTGAAGTGGCCGAACTAGAGATGGTACTTCAAATGAAGTTCGAACAGCTCAAAAGTTCCAACTACGACGTGCCAGAACTCTCAAAAGTGGACCTTCCAACGTTCAATGGAAATGCGAAGGAATGGCCAAGATTTAACGAGCTGTTCTCTGAGCTAATAGACAACAGGAAGGATCTCAGCAACACAAGGAAGCTGGGATATTTAAGAGCCTGCTTAAAAGGAGAAGCTCAAATGGTGGTTAGCCATTTGATATCGGGATCAGCGGCTAGCTATACAGCAGCGTGGGAGCTTATCTGCAAACGTTATGAGAATAGCAGAAAAATATTCTCCCAACACTTCAACAAATTAATGGAGTGCGTGCTGCCCCATGATGAGAAAAATTTAACGAAGTTTTTGGATACTGCGACTGAGAGCATATTCATCATAAAGGAAAAAGGAAAAATAGAAAGCTCTGCTGACGTAATTTTAGAAGAAATTCTACTGCTAAAATTTTCGCCAGAAGCCTTACAGATGTATGAACAGCATGTAAAAAAGGCAAGAGCTATACAGTCCTTGCAAGACGTACTGGAGTTTATTGAGCAACAATACAACTCAGTAAATGCCATTACCAAAAATACCGCTCAGCTTGCTATAAGAAAAGTGCAAGTTAGATCGTGTGCCTTTTGCTCTACGGATGGCCACGATATGATAAAGTGTCTCAAACTCGGAGCACAATCAATTAAAAAAAGAAAAGAATTCTTTCAAAAGAACAGCATGTGCTTAAGAGGCTTTGGAAAGCATAATGCTATCGACTGCAGAAAGCAAATTACATGCAATCGATGCTCCAAAGGACACAACAGCCTTCTTCATGAAGACACAAAACGCAGTATCAACAGCAATAGCCTCAAGCAAGGCCAAGACACACTATTGGCAACAGCTGTTGTTTAAGTGAAAAACAAAGCTGGAGGTTACAACGAATTGAGGGCGCTTATTGACGGTGGATCCCAGAAGACGATGATTTCAGAGGAGGCAGCACAAATATTAAGGATTCCCAGAGTAAGGAGTAGTATAGAGGTCGAAGGTATCTCCCAGACTACTCAATTATCGAAAAATAGCGTCCACCTGACGATCTAACCAAAAATTCCAAGCAGCTTCAAAACATCAACGGAAGCATTGGTTTTACCAACACTCCATAGAGCCCTTCCCAGCAAAAAGTTTGATATTGATATCAACAAAGAGTGGAAGTTCTACAGGCTAGCAGATCCACGATTCAACGAGCCAAGCAGAATTGACATGGTGATAGGTGTGGATCTATTTCCCCTGATTATGATGTAGAAAATAAAAACCATGAATGGAATCTTGGGACAAAAAACCAGATTTGGATGGATTGTGTCCGGAAATATAACTCGAGCAGCAAAAATTATAAGTGCCACTACAACAATAAATCTAAAGGACCTGGAATGCTTTTGGGAATTGGAAGATGAAGCCGATGAGACGATTACAGACAATGCAGAATGCGAAAGAAAATTCCAAGAAACAACCAACTGTCATCAACGAGGAAGGAAGATTTGTGGTTTCAATTCCATTCCACAAAGAGGCAAAGCTGGGAGACTCTTGCAAACAAGCAATTGCAAGGCTTATACAAATGGAAAAGAAGTTTCAAAGAAATCCAAAGAACTGGGCTGCATACAACGAATTCATGAAAGAATACCTTAAGATGGGACATGGGACCTGGAACGCTTTTGGGAATTGGAAGATGAAGCCGATGAGACGATTACAGACAATGCAGAATGCGAAAGAAAATTCCAAGAAACAACTGTCATCAACGAGGAAGGAAGATTTGTGGTTTCAATTCCATTCCACAAAGAGGCAAAGCTGGGAGACTCTTGCAAACAAGCAATTGCAAGGCTTATACAAATGGAAAAGAAGTTTCAAAGAAATCCAAAGCTCTTAAAATCTGTGAAATTTTGTGGAGGGGGCCGAATGGGCTAGCTATAGATGCACAACACTGGCCCATTCAAATGGAATCGGAAATTGTTGTGGTATCCACATTGATAAAATCCGAATATCTGCAAAATCTTAAAATGCGCATCAAGACTCTGAAAAATAACAAGGTACACATTGATGACTTGATTTTCCACACGGCAAGCGGACACTCGGCTCTAGGGTTGACAACGATTATCATAATTATATTGGTCATTTATATCCGGAGGCAACGCACAAATGAGAGACGACTACTGGCCGTACATTGAAACTGATTTGCGAAAAGGAAACTAAAATTGATTCGATAAGATTCCGATATAGTAAAAAGACAAATACTGGACATTCAACCAACAATTACACCCTTATTTACAATTTTCCACGAATTTCAAATGACCATGCTAGATGGCAAAACATTTAGCGCTCTTGATGAAGCACCACCAAAAAATATGAATAATATTAGATGGGTAAAAAGCTATCCAATTGATGCAGATCTTTTGAAATATGGACTATCAACTCTGTATGCATGGATATGGTTTTTGAGTGTATCTTACATATGGCCTACAGACTGCCAATAGAGAAATGACAAGTTCGTAACGAAGACAAGGACAAGGTAGAAGCGAAAAAAATCAGAAATCCAATTGCAGCTAAGAAATCAGATGGGATTATTGGTAGACATTCATATGGCGGGCATTGGAAATACCAACAATGGGAATACGCTAGATGTTTTTTCAGTCAACCGAGTTTGGTTGCTGGCATTGCTGGAGTTTGTGAAGAACACATATACCGATTCAGTGTGATCTTAAGGGTGATGGCTAACGAACACCAAGTCAAAACAAATTTATTCAACTCATATGCAAACGAAACAGCTGAAATTTTTGTAGAAAAATATCCTTGGTTTTATATGCCTTCATCTGTGCACAAAATTTTAATAAACGGAGCTGACATCATCAACAGTGTTGCACTTCCTATTGGTATAATGTCTGAAGAAGCTGTGAGGAGTCTTCAAACTCGCCACAAATCTGGATGCAGGGGAGCGGCCTTAGCAACAGCGTAGACGGCTGCAATGCAACAATAGTCAAGGGCGATCAGGTCAAACAGTAATTAATGGAATTTGGACCCCGGCAAAGCGGAGAAGCCGTGAACTAACGGTACCGCGTTGGACCTTGCACTCGAGCAGGCCAAGGGCACGGAGTTCGAACGGTAACGGTGCGGACCTTGGACATGCTCAAAGAGGACGCACCGTGAACTAACGGTACATTAGTTGGACCTTGTACCCGAGCGGGTCTGGTGCAAAAGGAGAAGTGACGGGATCTCCGCGACCTATAAAGGGACGGCGCAAGTGCAGCTCGAGGCAGTCAGTCACAACACGTAAGGAGCCGTACGTACGCGAGGATAGTCGAGGAGAGTACCGGTGCGAGTCGCGCCGTTGAAGGAATCAGTGTCCGAACGTGCGAAGAAGGAGATCGTGAGTGATAACGCGCAGAGAAGTTGGTGAAGAGCAAACTGTGGAATTGTCGGGCAGCAAGAGTCCCGCAGTACACGAAAGGACGAGCAGTGCAAGTGGAGAGTGATCCTTGGAGTGGAGGACCTGGCGTGTTTGAAAGGATCAGTGGAATCAGAGGTGGTCCCAGGCCGAGCGTTGCCTCAATCCGTGGACTATACACCCTGCCCCATAACATCCTAAACCCGTTCCAGCCGGCAGGTGGTCCTTCGGAGGAAACGACAAGGACCTGGCGTGTTCGAAAGGGTCAGTGGTCGGCAAAAAGTAGTCACAGGCTAAGCGTTGCCTCTACACGTGGACGATACACCCTGCCCCATAACATCCTAAATGCGTTCCAGCCGGCAGGTGGTCCTTCGGAGGAAACGACAAGGACCTGGCGTGTTCGAAAGGGTCAGTGAAGTCCGTGGTCGGCAAAGGTGGTCCCTAGGCCGAGCGTTGCCACGCCCGTGGACGATACACCCTGCCCCATAACATCCTAATCCCGGCCGGGCCGATACGTGGTCCGTTGTCAAGGAGTACACAGGACAACCAAGGCAAGGCGTTGCAGAAGAAACGCCGCAGGAGCAGCGAGATCACCAGAGAAGTCAGCCGTAAAACAGACTAATAAATCGACTATATTAAGAACCATCTGATTTTCCCTGGTGTTCGGGACAAACGCACAAACTCTCTGAGCTGGCCGTTGCAATTCGTAGCGAGCAGAAATACAAAGTCCTTGAAGCCAAGAACAAAGATTTCAGAAACACTCAAGTAAACCATTCCCGTAAGGACAAAAGGAGTAATACCATGGAGGGTGTTATGAAGGGGTTACTTGCTTCATCGGATCCGTGTATAACGGCTATGTCGAAAACTTCTAACACTAGTTGCAAAGAATTCAATTTTGATAAAACCGTCGCTGGACTTTTGATTAATTTCGAAAACAAATTAAATAAATCAGATTCGTCAGATTCATCCGATTCCGAATAATTACGGATGAGAAATAATAATACATTTATCAAAAGTCCAAAATATAAATATAGAGTCAAATCTGTTTTTGTTTATTTGAGTTATTACTAAGGTTCCGCTAGCTGGGCAGCCTGGCCCACTGTGCGTTTGTTGGATTAGGAGTCTTTCAGGGCAACCTCCCTTGACTTCCGTATATTATTTAGCAATTCCGAAGGCGTCGACCGCCACAAAAATATCAAAACATTTTTTAATATGGGTAAATAAAAGACTACGTTCGGCAGAAACTCTAACGGTTCTCTGCCGCAAAAGAATAGAAAAGGCGCCTACATGGCGCGTTCCAAGCAGAAACGCGCAATTACTAGAAATGTCTTTACATTTAAAAGATCTGCGACATATAAATTATGAAGTTCCGTTATTCCAGCGTTGAACCAGAGACTTCTCTCCTGGCCGGTAGCGGTGATTGGACGTCTTGCGTCAGAGTCTGATTATGGGGTTCCGTTATTCCAGCGTTGATCCAGAGACTTCTCTCCTGGCCGGTAGCGGTGGTTGGACGTCTTGCGTCAGAGTCTTCTCCTGAAGATTACGTTGGAGGGCTTGACTTCGCCCCCTTAGGTGTATTGACTAGCCTTGTGGCGTAGCAATTTAGATAATTAATACAATTGTTTATTACGGCTTCAAGCCGCAGCACGTTCTGGTTTATTCGAATGCAAAACTGAGACTAAAGAGATAACAAAACGTACAGCTAAGTTTACCCTAACGGCAAATGCATCGCGCCAACCAGACGAGTCGGCAAAGCCGACTCAGCATTCCCTGCAGCGCGAAGCAACACTCCGAACAAGAAGTGTCAGCCTTCCGTTGCCGGACGTTCTTTGCGCAGAGCGCTGAACTCAATTCTGGCGCGTCAGCATTCTATACATAGAGCTACTTAGTTGCTATGAATTATTATGTTAATAATAAAAAATACCTCCTCCGACTTTATGGTGAGACTTCACCTCTTTCCCTAGAAAAACGGTAATGCTTGTTGATTGTGTACGTAACTTCGGAGGATAGGATCTCTGACTTTAACCCAATCTCTGTAAACACAATTAAATTGGATGAAAAATAGAATTTAGTTAGCTTGGTACGAAAACCTTTTCCATTTCGATGGAAATAACATCGCTAGATGTTGGTTTTTGGAGTAAGAAAGATTTATTTATTTAGCTTGGACAGTGATCATTAAAGGTGAATAGTCTATAGCGCAAGAAAACTTAAACTTGTCTACCTGTGTGCTATTTTTTCTTGTATATAGGACAATATACAAATACTTGATCACGGAAAAGCCGGGACGCGTTTTTGGCGTATCACCACCAAGAGGGTAGACAGAACTCTGAACTGCATGTTGTATATATTGACCCAATTTTGTGTGACTGAGGTAAATTGGGACAGTAAACTATTTCTGAAAGATTAAAGTTTTGGTTGTGAAACCAGCGCAGAATAATCGGAATTTCTATCAGTCCCAATAAAAATATAATACCGCACCGAGATAAGAAATCGGATCGTGATCACTCTAAGCGGAATGACACCAGAGCGAACGGTTAGCTTAAATATACCGTTATTTGTGTGACTGCAAAATAATCGATACAAAAACTTAACCGTGGCGTTGAATTCGATCGTTATTAACCATACGAACTAGCGGGGCAAATCTTCGTCCTCCTTTATCGGTATGATGGCTAGGACGAGCCCAAGGAGGGCTTAGGTCAGTGTTCCTCAGGTCCGGAAGGAGGGTGGCTCGCTTAGCCATGGCGATGCTGGCCTGAGACTCGCATGATGTTGCTTCTTATGCGGTGCAGTACATTCTTAGTATCGTACCACAGCACGCAACTGCTGATGGGCACAGCGTGCGCTTGTTTTACGGTGTCCACCGGTCTTGCTGCCTGGAGTTCCATTCTTGAAATCGATATCGACTTTATCGGAGCATATTTCGTATTAAAACACATGAAACATGCTTTCACGTCACCATCACTATGTTGCCCTCCAGTAGGCAACTGCTGCGAACGTCGACTAGCTCCGCAAAGATGTGCATCCCTCATCAACATTTTCGCAGTAACCTTGTAGTAGCTGAAGAATCCGGGTCAAAGGTTGACATAACGGGGCTCAGGAATCAGGAATCTGCTGAATTTAAAGTCATCCATCGTCGGCTGCTAGTACATGCCTGGCATTTTCTTATCGGTATCAGTTCACTCAACATAGCTTCCTTCTCATCTGCGAGGCCATCGACAGTCAGTCAGATAGCTTTTACGTGATCCGTGGAGCATGGCGAACAAGCTGATGCATACAGATCTGGGTCTCGCTGGCTGTCCCCGTTTACCCAAAGGATCCTCTGGGCGCAACTATTCCCGTGATGTATAAACACCTGATGAAACAGCTCCTTAATAGCAAGCGGAGGCAATCACTAGACCTTATCACTAGCTGGAGTGCTTCCTTGACGGAGTAATTTATAATTTCCTTGTATGTCGTAGCAAAACTCATTTTTTGTTTAATGTGTGAAGTTGACCTCCGTCTGCATCTACGCAGCTTAGATTTAGATTTGGGTTTGCCCTTTCGTCATTGCTACACTCATCATTCCGATACAGTCTTATCCTCCTCCCTCTCAGCATCTTGGCTCACTCTGGCTTATATCTTTTGGTTGACGTAACTCATTTCACCTGCGCCCAGCACCCTGTCTTCCATTGACCCCTACATGCATGCAGTGTCCTGTTGCGGTCGTTTATTTGATCTCTCCGTGGCCCACCGTGGCGGCTGGGTGTGTTCGTCGTGCAGAAGGTAGTGATGTCCTCTCTGACATCCATAAACATTGCAGCTTCCTTTCCTACAGAGCACATAATATAGATCCGATGTTTCTTTGCAAAGTTAATTAGAGCAGTTAAAGAAGTATGTGTGTAGAAGTAGAAGTGTAGAAGAAGTATACACTCTGTACAGTCCTTAACCGGATGCTGCCCTTCACATATTTGCTCGGGTCGGCCAGCCTCGGAATCCGGTTTACAAATCGGTGTACTTTCACGGCCAACGCGTTAGGGAAAACCTCCACGTCTGCCGAGGAAAACTATGCGCAAATGCCGGAGTACTCGCAGGTGTCAGCTACACAGGCGGCTTAAGTAATGCGCATAAGCCCGATTCCACATAGGCGGCACAGTCGCGGCTAGCACCGCTAAGAAACTCTATGAAAATGCGCGGAGTACTTCCTCCGTCTGCGTGTCTTTTTTGAAAGCGTCCTGCTTTAGTGTGAGCGTCGCTCGCTTTTTGGTTTTCTAAAAATCCCTCTGATCGATTTCGTTGCGCGAATTTATATTTTTGGTATGCCCAAATGGAACACTTAATAATATCTACCAGAGACAGCTAAAAAATTTATGGAAAAAGTAGTTAAGGAAACACTAAGAAGGCAGCAATTGTTGATTTTAACATCAATACAGATCTTGAATAAATTTCGTACGTTTATCGGTGTACATGAATTCGAGGAAGAGTATATAAAAACGTTTGACTTATATTTAAGTCCGTTGGTTCACTACTCGAAACTCGAGAGAGCCAATGTATTATCAATTTATTTTACGCAGCGTCTGTACGCGTGATCATATTTAATTCATTTAATATTTCATATATCTAATTTCATTTAATAAACTTATATTTGATCAATCTCATTGCCTCACCACTCCTAAATTCCTCCTTACAGTTCAGAAGTGGGATGATCATGAGGAAAGACAGACAGTAGCGAAGGCGTTGGCAAAGAATAACGGAACTTAGTTACGATTGAAACAAATGTACGTAGATGCAAAGCGTTGTATCTATCAGTGTGTTGATACGAATATATATGTATGTATGTATAACGAGATTTGCTCACAACTGGATCACAAATTTTATTAGTTCGCAAATTGCTGCGACAAATGTAACGCAAGGTGCACAGGCGGCTGCAGCCAACGTAATACCTGTACCACCGAGTCCAACAGATTAAATCGAACACACTAGCACCATTACACGACATACATTGGTCGAGGAAATCGCTAATACCCTGCCAGAGTATGATCCAACGGATGAGAATGGTATCTCTGTGGATCAATTTATTGATCGCATTAATCGAGTGATAGATGCCTATCATTGGGACGAAAAACTTCTCTTGCTTGCCATTTATACTGGACTAAAGGGCGCTGCCAGAATGTGGCTAGATGCGTCTCCAGTTTTACACACCACCTGGAGCGAATTTTGGAATGCTATTAGAGATAAGTTCGGTTCGACACCCGACGAAGCCGAGATTCACTACATAATGTCAAATGCTGTTCGCCGACAGAAGGAAACTATCAAGGAGTACTGATTTCGCATGTCAGCCCTTGGAAATCGTTACAATTTAAGCGAGTCTGCTATTACTCGATATGCCCGAACTGGGTTAAAGCAACGAGAGCTACAACAGAGCATTGTGACCACATAATTTGCAACGATAAAACAGATGCGTGACGTCATTGACGAGTATTTTGTCAACCGAGGTAGGCTTCAACTGCCAAAATACGATCCAGTATCGAAGAACGCTGAACCGAAATCTAAACAACACGAGTCTGCAACAACAAACGATAAATTAAAATGCTTTAATTGCGGCAAACCAGGTCATCGAACAAATGCCCACAACCACCGAAACGACACCGATGTACTACGTGTAATAAAGTTTTTTTTTTTTTTTTTTTTTTTTTTTTTTTTTATGCTAATTCTATTTATTAAGGTATCAAAAGGAATCGTTCAGTAATTCCTCTGAACTTAACCTAATGTGTGATAAAGATAAATGAGACCAAGTGGTATCTTAATTATAAAGTACAAAAGAAAGAAAAATCTAGTCTAGTTATCAATTACTTAATATGTAATGTGTTATATTATCCTCCGGGTAAGGAGATCGCAGGGATCAGCTAGGATAGTTGCTAGTCGGTTCGGGTGGGCCATGAGCCTGTCGGCATAACGGCTGCTATGGAAATTAATCTGATCCCCAAGAAGGGTAACTTTCAGATCTCTTTCGATAACCATGTTCGTCACGTACCAGGGGAGCCCAGATGCGTGACGTGCAGCTCTCGACTGGACCACACGGAGCCTATTAAGCTGGGATTTGGCGGCAGTTCCCCACACCTGGATGGCATAACTCCACGTTGGAGAGAGAATAGCTTTGATTAAAAGAGCCTTAGAGCTCATTTGAAGTTTGCTGGAGTGGAAGAGCCAGTCGAGCTTTTTTAGCTTCGCCAGTGACTTAGATTTGACCGATGTGATGTGGGCCCTCCAGGTCAGTCTCGGATCTGTGCAGGTTCCGGGTCGCAGGGAAAAAGTTACACAGGCTGACTTTGAGGAGTTAATGGCCACATTCCATTTGGCAGTCCATTTTTCGATTGCATGCAGCCATTCCTGGACTGCGTAGGAGGCAGTTTGCAATGAAGGATGAGACGCCAGCATGGCAGTGTCATCGGCGTAAGTGGCCAGGAGTCGCTGAGCCGGGGGGACTTCGGTGTTGTTTGCGGGAGATGGCATGTCAGCAGTGTAGAGGGTGTATAGGAAGGGCCCAAGAACACTTCCCTGTGGAACTCCTGCGTGAATCTCTTCCAGGCTGGATCGAGCATCACGCACTGCAACGTCAAACGTCCGATAAGAGATGAACGATCTCAGGATGGCATAGTAGGGAGCAGGAAGGAGAGCTTTCATCTCGTATAGAAGGCCCTCATGCCACACCTTGTCAAACGCTTGCTTCACGTCTAGAAAGACGCCGACCGTGTAGAGTTTGTGCTCGAAGCCATGCGTAACCTGGTTGACCAGTCGATGTATTTGTTCAGGGCAGCCGTGGGACTTCCTGAAACCAAATTGGTGTGAAGGTATGTGGTACGTGTAATAAAGTACACCCCAACAACGGTAACTGCGTTAAACCCGAAGCGAGTACACGACGCCTTGGGGCAACGAATCAAGATAAGTGTTTCTACAAAACCAGCATCGTCCAATCGAAACCATATACTGCGTTTATTGACACAGGTAGCCAAGCTAGCATGGTTCGTGAGACTGTAGCACAACAACTCGACGCCAAACGATGCAAGTGTGCAATGCAAATTCATGGTATTTGTGGTGGAGTACGCATTCTAAACGAAGCCATCATCATCGATAATACTGTAACCGAAGCACTGATTTATATAGCCGAAGACAAAATCGAACAGCAAGATTTTCTTATCGGCCAGGATATCCTTGTTAACCCAAATCTTACGCTGAAGTTTGAGAACGGAATGATGACTTTTGAGAGCAAACGAGCAACACAGCAAGTATCTCACTTCAAGAAAATTACTAATCTTCTTTCTAATATCGACAGCAATGACGATAAGACACGCATGCAGAACTTACTAGAAGATTATGCCAATGTCTTTTCCTCTGGCCCTAAAGGAATTGGAAAAACTAATGTGGTCGAAGCTGAAATTGAAGTAGAAGATAAACAAGCAGTGGCCCAAGCGCCATACCGAATTCCTGAACCTAAGCGTGACGTTGTGAACGCTATGATTGACGAGCTCCTCCAACACGATATTATTGCCAAATCAACATCTGAGTATGCGAGCCCAGTAGTTTTGATTAAAAAGAAGAACGGAGGCGATCGACTGTGTGTTGACTACCGACGTCTGAACAAGTTGATCAAGAAAGAAAACTTTCCTGTGCCAAACATTGAAGAACGTTTACAAGAAGCGTTTTATCTACGTTTTATTTAAACAGGGGATATTATCAGATCGTAGTATCACCTGAGAGTCGCAAATTTACCGCATTCATTACAACCGACGGATTGTATGAATTCAAACGAATGCCATTTTGGGTTAAAGAACGCACCGGCGGCTTTTAATCGATTGATGGCTGAGATACAGAAACGTGTCCGAAGGGGAGATATGCTGCATTATATGGACGACATATTAATTGGCAGCCATTCGTTTACCGAGATGTATAAGAAACTTCAACGTATACTGCAAGTGCTACGAGAATTTGGCCTCACCCTGAACGTTGACAAGTGCTAATTGTACAAGCAGACAATTTCATTCTTGGGGCACCAGCAAAAGGAACATGATCAGTTAAAGCCAGTAGCCTGCCTATTATAGCCGATCGACGACATACAGCGAAATGTTCCACAGCTACGAGCTAGAAGCTTTGGCTGTTGTCGAGTCACTGGAACGTTTCAAGTATAATGTCTATGGGAAACAAATTCGAGTCATCACTGATTGTAATGCGTTAAGAACGACGATGGAGAAACGAGAGCTGATACCTCGAATTGCCAGATGGTGGCTACGCATCCAAGAATTCGATATTGAGATACTGCATCGCTCAGGTACACGTATGGAACACGTCGATGCCTTAAGCCGAGCACCATATGAAGATTCGCGTGAAATGAAAGAAGCTGACCTAAAGATATTCAAGTCCGTCATTGATCAAGCCGATTGGTTCTTTGCTGTACAATTGCAGGACGAGAAAATAAAACGAATTGCTAGCAAAATGATCGCTAAGAAGATCACTGAGAACGATGAGTATGTCCTTGAACTTGGTCGCTTATATCGCAGACATAACAACAAGCACCTTTGGGTTGTACCCAAGCAGTTACGCTATCGCATTCTTGTAGAATGTCACGACAACGCAGGACATATGAGCACCGACAAAACAATCAGCCGAATTATAAATCAACTCTGGTTCCCCCGTATGCTAAATTATGTTAAAGGATACATTAATTTATGCGTAGGTTGTTCCCTGTATAAGCAACGAGGAGGTCGCCAAGAGGGTCAATACCATTACGATAACATCAAGCCAGTACCGTTCGCTACGGTACACATCGATCATCTAGGACCTTTTCCTGGTAATCGTTGATGCATTTACAAAGTTTACGATCATACGATTAAAAGCACCGCAACCCGACACGTTATTGAAATTCTCCGAGATGTTTGCAGCTACGTTGGAATGACTGAAAGAATCGTGACCGATCGAGGAACTGCTTTTACGTCAAAAGATTTCGAAAGATTCTGTCGAGGACATAATGTCAAGCATGTACTTAATGCGGTTCGCACCCCGCGAGCAAATGGACATGCCGAACGCACTATACGCATAATCCTATCCATGCTATTGCCTACTGTTGAGAATGAGAAGCGCTGGGATGAGAAACTGTACCAAATCCAGTGGAGCATTAACACGATGACCAACAAGACTACTAATCGTTCTCCATTTCAGCTATTATATTGTTATGAGCCACGAGACACGTGGAAGAACTCCGTAGTACAAGCGTTCTAACAGTTCGTCGACCTTGGCGTTGATCTCCACTTGCATTTTAGGGTTTTTCGGGTATTACCGCGGCTTGACTGGTTGATCGTCCTTCATTGTTATTCGGCGCACTGCCACGGTTGATGTTCCCTTTACGCTTTCTAAACTGGTCAGGATCAGCAGTTGCATCCGAACGATCCTCTCCCCGAGTCCTATGTTGACTTCGATCATCGATGTGACTTCTTCATATCTTCCATCTGCCATTCATACTTCTCTCCTCGTAGGTAAGACCTCTCCTGCCGTCTGCAACTTGTCCGCCAGCTCCTCGCTAAAAGTGCCGGGTTCGGCACAAAACCCTATCGTTTTTGTTCCTCGGATGGCCTGCAGTGTCATCCTGGCACCTCCTGCACACCGCGTTCTGTTCTCCCGTTGGGAAGTCTCGCTGGTGGTGGCCTGTGAGTCCGTTCTATATCAAATCGTTCCCTTTGGGTGTCCAGCTCTTCGAACTCGTCGGCCAGTGCCATCAGATTATCCAAGTGTCGGGCGTATGAACATGCGTAAGGCTGGAGTGCTGTTCTCCCTTATTCTTGACAGCGTCTCCTTCTGCGACATTCCTAAGGGCCGCATCAGGATCTGCATGTCCACCATGTAGTCCTTGAAGTTCTCGCCATGTCGCTCCTTTCTCTGCCTGTCCTGGTCCGCCAGCCTCATCATGAAGCCTCTAGGCAGAAAAAATTCCCGGAAGCCGGTATTAGGACGCTCGACCTGGGACCACCTGTACCGACCACTGACTCCACTGACCCTTTCGAACACGCCAGGTTCTTCTCTTCTCTTCCGAAGGTACTTCTGCCGGCTGAAACGGGTTCGGGGCAGGGTGTACCTTTGCTGACCACTGTTTCCACTGACCCTTTCAGACACGCCAGGATCTTCTCTTTTACTCCCAGGATCACTCTTCCCTTGCAGCGCTCGTCCTTCACTGCCTGCGGGCCACTTGCTGCCCGACTCTTCCACTGTTTATTCCTTCGTTACTTGTCCGCGCGTTCTCACTTCCGAACTCCTTCTTTCACGTTCCGTCTCACTATTTCCACTCACGCGAGTTACCAAATTTCCTTAGGTCGACACGGTGGGAGGCTACGATGGGCGTCCATACACTTATACTTCTTCTATTTATTCTTCTTATATTTAATTGTATAGATGATTTATTTATGCGATAAAGTAAACGATCGACTGTTTCTTAGTTGGTAACGTTGGGCCTGCCATTAATTTATTCCTTCTATTTTCTTTTCTGGTTATAGTTTGATTTGGGGTAACCGGGAGTTTGCCTGGTCTACTTGTTCCTTAATTTTAGGGTAAAGGTCTTCACGAAATGTATTTGTTGCAGATTTATTTTTAATTTCAAGTATAACGACTGTTTTCTGTTACTTTGTGTCCACTTCTTTCGTTTTGCATATTATTAGAACACGCATTCTCCACCTCGCAAACGCCGGGCGAATAACTGTTTCTGACGAACGTAGTCTGGTCGCGGGCGGGAGCGAGAGAGAGAGTGATATTCCCGTTAAGAATGGGACTATCAAGGAATTCACAAAAATGCCATAATGTGTGTTGGTATTAGTGTGTGTGTGGAGTGAAGTAAGTCTCCAAAGTGTGTTTGTATTGTGCATAGACTTGGGTTCTACGCATTATTGCAACGTTTGTTCTGCACATTAAGTTTTGATGCCTCGCTCCCGAATTAAACGCGTCAGAAAACGTTACGCCGAAAAAGAAGTGCAAAACTCACAAAGAGACCCAAAAAACTCAAATGCTGTCGTATTGCCAAAGTTTAATCCTGAACGCACAGGCTCAGACGCTCAATTCTGGTGATCAACGGTGGACTACATATTGTCCGAAAATTAACTGGGCGGCAGCGCTCTTGTGATGACCCTCAGCAAGTCGCTGGAAGGGAGTGCATCTCATTGGCTGTCTCAGACGTGCTTTTCTGGCATAACAGAGACATTAGCTGCAGCAGTTATGAATCTGCCAAATGGATGCCCTAAGGAATGTGCTTGTCATTATACGGAAGCCGAATGGTTACTTCGCTTATGGCCAGGTGGAAGTCGCTGAGTGTAGAACAAATTGCAGTATCCGTTGCGCTGGCGCATGCTGCTGGAATTGACAAGCGTTTGAGGCGTTTAGTTTTTACCACCAATATCGACCCTCGGAACGAATTGCAACAAGAACTTAAAGCTTATTCGTTTGATGCTAGATCGAGCCAGCATCCCAACAATACAGCGGCGCCGCCAGGAAAACGAGATAAGCTCTATTCTCACATCAGGTGTCAGAATTGCGGAAAAACTGGCCACAAAAAGGCGGAATGTCGCTCGAAAACAGTGGCAGTCTATACCCAGCAACCCGGCAAACAACACTCTGGTTACATGAAAGGAAAAGACCGGCCTACTGTGACCGGCTAAAAGTGCGGAAAAGATGGACATGTTTCTACTGTGTGTCCTGATCGTCAGAAGCGTTTGTCAGTTAACAAAACCAACATTTTAAAAGAAGTCAACATCTGTACCGTCCTTGAGCCCGTTGGAACTTTATTCCAATCTGGTGAGTCGTTCCAATTCTGTTTCGATTCCGGAGCTGAATGCTCACTCATCAAAGAAGCCGCCTCGCAGAGACTGTCTGGAACTAGAATAAGCGGCGTAGTCATTTTAAAAGGTACTGGTAGTAATACGGTTTGTAGCACTTTACAGATACTGGCAAATGTTGTGATTGGTGAACGTTCATTTGCAATATTGTTTCATGTAGTGTTAGACGATTACATCAAGTATGACGCTCTGATTGGTCGAGATATTTTGAGCCAGGGAATCGGCGTGACAATTACATCAAAGGCTCTTACTATGTTTAACGAAAAATCTATATTACCCATTGAAGATTCTGAACGCAATACTGATTTGGCTAATGTTGACACCGATGGATCATGGATCTGATAGAGACCAATTGTTATCAATATTGCAAGAGTATTCGGGTTCATTTGTTACCGGAATTCCACAAAGCCGTGTGAATACAGGACAGCTAGAAATTCGCTTGATCGACCAAAATAAGACGGTTCAAAGACGCCCGTATAGGTTGAGTGTACAGGAAAAGGCAAAAGTTCGGCATCTAATTCAACAGCTGTTAGAATAAAACATTATAAGACCTAGTTACTCCCCCTTTGCGAGCCCTATGTTGCTTGTTCGAAAAAAAAATGGTACAGACCGCCTCTGTGTGGATTATAGGGAGCTTAATGCAAATACAGTATCCGAGAAATATCCATTGCCGCTTATTTCAGATCAGATCGCTAGGCTGAGTGGTGCCAGGTTTTTCAGTTGTATAGACATGGCAAGCGGGTTTTACCAGATCCCAATTCACCCGAATTCAATTGAGCGGACGTCGTTCGTCACCCCAGAAGGCCAATTCGAATATTTGACTATGCCATTCGGACTCAAAAATGCCCCCGCTGTGTTTCAAAGAACCATTAATCGAGCCTTAGGTTATCTTACCCACACATACGCAATTGTCTAAATGGATTACGTAATGATAGTTGCACATACAAAGGAAGAGGCGCTTGAGAGGCTGCGAGTAGTATTGCAAACACTTACTCAAGCAGGATTTTCAATTGCATTACTTGCAGGTTGTCAAAGCCTCCGTCTGGCAAAATACAAGCCGAACTGCATTCCGTTCCTAAGATTGACTTCCCATATCATACAGTTCATCGTAAACAACGAAAATACTGTCGATATTGAAAAAGTTAGAGAAATAGCATAACGTAACATAAAGATTCCACAAGAACAAAGCTACTGTTGTAAGAAACGAGGTTGGTGATCATGTCCTACTCAAAAATGAAAAGCGGCACCAGACCAAACTAGATCCTAAGTTTAGAGGTGCATTTGTGGTGGCCGAGGTACTACCAGGAGATAGATATAAGCTCAAAGCATTAAACAATAATCGAACTTATAAATACTCTCATGAATTTTTGCGAAGTATGCCTGAGAAGGGGATTACCACAGAATTAGAAGATGAAGGCGATATTTTGTTGCACCGAATTAAAAAGAAGCCTCGAGTTATCGATACTCTCATGAATTTTTGCGAAGTATGCCTGAGAAGGGGATTACCACAGAATTAGAAGATGAAGGCGAAGAAAAAGACGATGTGGATCAAGCTAGTGAGGGCTGTGATATGGATGAAGCCAGTGAGGGCTGGGATCTTGAAATTGATTAAGATTTTGTAAACCTTCGGATCGATTCGGGAGACGACTTTCTCTTCAGATGGGTCCCCGAGTTAATGTGGTTCGCCATTTCATTGCAGATTAGTTCGAATCCCGGAAACGATTGTTGGAGCTGGTTAGTTGGCCGGCTTATAGACTGCGTCAACCGCGTGCCATGTATGTTGGCCGGTTAGTCGAGTTGTAAGCTGGGAGATAGGCTAATAAGAGTATAGACTGGCCGGTTTGATGAACCGCGCGAGTTACCACTTTCAGTGTTCCCCTGCAGACTTCCCGTACTACGCCTATGCCATCAACCGGGACTCTGAGCAGCACCAACACACACAACTTACAGAATGCCTGTGTGACCGGTCATCGCCAAGTGACACGACGGTGTATTTTGACGTTTCACAAACGGCCACACTGAGTGACACGTCGACGTCGTCAATTCATTCGCTTTGTTCACTTCAACCAACGAAGACATGTTTAATTAGAACAGTTTAAACATTCCATAACCAATACTACTATGAAACATAGTTACCCTAACCCACGACCGGTAACTCGCGCTAGTAAAAGAAAGTAATGTAATGAATTAAGAATGTAAACGCTCTCAGAAAAGCAATATGATTTTGGTATGTTCTGAATAAAAGTTGTTGGTAATCCGGATCTCATGGCTTAAAATTAAATGATAAGCTAAGAAATGAAACTTGGAAGAAATGTGTTAAGTTGCTTAAAGAATAAACAGATAAAATAATAATGAAGTAAATGCATTAAAAAGAAAATGCGTTTTGAATTATTAACCCACGAGGACGTGTGCAAGGTCAGGAAGGTCGTGTCGCAGATTTATTTTTAATTTCAAGTATAACGACCGTTTTCTGTTACTTTGTGTCCACTTCTTTCGTTTTGTATATTCTTAGAACACTCATTCTCCACCTCGCAACAGCGTGGCAAATAACTGTTTCTGCCGATCGTAGTCTGGTCGCGGGCGGGAGCGAGAGCGAGACAGTGATATTCCCGTTAAGAATGGGACTATCAAGGAATTCACCAAAATGCCATAATGTGTGTTGGTATTAGTGTGTGTGTGGAGTGAAGTAAGTCTCCAAAGTGTGTTTGTATTGTGCATAGACTTGGGTTCTACGCATTATTGCAACGTTTGTTCTGCACATTAAGTTTTGATGCCTCGCTCCCGAATTAAGCGCGTCAGAAAACGTTACGCCGACGCGGTAGAGAGTGATGCCGAGTATAAAAGTGATTTAGATCCGACATATTTAATTTAGTCAAATAGTCATGATAGTTATCAAATTTAATATTTTTATTAAAAAGATGGGTCTTCCTAAGAAAAGTTTGAATGGAGTTAATTTAGTAGCAGAATGGACTGCGTTATTATAAGTGATTAATGTTTCTGATAAAATTTCTTCGTGATTACATTCGAGCCTTTCTTTTGACTTTCGATCTGTAATGATTCTATAGATTTCGGTCAGTGTGGAATGCAACCGTTCGACTGGAGCATTGCTTAAAGATTGCTGGAACGAAGTAGTGTGTAAATCTATATTATATTGTGAAGAAAAACTTTTGAAAAGGTTAGATTGAAATTGAAATTGGCACCTTGGTCGCAAATGATTTTTTTTGGTATGCCAAAACTTTGAATAAATTGCAAAATAGCCTGGATGGGATGGTATAGCCTGCCGCAAATTTCGGGAACTTATCTATTATTGTAACCACGTATCGGCCGTTAATAGTATACAAGTCCGTGTGTACTATATTTAATGGTCTATCCGGGGATTCTGTTTTTTGATAGGCTTGCTTAGGTGGGTTTCTGTCATATTTCAAGGTTTTGCATACATTACAGTTTTGAATTATCTGTTTTATTTTTTCATTCATGTTTGGGAAATAGAACTCTCTTTTGAGTTTTAGTGTCACTTCATCCGCCCCTCTATGACTTTTCTGCTTGTTTGTCGATGCCTATCAGGTCTGTTAAAAATATCTTGCATTTAACAAGTTTATAAGTGTTAGTGTGGGCAAAATATCGTGAGTATGCTTTCTGAATTAAATTAAATATTCTGCCTGTTGTATATACTGCGCAGATTTTGTTGGGTTTTAGAAGAACTTTTAATATTTTATCTATGCTTTCTAAGTTAAACTCTGGGTTTATGATTGTTCGTCGTACTTTATTTTTAAAGGGACTCGGAGTTCGGCCCTTCTCCAAGGATCAATTGAAGTCTGAAGTCATAAAGTGGTTTCTCTGAGATATGAATATTGTCGTTTGGTTGTTCTGAATGAAAGGTAAAATCCGCTGTGCCTTCCAATGTTTCAATGTCATTACAGTTAATTTCTCATTTATTCTGCTTAACGCATCTGCAACGACAATTTCAAACAATTTCAAATTCATATTCTAGTAGCTTTAGTCTCCAGCGGACAAGTTTACTGCCTGGCTCTTTAAAATTCATTAACCAAATCAGGGGTCGATGGTCCGTAACAATTTTGAATTTTTTACCAAATAGATATGGTCTACAATATTTAATTGCCAAATAATCGCCAGCATTTCTTTCTCTACTGTACTATAATTCTGCTCGGTATCGTTCAAAGTTTTGCTGGCGAAGGATACAGGTTTATCGCTTCCCAAACTGCCTTGAGACAGTACCGCACCCAATGCTACATTGCTATCGTCCGTAGTCAGAATAAATTGTTTAAAAAAGTCTGGATATTGTAGGATAGGATCATTACATAGAAGAGTTTTGCATATTTC
The DNA here is from genome assembly GCF_004382195.2 of Drosophila sechellia. Lineage (NCBI taxonomy): Eukaryota > Metazoa > Arthropoda > Insecta > Diptera > Drosophilidae > Drosophila > Drosophila sechellia. Next base: position 22,702,652 of record NC_045949.1, on the reverse strand, counting down.
GAATGTATCGACGAAATTTTGGTCAATTTTAACTGCTTTCTTTCCTTTCAATTGTGCTGTTAAGGGCTTGGTTATCCTTGCGAAAACACGAATAAACTTTTTGTAGTATTCTAGCAATCCTAAAAATGATTTAATATCTTTCCTTGTTTTGGGGAGTGTAAAATTTTTTATTGCTGTTAATTTGTTTGGGTTAGGCTTAACGTCATCAGCTGATATGACATGTCCAAGATATTCGATTTCTTTTCTTAAAAATTCTGATTTTTTAACTGGCGGCTTGAGGTTTGTAGACTGTAGTTTGCAAAAAATCTTATGTATGTAGGTCTTGCATATGCTCTTGCAGCAAAGATGAGAAAATTATAATATCGTCTAAATATATTAAACAACATTTGCCAATTAATTCCCTAAACACATTATGCATCACTCGCTGAAATGTTTCTGGAGCGTTCGTTAACCCGAAGGGCATTCTGGCCAATTCGTAATGGCCACATTCCGCGGAAAAAGCTGTTTTTGCCATGTCTCTGCAGCCATTTTGATTTGATAATAGCCACTAGCCAAATCTAAAACGGAGAAATAAGTGGCCTTTCCTAATTTATCTAGAACATCCGTAATAACCTGCATAGGATATCTATCTTTAACTGTTTTTTCATTTAGTTTTCTGAAAGCCACCACTAATCTCTACTCTTTTTTTAAGTTTTTATCCTGCTTTTTAGGGACCAACCAAACCGGTGCGCTCCATGGTGAATAGCTATCTCTAATAATATTCATGTCCAATAACTTTCTTATTTGGTTTTGAAATTCTATTCTTTCGCAGTGTCCATACCCGAATGGCTTGGTGTATATGGGGATGTCATCCGTGGTTGGGATGGTTTTCAACCTAATTAAACAGGCTTGTCTTGATTTCTGTAATCGTTTCAAAAAGCTTAGTAACTGACCAATTTTGAAGAGATAAAGAATGCAATTCGTACAGTAACGTAGACTCGTCGCGCTTGTCGGAAAATGTATTTATCAGGGTTTGTTTGATGTCGTGCCACACAAGTGGAGTACCGGACGATAATAGCGCTTAATTTGGCTTACCCTCAATCTTGTTACGAATAGCTCTTAATAGCATTTTGCCATATGAAGTCATCTCCGTATCCTTTATTTTTATCAATATCTCCTCAACGTTTACTATAAATTCCTTGAGTGCCTTAAGGTTACCCTCATATACTGGAAGAAACTTAATGGCATCCGGTATACGAAGGGAATTGAATATATCTTGAGGTGTGGTTACCGAAGTGGAATCGGTTGTGAGGGATCCCGAGTCGGATGTTATATCGTCCGTTGACAAGTCAGGGTCTAGTCTAGTCATATTTCTGGTTAATATTTGTTTTGTTTTATTTAATTGACACATTTTTCTTAAATTGTGTATTGTGTAGTTTATATTTAGTAGATTTATATATAGGATATGTTTTTAATTGCTTAAATATATATTTTTGCTTTTAATACAAATTTATAAAAGACTAACTTAATATACATATTTGCAAGATAAATTTTAAGTCAAATTATTAATTATTTTATGGAAATGTAGGTGTCTGTTAAAGAAATAAAAAAATGATAGTATAGTTGAATTGTTGTGTTTGTTTTATTTTTTTTTGTAATGTTGCCTTATTGCAACCGCCTTATTGCGTTTTATTTTCTTTTGTTTTGAATGTTGCCTTATTGCAACCGCCTTAAAGCGTTTTGTTTTCTTTTGTTTTGAGTATTGCCTTATTGCGTCTCCAGATAGGTTATACATTGAATACGTGCTCAAAGCGACGTGCAAGTTTTGCTTACACACGCACACCTACAGTCCAAGCGATCAGCAGCGCAGTCCAACATACCCCATCTTGCTCTTTTTTCTGTATGCGTACATATGTATGTACTAAGTTGTAAGTGTACTGGCATTGTCTGATGGCAATTCAAACACGATCACACATGCTCGAGCGAGTACAACTTCGGTCTGAAACACGTGCCTCAACACAGGCGAACTGGTTGCATCCAGCCGACCACACAAGTTCGAACGCACACTCACACAATTGCACCGTAACTAACTGCAAGCTTCATGACGCCACTTATATACACATTAATTTTTTTCTTTTTTTTTATTAATTCCCCCTTTTTTTATCCATTTCTCTAATTTCATATATTTACGTGTGTATACGCACTACGCTTCTTGCCCCACTTAAATACATTGTACATTTGAATTACACATATACACACATATATTTCTTTTCTTTATTTTTCTTGTATACACATACGTGTATAGTATGTTCATATGTAATATGCACAATTTATATTTTAATTTCTTTGTTCGCTTACTTTTTGATTATTATACTCGTGGTTCCCTCCTTCCAATGGATGTGGAGTACAAGCCGACTGCGCCAGTTACCAAATTGCCTTAGGTCGACACGGTGGGCGTCCATACACTTATCTATGTACATATGTATCCTTATCCTCAGGGATCCCGTTACTTCCCTTTTTCCGCAAGGAACGCTCGTGTACTATTGTACCGTTAATTCACGATGCGTCCTCTTTGTGCACGCACCGTTTCCGTTCGACCTCTTCGCCCTTGGCCAGCTGGAGTCCAAGGTCCAGAGCGGTACCGTTAGTTCACGGTGCTTCTTCTTTGTGCATTCACCGTTACCGTTCGACCTCTTCGTCCTTGACCACTCCCCTACACGAGATTTGTGGGCAGTTTTAAGGCTTCTCACATCTCCCCCTTTCTTCGGAAGTTTCGAAAAAGCTTGATGATCCCGGCGGTCCTCCGCTTGGGTGTCTCCTCGTATAGGCATATCGATATCGATTATCGCAGCGCCCCTATCCCAATTCTTCTTTTAACGTGTTTCGGAGTAGAGCAGCTCAATGAAAGGTAAGTTTTTCGGTTTTATGCGTACCGCCATATTGACGAATTCTCCTTTCTAGCTCCACCTATACATGTGTGGCTCTCCCTGGCCCCGGATGCCCACTTGCGCCTGCAGCAGCCCCGCGTCGTTTGCTGGCCCGCGCTGCGGATGACACCCGCACCAATTTTTTTTTCAGTGTTGTGCCAGTGTCCGTTTATGAAAACCAGGACGTACCTTGTTTCTTGCCTTTCGGCGTTTTATTCGGACCTTGAGGCGATAGCGCTGCCCACCAAGCTCGAACAGCTTGGCCCAGTGCACCTTTCGCTTCCGCGCCAACCTCGGCCACCCGGAGCGGCCAGTCTCCCACCGGCACTTCCCTCCACCGCTGATCGGCCAGCGACGCCTGCCTGCGGGGGCATGGCCGCGGCGGCAGTTGCCGCGCCTCCGGGCACGACGTATGCCGCGGCAGCTTTGGTGGCGGCGGCGCCTCACCTGGCGCGGGCAAGCTCCACTCCCTCTTCTCCGGGTTCGCTTCTCCCGGGCTCTCCTCCCTCGCGTTCGCCTCCTTCGGGTTCTCCTCCGGCCTCTTACCTTTTGCTCGGGCGCGTGGCCGCGGATCGCGTAACTCATGGCCCGCCGGCTTCCAGCCGATCGCTTTTGCCTCCTCCGAAACACGCATCCTCGGCTTCCATCGGTGCGGGCCACGTCCACGTCACCGACTGTTGGTGCCACAGGCGCCCTCGCATCTCGATCGTGCGGACCGCCTGGCCGACGTGTGCCTGCGGAATCTCCCATGCCTGTTGTCTATCACACCGTGGCCACTCCCCTTCCTGGGGTGGTTGTGTCGGTGTGCGGGTGTGCGGCCGTCGCGTTGACGGAATGCTCGTCGGCCGTGACGGTGACGTCAGCGGCGCCTGCGCCGGCGTTAGCCGCGGTGACTGCGTCGGCGGCGTAGACGCCAGCGGCAACGGCGGCTGCGACGGCGGTGGTGGTTGAGTGGACGGCGGCGTCAGCGCCAGGAGCTCGGATCGGAATCCCTACTCCATATCGCCCCGGACTGTTCCCCGACGCTGGTCTCTCGTACCCCCCGTTCGTTAATAATGCGTGCTGCCATGATGATCTCGAAATTGAAAAGACGGACTCGAGCCGCGACGAAACCTCGGTTTTTTCCTCTGCTCCGTGGGAGCGTACCGGTAACGGAGCTTTTCCCGTCCGCATACTCGCCTCCCACGGAATTGGCAGATGTGTGTACGTGTCAACCGTTAACGGTTCTTGGCGTACCCTCCCTGTCCCGCTCTCGCGTTCCAACGGGCCTGTGTGTGTGTGTATGGGTGACTTCTGTTTCCTGTGATCATAACTTTGGGCCACTATCTGGCCACTATCCACTCTCGAACAGCCTTTCGCAGCGTCTCAGTGGTCGCCCTCCTCATAGGAACGATCTCGGTACTTTTTGAGAATCTGTCCACCAGAACCAACAGCATCGAATTTCCGTTTTTCGACCGGAACATTTTCCTGTTTCGACATTTTTCCGGCCGCCTGTAGCTGGCTGGGATTGTACTTCATACAGCTGTCGCAACTTCGCACATACTTTCTTATGTCTCGATGCATTCCCGGCCAAAGATAACGAGCTGCAATCCTGGCAATCCTGTCTTGCGACTTCCCAAGTGCCCCGCATTTGGCATGTTGTGGTTTTCGGTTATGACGCGTTGCCTCTGCCCGATCGGTACACACATAATCCATGATGCTACATCCTCGTTGCCCGCCCGTGTGTCGGTACAGCTTGCCGTCCTCCTCCAAATAGTCTGGAAATTTCTGCGGCTTCTGCCTGACTTATCTTCGCATATCCTCCATCCACCTGCATCCCTGCAGCTCTTTTGATTATTCGTCGTCCTTCACGCTCACTCTTCGGCTCGTCTTCTGCAGAGGTTGTCTCAGCCTGGCCTTGACGGCCTCGAATGCGGCTTGGTGGGCGTCTTCCCATTCCCACTTTGCCTGCTTCTTTAGGAGCGCATTCAAAGGCTGTACCAGCGTCGCAAAATCGGACACGAAGCGTCTGTACCACAATGCAACTCCCAAGTACTGCTTCAGCTCTTTTACGTTTCCTGACGGCTTCAGCTGCGCTATTGCCGCTACCTTGTCATGATCCGTTCCAATACCTTGATATGTCACGCGGTGACCCTAGTATTGTAGCTCCTTCCTGAAGAACTTGCACTTATCCGCATTTACTTTCAGGTTCGCCACCCGTAGCCTCTGGAACACCTCCTTCAAGTTGCGCATGTGTTCCTGCAGCGTCCGTCCGATCACTATAATATCGTCCTGATATGCGAAGGCGAGCGGCATCATTTCAGGCCCTGTAACTTGAAACGTTGCCAACGCCGAGTGCAGTAAAATGGCATCACTTTCCATTGGAACAGGCCCTTTCCTGGGACCGTAAACGCCGTATACAGTATCCGTCCTTTAAGTCTAGACTGCTTATATACTTTGCCTCCCTTAACTGGTCCAGGATGTAATTTATCATCGGCATTGGGTACGCGTCCTTCACGGACCTTGCGTTTATCTGCCGGAAATCCACGCACAACCTCCATTGCCCTGTTTTCTTTCTCACCATCACTATCGGTGAGCTGTACGGGCTTCTAGACGGCTCGATACATCCAGCAAAAATTTATCGGCCGGTTCCTGCTTGTGCCGGGTTCGGCACACAACCCCACCACACCGGGTATGATTTTCGCCTATCGTTGTTGTTCCTCAGCGGGCCTGCGGTATCGTCCTGGCACCTCCTGCACACCGCTTTCTGTTCTCCCGTTGGGAAGTCTCGCTGTTGGCGGGCCCTGTGAGTCCGTTGTAGATCAAATCGTTCCCTTGGGTGTCAAGCTCTTCGAACTCGTCGGCCAGTGCCATCAGAGTATCCAAGTGTCGGGCGTATGAACATGCGTAAGGATGGAGTGCTGCTCTCCCTTATTCTTGACAGCGTCTCCTTCTGCGACATTCCTAAGGGGCGCATCAGGGTCTGCATGTCCACCATGTAGCCCTTGAAGATCTCGCCATGTCGCTGCTTTCTCTGCCTGACCTGGTCCTCCAGCTTCGTCATGAAGCCTCTAGGCAGGAAAAATTCCTGGAAGCTTTGTATGAACTCAACCCATGTCTCCCAGACCTTTTTCTTGGCATAAACCACTTCAAGTCCCTGTCCGTTAGTAGTTCTGGCATCGCTCTTGGGATCTGGTTAATGTCGAGTCCATACGTCATTGCGTCGTAACGAAAACTCCATTCTCGCGCCTGTTTTGCTGCGGTGCAACAGGTCCTTGTCGTTTCCTTCGAAGGACCACCTGCCGGTCGGTATGGGCTTAGAATGTTATGGGGCAGGGTGAATCGTCCACGGGCGAGGCAACGGTCGACCTGGGACTACCTGTACCGACCACTGACTCCACTGACCCTTTCGAACATGCCAGGTTCTTGTCTTCTCTTCCGAAGGTCCTTCTGCCGGCTGGAACGGGTTTGGCCTGGGACCACCTTTGCTGACCACTGTTTCCACTGACCCTTTCAGACACGCCAGGATCTTCTCTTCTACTCCCAGGATCACTCTTCCCTTGCAGCGCTCGTCCTTCACTGCCTGCGGGCCACTTGCTGCCCGACGCTTCCACTGTTTATTCCGTCGTTACTTGTCCGCGCGTTCTCACTCCCGAACTCCTTCTTTCACGTTCCGTCTCAGTACTTCCTCTCACGCGAGTTATAGATGGGCCGTAGCTCCACGTGGACGGTTGGTTAAATTATATGTTTTAATTCCGAACACAGATTAGGTAACAAATGAATATGACTTTTTATTTTATTTGAAAATTACATTTAAGGTGTAGAGTTAATGTTCCGGTTTTAGGTGTGTCACTTCGTACCATCAAAATGCGAGTGACAATGCGTCGCAAAAACTTCTTTTGCCTAACGTCGAAACTGCGCTAGACATCGGCTACAACGCCTCGCTATAACGGTCCTTTCAAAGCTACAAATGTAAACTGACCAATAAACGCACAATTAGAGGCTGATGCAACATTATCGTTATGGTAAAATCTATTCCTAGAATGTTAGAGACCATGTATGCTCAAAGTATGTGTATGTGTATGTGTATGAGCTTATTTTATAATATGTGTTTATTCATGTAGGTGGACTACTGAGTTGTTGTTGTTGTGGCCCTTGATGCCGTTGTCATTCAGCGGAATCTGGACGATTTCAGGGGAGTGGGGAATGTGTAGTGGTAACTCCTCCCCCCCCCCCCAAGACTGAAGAGAGGGCCATAACGAAGGAATGGCGTGATCGAGTATGACTGGTGATGAGGCCGGAATGAAGATTGTCATTCTTTGTTATTGCAAAGGTATGATTCCCGCGGAGAGAAAAAGAATACACTTCAACATGCGTATGGTACTTTAAGGTGTGTTCCATTCTATCGTGAAGCTCCGTATTTGTCTTCCATAATCCTTGTCGAATTTGGAACCAGCTTCTGACAGATTGTTGAGTAAGTTTGGTAGCTCCGGGGTCATGATGTTGACGATGTCTTCATGGTTAGATGTATTGAAGATGGCTTTTTGCAAGTCTCACATATTTACATGATGAATTCTATTATATTCTTCCTTAAATTACAATGTTTGTGTGTTTTTACTCGCTATAAAGTTATACAGTTTGCTGTAACAATAATTTGTGTGTTATTAATATGTACGGAATGAATTAATTTGTTAACTGATAAATGTCTAATGTAAACATAAGTATTTTAATAGAGAAAAAAAAATTTAATCATTATTTGTATTGTGTTTAGGGAAATTAAGTTGTAAACATTTTCTTATTTTGATTTCATGAGATTTTTTTTTGTATTTATATATAAACTTAGGAATTATTTTTAGTTTCGCACTAATAAGGTTTCTGCAATTTTATTTAAGCGTAACATAGTCAAATCTATATTAGAGTTTATTTTAATCGTACATTCCAAAGTTTTTTTCTTGTTATTTACATTATATATTTCTTTAGCAATTTGAGTTTTCTTGATTTACTATCCAATGTTATGAACCTTGTTGTTTTGAACTAGTTCACATACTTTAGGGTATATTGTTTTTGGAATTCGTTCAATTTTTTTAGATAGTCATGCTCATCGTCAAATTTAATGGTTTGCTGGAATACATGTGTAAGTTAACACAATCACCAAACAGAAGAAATATAGTCGTAAGCCTCAAGTGTTTAGATCGAGCTTTACCTATAAGAAACGGTACCTTGTTAAGCTTTAGAGATAAGAACTCTTGCTATACTTAAGTCAGTCGATTTTGGGAGATTAGAAGCGTCGGTCATCGCCACGTACATACAATTCGTCTCATTAAGTGCAGACCGCACAAACCCTGTTATAATTATAAACTTACACTAATAAATATATTGAAAATACACAAAACGATAATTGGCGCCCAAACGGATATAAAACCTACGATAACTGAATAATTATAAATAAATAACAAAAGGAGGATCCGGAGACAAAACCATCGGCATTGGATAATCAACTCTAACCAAAAAAATAAAATTTCCTGATTACATCAAATATAATAAGATAATAATTACATAAAATATAATAATAAATATAATTACTAAGACCATCTACCTTAAAATTGTTTGTTAAGCACTATTATTATATTGTAAGTATAACGCTTATTGAACGAATTAAAAATATCAATACCTTTTTATTACACAACTTATGCAAAGAGTATTGATAATAAAAATACATGAGTGACAGTGATAACTTTTTAGACAATCTCGTGTCAAGCTTAGATAAATGGTCAGCGCACCAGGCAAGTAGGCAAAACAGTGCAAAAAATAATAAGTCATCAGATAATTGGTGGTCGAAAACAAATACAACTAGCGAAATGGAATTTGAAGCTCAGTTAAAAGCGATCGTAGAGAGTGCTGTTGCCGGCGCGCTCGCAGTCCAAAAACAATCATTTGAAAATCAATTGCAGGAGATGAATGAGCGAATCGGGAAATTAACAGTGAACACCCCAGAGGTGGAAACTTATGTAGATGCTGAAACTAGACCAGGTGTTTTCTGTAACGAGCCTCTAGATATAGTTAAATCTCTGCCAGATTTTGAGGGCAAAAGTGAAACATATGTGTCGTGGAGAAAAGCGGCTCATGTCGCTTTTAAAGTTTTTGAAGACTACGAAGGAAGTTCAACATTTTACCAAGCTCTTGGTATTATGCGAAATAAAATAAAAGGTCCAGCGAATACAGTATTGGCTTCTTTTAATACTCCGTTACATTTCAAAGCAATGATCAGCCGTCTTGATTTCACATATTCTGACAAAAGGCCGATCTACCTAATCGAGCAAGAGCTATCAACTTTGCGACAGGGAGACATGACTCTTACTGAATTCTACGATGAAGTCGAGAAAAAACTGACCCTACTTACCAACAAGACAATAATGACATTTGATAGTGCTTTGGCGATGTCAGTGAATGAAAAGTACAGGGCGGACGCGTTACGTGTATTTGTAACCGGAGCTAAGAAATCGTTGAGCGACATTCTTTTTGCAAAAGGTCCAAAAGATTTACCAACTGCTCTCGCTTTAGCGCAAGAGGTCGAGTCGAACCATGAGCGTTACCAATTCGCCCTTATTTATTCTAAAAATATTGGAGACAGGGGTCAGAAAACCGAACAAAAGCACAGCGATAGGGATAGAAATTCAATAATGTCCATTCAATAAAACCCATATTTTAGCAAGCGCCAGGTGCATACTTATGATAACCAGGAAAGACAAGATCCAGTCCAGTTAACAAATCCTGATGTATCCATGCGATCTAGAAGAACTGGAAATTTTGGACAAGCTCCATTTCAGGGAAATATTTGGCCATCCCAACAACAAAATTCATTTCAAACACAAAATCAATTCGCATCGCAACCCCAACAGCAAAACACAAGTCAGGCTCAGGGACATGTTGGGTATGCGCAAGCATCAAAAAGACCAACGAGTGGCAGTGCAAGGTTTACAGGGCCAAAACAGCAGAGGATCAACCACTTACCTCATGAGAAAGGTCAATGGGAGGAAGACACAGACGGTTATCAAAAGGAGGCAGAAGCGGAGGTTGTTGATTATGAGGACGAACTAGTGAATTACGATCATGTTCATTTTTTAGCCACAAATCCCTGCTACCGTACATAGAAAGAGAGATAGCAGGGAGAACCATAAAACTTTTGATTGACACCGGGGCTTCGAAAAATTACATACAGCCCCTCCCTGAATTAAAAAACATAATGCCGGTACAAAATAAATTCACGGTAAAATCTCTTCATAGTTGCAACACCGTCAAACAGAAATGCTTTATTAAGCTATTTAACACATCTGTTCAATTCTTTATTCTTCCAAGTCTCTCTAGTTTTGACGCAATAATAGGACTTGACCTTTTGAAACAGGGAAATGCAATGCTAGATTTTAAGAACAAAACGTTGAATATCAACAATGAAATGGAATCTATTCAGTTTTTGAGATGTGACAGCGTAAATTTCACCAACATAGAGAATATAGTGGTTCCAAATCAGATATCTAATAAATTCCATACAATGCTCCGAAACCGATTGGCCGCCTTTGCGGAACCGGAAGAAGCACTGCCGTATAATACCAACATTGTTGCTACAATACGTACTCAGGATGACTATCCGATTTACTCAAAACTCTATCCGTACCCCATGGGCGTATCAGATTTTGTGAATAAGGAGACAAATGCTTTGTTAAAGGACGGAATTATCAGGCCCTCGTCGTCACCTTACAACAATCCGGTTTGGGTAGTCGATAAAAAAGGTACAGATGAAAACGGAAATACTAAGAAAAGGTTGGTTATAGATTTTAGAAAACTAAATTTAAAAACAATCGACGACAAGTACCCTATACCAAACGTAGTATCCATCTTGTCAAATTTGGGAAAGGCCAGGTTCTTTACAACCCTTGACCTTAAATCGGGGTTTCACCAAATTCTGCTCGCAGAAAAGGATAGGGAGAAAACTGCCTTTTCAGTAGGAAATGGAAAGTACGGGTTTTGCCGTTTGCCGTTTGGCTTGAAAAATGCCCCAAGTATTTTTCAACGTGCTATTGATGATGTTCTTAGGGACCGTATAGGAAGGTCATGTTATGTTTACGTTGATGACGTAATAATATTTTCAAACGGAATTGAGGACCACGTAAACGACGTTGCTTGGGTACTAGACAGACTGTCTGAAGCAAACATGAGGGTTTCTAAAGAGAAATCGTTTTTCTTCAAGGAAAGCGTCGAGTATCTCGGATTTATGGTGTCAAGTGGAGGTATCACAACCAGTCCTAGCAAAGTAGAGGCTATTCAGAAATATAATCAACCTACTAATCTGTTTAGTGTTCGATCGTTTTTAGGGCTAGCAAGTTATTACCGCTGCTTTATTAAGGACTTCGCCTCTATTGCTAGACCACTCACTGACATTCTGAAGGGTGAAAACGGAAAAGTTTCCGCAAGCCAGTCTAAAAAGATAACAATTTCTTTCGATGAAAGACAATGTTCTGCTTTTGAGAAGCTTAAAAATGTTCTTGTCTCCGAAAATGTAATGTTATTGTATCCCGATTATAGAAAAGCCTTTGACTTAACAACAGACGCTTTGGCTTTTGGCCTGGGGGCAGTCTTATCACAGGATGGCAAGCCTGCTACAATGATTTCGAGAACTTTACAGGATAGAGAACTTAATTTCGCAACAAATGAACGAGAACTTTTGGCCATCGTTTGGGCTTTAAAGTCTCTTAGGAACTATCTATATGGTGTCAAAAACTGAACTAATCGAAGCAGACCTCGGGACAACGGTCCTCATAAAAGGGAGGGTCGTTCATAAAGATAATCTACGCTAGGTTTATTATTTCTTTTCCCTTTGTGACCATCGCCAAGTTAGCAAAATACAAACGTGAAATCTGGACACTAGTAAAAGGGTTTGCAAAAGTTTTTCAATTAAACATTTGTAAAATCCTACTTATTTAATCTTTAAACATTTTGTATTATTTCCACCTCATCTTCTTTAGAAAAGTTTAAAGGTATGTGATGAAATGCTAGACCCGAATGATTTGATAACTTAAAATCCACGCAACCACAAATATTTCCTAAAACTACCATAGAAAATAAATGCATTACCAAAACGTCATAATAACAGTATAGCGCACTCACTCTAATTAGATTTCAAATTCCCGATTAAAAAAAAAACACTAATGTTATCAATACCCTTTTCTGATTGTGTTCAACTAAATAGGAAAATCAATACTTGCTATCAATAAGCGTTTTACTACATACTTTAATATCAAGAATATCTGAATGAACTTTATTATAAAATTATAATTGTTATACTTAATTATTGTCAAAACTTTAGTATTAAAACTGTAACTACCTCTTAAGTAGATGAGAAGAGTAGAAGAGGGAATTAAGATCTATCAACGTAGTATCTGCTAAAGACGTAAAGATGCGGCAACTATTTCTGCGCCTGGGTACTGAAACGACGAACTGAATAATATCTGCCATCAGACGCCATACAGAGTGCGTTCAACAAATACGTTCTGATGATCAACTAGTTCAACCAAAATCAGCATCATCGTCGTCAACAAGTCGACAGTTACAATAGAGATTTTTTCCAAGTTCGCTACGATCATCTCCAGAACCTTGTTGCGAACCCATGACATGGAGAATCAACAGAATTTACGAACTTCTTGGATCATCCAGATATGCGGAGCCTTCCCTTCGATGGTTTAATGCAGTACCAAGTTGGCAGTATGGGAACTTAGTGGCAATGTTACCCGTAAGATCCGCTTTCAAATAGATTTGCCAATTGTAAAAAGTCTGTGGACAGCGTTCGTCTTAGAAGGGGAGGAGTTAACACAATCACCAAACAGAAGAAATATAGTCGTAAGCATCAAGTGTTTAGATCGAGCCTTACCTATAAGAAACGGTACCTTGTTAAGCTTTAGAGATAAGAACTCTTGCTATACTTAAGTCAGTCGATTTTGGGAGATTAGAAGCGTCGGTCATCGCCACGTACATACAATTCGTCTCATTAAGTGCAGATATTGAAAATACTCAAAACGATAATTTGTACGTCCCGAAAACAGTTCATAAGGAGTCAACTTAGTTGCCGAGTGTATAGCGTTATTATATGTGATGAAGGTTTCTGTTAGAATCTCCTCGTGGTCTATCTGTACTTTTTTCTTTTCTTCCAAAATGATTCGATACACTTCAGTGAGTGTAGAATGTAGTCTTTCGACTGGGGCATTACTAGAAGATTGTTGAAAGGACGTGACATGTCGTTCTATATTATATTGTTTGCAAAAATCCTTGAAAAGGTTTGAATTGTATTCAGCTCCTTGATCGTAAACAATATGCCGTTCGCTACTATGAATCGCGTAATAGCGCCTATGATGTCGTCGAGATAAACTAAACAACATCTTCCTTTCAAGTTACCTAAAACGTTGTTCATTACCCTTTGGAATGTTGCAGGGGCATTTGTCAGGCCATTCTGGTATTCTGGTAAATTCATAGTGTCCGTATAATGCCGTGAAGGCGGTTTTAGGAATATCTTTTGGTTCCATTTGTATTTGATGATAACCACTAGCCAAAACGAAGGTCGAAAAATATGTAGCTCTACCTATTTTATCAAGTACTTCGTTAATATTAGGGTTGGGATATCTGTCTTTAACGGTTTTTTCGTTCAGTTTTCTATAGTCAATAACTAATCTCCATTTTTGTTCTCTTGTTTCGGATTTCTTCGGAATCAACCGAACAGGTGAGCTCCAAGGTGAATGGCTTTCTCTAATTATGTTTTGTTCTAACATATTTTTGATTTGGTCACTGATCTCTTTTTGTTCTTGGTAGGAGTATCTAAAGGGTTTGGCATATATGGGTATGTCGTCTGTAGTTTCTATTTTGTGTTTGTTTGTATTTGAGAATGTTAATCTATCTGACGGGTCGTGAAAAAGGAAGTGAAATTGCAAACATAGGTGTTTAAGTTGGTTTGCTTTTTCGTCAGAAATGTGGTCCGTATTTCGCGTCGTTTTCCATGTCCGTTGGGGGGTCTTCGTTGCACCAATGAAAGTTCAATTCTACATATTCCTCTTGAATGAATTGGGTTGTAAATAATGGAAATTCTAAACAAATCGTCTGATTCTGATCAGAATAGTTGACTATTTCTATCCATGCGTTGTAATTGTCAGCTGTATAGAGTCCTTGTTGAATGTAAACATTATATACTAATTCTACGGAATCAAGTAAAAATGGTCCCTGTTCACATTCGACTGCTATCTGCACTATCATTCCCGAACTGGCTTCGATATTAAATATATCCGTAGCTCTATTTCGTTCAATATGAATGGGGACAGTTGCCGCAGGGGTTTGTAAAATTAGCATTTTAAGATCTATATTTGCTTTTATAGTACATAAGATGTCAAGACCTATTAGTGCGTCGAAATATTCGTGAAATTTGAGGATTAAAAATATAAAAGTGTCTTTTAAATTAAATTCGGAAAATGCTGGATATTCGACCTTTTCGGTGACCTAAATTTCGTTTAATACAGTTTTTATTACTGTATTTGTGCTTAAGGATTCTCTCTGCTGAAGCGGTACAAATTTAGGATCAATAAAGGAATTCTATGCCCCTGTATCGATTAAAAACGTAACTTATTACCAAACGCTGAACTAATCAAAATATATAACTTATATAAATAACCTAAATATAACCTTATAACTTTTTAGGTACCCTGTCTGCTTTGAAAATTTACACTTTCCTCTAAATTGTGAAGTGCTGGTTGCTCCGAAGAGGCTTCCATATTGTTAAATCTGCTAGTATTAGACTGACATGAACTATCGAATTTTCCACCTCTATATTGGCGCGATTGTTATCTGTTGATTCTGTCTTAGGTGGCATAATTGCTCTAGAGACCATTACCCTCGTTGTTAGAGCGATGGCGCTGTCCGTAGCGATTCTCGGTTGAGTAAGGAAGAGCTCTATACTGTCCTCTGCCCTGCTGGTAGTCTGAAATACGATTATTATGTTGATTTGCTGGGTACCGTCGTCTCTCCTGCACGTACTCATCCCTCTCCTGAATGGCTATATCAAATGCTTCATCCAACGTATTTGGTCTAGAAGCTTTGACCACATTCCGGAGTGGTACGGTTAGACCCTTAATAAAGGTTTTCAGGCAAAGAGCCATATAGAAATTCTTTTTTTCTAGAATAGCTAAAGCTGGTAGTTCCTTTGAATCGGCCATGCAAGTCAATAGTCGTTTTATATCCAAAATGGTATCATACAGTTTTGTTATTGGCAGCCTTCTAAAAGGAACCTCGTGTAGTTCCTCTATTAAGGTCAGTTCGTCCCTGTTATCTAGTAATTTTATTGTTAGATTCCTCTTAATTTCATCCCAGTCTAATGGGGTATCCAATCTATCTAAGAATTCACTCGCCTTGCCCTCTATTTTATTCCTGATCGCTCTTAAATACATTTTCCCTCTTGGAGTTTGGTCTGTGTCAATAAAATCTCTTCCACGCTTTCTATGAATCTCTTAAGTGCGTAAGGGTTACCGTCGTAGGTCGGAAGGTACTTAATAACGTCTGGGAACTCGGTAGGCAATTCATATATGCTGGACCCCGACGTATTTTGAGGAGCGTTACTCATTCTTGAGCTTGTGGTTATGTCTGTTGGGTTAGTTTCGGTTATGTTTCTTATAAGGGTGGGTGTTTTGGTTGTCTGTCTAGTAGTCCGAGTTAAATTAGGAATAGTAGATTTAGTCTTATGCTTAAATTTTGATGACATTTAATATTATCTTATAATTATCTTAATATATAGTGTGGTTTGGTGTGTGATAAATGCTTTTATTATAGGTTCAATACCTGCAATGATACTTGGATTATTATATGTATTGTGTGGAATATATTTCATTTGATATTATAAGATGGAGGCAAGGTTTTATTGTATTAATGTGCTGATTCGTTTTAATTTCTTAATATGTTATCTTCCACATTCATGACATACTAACAGACTCATATGTACGTACGTCTCTGTGAAGGCAATCGACTCACTACAGCGGTCGAGAGATTACAACACAGCTACCAAATGGCCGATATGGTCGTCTCGTATCACCAATGTAAGGTTATTTCTTTTTTCATATCTTTCATATCTTAGATATGAAAGTTGTAATTTTACACCAGTTTGTGTAGACTGATCTTAAATTTGTATGTTTCTGTGGTTCCATCGCGTATAAGTGACCTGTTCGAACATAATTGTTCGCGTCCAACTTGACGGAACCTCCCTCCACTACATGTCGGCACTGGGATCAAGCATGTACCACAGACTTGTTCGAATATAATGTTCGCATCGAGCCTAGCAGCCCTCTCACAGCACTTCCCAGTTCTCTGCTTCTACGCTGCATTCTAACTGTAGTCTCGTTACTTTCTGTATGTATGTATGTATGTAGCCCTTCTCTTTTGTATAAACGTGCTTCTTATTTTTTTATTTTTTTTTTATATAACTCTGCTTCTTATTTAGAGTGGCATCTGATTGTTTTGTATCTCAGTTCTTCTTATTTAGAGCGGCATCTGCTTGTTATGTGTTCAAATTTTTTTTTATATATGTCGGAGCACAATTATTACTACACACAATTAATTTGTGTCACTCACTTCTTCTCCGTGCTAACCTTCGAACCACACTCGGCGACAGCGACCACACGCTGCGGCCGCGCTTAAACGGGAGATGCTAAAGCTACAAAAATACACCCGACCAATAGCACCGCAGTATGCAATAATGCAATATGATGAATTACCAATGATTTCCCAAAATTATGAAATTACTATTCTTGTGAAATATTCTAGCACATACACTAGCTTACAAAAGTATGCGCCGAAATATACATTTTTTTTTTTTTTTTTTTTGTTATATTTAGTTTTTAATAATAAATATATTATTATGATATATTTATATATATTTTTCGTTTTTGTTTCATTTTCTTTTTCATTTGGTAAAATAAAAACTACGTTTTACTTATAAGTGCAGTTAAGTACTCTTGCGTCTTTTTAAAATATCACTCTACTCACAAATTTACCTAAGAAGCGTCGGAGGTTGTTTCCCCAGGAATATGCAATCCGCTCCTGGTTATCGACTGCGCCAGTTATAGATGGGCCGTAGCTCCACGTGGACGGTTGGTTAAATTATATGTTTTAATTCCGAACACAGATTAGGTAACAAATGAATATGACTTTTTATTTTATTTGAAAATTACATTTAAGGTGTAGAGTTAATGTTCCGGTTTTAGGTGTGTCACTTCGTACCATCAAAATGCGAGTGACAATGCGTCGCAAAAACTTCTTTTGCCTAACGTCGAAACTGCGCTAGACATCGGCTACAACGCCTCGCTATAACGGTCCTTTCAAAGCTACAAATGTAAACTGACCAATAAACGCACAATTAGAGGCTGATGCAACATTATCGTTATGGTAAAATCTATTCCTAGAATGTTAGAGACCATGTATGCTCAAAGTATGTGTATGTGTATGTGTATGAGCTTATTTTATAATATGTGTTTATTCATGTAGGTGGACTACTGAGTTGTTGTTGTTGTGGCCCTTGATGCCGTTGTCATTCAGCGGAATCTGGACGATTTCAGGGGAGTGGGGAATGTGTAGTGGTAACTCCTCCCCCCCCCCCCAAGACTGAAGAGAGGGCCATAACGAAGGAATGGCGTGATCGAGTATGACTGGTGATGAGGCCGGAATGAAGATTGTCATTCTTTGTTATTGCAAAGGTATGATTCCCGCGGAGAGAAAAAGAATACACTTCAACATGCGTATGGTACTTTAAGGTGTGTTCCATTCTATCGTGAAGCTCCGTATTTGTCTTCCATAATCCTTGTCGAATTTGGAACCAGCTTCTGACAGATTGTTGAGTAAGTTTGGTAGCTCCGGGGTCATGATGTTGACGATGTCTTCATGGTTAGATGTATTGAAGATGGCTTTTTGCA
This sequence comes from Drosophila sechellia, assembly GCF_004382195.2. Lineage (NCBI taxonomy): Eukaryota > Metazoa > Arthropoda > Insecta > Diptera > Drosophilidae > Drosophila > Drosophila sechellia. The sequence goes on along the minus strand of NC_045949.1, from coordinate 22,684,780 downwards.
AGTCTCACATATTTACATGATGAATTCTATTATATTCTTCCTTAAATTACAATGTTTGTGTGTTTTTACTCGCTATAAAGTTATACAGTTTGCTGTAACAATAATTTGTGTGTTATTAATATGTACGGAATGAATTAATTTGTTAACTGATAAATGTCTAATGTAAACATAAGTATTTTAATAGAGAAAAAAAAATTTAATCATTATTTGTATTGTGTTTAGGGAAATTAAGTTGTAAACATTTTCTTATTTTGATTTCATGACATTTTTTTTTGTATTTATATATAAACTTAGGAATTATTTTTAGTTTCGCACTAATAAGGTTTCTGCAATTTTATTTAAGCGTAACATAGTCAAATCTATATTAGAGTTTATTTTAATCGTACATTCCAAAGTTTTTTTCTTGTTATTTACATTATATATTTCTTTAGCAATTTGAGTTTTCTTGATTTACTATCCAATGTTATGAACCTTGTTGTTTTGAACTAGTTCACATACTTTAGGGTATATTGTTTTTGGAATTCGTTCAATTTTTTTAGATAGTCATGCTCATCGTCAAATTTAATGGTTTGCTGGAATACATGTGTAAGTTAACACAATCACCAAACAGAAGAAATATAGTCGTAAGCCTCAAGTGTTTAGATCGAGCTTTACCTATAAGAAACGGTACCTTGTTAAGCTTTAGAGATAAGAACTCTTGCTATACTTAAGTCAGTCGATTTTGGGAGATTAGAAGCGTCGGTCATCGCCACGTACATACAATTCGTCTCATTAAGTGCAGACCGCACAAACCCTGTTATAATTATAAACTTACACTAATAAATATATTGAAAATACACAAAACGATAATTGGCGCCCAAACGGATATAAAACCTACGATAACTGAATAATTATAAATAAATAACAAAAGGAGGATCCGGAGACAAAACCAGCGGCATTGGATAATCAACTCTAACCAAAAAAATAAAATTTCCTGATTACATCAAATATAATAAGATAATAATTACATAAAATATAATAATAAATATAATTACTAAGACCATCTACCTTAAAATTGTTTGTTAAGCACTATTATTATATTGTAAGTATAACGCTTATTGAACGAATTAAAAATATCAATACCTTTTTATTACACAACTTATGCAAAGAGTATTGATAATAAAAATACATGAGTGACAGTGATAACTTTTTAGACAATCTCGTGTCAAGCTTAGATAAATGGTCAGCGCACCAGGCAAGTAGGCAAAACAGTGCAAAAAATAATAAGTCATCAGATAATTGGTGGTCGAAAACAAATACAACTAGCGAAATGGAATTTGAAGCTCAGTTAAAAGCGATCGTAGAGAGTGCTGTTGCCGGCGCGCTCGCAGTCCAAAAACAATCATTTGAAAATCAATTGCAGGAGATGAATGAGCGAATCGGGAAATTAACAGTGAACACCCCAGAGGTGGAAACTTATGTAGATGCTGAAACTAGACCAGGTGTTTTCTGTAACGAGCCTCTAGATATAGTTAAATCTCTGCCAGATTTTGAGGGCAAAAGTGAAACATATGTGTCGTGGAGAAAAGCGGCTCATGTCGCTTTTAAAGTTTTTGAAGACTACGAAGGAAGTTCAACATTTTACCAAGCTCTTGGTATTATGCGAAATAAAATAAAAGGTCCAGCGAATACAGTATTGGCTTCTTTTAATACTCCGTTACATTTCAAAGCAATGATCAGCCGTCTTGATTTCACATATTCTGACAAAAGGCCGATCTACCTAATCGAGCAAGAGCTATCAACTTTGCGACAGGGAGACATGACTCTTACTGAATTCTACGATGAAGTCGAGAAAAAACTGACCCTACTTACCAACAAGACAATAATGACATTTGATAGTGCTTTGGCGATGTCACTGAATGAAAAGTACAGGGCGGACGCGTTACGTGTATTTGTAACCGGAGCTAAGAAATCGTTGAGCGACATTCTTTTTGCAAAAGGTCCAAAAGATTTACCAACTGCTCTCGCTTTAGCGCAAGAGGTCGAGTCGAACCATGAGCGTTACCAATTCGCCCTTATTTATTCTAAAAATATTGGAGACAGGGGTCAGAAAACCGAACAAAAGCACAGCGATAGGGATAGAAATTCAATAATGCCCATTCAATAAAACCCATATTTTAGCAAGCGCCAGGTGCAAACTTATGATAACCAGGAAAGACAAGATCCAGTCCAGTTAACAAATCCTGATGTATCCATGCGATCTAGAAGAACTGGAAATTTTGGACAAGCTCCATTTCAGGGAAATATTTGGCCATCCCAACAACAAAATTCATTTCAAACACAAAATCAATTCGCATCGCAACCCCAACAGCAAAACACAAGTCAGGCTCAGGGACATGTTGGGTATGCGCAAGCATCAAAAAGACCAACGAGTGGCAGTGCAAGGTTTACAGGGCCAAAACAGCAGAGGATCAACCACTTACCTCATGAGAAAGGTCAATGGGAGGAAGACACAGACGGTTATCAAAAGGAGGCAGAAGCGGAGGTTGTTGATTATGAGGACGAACTAGTGAATTACGATCATGTTCATTTTTTAGCCACAAATCCCTGCTACCGTACATAGAAAGAGAGATAGCAGGGAGAACCATAAAACTTTTGATTGACACCGGGGCTTCGAAAAATTACATACAGCCCCTCCCTGAATTAAAAAACATAATGCCGGTACAAAATAAATTCACGGTAAAATCGCTTCATAGTTGCAACACCGTCAAACAGAAATGCTTTATTAAGCTATTTAACACATCTGTTCAATTCTTTATTCTTCCAAGTCTCTCTAGTTTTGACGCAATAATAGGACTTGACCTTTTGAAACAGGGAAATGCAATGCTAGATTTTAAGAACAAAACGTTGAATATCAACAATGAAATGGAATCTATTCAGTTTTTGAGATGTGACAGCGTAAATTTCACCAACATAGAGAATATAGTGGTTCCAAATCAGATATCTAATAAATTCCATACAATGCTCCGAAACCGATTGGCCGCCTTTGCGGAACCGGAAGAAGCACTGCCGTATAATACCAACATTGTTGCTACAATACGTACTCAGGATGACTATCCGATTTACTCAAAACTCTATCCGTACCCCATGGGCGTATCAGATTTTGTGAATAAGGAGACAAATGCTTTGTTAAAGGACGGAATTATCAGGCCCTCGTCGTCACCTTACAACAATCCGGTTTGGGTAGTCGATAAAAAAGGTACAGATGAAAACGGAAATACTAAGAAAAGGTTGGTTATAGATTTTAGAAAACTAAATTTAAAAACAATCGACGACAAGTACCCTATACCAAACGTAGTATCCATCTTGTCAAATTTGGGAAAGGTCAGGTTCTTTACAACCCTTGACCTTAAATCGGGGTTTCACCAAATTCTGCTCGCAGAAAAGGATAGGGAGAAAACTGCCTTTTCAGTAGGAAATGGAAAGTACGAGTTTTGCCGTTTGCCGTTTGGCTTGAAAAATGCCCCAAGTATTTTTCAACGTGCTATTGATGATGTTCTTAGGGACCGTATAGGAAAGTCATGTTATGTTTACGTTGATGACGTAATAATATTTTCAAACGGAATTGAGGACCACGTAAACGACGTTGCTTGGGTACTAGACAGACTGTCTGAAGCAAACATGAGGGTTTCTAAAGAGAAATCGTTTTTCTTCAAGGAAAGCGTCGAGTATCTCGGATTTATGGTGTCAAGTGGAGGTATCACAACCAGTCCTAGCAAAGTAGAGGCTATTCAGAAATATAATCAACCTACTAATCTGTTTAGTGTTCGATCGTTTTTAGGGCTAGCAAGTTATTACCGCTGCTTTATTAAGGACTTCGCCTCTATTGCTAGACCACTCACTGACATTCTGAAGGGTGAAAACGGAAAAGTTTCCGCAAGCCAGTCTAAAAAGATAACAATTTCTTTCGATGAAAGACAATGTTCTGCTTTTGAGAAGCTTAAAAATGTTCTTGTCTCCGAAAATGTAATGTTATTGTATCCCGATTATAGAAAAGCCTTTGACTTAACAACAGACGCTTTGGCTTTTGGCCTGGGGGCAGTCTTATCACAGGATGGCAAGCCTGCTACAATGATTTCGAGAACTTTACAGGATAGAGAACTTAATTTCGCAACAAATGAACGAGAACTTTTGGCCATCGTTTGGGCTTTAAAGTCTCTTAGGAACTATCTATATGGTGTCAAAAACTGAACTAATCGAAGCAGACCTCGGGACAACGGTCCTCATAAAAGGGAGGGTCGTTCATAAAGATAATCTACGCTAGGTTTATTATTTCTTTTCCCTTTGTGACCATCGCCAAGTTAGCAAAATACAAACGTGAAATCTGGACACTAGTAAAAGGGTTTGCAAAAGTTTTTCAATTAAACATTTGTAAAATCCTACTTATTTAATCTTTAAACATTTTGTATTATTTCCGCCTCATCCTCTTTAGAAAAGTTTAAAGGTATGTGATGAAATGCTAGACCCGAATGATTTGATAACTTAAAATCCACGCAACCACAAATATTTCCTAAAACTACCATAGAAAATAAATGCATTACCAAAACGTCATAATAACAGTATAGCGCACTCACTCTAATTAGATTTCAAATTCCCGATTAAAAAAAAAAACACTAATGTTATCAATACCCTTTTCTGATTGTGTTCAACTAAATAGGAAAATCAATACTTGCTATCAATAAGCGTTTTACTACATACTTTAATATCAAGAATATCTGAATGAACTTTATTATAAAATTATAATTGTTATACTTAATTATTGTCAAAACTTTAGTATTAAAACTGTAACTACCTCTTAAGTAGATGAGAAGAGTAGAAGAGGGAATTAAGATCTATCAACGTAGTATCTGCTAAAGACGTAAAGATGCGGCAACTATTTCTGCGCCTGGTTACTGAAACGACGAACTGAATAATATCTGCCATCAGACGCCATACAGAGTGCGTTCAACAAATATGTTCTGATGATCAACTAGTTCAACCAAAATCAGCATCATCGTCGTCAACAAGTCGACAGTTACAATAGAGATTTTTTCCAAGTTCGCTACGATCATCTCCAGAACCTTGTTGCGAACCCATGACATGGAGAATCAACAGAATTTACGAACTTCTTGGATCATCCAGATATGCGGAGCCTTCCCTTCGATGGTTTAATGCAGTACCAAGTTGGCAGTATGGGAACTTAGTGGCAATGTTACCCGTAAGATCCGCTTTCAAATAGATTTGCCAATTGTAAAAAGTCTGTGGACAGCCTTCGTCTTAGAAGGGGAGGAGTTAACACAATCACCAAACAGAAGAAATATAGTCGTAAGCCTCAAGTGTTTAGATCGAGCTTTACCTATAAGAAACGGTACCTTGTTAAGCTTTAGAGATAAGAACTCTTGCTATACTTAAGTCAGTCGATTTTGGGAGATTAGAAGCGTCGGTCATCGCCACGTACATACAATTCGTCTCATTAAGTGCAGATATTGAAAATACTCAAAACGATAATTTGTACGTCCCGAAAACAGTTCATAAGGAGTCAACTTAGTTGCCGAGTGTATAGCGTTATTATATGTGATGAAGGTTTCTGTTAGAATCTCCTCGTGGTCTATCTGTACTTTTTTCTTTTCTTCCAAAATGATTCGATACACTTCAGTGAGTGTAGAATGTAGTCTTTCGACTGGGGCATTACTAGAAGATTGTTGAAAGGACGTGACATGTCGTTCTATATTATATTGTTTGCAAAAATCCTTGAAAAGGTTTGAATTGTATTCAGCTCCTTGATCGTAAACAATATGCCGTTCGCTACTATGAATCGCGTAATAGCGCCTATGATGTCGTCGAGATAAACTAAACAACATCTTCCTTTCAAGTTACCTAAAACGTTGTTCATTACCCTTTGGAATGTTGCAGGGGCATTTGTCAGGCCATTCTGGTATTCTGGTAAATTCATAGTGTCCGTATAATGCCGTGAAGGCGGTTTTAGGAATATCTTTTGGTTCCATTTGTATTTGATGATAACCACTAGCCAAAACGAAGGTCGAAAAATATGTAGCTCTACCTATTTTATCAAGTACTTCGTTAATATTAGGGTTGGGATATCTGTCTTTAACGGTTTTTTCGTTCAGTTTTCTATAGTCAATAACTAATCTCCATTTTTGTTCTCTTGTTTCGGATTTCTTCGGAATCAACCGAACAGGTGAGCTCCAAGGTGAATGGCTTTCTCTAATTATGTTTTGTTCTAACATATCTCTTTTTGTTCTTGGTAGGAGTATCTAAAGGGTTTGGCATATATGGGTATGTCGTCTGTAGTTTCTATTTTGTGTTTGTTTGTATTTGAGAATGTTAATCTATCTGACGGGTCGTGAAAAAGGAAGTGAAATTGCAAACATAGGTGTTTAAGTTGGTTTGCTTTTTCGTCAGAAATGTGGTCCGTATTTCGCGTCGTTTTCCATGTCCGTTGGGGGGTCTTCGTTGCACCAATGAAAGTTCAATTCTACATATTCCTCTTGAATGAATTGGGTTGTAAATAATGGAAATTCTAAACAAATCGTCTGATTCTGATCAGAATAGTTGACTATTTCTATCCATGCGTTGTAATTGTCAGCTGTATAGAGTCCTTGTTGAATGTAAACATTATATACTAATTCTACGGAATCAAGTAAAAATGGTCCCTGTTCACATTCGACTGCTATCTGCACTATCATTCCCGAACTGGCTTCGATATTAAATATATCCGTAGCTCTATTTCGTTCAATATGAATGGGGACAGTTGCCGCAGGGGTTTGTAAAATTAGCATTTTAAGATCTATATTTGCTTTTATAGTACATAAGATGTCAAGACCTATTAGTGCGTCGAAATATTCGTGAAATTTGAGGATTAAAAATATAAAAGTGTCTTTTAAATTAAATTCGGAAAATGCTGGATATTCGACCTTTTCGGTGACCTAAATTTCGTTTAATACAGTTTTTATTACTGTATTTGTGCTTAAGGATTCTCTCTGCTGAAGCGGTACAAATTTAGGATCAATAAAGGAATTCTATGCCCCTGTATCGATTAAAAACGTAACTTATTACCAAACGCTGAACTAATCAAAATATATAACTTATATAAATAACCTAAATATAACCTTATAACTTTTTAGGTACCCTGTCTGCTTTGAAAATTTACACTTTCCTCTAAATTGTGAAGTGCTGGTTGCTCCGAAGAGGCTTCCATATTGTTAAATCTGCTAGTATTAGACTGACATGAACTATCGAATTTTCCACCTCTATATTGGCGCGATTGTTATCTGTTGATTCTGTCTTAGGTGGCATAATTGCTCTAGAGACCATTACCCTCGTTGTTAGAGCGATGGCGCTGTCCGTAGCGATTCTCGGTTGAGTAAGGAAGAGCTCTATACTGTCCTCTGCCCTGCTGGTAGTCTGAAATACGATTATTATGTTGATTTGCTGGGTACCGTCGTCTCTCCTGCACGTACTCATCCCTCTCCTGAATGGCTATATCAAATGCTTCATCCAACGTATTTGGTCTAGAAGCTTTGACCACATTCCGGAGTGGTACGGTTAGACCCTTAATAAAGGTTTTCAGGCAAAGAGCCATATAGAAATTCTTTTTTTCTAGAATAGCTAAAGCTGGTAGTTCCTTTGAATCGGCCATGCATGTCAATAGTCGTTTTATATCCAAAATGGTATCATACAGTTTTGTTATTGGCAGCCTTCTAAAAGGAACCTCGTGTAGTTCCTCTATTAAGGTCAGTTCGTCCCTGTTATCTAGTAATTTTATTGTTAGATTCCTCTTAATTTCATCCCAGTCTAATGGGGTATCCAATCTATCTAAGAATTCACTCGCTTTGCCCTCTATTTTATTCCTGATCGCTCTTAAATACATTTTCCCTCTTGGAGTTTGGTCTGTGTCAATAAAATCTCTTCCACGCTTTCTATGAATCTCTTAAGTGCGTAAGGGTTACCGTCGTAGGTCGGAAGGTACTTAATAACGTCTGGGAACTCGGTAGGCAATTCATATATGCTGGACCCCGACGTATTTTGAGGAGCGTTACTCATTCTTGAGCTTGTGGTTATGTCTGTTGGGTTAGTTTCGGTTATGTTTCTTATAAGGGTGGGTGTTTTGGTTGTCTGTCTAGTAGTCCGAGTTAAATTAGGAATAGTAGATTTAGTCTTATGCTTAAATTTTGATGACATTTAATATTATCTTATAATTATCTTAATATATAGTGTGGTTTGGTGTCTGATAAATGCTTTTATTATAGGTTCAATACCTGCAATGATACTTGGATTATTATATGTATTGTGTGGAATATATTTCATTTGATATTATAAGATGGAGGCAAGGTTTTATTGTATTAATGTGCTGATTCGTTTTAATTTCTTAATATGTTATCTTCCACATTCATGACATACTAACAGACTCATATGTACGTACGTCTCTGTGAAGGCAATCGACTCACTACAGCGGTCGAGAGATTACAACACAGCTACCAAATGGCCGATATGGTCGTCTCGTATCACCAATGTAAGGTTATTTCTTTTTTCATATCTTTCATATCTTAGATATGAAAGTTGTAATTTTACACCAGTTTGTGTAGACTGATCTTAAATTTGTATGTTTCTGTGGTTCCATCGCGTATAAGTGACCTGTTCGAACATAATTGTTCGCGTCCAACTTGACGGAACCTCCCTCCACTACATGTCGGCACTGGGATCAAGCATGTACCACAGACTTGTTCGAATATAATGTTCGCATCGAGCCTAGCAGCCCTCTCACAGCACTTCCCAGTTCTCTGCTTCTACGCTGCATTCTAACTGTAGTCTCGTTACTTTCTGTATGTATGTATGTATGTAGCCCTTCTCTTTTGTATAAACGTGCTTCTTATTTTTTTATTTTTTTTTTTATATAACTCTGCTTCTTATTTAGAGTGGCATCTGATTGTTTTGTATCTCAGTTCTTCTTATTTAGAGCGGCATCTGCTTGTTATGTGTTCAAATTTTTTTTTATATATGTCGGAGCACAATTATTACTACACACAATTAATTTGTGTCACTCACTTCTTCTCCGTGCTAACCTTCGAACCACACTCGGCGACAGCGACCACACGCTGCGGCCGCGCTTAAACGGGAGATGCTAAAGCTACAAAAATACACCCGACCAATAGCACCGCAGTATGCAATAATGCAATATGATGAATTACCAATGATTTCCCAAAATTATGAAATTACTATTCTTGTGAAATATTCTAGCACATACACTAGCTTACAAAAGTATGCGCCGAAATATACATTTATTTTTTTTTTTTTTTTGTTATATTTAGTTTTTAATAATAAATATATTATTATGATATATTTATATATATTTTTCGTTTTTGTTTCATTTTCTTTTTAATTTGGTAAAATAAAAACTACGTTTTACTTATAAGTGCAGTTAAGTACTCTTGCGTCTTTTTAAAATATCACTCTACTCACAAATTTACCTAAGAAGCGTCGGAGGTTGTTTCAACAGGAATATGCAATCCGCTCCTGGTTATCGACTGCGCCAGTTATAGATGGGCCGTAGCTCCACGTGGACGGTTGGTTAAATTATATGTTTTAATTCCGAACACAGATTAGGTAACAAATGAATATGACTTTTTATTTTATTTAAAAATTACATTTAAGGTGTAGAGTTAATGTTCCGGTTTTAGGTGTGTCACTTCGTACCATCAAAATGCGAGTGACAATGCGTCGCAAAAACTTCTTTTGCCTAACGTCGAAACTGCGCTAGACATCGGCTACAACGCCTCGCTATAACGGTCCTTTCAAAGCTACAAATGTAAACTGACCAATAAACGCACAATTAGAGGCTGATGCAACATTATCGTTATGGTGAAATCTATTCCTAGAATGTTCGAGACCAAAGTGTGTGTGTAACATGTGTATGAGCTTATTTTATAATATGTGTTTATTCATGTAGGTGGACTACTGAGTTGTTGTTGTTGTGGCCCTTGATGCCGTTGTCATTCAGCGGAATCTGGACGGTTTCAGGGGACTGGGGAATGTGTAGTGGTATCTCGCGCGGTCTAGCTGACTGATTCCTGATCTGTGCTTGCGCCGACCTTTATAGGCCGCAGGGATCCTGTTACTTCCCTTTTTGCGCACGGAACGCTCGGGTACTATTGTACCGTTAATTTACGGTGCGTCCTCTTTGTGCACGCACCATTACCGTTCGACCTCTTCGCCCTTAGCCAGCTGGAGTCCAAGGTCCAGAGCAGTACCGTTAGTTCACGGTGCGTCTTTGTGCACGCATCGTTACCGTTCGACCTCTTCGCCCTTGACTCTTCCTGCATCACGGCTGTTGCTAGGCTACACCCATACACGAGATTTGTGGGGAGTTTTAAGACTTCTGACAATGCACTTTTGCGTAACCAACGGAAATACTTCCAATCATGTCTGAATATTGCAGTCACAAATTGTTATTCAAAAAAGCATTCAGCAGCAACAGGAATTGAATTAAATTTGTTTATTTAAAGTTGTATGATATACACTATGTATTGCTTACGTCGGGGTCACCAAATGTTAAGCCTAAAAACTCCTTTAATGGTTATCCAAGAAATGAAAAGCCGATTTCGAATAATTATTGTGATTTTGTTTGTTCTTAATTGACTTAATTGTAGAGCAAAAGTAGAACGCTAAGCCAAAGGTAGAAGCGCTAGAGAGGGACGCTTAGATAACGAAAGATAATCGCCCAGCTGAGGAGCTTAATTGTGTTTCTAAGGTTATTATTAGTATTAGTATTATAGTATTATATTATTAATGTATTAAGTGTTGCAATGAGTTTCAGTCTCACCAATACTTATGTAAAAGTGGTTTAGCCAAGGCACTCCAATTATGAGTACTTTGGGATATTCCAATCTATATGCTATAAAATACCCATCGATTATATGGCTGTTATTGGCTGCCAGGTCAGTAGGCATCACAAGAGGAACAACGCACCACCAACGGTGGTACGCGCCGTTATTGTGACACACTACTGGAAGTGCAACTACACTCTCCACGCGAGGGCGGCTGGAAACAGGCTCTTAGTAAGGTCATGTCTCTTTTAAGAGTGCTGGCTAATCGTAGTTGGGCTGGAGCAGGAAACTCTTAAAATTTCCCGTGCCGAGAGTCTGCCAGGCTAGGGGGCCCGGGAAACAACTAGCCCAGTCGCTAACGGAGAGTCCGGGCAAGTGGCGTCCGCCTGGTCTGGTTAGCCTTACCCGGGTACTGCGGATCTCTGCCCGGCTGGACCGCTTATTTCTATGCAGCTCGTGGGAACCATGAAAAATAGACCCAAAAATGTTAAAATACCGCTGGCCTTGACTGCGGGAAATGTCGCAAGACAGCTTGCGGACCGTCTACTTGACGGGGGGAGCGGCCTACTTCGGTGGTAACACCAAAAAATGATGGGCGACGACTTGCCATCGTCACACAACATCACCATCTTCTGCTCCAGGACAGGGGACAAAACAACAAAGTGGATCATGGAATTGATAAAGAAACAGAATGACTTGGACACTGAGAACTGGCGTCTCATATCAAGGAAGAATGAGGGTGGTGGCTCGCTCCTCAGCCTTGGCATTGATGACAACTCATGCGCCAAGATTATTTCTAGTGACCACAGGCTGAGCTTCAGGTTTGGAGACATCTCAGTTTGTGGTCTAAAGAAGGCCAAAGCGATCAAATTCGGCACACGACAAGGTCGAGACTCCTCGAAATCAACCAGTCTCCGCGGAGAAGGTGAAGCCCAATAAGCTCTCCGAATCCAGTGAGGATCTGGCGGATGATGAGTATCTTGATGCGACCATCATCGAGATGGGGGATCAGACCCCGTTATCCTCTCAGAAGCTAGGCATGGAACTAGACCTGCTGAGTAATGAAGAAGCGATACCGGCGGATGGTGATCTGGGTATCTCCAGATCAGCAACGCCGACAATGGAGCCGATCATCTAATGGTCGGAAGTACAGGGATAGCTCAGGTGAACATCCATCGCGCCAAGGCGTCCTCGGCTGTGCTGGCAAGGATGTTCACCAAACAACATCTTGGGCTAGCCCTGGTACAGAAACCCTGGTATAATCAGGGAATAAAAGGACTGTAGCTAGTGGATGTCAGCATTAGAAGCACTCTGCTTGTAGAGCATCCGCTCCAACGGACGCAGCATGCCTACAGGGCGGGCAGATCAACTGATACTGCCCTATATCACCTGATAAGCCTTATTGAGGATTAACTTACTCATAAGAAGTGGCGCTATGTGCCTTCTTAGACATACAGGATGCATTCGACAATACCTCTCATGAGGCGGTCAACGCATCCCTGGCAAGAAGAGGACTAGATGCAACAACCAGTAGATGGATCAAATCACTACTGGCGTCTAGGCGAGCCATGGCCACTATAGGAGGACAGACGTCCACAGTATCTACCACAAGGGGTTGCCCCCAAGGGGGTGTCCTCTCGCCTCTCTTGTGGAGCTTGCTGGTAGACGAGTTGCTGGACAGACCCGCAGAGGTATACTTTGTCAAGGCTATGCTGACGATATTGTCATTATAGCCAGAGGTAAATATGAGGAAAAACTCTGCGATATCATTCAACTGGGCCTCAATATGACCAGCGAATGGTGCAAGGAAGTAGGCCTGAGCCTAAATCCTAGCAAAACTGTTATTGTTCCTTTCACAAATAGGTACAAGCTACAGAGAATGAAAGCAATAACCCTGTCAGAATGTCGCATAGAGGCCAGCAAAGAAGTTAAGTATCTTGGGATAACGCTCGACTCCAAACTTAGCTTCAAAACGCATGTCGATAACACAATTGATAAGTGCACCAGAGCACTTTTCACGTTTAGGAAAATTGCTGGAAAGTCGTGGGGAACCTCACCACGCATAATAAGATGGCTGTACCTCATGGTAGTCGGACCCATACTAACCTATGGGGTAATAGCCTGGGGTGATAGAGCACGCCTTAACACCACTAAGGTGACACTTCATAAGCTCCAAAGAATGGCCTGCATATGCATGACAGGAGCAATGCGCACCTGTCCCACTGCAGCCCTAGAAGTACTAATGGAGGTAACGCCGCTTCATATCGTCATTGAAATGAAACGGAAAGCCACCCTAATAAGAAATGAGGGAGCAGGAAATGACTGCAACCTTACAAGAAAGAATGCTGAAAGCCTAAAAAGATATATCATCCCTGGAAATGAGCTAGCGGACAACCTAGCCAAGAAAGGGGCAGAGAACCCTCTAATTGGGCCCGAACCATTCTGTGGTGTTGGTCACCACAGAGTACTGGGCTTACTTAAGTCAATAGAGGAAGAAAAATGTCTGTCCTTCTGGGAACACCTACCAGGACTTAGGCAGTCTAAGATTCTCCTTCGTGAATATAACCACAAAAGTTTCAAGACTTTAATGACACACGGGAAAAACACCGTGCGCATATTAACTGGCCTTCTTTTGGGGCACTGCCGACTTCGCAGTCATTTGCATAAGATTGGCATTGCAGACAGTGAACTCTGTCGCTTCTGTTGCATGGAGGAGGAGAGCTCTGCACATATTATATGTGACTGCACGGCGCTTTCCATCAGGAGGAACAGACACTCCTGGGCATGTATGTCCCACGGGAAACAATTGCAGCCCTGAACCCCAATAAAATTCTGGCTTTTATACAGTGCATTGGACTTCAGGGAGTCATGAAGGGGTAGTACAATAGATCAGAATGGGTCGCAGTACACATAGAAACCCACTTAATAATAATAATAAATATGGCTGTTACATTGAAGAACAAAATGTTTACATCCCAAACAAAACATAACTGTAACCCAGAGTAAAAACTTTATTGCATTTATAATTTCTTTTTTATAAGTAATTTCCACCAAGTATGATTATTCGTAAAATCCCGTCGAAGAGCCGAAATGAAATTGTTTGTCAAATTCCTGACTTTTAGACAGATCGAAATTCTTTGGACGTTTGTCGGCTATAAGGAATTCGTCTTCCTCTAGCATTTCAGAGTCACCACGTTTTCTAGAATGCCCGTATTTGTTAGACCCATAGACATACTCATCCGTGTCATTGCTCTGGTAAGCCATATAATTGGAATCAATATACTTTTTTGATCTTGAAATGCAAAAAAAAATATTATTTTAATACAGAGATTTGTAAAGGTTATACTCACAACTTAAGTACATAAGGATCGAAGGGAAAAAACGATTCAAGCGTCTCATCGGGCATGCATTTTTCATGACCGTAAACTGTAGCCAGTTTACGGCGAGCGTTGCGCTCCAAAACAGTATGACAATAGGCTAGCTGGTAAGTTCTTGTAACACCAGCAAATGCTGTGGCCACTGGGGCTAAACAATACCGCAGGGGATTTAAATGACACATAGCAAGGCGCGATAGTTGGAGGGATTGGAGAAAGAGCAAATCTGTAACAGAAATAAACAATACAAAAACATTTATTGTAGTGGAGAAAAAACCATATTTATGGAATTGTTTGATTATGTAATGTCAAAATTGTACTCAGGAGTAAGAATAATAGGCAAAAGGAACTTGTCCACAACGATTTTTAAAACTGCGGCCATGAGTGACATCTAATCTTTGATTCAAGTATTTTGTAATTTATCCCATAAATTTTGTTATACACTTTTTTATTTATTTATTTATTTAGAAGCGATGAATCCATGCAATGCAGTAACAGTAACATAACAGCGCAATTTACAGATAAATGATAAAACCTCGCACTAAGCATGTGCACTTTAAACAATCTGTTTTTTTTTTTTGGTTTTGTTCAAGATCAGCAACGATAATTTTTTGTACTCGACACCGAAGATAAAAAAATACGTAATGATCAAACCGAAGCGAGATATTAATATACTCTACTTTCGATCGTACTGTTTGCAGATCTCTAGTTCAGACTAGCATATTTATACCCGTTACTCGTAGAGTAAAAGGGTATACTAGATTCGTTAAAAAGTAACAGGCAGAATAAAGCATTTCCTACTATATAAAGTAGATATATTATTGATCAGGATCAATAGCCGAATCGATCTAGCCTTGTCCCTCTGCCCGTATAAACGTCGAGATCACAGGAACTATAAAAGTTAGAAGGTTGGGAGATTCAGCGTACAGATTCTAGAGCGTTAGCGCGGCTGTTACGATGTTTAGAATAACTTAAATGGGCTTTTATGTGCCTCAGCTGTCCAGAGTTATTTATATGCAAGGCTTCCAGTGCTACGAGTGAAATGGACCTTAGGTCTTTTTTCACAAGAGGCACTCAGCGAGGATACAGAAGAGTACGAGGACCTGGCGTGGTTAAAATGGACTTTTCAGTCTTTAGAAGTTATCTTGTGACAGGAGTGGTGTTTGCAAAGGTGGTTCTGGGAAGAGATGAGGAACGCTATACGATTTTTTTTCGAGCTAACTCAAGAGGTGGCTCCAGGCTCTTTAGAATTTTTGTGAGCGAGAGAGCTCTACAGCCAGCAGCTCTCTTTTACGCATGCATTGAAAATTTGAAAAAAATATACCCTTTAATTTAGAAGTTTTAGACTTTAAATCTATATTACTTTTTATCAACTGGCACCATTTACAAAATTCTTTTTTTTTCATTTCCTTAACGTTATTATTGTTTGAGTATAGCTTAGAAATAGTAATAGCCGAATCTATGTACATAATATCACAAAATGAATTTCAAAACTGACTGCATTGTGATTAAAGTATACAGCTAGCGACGTGTAAAAAATTAAAGTAGACATGTAGACATCGATTCGTAGGTGCTTATGACCGCACGTCGTGTCATAAGAAATCAATTTTGCATTAAACAGGCGCATATTTTTATTTATTTTATAGATATTCACTATTAAATATGTAGGTTTGTATTACTTTTATGAAATATATTTTTTAATATGTATTTTCTTTTTTTTGGAATTGGTATGTTTCAAATTACAAAAGTAATAACAATTCCGGATCGCAACTTTATTTTATTTATAAGTTGAAGTATTGATGAATATAATAATGCATTAAAAGGTACTGCCCACAGTACCCTGCTGAAGTTTTGCAAAGAAATTGGCCAAAACACATATGTTTACAAACAAAATTCGTTTCTTGAATCAAAATTGATTTTGGCCCGAAAATCGTCTTCTAGCGCAATTACGCACACATACTGTTGGAACGATCAAATTAAAAGACGTCTACGTTGGCTGAGTTATAATTTTAAACTGAATATATTGTGTATAAGCCCTAGCATAAATAGCTAAAATGAGAATTGTAAAACTACTTATGTACAGCCAAACTCGTCGGCGGGCAATCTAGTGACTCCAGCGTGGGAGTTCTATGAATAGCACTTATCTCTAAAATATGCTACAACCGCTCACAGGAGGTTCAATTAAGTGTTTCCAAGTGTACGCATAATTTGGTGTTACAGACTGCAATTGTTATTTTTAATCTACGGTGTGAGGCAAACAATGTTATCTTGTATATAATGTCATGTTCATGTGTGAACACATACACTCTTTTTCGTTTTAAACGAGCGGAGTGAGAACAATTTAGGCCATCACTAAAAAAGTAGCTGCATAGTGGAAAACCAATGTGTGGCCGTTACGCATCTTGTTATTCTAATAGTCTTTGCTATAACTCACAAACTAATTAATGACAGCTGACAAATTCAAATTATTCAGGTGCTTTTTAGAGGTTAAGGCTTGTTAAAATTATATGGATTTAGTTCTAGTAACGCCACTTATAAGTCAGGCCTGGGACTTATCAATTGACCTGATTACTAATAATGACCTAATAACTTGCCTCGTTTAATACAACTTCGGTCTAAACAATGGGACCCACATCCGCATGTTCTGAACGAGGGAGTGGAATTGCCTATGTAGCGTAATTACCTTTTTTTAAAATGTACCGAGGTGCAGCTGCAGGCTGTGCAAGCTGGAAACCGAAGTTATGACTAGTTCTTTGATTTTCAGTAGACGAGGCAAGTCGTAATGCACCTCGCACGAAGGTCATTAACATTTCTGCTTCTGCTAAGAGAAACCGAAATAAATAATGGGTCGAGTTAGATAAAAATAGTGCTAGATGTTGTTTAATCTAAAAGATAATTCTTTTTTGCTGTACATTAAATTTTCAAAAATATAAATTTTATACCCGTTATTAATAGAGTAAAAGAGATTCGTGTAAAAGTATATAACAGTGTGAGGAGTTTTTAAAACTCCCCACAAATCTGGATGCATGGGAGCGGCCTTTGCAACAGCGAAGACGGCTGTGATGCAACAAGAGTGAAGGGCGGTCAGGTCAAACCGTAATTAGTGGACCTTCGACCCCGGCAAAACGGAGAAGCCGTGAAATAACGGTACCGCGCTGGACCTTGGACTCGAGCAGGCCAAGGGCACGCAGATCGAACGGTAACGGTGCGGACCTTGGACATGCTCAAAGAGGACGCACCGTGAACTAACAGTACATTAGTTGGACCTTGTACCCAAGCGGGCCTAGCGCAAAAGGGGAAATAACGGGATCTGTGCAGCCTATAAAGGAAGGGCGCAAGAGCAGCTCGAGGCAGTCAGCCACAGCACGCGAGGAGCCGTACGTACGCAAGGATAGTCGAGGAGAGTACCGGCGCGAGTCGCGCGGTCAGGACGCGGCCGCGCAGTCGGGCAGTCGGAACGGACCCTAGACAGGCAGATATCAATACCATCAATACATCTAAACGCATGGTCACATCGCTGAAATCAGCCAATAAAAATCGCAATAAGAAATATAAAACAAACAAAAACATTCCATTCCATTCCTAATTTTACCAATTCATTGGCCCCATTAAACTATTTTAATGCTAAATATAATTCAATGGAACATTAAATGATATAGGAACAATTACTCCCAATTCCAAATACTAATTAAGAAGTTTAGACCACACATCATAGCCCTTTAGGAAACCAACATATCCCACACATTTTTCCTCCCTATCCCCATAAACATTAAAATGAACTGCAGCTTCTGTACGAATTCATTCCGTGGCACAGCTTTTGAAATGAGCAAATCTATCTCCAACACACAACATCAATTTCGATCAATTCAAAAATTAACTTTACCTTAATATCTTCCTACATCTTACATAACCATTAATTCCACATTACCAACCTCCAAACCGTACTTTCCTGAAATCATTTAAAGCCAAATTTATATATTTCTCAGATTATATCCTCATTTACGACCCACTACTCACAACACGTTCTCGGATATAGATCTTTCGCTTGTCTCTGCCGAATTAACCCCTAAAACTAAATGGGAAGTGATCGACCATCTTAATTGGTAGACCGCCTTCCAATCCTTATTCAATGTTCCCTAACTCTTCCCCACCAACCTTCATTGCCAAATCCTCTTTCAACCTTAAGAAAACAAACTGTCAATAAGATATCACACTTCAACTCAAATACCCAACTAACAGTAAGTAAACAAAGAAGCTGCAGCCATTAAAAAAATACAAGGCTATTAATACAAGATGGAACCGGGAACTTTCTTTACTAAAACAATAAATGGAAAATCCTTAAAAGAAGCATAAACACAAAAAACATATTAATGTTTAAAAAGGCCAACGCGATGTATCGAAGAGCAATTAAAGAAGCTAAGAGAACGACTATCCACAAATTCACCTCCCAAATCGGACTCCACGAGAGGGTGGGCAAACGTCTATTAAACGTCTATGCGGCCATTATACCAGCAAGCATATACACGCCACACACAACCCTCATACGCAAACAACTACCACTACCACTTGGAAAATAGCAATCACTTTTGGTATCCTATAGTTATAGTAATTTCCTCAGCATCTTCAGAACAAAGAAGCTGATCTTAAACACTTCATCAAACTACACGCCCTCCCAGCAGTCTGACAAATAAAAAATGACGTCTCTTTCATAGAACTTATATCCGCCCTCAATTCACTATTCTAGAACCTCACCCATATTCTGGAACCCATGCCTGGCTAAAGTTCTAGATAAAACTATACATATACACATATATACATAGCTATACGTTTGTGGTGGTTTTATATTATATGTAGGCCAGTTATCAAGAAGATACCTCTCTCCTCTAAAGCGCATCCTCTCTATAATATCATTGGACTTTTCCAAAGCATTCGACAAAAGTATACACTCCCTTATCCACCAACTCCTAGAATGGAAATGAGGTCCCCGTATCATTAATTACGTTTTAAATTTCATGACAAACAGAAAGATCATAGTTAAAAACACAACCAATTTATCTAACAGCTTTCCTCTCAAATACGGCATCCCGCCAAGTTCACTAATCTGTCATAATATAATCATAATCGCCTATAATTCTCTTAAAGCTACTCTACTCTACTCTCTTCTCTAAAGACGAGTAAGACCGCAATTCTTTATTTAGTTAATTTAATAAAGGGATGGTGCCTCGCTCACAATTTTTAAATTTTGAATAGAAAAGGACTAAAAAAAACCATTAAAATTCCATCTGCAATTATTTATTTTGGCTTTGAAAATTTCAAGTGCAAATAGGACATTCATTGAGTGCTTAAGGTATGTAGAGGTTAAATACGAAAAAATGTTTAAGCTTACCTTTTGAACTGGCCGTCAAATCTCTTGCGCGAAATGCTATTAAATAAAACACAGCTTGGCAAACAGAATAGAAAACCAAATTGGCTTTCAGAGAGCAGTTCTGCTTATATGCATCCGAATCATCTATGTATGCATGAGCCCACTTTGTCAACTCTTTTAGGTAGAAAATAACAGTGCTAAAAAAATGTAAATTTTTACTTTAGTAGTAGTATTTTACTTTAGTAGTAGTATTTTACACTTCCTTACCTAAGTGGCAAAAATCTTGCGCGAGATAAAAAGCTAGCCATGTATCCCACCGCAGCATGACGAATTACGGCGGATACATTCGGATTTTGGACTTTCGTCCATAAGGAATCAAGAAAAGCTTCGGAATATACCGACCGCAGACTAGTTGCATAAAATAGGATGAATTGCACATGATGCGTGTTGTGGCTGGGCAATAACACTTCATCGAACAAATATAGTAACATCTTAAACAATCGGTTGGCAGTCCTTCGCTGTTGTTCGCTACTATTTTCATTAAGGCGACATTTGCCATCAAAAAACTTATAAAGCAAGAAAAGGGATACATCCAAGGTTTTGCCAACAGGATGACTCACAGATTTTTCAGATTTGGATACATTTTCGGCGAATACATCGTCGATTTCAAACAAAGTGTCCGCTTCCACTTTTTCTTCCTCATCATTCATTTCTAATTCAATTTCATCTTTTGGAGCATTAACGTCTAATAATAAAATCCTGAAATACACAAAAGAAGTTCGCACATATTATTCTATCAGAGATGTCCACAGCATTTTTAAATAAAAAAAACCGAGAAAAGCCTTTCCTTTGCTATTTAAACTTTTCTGGTTCCTTTTTTGTTGTTAAAATATGCATTCATCGAAGTTATTCACAAAAAAAATTTGAAAATTTAGTGAATAAGCTAGGATTTTCCAGAGTCGAAAAGTAGGATCACTGTTCAACATCTCATAAGAAATTAAATTCGTTCGACGGTTCGACATTAATACAATCATTATTGAGTCAAGTCTATAATAAGTTTACATTCTGATCCATCAAAGCGCACAAAAAAAGTTATCATAATAACTTTTGTGATGAAAAACGCAAAAACATACGTATTATCTCTATTATATATCTTGATAAGTATATATTTCCAACCGTGTCTACTACGTAATTTTTACCATTTTTCTATATATAGAAATTCACAAGACACTAAAATAAAGTTTTCTATCAAATTTACAAACATCCAACAACATTTCATTACAATTTCCCCAAAATCTTATTTAGAGAATATATTTTGAACAGAGATCGGATTTTAACTAATAAGGTGTCAATCAATATTTCTTCTAAAGTTCTACGTTTTTGCACTTCCTCCGCTTTATCCTTTTAGCTATATAAGTTGTATAAGTTGTCGGATGCATTTTTTGGCATATTGCCCGTTGTAGTCTGGCATCAACAGCAGATTATCAATGCTTCTTGTATAGTTAAAAATAGATATCAAACATTCACGAATCAGATACAAAAAACACTTTATCTGAAGTAATTGAAAGATATGTTTGTGCACTCTAATTCACCGTGAGTGTTTTGGAAGCTCACATAGATATAAAAGAAAGAAATTCGATTACATCATTTTTTTTTTCATAATTGAGGTATTTGATAAATTCCCGGAAATTAAAATCCGTGCAAATTTTTGGAAGCGGAAATTGGAAGAGTTCCCCAACCATTTTGACATAAAAACAACAAGAACTGAGTGTTGGTAAAGTATAAATTAGTGAGCGTTATATAAATAAATATATTAGTAGAGTACTTACTTTTGCAAAACTAGTTGAAAAACAAGTTCTTCGAAAATTGGCTTGTACTCTAATAACCAAAGCACGTTATACAGATACCCTGCCGTCACATGGTACGGCTTTTTGAAATAGGGGAATTTGGCGGATATGGCATCTATAATAATATCGAATGCCATTGGCACGGCAGTTAAGATACGATCCAGTACTTTATGGATGGGTTTTAACTCATTTCGCGCGTGCTCCGAAGGGCATCCGTGGACCCAATCGGATTCATCCATATCTCCAGGAATCCAGTGGACAATTAGTTTAGACACTCCAATCGGTAAATATCTATTGTGGGTCACCATTAGTTCGATACAAAATTCAGTATAAGCTTCGATTATCTCTGAACTTCTTTTCTTCCAGTTAAGGGACAGTAACGCCTCGACAACGGTTACAAATTCTGGGGTCAAATTATGAACAATTCGTTTAGCATCTTTTATGATTATCACAACCTCATCATCCTTTAAAATAGAAATCGAACGTAAACAATAATCAACAATTATGTAAATTTCACTTACGCTCAGTTCTGCTTCCCGGAGGAAGTATGTGAACTCCTTGACCAGATGGAAATTTCGTTCTTCTAGGGCAACGCGCACTGATTCTGCGAGCCCCTTCTCTTTGGGTGTGGAAAATCGAACTTTGTTGATGGCCACGGCATTTGCCTGATTTCGTTTTACGCCAGAAAACGTCTTTAAAATGGAAGTCACATCCGTCTTATTCGTGTAGAAGGACATATTAAATTAATAATAGCTTTATTCCTTATTGGACTTAATATTCGAAAGGATAATCCACATTGACGTTAAATGCGTAAAAAAAGGTTCTTAATAATGCATTTTTTTCCAAAGAGAATTTCATTTTTATTATTAAAAAACAAATCCGTATGAATTTTACTTGAAAATATACACGTTGTTTTGCGTTCCAATAATCAGTGTGGCCAAGGAATTTCGATAAATTCTTCCGAACGCCATCAGTAAATGCACTTTCTTTACTTTTGCTTTTTAATGTAAAACATTGTAAATGAAAATACTCGTTTTATTTAACTAATATACTTGCCCTTCAATTCTGTTTTCCAAGCCGAAGTTAAAAAATAGTTTTAAATAATCTTAAATTTAATATGCATACGATTTTAACATTTTCATCATTTTGACACATAGTTATTTTTATTAGGGAGGGATTAAGAGAGACATTAATATTGTTGCTTGTTTTGTATTAAAAAACCTTCTGTCCTTGATGGTGGAACAATATTTTGCCTCCCCGCTTAATCATTTTAAGTTGTTAACGATACAGTATATATATAGTTATTTTACATTTTCCGAAACATCGATTCGGATTATTTGCACTATTCGAAGAACCAGAAGAAGTGCTAGAATACATTTCTTGATTGGTGGCGAAAGCGAGGAAAATCGATGGAAAGCTTCGTCGGCCATGTAGTGATAAAATGAAGATGATCAAAGTCAGATACAAAATGTACAATATTATAAAATATATTTAATATGCAACGGTTGAGACCAATCTCACTGATTTTTAATTTTCATTTGTGACCAGTTATACCAGTTTAAGAAGATGCATATAATAAGAAATCTAATTGATTTCAGTTTGTAATTTTATTGTTTGTTTGCGGATGCGGATGTCGCCGATATAGATAAATAGATTTCATATTAAGGTATAACCAAAGACACTCGAATAACAAGATGCGTAACGGCCACACATTCGTTTGGCACGATGCAGCCACTTTTTGCTGAAGGCCAAATTTGTTCTCTTTGGGCTCGCTGACGCTGAGAGCGTAAGAAATCTAAAAATAGAATTTGCTTGCTTGTGTGAGTAAAAACAAGAGACGAGAACGCGTATATGTGTGCGTGTTGTGCTGAAGACGATTTTCGGGCCGAAATCAATTCTGATCGAAGAAACGAATTTACATATTTGAAGTTTTGGCCAATTTCGTAGCAATATGATGAGATAAAATAAAAATTCACGCCCTGACTATTATAATTTAAAAATTTTTTAAATTCGTTTGTTAAGATCGCCGCTCGAATTAGCTACCTTTATATATTTATATTTATGTTGATAATTAATTATGTGTAATATATATACACTACTTTTATTTGTTAACTAATGCTCAACAAAAAATTTTTTTATACACATTTGTTTTTTATTATTTTTAAAAATATTTAAAAAACTTTAATGTGTATTTTACAAATATTAATAAAAAGATCAGATGGTGCCCTTAGTTTTTCGAAATATTAAAAATTTAGGTAATAAAAATTAATAAAATAAATAAAAATATGAAAACTGTTTATTGCAAAAGTCATATCTGGAGGCACGAAGTGCGGACACAAGCACTCAACAATCACTGCCTTATTAATTTTTCTCACATCGCAAGCTGAATACCCTAATGACAAGTATTCTAATATAAAGTCATTTTCGAAATTTATGTATATGATATATGGTGCCAATTTATAAAAAATAATATACATTTAAGGTCAACGAACTTCTAAGGTGAAGGGCATATTTTGTCAAATTTACAATGCATCGCTAATCAATTTTTCGATTTGTAAAACGGACGAAATGACAGGCCGAACTGAAAAGTAAATGCATTTTTTCATATCAATTCAGATTATATAAGCTCAGGGAATAAATAGTTACTCAGTGGTCTATTGATCTTTATTCCTCATCATAGCAAGAACATTCTGCCACTTAGTCATATTATAATCAAAGAATTTCTGACCCCATCTCAGATTTGACAAGATTTTACGTCGTCAAAACTTTTCAGCTATGCAGCCACACTGTTGGTGAAACGAAACTGGCAGGTAAATAAATGCTTATAAAATGAAGAAAATGAATTTATTAATTAATTAAAAGTATTGGTTGTAAATAAAGCTAACTAATTTAATTAGTTAAATGGCTAAAGTGCAGAAAAAAAAATAATTGCGAACATTGTAATTAAAACTATGAATTATGCGGCAGCTGTATTGTCTGGAAAAAGCTGAAACAGCTGTTTACCGCTTAATGCATACAGAGAAATATTCCAATAGTAAAACGATAGAAAAAAATTTAGAAAACCAGAGCACCTAAAAACGAAATCAAAAGATTTTGGCCAAATCGAGTTCGATAAAAATTACGATTACCAGATTGTTCTTAAAAGGAAGCAAATTAATACTGATTAAATCCCACGATAAACACTAAGCACTTAAGCAGAACGTTTCTTTTATTTCACCCCACTTGCATAAAGCCCGCAGCACTGTGAAAACAACTAACAAAATATAAAAGTACTATATTTGCCAGGACTATATCATTCTTAAGGTTATATTTATCTTCAAAATTGTATCAATAAATTCGGTCAAATCAGCAAATTAATCCCGAGCGCATATTAACGTCTCCGAATCGGACACAGCTGCTCTCAGCGATTATTAGTATCTAGATTAGTATCTATAATGTATAATGTTTTTATATTATATAAAAATTTAACTAAATCGTTATTAATTTCAAATTTTCAGACTTGGGATTGGGGCTTAGCAAAGAAAATCCTATTGTTTAAAACATTCATAAAATTTTGCTACTCATTAAATATTGAGCTTCATGTGTAATTTAGTGTGGACGGTACGTTATATTTATTTTCTAAACTCTTTTTTGCTATGAGTGGCAACGCTATTCAAGTAGCCATCTTTCTTTCTTTTCCCAACTATACGACCGCGTGGACGTCAGTTCGAAGAGGTTTGGTCAATATTTCTTAATTATGAATTGAAAAAATCTAATAAGACTCTTTATTACAGGGGATTATAAATCAAAATGACTAACTCAAAGGGCTATCGTCGCGGCACGCGGGACATGTTTTCCCGTCCCTTCCGAAAGCATGGAGTTATTCCGTTGTCCACATACATGCGGGTTTTCAAGATCGGCGACATCGTTGATATTAAGGGGCATGGTGCTGTACAGAAGGGCTTGCCCTATAAGGCATATCATGGCAAAACCGGGCGCATATTCAATGTGACTCAGCACGCCGTTGGTGTAATAGTAAACAAACGCGTAAGAGGTAAAATCCTTGCTAAGCGTGTCAATGTGCGCATTGAGCACATCCACCACTCCAAGTGCCGCGAAGACTTTTTGCGCCGCGTGAAGGAAAATGAGCGATTGCTGAAGGAGGCGAAGGAAAAGGGACAATGGGTCAGTCTGAAGCGTCAGCCGGAACAGCCGAAGAAGGCGCACTTTGTTAAGAAACTTGAGGAACCGATTGCTCTGGCCCCGATTCCATACGAATTCATTGCCTAAAGGGATTTCATTGTTTGGAAATTGTACGGAATGAAATAATATTTGATATAATTTCAGTAAACAAAAAAATGTGCCCAACATAAACAGACTTTGTAATTTTCATTTTGCCATAAGGTCGGTATCCAACTAAAGTTTTGATTAGCGAGAACTCGGAAATCGAGCCGATTACGTCTCCTTAGTATTGAAAGGTTTTTATGTTCAAAGTCATTTGTCCACCATTTTAAGTAAAATGTCCTCAAATTGTTGATACTAAAGGTACAATTAAAGCTTATACTCTTCATTTATATACATTTATTCACTCAAACTACCGTAGGTCACAGCTTGTTTCGCGCAGTTGGGAAATTGCTGCTAGACTAAGAAAGACAAAAGCAAATCCGTCTTTAAGGCTGTCAAATTTTTGATTACATGTCTGCGGACTGCTGGCGTAATTTCTAAATACGTGAGTGCATTTCCAGACGAGCCAAGTCTTGACAAGTGCTGCTGTGTGTTTGGGCTTTTCTACATTTTGCATCAGTCTCTTCTTTCAGTGCCACATACATACGCCAACCATATCGAGATCTCCGTCACGCTCTCCCATGGGTTTCAAGTGCTTGTTTTGAAGTTGGTTGGCCATCCATCAAAACTAAAAATGTTTAATTTGCGTGCGTTAGAAAAAATAACGTCGTCTCAAATCGAAATTTAATGATCAGCTATTTCATTACTTTATGAAAGAATGTTTTCGTAATACTCCAGCTTTAAAATTTATAGCATGTAATACAATTAATTCTCACTGTTTCTGGACTATTTTCGTCCTCGATCCTGATGCTAATTCTGGAGCCAAAAGCTTTCGGTTTTCAAAGCTCCTCGTTGTCGTTGATGTACAGATACGGTCCAAACGGGCCGTTGATAATATATTGCAACTGGGTTGGGCTTCCAAATACCATTTCTGCAATAACCCGCATAGTTTTAAGGTCATTTCATAATTGGCATTTCGTTGGTTTCTCGGAATCTTAATATTGAAGTGTAATCAAGCTCTGAAAGTCATAGTATTAATGTATTCCAAACATTTTGGAATTAAATGGACAATTTATTAAATATAAATATACTCCAAACAAATGTATGCGACATGAAAATAAGCTAATTTTTTTGTTTTTATAAACGTTACTCGTAAAGTAAAAGGGTAACAGGTACAAAGAAACGTTTCCGACCATATTAAGTATATAATTTCTTGATCTATTCGATCTCAGTAACCATAAAAGCTAGAAGGTTGAGCCATATTACCAGGCCCACTGTAACGCCTATAAACCACCCAAAACTGCCACGCCCTCACTTTCGAAAACTGTTTTAATATTTTTTCATATTTTTTATTAGATTTCTAAATTTCTATCGATTAGACAAAAAAACCTGGACCCCAACACACCGCCCAAAGCCTGTCACGTTCATACCAATAAAAATATATTGATATTTTTTCATTTTATTATTATGCTTGTAAGTTTCTTTCGATTTAATAAAATACCTTTTGTCTATTTGTAATTGTTGCCAATAAGTTTATCTAGGTTCTGCTCTATCATGAATGATGTAATTGTGTGGGAAAAAAGGGAATATCTCATGGTGGAGGATGGCGTCAATTGACTACCTTAAGGCTATTTATGGTATGTTCATGTAAAATTTCTTAAGCGGTTTGGACTTAGTTAAGGTATAATTAACGTGGGCGTGTGAGCTTGAGATATCGCGTTATTTCTAAAAGTGTTTTACCTGACAACCTAACAAATCCCTTCAGTACAAAAATTGTTAGCAAGAATTTTGCTCGCGAGTGTTCGAAAAAAACAAAAGCAGATCTCCACAGGCTTCTTCTAGCATAGTTTCGAACACAGAAGTCAAGCCGAATTCTGCCGTGTCGCTGCCGCGCTGCCTATGCTCGCAGTTCAAATTTGTTGTTTTTTTCGAAGTAGTGCAGAGCACTGACATAAAATGATAGTGAGAGGAGACAAAATCAGAGTAATGAAAAAAACAAGAGAGAATGCTATAGCCGAGTTTCCCGACTATTAGGTACCCGTTACTCAGCCAGTGTGAATGCGAACGCGAAATTACATTATGTTTCTGGGATATCGATAGATATTGGGACATAAAACGAGAAAAAAGGTAAAAATTTTTCACAAGTGTGGGCGCGGCAGCTTTGGGCGGTTAGAGTGTGCGTAAGAATGGGCTTGGCAACATGGGTCAACTTGCGCTGCGTCTATATCTCTAGAATATGTATGCTGAATCTCAACTTTATATCTGTTATAGTTCCTGTGATCTCGACGTTCATATGGGCGGACAGACCGACGGACAGGGCCATATCGACTCGGCTATTGATCCTGATAAAGAATATATATATGTCGCATTACGAATGTATTTTGACCACTGTACGTTTCTGTCACATTATTAACATGGTTAGACCACTGCGCTTGCAAGACGCAGCTGGGCAATGAGTTTGGTATATTGTGAGGTCATTCTTAGAATTTGACTACAACGTAGAATATGACTGGCGCCAAAGTACCGTTACGAGTGAGGCGACGGCGTTGTCGCGCTGTCGCCAAGTGTAGTCCAGCTAGCGTGTGTAAAGGATAGATCGATGGGTAGAAAATACAATCAGTTGCATACAGACGATCGCGCACGACGGTTGGAATTCGCTTCACTCGAAAGGTTTATTTGCCAATATGGAAGATCAGGCGCAAGAAAATGCCAACGCTGCGACATATACTTTATGGTCGGAAACGCTTCCTTCTGCGTGTCATATACTTTTGAACGAATATAGTATACCCTTTTACTCTACGATTAACTAGGTATAGACCTCTAAATGACGCTATAAAACTTTGTGGGATATGTATAAATTTTTAAGTTTATATATTGGATATTGGATCTGTTCATTTAATATTATGAATGAAATATATAATAATATTCTTCACGCAAAGTTCAAGCATAATAGTAAGCATAATATAATAAGTAAAAATTAAACTTTTCAATGACTTCACGCAAAGTACAATCACCTTTACAAACAACACTCTGACACTCTTCGTAACCATCAAACGCTAAGAGTTACGCGAAGTTAAGCCTA
Source organism: Drosophila sechellia (assembly GCF_004382195.2). Lineage (NCBI taxonomy): Eukaryota > Metazoa > Arthropoda > Insecta > Diptera > Drosophilidae > Drosophila > Drosophila sechellia. The sequence continues at coordinate 22,655,987 of NC_045949.1, read as the reverse complement.
AAGAAAAAAAATGTTGGCCACAGTGAGGACGTGAAGGCTCTAAACGAAAATGGATTCTCGCTTTTGGCCAACGATAAAATAATAATAAATTTGGAAAATCAACGGACAGGTCCATGAAATTTAAAGTCGCCACCTATACATTTGGGAGAAGAACTCAAAGAAATTGATAAATAAAATGTTGTAGTTAAAAAACCCAATGCCTCATATGAAAAATAACATCGATGTCTTGTTACTATCAGCCATTTGACAGGCGACTCACATGAAACAGACACATTGAAACTAAGAAAACACTCCTAATGATAAGGGCTAATGGCCCTTAACCCAGGTCAGGGTTTCAGGAATTCAAATCAAGCCAGCTTACAACGTAGCGATTATTCAGCTTAACTTATTTAAAATTCAGCACGCTTATTGTTAGTCGACTTATAGAGAAGATTTAATAAATAAAAGCAGGGACCGAAATTATATATTTTCAGAAAGTGGAGACAAAATTGGACAAGACAGTATTAGGCTGCGCCGTGTTACTGCCGTCGGCATTACTCTTAGCGACGAATGTATTTCATATAAAAAAGACATATGTATTAGAAGTATAAGTATTAAAAGCATTAAAGAGCATTTGAAATGTTAAAATAGCGTTATTCCAAAGACACTAGAATAACTAGAATATTCTAGTGTCTTTGGAATAACGTGCAAAAGTTCTGAAGCTTTCCCATCACTTAAAACAGAGATTCATACCGATGCATCCAAGTATGGATTCGGGGATAAGTTGTAACACCCAGTGTTCTACAATGTACTTACAGGAAGTCCATTACGTTACAGCAAACAGATCAGGGTCGAAAATTAAACAAAATTGCTTTGCTTTGGCCGACATGCGAAAGGCTCAATGTAGTGAACGACGTTCTGAATCAAGATCCTAACAAAGAGCTAGGTTTTAAATGTGAGAATTCTAAGCTCGGAAGGAGGTTCAACCAATCTGAAAAATACCTAGGTTTCAGAATTCAAACTATTAACTGTTTTAAATATGCCTACTTATGATATTTCATTAATTCAAGACTGTTTGATGTCTAAGTAAGATAATGAAAGAAATAAAACTGAAAGCAAGAAACATTTTATGCCAAAGAAAAGGTAGGTAAACGACATGGTCATTATCTGAGGGCCGTAAAATGTTGAAAGAGTGGAAGAAAGCACGTATAACACACACACACAAACAGAAAAATTAAACCAAACGCAAATAGTTGTTATGTCGGCGTATTAGTGCCCTCGCCTTCAAAAAGAACTTGGGCCAAGGCATACGATGTTCAGGATGTAAACGGTATGCTTGGTGTAAACGGTGCTGCAGTCGTGATGTTTTGATTAATCTTATTTTCTTACGACCTTTCTGTTGAAATGATCGACACCGATATATATATATATATATATATATATACATATATGTATATATATATACATTCTTTTTGCTTAATGCTAGCTTATAAGTTGGACCGAATATAATTCTTATATCTACCGTAAACTATACTACTACATGGTACATTGGCCCTTTTGAGTATCCATTCTAACACAACTCGGCCGTCCTGACTACCATATCCCCTGAACATGGTTTACATTGCTTGTTTGTAGTTGTATAATGATTTTTTTTCTGATGCTTTCATACTATATATATTTGATTGATTTTTATTATCAGTGTTCGTTTTTATTTCTTGTTGCCTATCCAATGTTTAATATTTTTAATGTTCCAGCCATCTTGGTACGGGTTACGGGAAGGAAAACCTTCTACGCCCTTTAACGAGAATCTGTCGTATCTTTATACTTTTGAAATCACGTGTGGAACTTTGCATTTTGGAATCAATTTTCCAAAGATCTCTATCTTCTTCAGTATTATCTAACGCCTTTAGCTTTTCTTTTAATTCGTCTACTATTTGTCCTCTTTGCTCTAAACCAAACAGCACTTTGCTTGGAGTTTGCTTGATACTGCGGTGTTGTGTATTATTTAATACGTGCTCAACTTTATCTATTACTGTTTCCTAATATATACCATTTTCCGGTTCTAACAATTTCGCTATCATTGGACCCAGACTTCTGTTGACTCTTTCAACATGTCCGTTCGCATCTAGTCGCAACCTTTATATGGTTAATATCGAACTCTAACAAGAAATCCTCAAACTCTTCGGATGTAAAACAACTTCCCCTATCTGAAATTAATCATTTAGGCTTCCTGTATGCTCTAAAATAGTCCTGCAGAGCTGTAATGACCTCCCTTGTATTAGTGGTCTTTGTAGCATATAAACGAACGAACTTTGTAAAACCGCCGATGACAATGACTTCGTTATCCCTTCTCAGATCTTCGAAAATGTTGTTTACGAACATTTGAAACACCGCCGCCGCAGTTTTTAGGCCCATTGCATTCTGAGAAACTCAAATTGATTTTTTATAAACAAATACATCTGTTTAGCTATTGAGCTTTTTCAATAGCTGTTGCGAATAATAAAAAACCGAAGAAAGTTTGTTTTTATTACGACACTTTTTATTTTGCGGATTGTTATTCTTTTACGATAGCGATAATTGAATGCGTAAGTTTGGTCTTTTCCGAAACACGAAGAATTGGCAACTGGCGGGCAGACAGCCGAAATGCAGCGGCCAAGCTTAACGTAGGTAGCTAACAACAACAAACAAGGAATGAGCGCCGTACAGATAAATGCGTGCGAGAGCAGCGGTTTGCACTATGGGCATCGCAACTGCTACCACGGACTAATTTGGCTTATAATATTAAAGAATATGAGATATCATGCGGCTGCATGACCCAACATCCTCCCCCCATTGGAAGCTTGGCTTCCAACAGAGTCCTCAAGGGGAAGCAGACACAGTTTGTTCACTGCCCGCCTTATTACTCCAGACGCGGTCCTCAATTCTGCAACTCGACTGCATGACTCTCGCCAAAGGCCATCTCATTGGGGGTAGATTCTCGTCGTTAACAAGAACGACGTTGTCCACGACTACGCCAGGCTTTGGGGTGCGCCACTTGGAACGCTGCTGGAGCAACGTCAAGTACTCTTCCTTCCATCGCGACCAAAATATTTGCTGAAGAAAGGAGATGCGCTGCCAAGAGTCAAGCCGATTATAGTTTACGCCCGTTATATCTGGCTCGTCAAACGACGAAGGCGGACCACCATTGAGAAAATGCGCCGGAGTGAGGACATCCAGATCGGCAGGGTTCTCTGAAATGGGAACTAAAGGTCTGGAGTTAATAACTGCCGACATGTGGCACACCAGCGTCCTCAGCTCGTCGAAGGTCAGAACCGCCGTACCCACAGCGCGGTAGAAATGATGTTTGGCCGTTTTCACCGCTGCTTCCCAAAGTCCACCGAAATGGGGCGACCGTGGAGGGATGAACCGCCAGTCAATCGTCTCCGAAAGCAAAAATTCTGAACGGAGCCTTGATGCTCGCTGCTGAGAAATAACCTTCGAAGTTCCAGAAGTTCATTTCTGGCGCTGACAAAGTTGGTGGCGTTGTCTGACCAAATTTGCTTCGGCTTCCGCCGGGTGCATATGAACCTCTTGAGTCCGCACAGAAACGCAACTGTTGAGAGATCCTTGATCAGCTCCAGGTGCACTGCCTTGGTTGCAAAGCATATAAATACGCAGACGTAACATTTAACCGCGGGCTTGTTGCGACTATCCGACTTGTGAAAGAAGGATCCACAGAAGTCTATACCAGCCACCTCAAAAGCGTGAGATCCTTCCAAGTGTTCCTTGGGAAGATCCGCCATTATGTGCTATATCAGCCGCGGCTTAATCCGAAAACATCTGATGCATATGTTCACGGCCTTGGTAACCGTCTTCCTCCCCACAATAGGCCAATATTGGGATCGAATTGCACCCAGAAGAGCTCGAGGTCCGGCATGAAGATTGCTTTCATGGTAATGCGATATAATTGCCAGAGTCACCGGATGGGACCTTGGAAGGATTTTCGGGTGGCGGCCATCAAAGTACAATGACGAATTCCGGAGGCGAACGCCTACTCTAAGAAGTCCAAATTGATCCAGGAACGGCGAGAGCGATAATATGGGACTAGACGAGGAAACTCTTCCCAGCGTTTTTAGGGACTTCAGGTCCTCCCATAAATGCGGTCGTGGGTTAGGGTAACTATGTTTCATAGTAGTATTGGTTATGGAATGTTTAAACTGTTCTAATTAAACATGTCTTCGTTGGTTGAAGTGAACAAAGCGAATGTTTTTTGATTGTGGTAATTGTGCTGCTCACAGGCAGCTCTTATATATATATGTGTGTGTTTTGCTACATAGTTCCGCAAGTAGATCGCTCTGTCCCTGTCTCGCATACTTCTGTAAGTTGTGTATGTTGGTGCTGCTCAGAGTCCCGGTTGATGGCATAGGCGTAGTACGGGAAGTCTGCAGGGGAACACTGAAAGTGGTAACTCCTCCCCCCCTAGAATGTCGTGACGGCCAGCGAGATGGAATGCTTGACGGAACGACTTGCGGTGTAGCTAGTATACTTATAATTAACATTAATATTGTAGTGCTTATATGTATATATGTTCGTGTGTGTTTTTTGTAATAAATATTATTATTATTTACATTAATAGTGCTTATCGTGTTGTGTGTTCTATTTGCTTCTTGAAACAGGGTGATGTGTTTTTTTTTTTTTTTTTTTTTTTTTTATTTATTATTATTTTGTTTGTATTTTATATCTTTATTTTATTTATTTTATTTTTGTTCTAATCTGTTTGTCTATCTTTAAATTTTCTTTTTATTTTTTCTTTATGAACTTTTTGTCCTTTTTTCGTTTCAAAAGTTATTCCGTGGTCTGTTCTAACTATATGCTTAGAAAATTTTGGCGTTATCTTATTTCTTCTATTTTCTTTTCTAAATACTATATCTTCTGCTGTTAGTGGTAGTGGGTCTGTCCTTGTTTCATTCTGTTTCTGATTTCTCTCTATGGCCTTTGCTGTCATTTCTGTTTGAACTTGGGTGTATAATTTTGTCTTAAATTCTTTAAGTTTCTGTAAATAATCGTGTTCATCTGAATACTCTACTGTTCTATTGAATACATGGGTCTTTCCTGTAAATAATTCAAATGGTGTCAATTTTGTTGCCGAATGTATTGCATTGTTGTAGGTTATTAAGGTTTCGGTTAGTATTTCTTCGTGGTCACAGTTTATTTTATGGTCTTTTTTTACTTTATAAATTATTCTGTACGTTTCCGTCAGAGTGGAATGTAGTCTTTCTACTGTGGAATTACTACTAGACTGCTGGAATGAAGTAAAATGAAGTTGCATGTTATATTGTTTACAAAAATCTTTGAATAGTTTAGAGTTAAATTCAGCCCCCTGATCACAAATAATTAGTTGAGGTAACCCATAATTTAAAACGAATTTTTTCAATTCCGTAATAATAGTAATGGTATTTCTATTCTGGATTGTGTATGCTGCTGCAAACTTAGAAAACTTGTCTATGATTGTAAACATAATTGTTAATATAATACAAATCTATGTGAACTATCTGTAGCGGTAATGCTGGTATTTGAGGTACTTGAAATTTAAGTTTCTGAGGGTTTCTGTCGTATTTCATAGTCTGACAAATGTCACAATTATTAATTATTTTTGTTACAACTTCTTTTACTCTTGGGAAATAATACAATCTTCTTACATGCAATATGGTCTCATATATTCCTCTGTGATTACTATTTTCGTGATCTTTTATTAATATGGAATTTTGTTCTTCAGGGTTTAACACCTCTTTGAGGAACAGTGTCGCACGAATAATTTTACAACCCTTTTTTTCAAAGTAATCCTTATATATCATAAATATTCTGTTGAATATATCGTTGCTTGTCATAATCGCACAAAGCCTTCCTGATTTTAAGGTGTCCTTAAGTCTTTTTAATATATTGTCGTCCGTATATTGTGGCTGTACGAATGTTATCCTTATTTTGTTTTTAAAAGGTGTTTCAGTTATCTTGTCTACAATTTCTCCTATTTTCAAAATTAATTGCATCTTAAAATCGTTTATTGGTTTTTTCGTTATTTTCGCGATTTCTCCTGAATCCCCAGGGTCATCCCCGTTGACTGCTTCTACTGACTCACTTTCATTTACAAATGTTTCGACTTGCATTCTACTTAATGCATCTGCGTTAGTATTAAATTTGCCTTTCTTATAAACGATATCATATTCGTACTCCGTTAACTGTAGTCTCCACCTTATTAGTTTAGCGTTATTTTTTATATTATTTAAATAAATTAAGGGCTGGTGATCTGTATAAATCGTAAACTTTGTCCCGTATAAGTATTGTCGAAATTGTTTAACCGCCCAGACTATGGCTAGCATTTCTTTTTCTGAAGCGGAATAATTAACTTCAGCCCTATTTAGCGTCCGACTTGATACTGGTTTGTCATTTCCTACTTTTCCTTGTGACAACACTGCTCCTAGTGCGTAGTTACTAGCGTCTGTCGTTAGTAAGAACGGTTTGTCATAATCTGGATATTGTAAAATCGGGTCGTTGCATAGTAATGTTTTTGCGTATAGATGTTTGTGTCACAATTAATGTTACTATATATTTTTATATTTGATTTGCGTTTTTGCATACAAAATTGATATTTTCACAACGATCTTGCTTCACTGGAGGACAACTCTTGAATGATCTAAAGAATTTTAATATTGCCTTACCATAGCTGTGGTCTGTGGCAGCGACGTCGACGACGCTGGCTTAGGCGCCATAGATGTCGCGACGAAAATTTTTATTATATATTTTTTTTAATTTTTTCCGTTGCAAACCGTGTGGTAGTAGTTGGGTAATACCCGTGATCGGACGACATTTACCGTTTCTCGGCTTAGCTGAATTTAGCTGTTAGTCGTGAGTCGGCGGTGGCGACTCGCAACGCCAGCCAGGCGACGTCGTCGACGCTAGGTAGGCGCCGGAGTCGTCGCGCAGAACTGCCGAATTGATATACATGCTTATATGTATGTGTATGTATGTATTATATGTGTGTTTGTATATATGTATTTTTTGTACGTTTTGTATGTATGCTCACATCAGCTACTGTAATGTAAGCGAACTATTCGACCGATATGAATTCGGCACCTCACACTGCCATATAGAGGATAGCGTGTGAACAAATAGAACACGGCTAACGAATACACTTGCTGATTGAACATTTCGTTGCGGATGGGCATAGGCGCCTGTTTCATCCGTGAGCCTAGGTGGCCCTTTGTTGATCGTTGCGAGTGGGCATTGGCGCCTGTTTCACTCGGGAACTTAGTTGGTTCTTATGCGATGCACATAACTTGTATACATCTGTATTTTCGATATCTATTATTCTTTCACTTTGCCATTTATCACTTCCAATGCTTACTTTGCTAATAATATTATTCCAATCTGCATTGCGTGGGGTCTTCGTCCTCGGCTCTTTTTCTAGTCCAATGACGAGTCCGACTGCGCCAGTTACCGGTCGTGGGTTAGGGTAACTATGTTTCATAGTAGTATTGGTTATGGAATGTTTAAACTGTTCTAATTAAACATGTCTTCGTTGGTTGAAGTGAACAAAGCGAATGTTTTTTGATAGTGGTAATTGTGCTGCTCACAGGCAGCTCTTATTATATATAAGAGTGTGTGTTTTGCTACATAGTTCCGCAAGTAGATCGCTCTGTCCCTGTCTCGCATACTTCTGTAAGTTGTGTGTGTTGGTGCTGCTCAGAGTCCCGGTTGATGGCATAGGCGTAGTACGGGAAGTCTGCAGGGGAACACTGAAAGTGGTAACTCGCGCGCTGCACCAACCGCAGCATCATATGAGTACCCTCTTGTATGTGTGCGACGGTGAGCCCAGGATGACGAATTCCATTACAAAATTTGTATGTATGCAAATACTCGTTGCAGTGAGGGGTAAGTATTTGCGAATTTGGAGCTAGCAATTACATCCACGTACGGCGACTTTACGATGAACACACTTCGACGAAGCTCAAGCACCGGTTTGTCAGGACAAACAGCTGTTGGCCAATCTCTTTCAGGCTCCGTAAGATAGGCGGGTCCATGCGACCAGAGTGACGATTCGCTAAGCTCAGACGGCAGGGATCCTCTGGATAAGATGTCAGCCGGATTTAACGCTGTTGGAACATACCGCCAAGCCGTGACATCTGTCAGCTCCTGAATGGCAGCAACCCTATTTGCCACAAATATGTTGAACCTGGCGGGCTCATCTCGGATCCAGGAAAGTGCCACCGTCGAGTCGCACCAACAATAGTAGCGTCCTTTAATTACTTTCAAGCCAACTATTTCCCTCATGATTTTAGCCAGAAGATCCGCACCACAAAGCTCCAGCTTTGGTACTGTTATGGTCTTCAACGGAGCTATGCGCGACTTCGAACAAAGCAAATGGCTAAAACTTTGATTCCCTTTAGAAACCACATAAACGCAGGATCCATAGGCATCAATGCTTGCATCACAAAACCCATGCACCTCAAGACCAGACTCTGCGCTAAACACCAACCGAGGGAAACTAACATGACTTATTATTTCAATACTGCGACATATATCAAACCATTTCGTGTTATGAGTTTCCGGGAGGCTTTCATCCCAGGACAGCTTTTCCTTGCAGAGCTGCTGCAAAAAGACTTTACACCTTGTAATTACCGGACCGACCAGGCCGAGAGGATCGTAAAATTTAGCAATCGCAGACAAAACAGAGCGCCTGCAGGGTGTCAGTGACGACTGAAAGGCAGAGAACGAAAACAATTGCTGGTCGGAGGCGGGATCCCAAGCGAGACCTAAAGTTTTGGTGAAATCGCTACCATCTTCAAACTTCATGTATGACTCCTTGTCCTCGGCGGGCACACCCTCCAGCACAAGCGGAATGTTAGAGCACCATTTCCTTAGCTTGAGCTTGCCCTTCGCAAGAATGCCAGCCCTCTGTTGCATTATGCTGATAGCATCCTTTACCGTGCCTGAACCGGAGATAAGATCATCCACGTAGAAATCACGCCGAAGGATTTCTGATCCAATGGGAAACGATGCCTGCTCATCGATTGACAACTGCTGCATTGCCCTTACGGACAAGAAGGAGGCTGGTTTGGTGCCGAGACTGTGTCGAGTTTGTATACTTGACGGTCATCGATCTGGGAGTCCCTCCATACAATGCACTGCAAATAGCTATCTTCTTGCGAGACCCTTACACATCGGTACATTTTACATATGTCTCCTGTAACGGAAACTGGGTGTGAGCGAAATCGAATTAGGATGTGAAATAGCTTGGGCTGGATGACCGGGCCAGCCATTAACACATCGTTAAGCGAGTAACCAGTGGAAGTGGCAGCTGATCCGTCAAAGACAACGCGAAGCTTGGTGGTAGTGCTATCCTCCTTCATGACGCAATGATGTGGCAAAATGATGTGCCTCGGAGGCAGGCACAGGCGACATATGTCCCAGATCACGATATTCCTTCATGATCGCCGCATATTTAACCCTCAAGCCAGGGTGCTTTGTAAGCTTCCTTTCCAGCGACAAGAATCTGCGCAAAGCCTGAGGATAGGAATCTCCTAAAGAGTCCAAATGGAGTTTTAGCGGCAACCGTACCGAGTAATCGCCAGCTGGCAGTCGGGTGTAATTTTTAACAAAGTGGGCCTCGCAATCTAGCTCCTCCTTAGTGGCTTGAACTATTGGGCCGGGACAATTTTCTACCTCCCAAAAGCGCTGCAGAAGTGAATCAAGTTCAACATCAATCCTGTTTTCCTTGCTGGCTGAAGAACCCAGCCCAGACGCGTTTTTTGAAGCAGGGGCAGTCCTGGCAACAACTTTATCTGACCTACGCACAGCAGCTCATAAAACAGGCTAGCTCCTATTAACAGGTCAACACGTTGAGCTTTATAAAAATCCGGGTCGGCGAGCCGCAGGTTTTCTGGAATCTTCCAGTCCCCAATGTCCAAATTAAAACTTGGCTGCCGATCCGTGATATTGGGAGCGATAACTGCTGTTATGCTCGTTAAGAAATCCGAAGCGACAGACCGAATTGCAATTCCTACCGAGAATCCATCAGTCGCGAAATTGGAATCCCCGATTCCAGTGACGGAGCCGGACGACCTCGACCTTTTCAGTTGCAGTTGATTTGCAAACCGAGAGGTGACCAAGTGCAGTTGAGAGTCAGAATCTAACAAGGCCCTGCAGGGAACGAACAGTCCCGACCGATTCTGCACTAGAACGGTGACAGTGGCTAGCAGCACAAGGTCACTACCGAGATCCTGGGCAATTAGAGTAGAAGAAGTCGAAAGCGGGGCAGAAGTCTCAGTGTGGGAGCTTGAAGACACCGGAACATGTGGCTGCGAGGAAGGCGGACCATCCAGATGGAGCAGCGTATGATGCCTGATTCCACAGGTGCGGCAGCGGCTCGAGCTGCATTGCCGTAGCTGATGACCTGCCTTTAGGCAATTTAGGCAAAGTGCTAGTCTCTTTGCCTCGCGCAGCCGATCTACTGGCGCTAAGTCTCTAAATTGCGGGCAATAATATATGGCATGCTCTGCACTATGGCAAAGCATGCAACCAAGAGAATTTTGGGTGGTAGCAACTAGCGTCGAACGATCTCTGCCCACCTGAACGCCTGGCGCATAGGTTGCCATGGCGCAACCCACGGCCTCCAAAGTCCTACATCGCTGCTCCAGGAATGCAGCCATCGATTCCCACGACGGAATAAGGTTGGCAAAGACCGGATCCTCCAGGCGCTCCTCCCACTTAGCTTGGCTCGCCGCATCCAGCTTTTGCAGCAGCACTTGCACTATGATGCAGCCAGCGATTTGCTCAGTGGTGCCCAAACGTTGAGTGCGGCGCGAAATGCACATTGCGTTTGGCTATTTCCGCGCGCACACTAGCCTTGAATTCAACGATGAATTCATCAAAAGACTCGCTCATTTCACTGCCAATTTCGTCGAAATCACATTCCTCCAGTTCTGTATGCAGAACATTGAAGGCACCTTGCAGCTCAACAATCTGCTCCAGCCTCACCGTAAGAGTGGGTTCGTCGTATCCGCTAAGCGTCTCATTAGACAGCGACGTTTGTAGCCTCTGCAACCTGCTGAACAGCGCATTGGCTTTGCGCTTTAAAAAGGTCACCCTTTTTTTTCACCTTCAGCGGGCATGCTGAAGGCAATAGATGCCGAAAATGCAAGCGGGGTCAATGCACGTAACGATATATGTAGCAATGTATGTATATATGCAATGCTAGCTCGCTTAAACACAGCCACTATCACCGAAATCTCCACTCACTTGTCCAACCGATTGCGATTTAATGTATTTATATTTATTTATAAACGGGATAAGTGCATTAATAAATGCATGCAAATTAACACTATCACGTCGGGGTCACCAATGTTTAGCTATTGAGCTTTTTCAATAGCTGTTGCGAATAATAAAAAACCGAAGAAAGTTTGTTTTTATTACGACACTTTTTATTTTGCGAATTGTTATTCTTTTACGATAGCGATAATTGAATGCGTAAGTTTGGTCTTTTCCGAAACACGAAGAATTGGCAACTGGCGGGCAGACAGCCGAAATGCAGCGCCCAAGCTTAACGTAGGTAGCTAACAACAACAAACAAGGAATGAGCGCCGTACAGATAAATGCGTGCGAGAGCAGCGGTTTGCACTATGGGCTACATAGTTCCGCAAGTAGATCGCTCTGTCCCTGTCTCGCATACTTCTGTAAGTTGTGTGTGTTGGTGCTGCTCAGAGTCCCGGTTGATGGCATAGGCGTAGTACGGGAAGTCTGCAGGGGAACACTGAAAGTGGTAACTCGCGCGCTGCACCAACCGCAGCATCATATGAGTACCCTCTTGTATGTGTGCGACGGTGAGCCCAGGATGACGAATTCCATTACAAAATTTGTATGTATGCAAATACTCGTTGCAGTGAGGGGTAAGTATTTGCGAATTTGGAGCTAGCAATTACATCCACGTACGGCGACTTTACGATGAACACACTTCGACGAAGCTCAAGCACCGGTTTGTCAGGACAAACAGCTGTTGGCCAATCTCTTTCAGGCTCCGTAAGATAGGCGGGTCCATGCGACCAGAGTGACGATTCGCTAAGCTCAGACGGCAGGGATCCTCTGGATAAGATGTCAGCCGGATTTAACGCTGTTGGAACATACCGCCAAGCCGTGACATCTGTCAGCTCCTGAATGGCAGCAACCCTATTTGCCACAAATATGTTGAACCTGGCGGGCTCATCTCGGATCCAGGAAAGTGCCACCGTCGAGTCGCACCAACAATAGTAGCGTCCTTTAATTACTTTCAAGCCAACTATTTCCCTCATGATTTTAGCCAGAAGATCCGCACCACAAAGCTCCAGCTTTGGTACTGTTATGGTCTTCAACGGAGCTATGCGCGACTTCGAACAAAGCAAATGGCTAAAACTTTGATTCCCTTTAGAAACCACATAAACGCAGGATCCATAGGCATCAATGCTTGCATCACAAAACCCATGCACCTCAAGACCAGACTCTGCGCTAAACACCAACCGAGGGAAACTAACATGACTTATTATTTCAATACTGCGACATATATCAAACCATTTCGTGTTATGAGTTTCCGGGAGGCTTTCATCCCAGGACAGCTTTTCCTTGCAGAGCTGCTGCAAAAAGACTTTACACCTTGTAATTACCGGACCGACCAGGCCGAGAGGATCGTAAAATTTAGCAATCGCAGACAAAACAGAGCGCCTGCAGGGTGTCAGTGACGACTGAAAGGCAGAGAACGAAAACAATTGCTGGTCGGAGGCGGGATCCCAAGCGAGACCTAAAGTTTTGGTGAAATCGCTACCATCTTCAAACTTCATGTATGACTCCTTGTCCTCGGCGGGCACACCCTCCAGCACAAGCGGAATGTTAGAGCACCATTTCCTTAGCTTGAGCTTGCCCTTCGCAAGAATGCCAGCCCTCTGTTGCATTATGCTGATAGCATCCTTTACCGTGCCTGAACCGGAGATAAGATCATCCACGTAGAAATCACGCCGAAGGATTTCTGATCCAATGGGAAACGATGCCTGCTCATCGATTGACAACTGCTGCATTGCCCTTACGGACAAGAAGGAGGCTGGTTTGGTGCCGAGACTGTGTCGAGTTTGTATACTTGACGGTCATCGATCTGGGAGTCCCTCCATACAATGCACTGCAAATAGCTATCTTCTTGCGAGACCCTTACACATCGGTACATTTTACATATGTCTCCTGTAACGGAAACTGGGTGTGAGCGAAATCGAATTAGGATGTGAAATAGCTTGGGCTGGATGACCGGGCCAGCCATTAACACATCGTTAAGCGAGTAACCAGTGGAAGTGGCAGCTGATCCGTCAAAGACAACGCGAAGCTTGGTGGTAGTGCTATCCTCCTTCATGACGCAATGATGTGGCAAAATGATGTGCCTCGGAGGCAGGCACAGGCGACATATGTCCCAGATCACGATATTCCTTCATGATCGCCGCATATTTAACCCTCAAGCCAGGGTGCTTTGTAAGCTTCCTTTCCAGCGACAAGAATCTGCGCAAAGCCTGAGGATAGGAATCTCCTAAAGAGTCCAAATGGAGTTTTAGCGGCAACCGTACCGAGTAATCGCCAGCTGGCAGTCGGGTGTAATTTTTAACAAAGTGGGCCTCGCAATCTAGCTCCTCCTTAGTGGCTTGAACTATTGGGCCGGGACAATTTTCTACCTCCCAAAAGCGCTGCAGAAGTGAATCAAGTTCAACATCAATCCTGTTTTCCTTGCTGGCTGAAGAACCCAGCCCAGACGCGTTTTTTGAAGCAGGGGCAGTCCTGGCAACAACTTTATCTGACCTACGCACAGCAGCTCATAAAACAGGCTAGCTCCTATTAACAGGTCAACACGTTGAGCTTTATAAAAATCCGGGTCGGCGAGCCGCAGGTTTTCTGGAATCTTCCAGTCCCCAATGTCCAAATTAAAACTTGGCTGCCGATCCGTGATATTGGGAGCGATAACTGCTGTTATGCTCGTTAAGAAATCCGAAGCGACAGACCGAATTGCAATTCCTACCGAGAATCCATCAGTCGCGAAATTGGAATCCCCGATTCCAGTGACGGAGCCGGACGACCTCGACCTTTTCAGTTGCAGTTGATTTGCAAACCGAGAGGTGACCAAGTGCAGTTGAGAGTCAGAATCTAACAAGGCCCTGCAGGGAACGAACAGTCCCGACCGATTCTGCACTAGAACGGTGACAGTGGCTAGCAGCACAAGGTCACTACCGAGATCCTGGGCAATTAGAGTAGAAGAAGTCGAAAGCGGGGCAGAAGTCTCAGTGTGGGAGCTTGAAGACACCGGAACATGTGGCTGCGAGGAAGGCGGACCATCCAGATGGAGCAGCGTATGATGCCTGATTCCACAGGTGCGGCAGCGGCTCGAGCTGCATTGCCGTAGCTGATGACCTGCCTTTAGGCAATTTAGGCAAAGTGCTAGTCTCTTTGCCTCGCGCAGCCGATCTACTGGCGCTAAGTCTCTAAATTGCGGGCAATAATATATGGCATGCTCTGCACTATGGCAAAGCATGCAACCAAGAGAATTTTGGGTGGTAGCAACTAGCGTCGAACGATCTCTGCCCACCTGAACGCCTGGCGCATAGGTTGCCATGGCGCAACCCACGGCCTCCAAAGTCCTACATCGCTGCTCCAGGAATGCAGCCATCGATTCCCACGACGGAATAAGGTTGGCAAAGACCGGATCCTCCAGGCGCTCCTCCCACTTAGCTTGGCTCGCCGCATCCAGCTTTTGCAGCAGCACTTGCACTATGATGCAGCCAGCGATTTGCTCAGTGGTGCCCAAACGTTGAGTGCGGCGCGAAATGCACATTGCGTTTGGCTATTTCCGCGCGCACACTAGCCTTGAATTCAACGATGAATTCATCAAAAGACTCGCTCATTTCACTGCCAATTTCGTCGAAATCACATTCCTCCAGTTCTGTATGCAGAACATTGAAGGCACCTTGCAGCTCAACAATCTGCTCCAGCCTCACCGTAAGAGTGGGTTCGTCGTATCCGCTAAGCGTCTCATTAGACAGCGACGTTTGTAGCCTCTGCAACCTGCTGAACAGCGCATTGGCTTTGCGCTTTAAAAAGGTCACCCTTTTTTTTCACCTTCAGCGGGCATGCTGAAGGCAATAGATGCCGAAAATGCAAGCGGGGTCAATGCACGTAACGATATATGTAGCAATGTATGTATATATGCAATGCTAGCTCGCTTAAACACAGCCACTATCACCGAAATCTCCACTCACTTGTCCAACCGATTGCGATTTAATGTATTTATATTTATTTATAAACGGGATAAGTGCATTAATAAATGCATGCAAATTAACACTATCACGTCGGGGTCACCAATGTTTAGCTATTGAGCTTTTTCAATAGCTGTTGCGAATAATAAAAAACCGAAGAAAGTTTGTTTTTATTACGACACTTTTTATTTTGCGAATTGTTATTCTTTTACGATAGCGATAATTGAATGCGTAAGTTTGGTCTTTTCCGAAACACGAAGAATTGGCAACTGGCGGGCAGACAGCCGAAATGCAGCGCCCAAGCTTAACGTAGGTAGCTAACAACAACAAACAAGGAATGAGCGCCGTACAGATAAATGCGTGCGAGAGCAGCGGTTTGCACTATGGGCATTGCAACTGCTACCACTGACTAATTTGGCTTATAATATTAAAGAATATGAGATATCATGCGGCTGCATGACCCAAAAACGATTGGTGAAGCGTAATCTGATTCGCTAGGTTGTATAAATTCAATACAATTTTTGATTAATTGCGAAATCCTTTGTTACACTGCCTAGAAAATCACTGTATCGATAATCGTTCTACTAACCGATTCACTGATCCACTAACTGTTTCATTAAATGTTTCACTCACTGTTTCGTTAACTTTTTCACAATCAATAGAACTGACTGTTTCACTCTTTGCTTTTCTATCTCATTCACTATTAAATGGTTTTACCGCAATCCGTCCCAAAGTATCTGGATCCAGTTTCAATTGGCACGCTTCCATGAAATCTCGTCTGAGAACTACATTATGTCTCATAGACCCGCCTGGGACCACGTATAAATAAAAATAACATTTTATTCTTTCTTTTATAATATAACATACGATTTTTCCAAATATTGTCAGTTGGCTTTTATTCAGTCCATACAAGTTTTCAGAAACGGATTGTAAATTAATTTCCTCGGATATACTGCTCAACTGTCTATGAGGCAATCTGCAAATAATGGGGTTTTACAGCTTTTGATGAAAAAAATTTTAACATGGCTTACATAACTGTTCTTGCGTTTCGGGCATTGTCCAACGAAGTGTTCAAACGTCCGGCAGGCAGAGCAGCATCCCGGCTCCCTCTTTAGCTTAAGGCACTCCTTGGCGAAGTGTGCTTTCGAATTGCAACGCAAATCCTTGTTGGTTGCACTTCCTCCGCGCATATACACTGCCGTCGTACTCCATTCTGACCTTTTTTTGCCAAGGCAAGTAGAGCTTGAAAACCATCGATGGTTGGCACTATCGATGGTTTTTTAAGAAAACATCGATACTATCGATAGTTAAAAAAAAAAAATGGAACTATAATTTAACGTGAACCGAAGTCTATATACCCTTGCAGAATAAAAATATATATTACAGTAGCCCTTTAGAAAAATGCAGAAAGGCCTGCAAATGAATTAAAATGCATTTTTTAAACAAAAACGTTTTATTTGCATCAATGCAAACTATTATTTAAATTAACAAAGTATTCAAAATATTTAGTAATAACAAAATAATATTTTTTTATATTCATAAGACAACAAGAGATCATTGTTTCTGGTCGTAGTAGCATGTCTACTACTTTTGGTTTAAGCGATGCTCTGCGGTCAGATACAATCTGACCAGCTTTACTGAAGGTTCTTTCAGATTCTGTTAAACTAGCCGGAATGCACAGGTACTTTTTACAAAGTTTGGTTATTGGCTTCAGACTCTCACTGTTTGCCTGAAAAGGGAAAAAGTCATGAATATTTAATTAAAAAAGTAAAAATGATATTCTTACCATCCAATAAGGGATCCTTATCCTCCGACTCATTAGGTCTCTCAAAATACGTCCTCTGCTCTGTTTGAGTGAACTTTATTTGAAATTTTCGTTTCTAAAAAAGTAAAGAAACTGTTCTTTTTTGTCTGGTGGTGTTGAAATATTAGGTGTGGAAGGAACTCGGGACAAACTTGAAAATATCTCCAACTCCAAAGCTTTCGCGGCTTGCTCTGAGTTCGATGTAAACAAAAAGTCATTTACTAAGTACGCGCTATTCCAACGCGTTGGAACTTCTTGTATAAGTCCATAGCGTGATTCAGAAGTTTGTGCATTTTTAAGGTTCTCTGTTGCGATTGAACTCGATTTGAAAAACGATACGATTCTCTTACACTTTGCTAGTAAGGGCACTATAGAATCTATTTTCAGGAAGTCTTGCTCTAATAGATTAATAGTATGCGAGACAACAGGTAAATGTTTAATTTTCACGCACGCTTATTTCATAGACGCATCGTTGTCTGTTACAATCGTTACTACCTTATTTAAAAGGTTCCACTCATTCAAAACGGCGCTGAGAGAGTTCGCAATATTACTAGGGGTAAGTTGGTAAGTTGCATCTACAAGTTTTTGCGTCGACAAAACTGCTGATTTAAGTTCATAGCATTCGTTAATGAAGTGGCACGTTATAGTGAGATACGTCTCATTAGCACGCGAGGTCCAACAATCAGTAGTAATGGATACATTGTCAACGTAAGTTAAATCCTCCTGCAACTTCAATTTTAAACCTTCATATTCCTAGGAATGTTTTCCTAGGATGGGTTTTACTGGGCAGCTTGTACCTCGGGTTTAGCTTTCGAATCAAATCGCAGAATCCAATGTCTTCAACAATAGAAAAGGGTTGGACATCCAGCGCGATCATACGCATTACTGCCTTGACCAGCTCCGTTTTTTTTTGCTAACCCATTTTTATAAGTGAGGTCAGTTTTTAGGAACCGTTCCAAACTAGTGCAAGGAGCAACCTTTGCAGCCTCCAGATATTAGGGATCTGCACGTTTTAAGTGATCCAATTTTGGAGTCGTGTTATCCACAGTTGTTAAAGGGTCTGAAATCAAGAACATAGTGGTTACTGAATATAAATTTAAAAAACACGTTTAAATGCATATTTTTGGCTACATGCACATTTGTATATACATACACATATGCACATTGTACGCGAACGAGTCTGATTGAGTGTTTGCATTAAAAGTACTTACTTTTCAAGTATTTATCCATATCCAACCTCTTCCAACACCACCAATCTTCTCAAATAGTTATTTCTTTTCTATAATCTGAAAAAGAACACTGTAATTTCCATTCCGTAGAAAATTTACCAAACTTACAAGTCTCTCTCTCTGTATCAAAGTGTTAGTGACGCCAGTTCGGATTGTTGGATTGTTTTCGAAAAGCATCGATGGTTTGAAAAAACTTAAAACCATCGATAGTATCGATAGTGCCATGGATGGTTTTCCAGCTCTAGAACTAGTGGCTCCCACGCCAGCACATTTACCAGGGAAGGGATTCTGAAGACAATAATTCTTGGAGTGCCCAAAAACAAAACACCTCTTTTCTGTGGCGCGCACGCTCTGTAGTTACTCGATGCCTGTTATTTTCAGTACTTTGTCGACATTCGATCCTTATTTTTGGTTTACGAAAAAAAAGTTTTGTCTTATCTTGTAGTTGATTGTCGTTTCGTCGTCTTCTTCAGAGATCGGTTCGTTTTGCCAATCCGGTTTTCTCGGGCAATATATTTTAATGACTTCAAGGCCAAGGTCAAGGTCTTTTGTTTCTGCTTTCTAAGATAATTTTCTGTGGAATTTTCGTAACGTAAGCACACGGGGATGAGTGAAGTTCAGGTTGGCCGTGTCGTTTGCGATGGAGGATATGGCATGCACTTAAGGATATACCAAAAGGCTTTGCAAAATATGATAGATGCAGAAATTCTGTCATAAGTATATTTAAGTTGTACATGAAGAATGTAGCTGTCACTTACTCTTAATCTTAGCTGTAAAGCATGTCATGGTTTTGGGTTTTTGTTGTTTAATGTAAATGCGGGAAACGAAACAACAGGTCCTTTCCCTAATAACTTTATTGGTTTTATCAGATCAGCATAACAAATGTAAGTAAAAAGTATTTTCGATATACACATTTTTTTTTTAATGTGCACTGTTATTTTGATTTTGTTTACATCTTTGTTCGGTAAGTATTTGTGTAATCTCCTCAGCCAATTGGGTAAATAGATTAGAGTACTTGCTGTCTGGATATTTTATTACAACAGGCACTCCACTCTCGTTGCTATCCGCTATTTGTGAGTCTAACGGAAGAGAAATTAGCTTGCGGGGTAGAGAGCTTATACGGCTGTCTTTAAAAAATTCCAATCGTTGATTACAGTTCTGACAAATGGTGTACTTCATATTCTCTACTACCCCAAATATGGGAACATTTAGCTTTTCGTACATCCTTGCACCTTTCAAGGTCACCTGAACAGCTGCAGTATGAGGTGTTGTTACAAGGATAACCCCAGTGATGGGTGTATGCTGGGATAGTGAGAGATGCACATCTCCAGTGCCCGGTGGAGTATCTATAACCAGGACATCTAAAAGTCCCCAATCAGTACCTTTTAACAGTCGTTGTATTGCTGACATTACAAGAGGACCTCGCCAGATAACAGAGGCCTCTACAGGTGTCAGCATGCCCATAGACAAGCACTTTACATTGTAGTTTTGCGGCGGGATCATCAAATTTTTATCATTCACACCCGGCTCACCATGGACATTCATTAAAAGTGGAATAGTTGGCCCGAAGATATCCCCGTCCAGCAATCCTACTCGTTTTCCCAGTCTTGCCAGGCTGCAGGCAAAATTAACTGTAAAAAGGACTACAATAACCGATGAATAGAAATATGTGAGTACACACACACCTGCCACGGTGCTTTTTCCTACACCACCCTTTCCAGAGGCAACGACTATAATATCTTGCACTCCAATAATCGGTTGCTTTTTAGGCAATCCCCGCGCCATTAAAGTCACCTGGGACCGAGTTAATTTCGTTGCGTAGGAGCGCCATATCGTGTTGATCAATAGAGGCTCCATTGTTATTAAACGATGAATTTATTTTGTATCTTAAAAATAAAACTCATAGTGGAAACAGCAGCGACAGTCTTATAGACGATTCTCACACATTTCCATCATTTATATTTTTCGATGTCACTTTTCGATAGTTTTCGATAGATCAATGAATATTCTTAGGAATTTAGAACTTTTCTTTGGGCGACTGATTGAGCAGCTTAAAAAAGGGAAAGCGAGGTTTTTTACTGGACGGTATATATTTGATTCCATTATTCCCCATCTAATGAATGTCTATAGCGAAGAGCTTGTTTGCGATAGGAATACCACGTTACACCAAGTAATTCAAATAAATCAGTCAAAACTCAACAGTGGAACAACAGTAGTAACAGCAGTAAAAGAATACTCGTAAATCGGTTTATTCTGTAAAAAGTCTCTGCCTACCGCTAACTTTGAAACTGTCAAATTTTTCGGCGAACCTTGTCAAGCTTGGATGAAGAACACTTTACGATTGTAGATCATTCATTTAAACTCATTTAATAAATATATTTAGCCACCTATATAATCCAAATATTTTTATTTAAAAAAAAAATTGTTTTATTGTGGCCCACTCTGATACAAAAAATAACATTTTTCTTGTATTTTTCGAACCTTAATAACTTCAAAACATTTTTCAAAAATTTGCGCGCTGCATGATTCGTAATTACTATTTGTCAAGGATTCGCTTGCATTTCTTACAATTTAAAATGTAAGAAAGGATACACTTATACCAAAGACACTAGAATTCTAGTGTCTTTGCTTATACACTTTTATATACAATATTCCATTAATTCTACACATGTATATGGTTATTACCAAAGACACTAGAATAACCAGATGCGTACCGCCATACAATTTTGTGGCACACGATTTTTTTGGCATTGCTCTAGAGGTGGCTCCAGGCTCTCTCGAATTTTTGTTCAAGGGCGAGAGAGCGGAGAGCTCAACAGCGAACAGCTCTTTTCTACGCATACAATGACAGCAGACAACTGTATATGTGCTCACGTATGCTCATGCATTGCAAATTTGACAAAATATGCCCTTCACCTTAGAAGTTCTTAGACTTTAAATGTATATTATTTTTGATCAATGGGCACCATTTGAAAAATTATTGTTTTGCATTTCTTTAACGTTATTATTATTTAAATATAGCTTAGAAATGGTAATACCCGAATCTATGTACATAATATACCAAAACAAATTTCAAAAATAATTTATATCAGAATATTTGTCACTAGAGAATTCAGCTTGCGACGTGTGAAAAATTAATAAGGCAATGATTGTTGAGTGCTTTTGTCCACACTTCGTACCACTTTTGCAATAAACAGTTTTCATATTTTTATTTATTTTATACATTTTTATTACTTAATAGACTCGGACTTCGGGAAACAAAAGGCACCAACTGATCTTTTTTTAATATTTGTATTTGAAAAATATTTAAAAATAATAAAAAACAAATGTGTATAAAAAAATTTATTGTTGAGCAATGCATTAAGTGCACAAATGAAAGTAGTGCTTTCCCAATGAGAGCTGGAGTCCCACAGGGCAGTGTTCACGGACCGCTACTATATTCCTTGTACACTGCTGATATCCCTTGCCCGAGTTTCGAACACATGGCAGCACCGAACAGGACTCTTATTGCAACCTATGCAGATGACATCGCAGTTGTATATAACTCTAGGGACAGCAGAGAGGCAGCTAACGGACTACAAGAATATATTAATGCTCTGGCAGCCTGGTGTAAACGGTGGTACCTAAAAATAAACCCACTGAAAACAACAAATCCATGCTTCACATTAAAAACGCTTATCCGGAACACCCCTCCAATTCGGCTAGAAGGAGCACTCTTTCGATGAGGTGCAAAAGAGCTGTGTATGCGCACTCTATCGTACCGATATGGTTGTAAGGGATCCAGATTTGGGGAATTGCAGCCAAATCGAATTATAATCGTATCCAGGTGATGCAAAATCGAGCATTACAACAAATAACCAACTGTCCCTGGTATGTAACTCTACACTCTATAAAGACCTCAATATTCACACAGTTGAGACACAAATTGGGAGACATACAAGTCGATATAGTGACAGATTACTGAGCCATAGCAGTCTTCTTGCAAGACGTCTCATCCCCGCTCGACCTCTGAGACGACTCAAACGGCAAGGCTTCGTCAAGACAATTGGGCAAAAGTAAAAACTCTTCAATTATGTTCCTACTTCACTTATTTTATTTTTATAGTGTTTGGTAATTCATAAGTATATTTCTCCACACAGTGATGTTAAGATACAATATTATGTTATACGGACTCTTCACTTAATAAATATTAATAAAAAAAGTCTGGTAGACTCAAACTCGTCGATGGTAGACGAGTTGCTGGACAGACTGACCCACAGAGGTATACTTTGCCAAGGCTATGCTGACGATATTGTATTTATAGCCAGAAGTAAATATGAGGAAACACTCTGCGATATCATTCAACTGGGCTTCAATATGACCAGCGAATGGTGCAAGGAAGTAAGAAGAAGTGTGCCTAAATCCTAGCAAAACTGTTATTGTTCCTTTCACTAATAGGTACAAGCTACAGAGAATGAAGGCAATAACCTTGTCAGAATGTAGCATAGATGCCAGCAAAGAAGTTAAGTATCTTGGGATAACCCTCGACTCAAAACTTAGCGTCAAAACGCATGTCGATAACACAATTGATAAGTGCACCAGAGCACTTTTCACGTGTAGGAAAATTGCTGGAAAGTCGTGGGGAACCTCACCACGCATAATAAGATGGCTGTACGTCATGGTAGTCAGACCCATACTAACCTATGGGGTAATAGCCTGGGGTGATAGAGCACGCCCTAGCACCACTAAGGTGAAACTTCATAAGCTCCAAAGAATGGCCTGCATATGCATGACAGGAGCCATACTTTTTTTTAGACCTGTAAGGGTATTCTAGTTTAAGGTAAAATTGAGGAGAAGCCTCAGTGTCTTAAAAATATGTGAGTGTATTTTGGGAGATCATTGCTCTTGGATGCCCTTGGCGCTGCTTCAGAGACAGCACGCAAAACTGCTTACTTAGGCAAGGCTTTAAGATGTTTAAGTCGATAAGTGCCGTTGCCAAAGAATTACTTATTAGAACGCATACAGCGCTTAAATGGAATGTATGGAAAGCAATTAAGTTGTTTGTGGTTCTGCCATATGATTGAATTGACAGGTTTGGGTTGAACCAAAGACACTAGAATAACAAGATGCGTAACGGCCATACATTGGTTTGGCCAAAGACACTAGAATAACAAGATGGCACGCGATTTTTTGGCTGTGGCTCTAGAGGTGGCTCCAGGCTCTTTTAAGTTTTTGTTCGAGAGAGAAAGAGCGGAGAGCGCTACAGCAAACAGCTCTTTTCTACGCATACAGTGATAGCATACAACTGTATGTGTGCACACGTATGCTCATGTATTGTAAATTTGACAAAATATACCCTTCACCTTAGAAGTTCGTTGACTTTAAATCTATATTATTTTTTATAAATTGGCACCATGCGAAAAATTGATGTTTTGCATTACCTTAACGTTATTATTATTTAAATAAAGCTTAGAAATAGTAATAGACGAATCTATGTACATCACAAAATAAATTTCGAAAATGACTTTATATTAGAATACTTGTCATTAGGGTATTCAGCTTGCGGCGTGAGAAAAATTAATAAGGCAATGATTGTTGAGTGCTTGTGTCCGCACTTCGTGCCTGACTATATGACTTTTGCAACGAACTGTTTTCATATTCTTATTTATTTTATTAATTTTTATTTTCTACTACGTATTATTATTTTTTATGAAATATTATTATGAAATATTATTATTTTTATTATTTATTAATAAAATTATTATTTTTATTATTTATTAATAAAATTATTATTTTTTTATGAAATTAAAAAATAATTATTATTTTTATGAAATATTTATTTCTCAATGTTATGTCTTATTTTTGGAAAATTTATGTTTCAAATTACAGTAGTTATAATAATTTCCTTTGTATTTGCTTTCATTATTTAGTATACTTATTAAGTCATTTGACTTAATATGATGTATGTAAATGAACCATTTTTATTATTTAAGTTGCGATAAATGCAGATCGGTAATTTTAAAAGAAACCGAGCATTTAACAGCTCCATCAAAGCTTTTCAAACATGAGAAAAACTACTCAATAGACTCGGACTTCGGGAAATTAAAGGCACCATCTGATTTATTTTTTAATATTTGCAAAATACACATTAAAGTTTTCGAAAATATTTTTAAAAATAAAAAACAAATGTGTATAAAAAAATGTATTGTTGAGCAATGCATTAAGTTCACAAATGAAAGTAGTGCCTTCTCATTATGGTTTTATGAAAATAATGAATGTTATGCACATAGAACAGATTTGTTAAACCAACTTATAAAAGTTTTGCTTTTTAAGCATTGCAAGTGGACTGTGATGATAGCTGATAAACAAAAAAAGCAAGCTAAGCTCAGCATTCTATCTCATAAATAAAAAAAATGTATATTTAAATAATTGGCGACTGAAAACTGGACGCAAAATATAAAAAAAAAAACAATAGTTAGAAAAATTAATTGGGGAACATGGAAATGTTTTAATGTTATACATTAAAATATTTCAAGTCGACTCGAAGGCCTAATTAATATAGGACCCCATTACAATTCTAATGGCCTCCCCGTGGTGTTCCCTGGGTACCGAATATTACATATATTACAAATAATTAATTAATATAACATAATATAAATAAAATAAGAATAAAATATAAATATGTAAACGGTAGCTAATTCGAGCGGCGATTTTAACAAGCGAATATAAAAAACTTTAAAATTAGAATAGTCAGGGAATTTTTATTTTATTTCATCATATTGCTACGAAATTGGCCACAACTCCAAATATGTAAATTCGTTTCTTCGATCAGAATTGATTTCGGCCCGAAAATCGTCTTCTAGCATAACACGCACACATATACGCGTTCTCGTCTCTTGTTTTTACTCACACAAGCAAGCAAATTCTATTTTTACATTTCTTACGCGCTCAGCGTAAGCGAGCGGAAAGAGAGCAATTTTGGCCTTCACCAAACAAGTGGCTGCATAGTGCCAAACCCATGTATGGCCGTTACGCATCTTGTTATTCTAGTGTCTTTGGTTTGGCACTATGCAGCCACTTTTTTGGTGAAGGCCAAATTTGCTCTCTTTCCGCTCGCTCACGCTGAGAGCATAAGAAATCTAAAAATAGAATTTGCTTGCTTGTGTGAGTAAAAACAAGAGACGAGAACGCGTATATGTGTGCGTGTTGTGCTAGAAGACGATTTTCGGGCCGAAATCAATTCTGATCGAAGAAACGAATTTACATATTTGGAGTTGTGGCCAATTTCGTAGCAATATGATGATATAAAATAAAAATTCCCTGACTATTATAATTTTAAAGTTTTTTAAATTCGTTTGTTAAAATCGCCGCTCGAATACCGCTTACATATTTATAATTATGTTGAAAATTTATGTTGAAAAAAATACTTTTATTTGTCCACTAATGCTCAACAATTTATTATTTATTATTATTTCATTTAATTTCATAAAAGAATAATAATTTTATTAATAAATAATAAAAATAATAATATTTCATAAAAAATAATAATACGTAGTAGAAAATAAAAATTAATAAAATAAATAAAAATATGAAAACAGTTCGTTGCAAAAGTCATATCGTCAGGCACGAAGTGCGGACACAAGCACTCAACAATCATTGCCTTATTAATTTTTCTCACGCCGCAATCTGAATACCCTAATGACAAGTATTCTAATATAAAGTCATTTTCGAAATTTATTTTGTGATGTACATAGATTCGTCTATTACTATTTCTAAGCTTTATTTAAATAATAATATCGTTGAGGCAATGCAAAACAAGAATTTTTCGCATGGTGCCAATTGATAAAAAAATAATATAGATTTACAGTCAACGAACTTCTAAGGTGAAGGGCATATTTTGTCAAATTTACAATACATGAGCATACGTGTGCACACATACAGTTGTATGCTATCACTGTATGCGTAGAAAAGAGCTGTTTGCTGTAGCGCTCTCCGCTCTTTCTCTCTCGAACAAAAACTCAGGAGAGCCTGGAGCCACCTCTAGAGCCACGGCCAAAAAATCGCGTGCCAAAAATTTGTATGGCCGTTACGCATCTTGTTATTCTTGTGTCTTTGGTTGAACAAAGGTTACAATTATAAATTTCAGTATTGAACAATTATAAATCTTTAATGTTAGACGATTGTATTTTTGTTTTATGTAAACAAATTTTGTGCTTACATAATTTTTGTAAGCTAAACTAGTAAAAAGAAGTGCGAAACTTAGTGCTCTTAACAATACTTACCTTTTAACCCTCTTTCTTACAGTCTAAAATAAAATCGATTTTTAGCTATGTGCACTCTTAATAGCTTTTTAAGCTGTCCGAGTTGTCAGTTCCGTACATCTAAATGCTCCTTTGAGACGTTTGACATTTGATATATAGAAGTTGATGCCATAATTGGACACCTAATAATTCTCAAAAAAAGTATATAAAACAGGAGCAATAGCCCTGCTCCGCTGATTCAAGATGCATACGTTTCTGGCATTGGGCCTGCTGTCCTACCTTTTGGGATTGCTAAACAGTACAAGGCTGACTTTTATTGCTAACGATGAGTCAGACACTGCAATAGGTTTGTACACAAGTTATTCTCATTTTTTGTAAGCAAAAAGTTTTCATAGCCTTTGTCTTCTAGCGCTCACCCAAATTATAAGAGGCTTGCAACAACCTTCTCTTGCTATATTGGCGCTACCAAGCCTCGCTCTTTCTGACGGAGTTTGTCAGAAAGAGCGCAGCGTTTATCTTGACGATTTTCTGCAGCGTCTTCATCGCAGTAACTACAAGTCGGTGGTATTCAGCCAGACGGAGCTCTTTTTTCAACACATTGAGGAAAACCTTCAAGGTGCAAACGAGTGCATCAGCCTGATTTTGGACGAGCCCAACCAGCTGTTGAATAGCCTCCACGATCGTCATCTTGGACATCGCTTAAGCCTATTTATTTTCTATTGGGGAGCACGCTGGCCACCCAGCTCCCGTGTAATTCGTTTCAGAGAGCCGCTTCGAGCGGTAGTCGTAACTCGTCCTCGCAAGAAGGCCTTCCGCATCTACTACAACCAGGCTAGGCCTTGTAGCGACAGTCAGTTACAGTTGGTTAATTGGTACGACGGCGATAACCTTGGTCTGCAACGAATTCCCCTTCTTCCGACTGCATTATCCGTGTACGCCAACTTTAAAGGTCGTACCTTTCGGGTGCCTGTATTTCATGTAACGCTTTTTGGCTTGAAACAACAATGCAGGTCCTAATCTATGCTATATTTGATTGCAGTCTCCGCCGTGGTTTTGGGTAACGTATTGCAATAACAGCTTCGAAGAGGACGAGGAGTTGAACAGCCTAGACAGCATAGAGAAAAGAAAGGTTCGGGTCACGGGTGGTCGCGATCACCGCCTACTCATGCTGCTATCTAAGCATATGAACTTTCGGTTTAAGTATATCGAAGCACCCGGTCGAACCCAGGGCTCAATGAGGTCAGAAGATGGCAAGGATTCGAACGACAGTTTCACAGGAGGCATTGGATTGCTGCAAAGTGGAGTAAGTGGTTCTGAGCCTATTCTTAAACAGTTAAATTAAGATATTTTGGCTCAACAGCAAGCAGAATTTTTTTTGGGAGATGTCGGTCTAAGCTGGGAACGGCGGAAGGCCATCGAGTTTTCTTTTTTCACACTGGCTGATTCAGGAGCGTTTGCTACACACGCTCCCAGACGCCTTAATGAGGCCCTCGCCATTATGCGCCCGTTTAAGCAAGACATCTGGCCCCATCTAATCCTTACGATAATTTTCTCCGGACCTATTTTTTATGGCATTATTGCCCTGCCTTATATTTGGCGTCGACCATGGGTAAACTCAGATGTGGAACATCTCGGAGAATTATGTATCCACATGACGTATTTAAAAGAGATAACCCCACGCTTATTAAAGCTCAAACCCAGAACTGTGATGTCTGCCTATCAGATGCCCCACCAACTTTTTCAGAAGTGCATATGGTTCACTTTACGTCTGTTTTTAAAACAATGTAAGTAATAATTATTTTTAAGATAATATTTCTTAGGTAATCAATTTAATTAATCTATCAGCTTTGTTCCGAGCTTTAACTTTACAGTTATAGCTCCCGTTACTCAGGCAGTGGGTGTGTTATTATATTATAAAAGCAGAATTGTCAGATTTGATAGAATTTCTTCCTTCGCGTTTTACTGCCTAATGATCCCTATAAGTGCTAGTGCCTTTCGCCTTTTTGTTCTAAAGGTCCTGTATTTCAAAATGGATTTATTACATAGCTTCTGTTTCCTATCATTATAGCCGTTACTAGTAGAGTAAGAGGGTATACTAGATTCTTTAAAAGTATGTAACAGGCAGAAGGAAACGTTTAAATTGTATAAATTATATATATATTCTTTATCAGGATCAATAGCCGAGTCGATCTAGCCATGTCCGTCTGTCCGTATGAACGTCGAGATCTCAGGAACTATAAAAGCTTCAACCTTATAGTTCAGAATACAGATTCTAGATACAAAGACGCAGCGCAAGTTGGTTGAAGTCATGTTGTCACACCGACTCTATTTTTTTTTCACATTTCTATAAGTCTTGTAAATTTCTATAGATTTTCCAAAAACTTTTTGACACGCCCACTCCAACGCCCTAAAACCGAACCAAACTGCCACTCCCACATTTTGATAAAATATTATTATATCAAGATTTTACGTTACCTTATTCCAGCCATACTCCTACGCGGTATCAAATTCGAATTTAATATTTTGTGCCTATGTAAAAATATTTTTTATGTACTTATCCGCAACGGGACTTATTTTGCACCAGCAATGATTGAGAACAGGTATCTTCGAACAGGTATCCTGATCATCCCTCCAGACAGGGTGGTGGATTCTGTGCGGAAGCCTTGTGCAAATCTCTACCCAAGCTATTCTCTAAATTGTCGGCTATCCCTAAGCTTTTTGGTCCGCTTATTTTTAGTTTATTTGTTAATGACCTTCCTTAGTAATAAATCATTCTCGTGTACTTATTCAACTATTGTCAAAAGGTCAGTGCTTGGTTTTTTAAAAAGGTGTTCAAAGGAATTTGATGATCCTGACACGGACAAAACCTTTATTTCGCTAGTCCGTCCGATTCCTGAGTATGGATCACCTGTTTGGAGATCTCAATCCGTAGTTAACTCGGACCGTATTGAATCGGTCCAAAAAGCTTCTTACTGTTAGCCTTGCGGCGCCCAAGTGGGGATGCAAACCTTATGTTACCTCCGTATTCCAGTAGACTAATTTTAATTAGTTCCCTTCCCTAGCTAACCGTAAACCTATGCTTGCAACAGCCTTCACTTGTAAACTTATTCGTGGTGAAGTTGATAGTCCCGACTTGGTAAGGTAGATGGTAAAGTAGCCAAGTATATTCACTAGAAACCACATACTCCCAATCTTAAATCATTGTAGACCTAACTATGTGGTCAGATTGAGACGCCAGACAACTGGCGGTAGCACCAAACCGAACCCGTCGGATCGTCTAGCTTCAAATCGAATGATCGTGTTTTTTTCTGCGCTCCGAATTTATTTTTGCTTTTGGTAAATCCAGCTGGGTTTTTTTTTTATAAATACTTGTATAATATTTTCTAAAAATAATTATAATTATATTTTCTAAACATACATAAATATTTCATTTCCGTTAGCTTCGCGACTGAATCTCTCTTGATTTGTGAATTTGTCTCGTGAGTTGTGAGTTTAAGCAAACTAAATTTTTTGCTTTTCTGCCGTTGTGTTTTGTTATGTCTCTATTTCTTGCGTTGTTCGCTCTGCATTTTTGTGTTGTTTTTGTATGCACATAAACTGCTGCACTGTGCACCCACTCTCTCGCTCTCCGACAAAAAATCTAAAGATCTAAGCGTGTAAACTGCTCTCTTGCGGTACTTTTAACAGCTCGTTTGCAAGTTTTCCGCCAAAATAATCTCTGCTTGTACATACTCTGCCCGGTTATACCAAATCCATAGCTTGCGATCAGTTTGACACCTGTTATGTTTTTATGCCTCCTAAAAACCTCCTCTTGCATAAGAATAATTCGACTGGCGGGCAATATACTTGGCCATAGGTCTCTGTCACATGAACTCCCACAGGTCTACACGCTAATTTAGCTTCTCTGACTTTATTATACGAAGGATAAATGTCGCTAAATTGTGTTTTGTTCAAAGCTCTCATGTCGTTGTATTGGGCTTTGGTTAGAGAGCTGTCAATCAAATTGGTGTGAGCTGTACTGGCTCTGAGAATATAAATTTCTTTCTAGACGCTAGAATAACAAGATGCGTAACGCCATACGATTTTTTGGCACACGATTTTTTCGCCGTGGCCTAGAGGTGGCTCCAGGTTCTCTCGACTTTTTGTTCAAGGGCGAGAGAGCGGAGAGCTCAACAACGAACAGCTCTTTTCTTCGCATACAATGACAGCAGACAACTGTATGTGTGCTCACGTATGCTCATGCATTGCAAATTTGACAAAATATGCCCTTCACCTTAGAAGTTCTTAGACTTTAAATGTATATTATTTTTGATCAATGGGCACCATTTGAAAAATTATTGTTTTGCATTTCTTTAACGTTATTATTATTTAAATATAGCTTAGAAATGGTAATACCCGAATCTATGTACATAATATACCAAAACAAATTTCAAAAATAATTTGTATTAGAATATTTGTCACTAGAGAATTCAGCTTGAGACGTGAGAAAAATTTATAAGGCAATGATTGTTGAGTGCTTGTGTCCGCACTTCGTGCCTCAAGATATGACTTTTGCAACAAGCTATTTTTATTTATTTTATACATTTTTATTACTTAAATTTTTTATACTTCGGAAAACTAAAGACACATTTTGATCTTTTTTAAATATTTTTAAAAATAATAAAAAACAAATGTAAGAAAATTGTTGAGCATTAAGTGCACAAATAAAAGTAGTGTTTTCTCATTATGGTTTTATGCAAATCATGAATGTTATATGTATATGGATATTACACATAATTAATTATCAATATAAATATTAATATGTAAAGGGTAGCTTTAAAAAACTTTAAAATTATAATAGTCAGGGCGTGAATTATTAATTTTAATTTTTTTCATCATATTGCCAAAACTCCTAATATGTAAATTCGTTTCTTCGATCACAATTAATTTCGGCCCGAAAATCGTCTTCTAGCACACGTACGCACACATATGAACGTTCTCGTCTATTGTTTTTACTCACACAAGCAAGCAAATTCTATTTTTAGATTTCTTACGCTCTCAGCGTAAGCGAGCGGAAAGAGAGCAATTTTGGCCTTCACCAAACAAGTGGCTGCATAGTGCCAAACCCATGTATGGCCGTTACGCATCTTGTTATTCTAGTGTGTTTGCTCAGATATTATTGCATATACGGGTACGAATTTCCGGAAATATCCAATGAGACCCATAAAATGCCGCACTTCGGTGATATTATTTGGCTTTTCAAAGTCTGCCATGACATTAGTTTTGACTTCTTCGGGACTGATTCCATCAGGGTGTATTTGATGACATAGAAATGTGATTGACAACAACAACTCACATTTCTCTAGATTCAAAGTCAATCCGCAATCTCGCAACACTTACAGAATATTCTCTAGTTTTTCATACATCTCATCAAAAGTTTGGCTGTCATATCATCGATATAATCCATCATTTTCCCTTTCTTTACACGCTTCCGTAATAAAATGATAAAATTTCGCGTTCGCCCTAGCTAAGTAACGGGTATCTGATAGTCGGGGAACACGACTATAGTTACTCTCTAGTTATGTATTTATATAATCTGTTTTGGGTTTAGGCATGACACGGCTTAAGACAACGGAATCCAGAACATTTGGAAAGCCAATTCCAAATAATTACAAATCAAGTAACGGGTAGAACAACGAAACTGATTTTTTTTAGTTTTATTCCAGCTCCATCTGATTTTGATCTAACTAAATTCTATGTTGTCAAAATACAGGTGTATTCCGAGTCAGAAGATTTAATTTTTAAAAATTAATTTTCTGAGTATATAGTCAGCCGAAATAATTTTACAAATTTAACAGACGCCAAGCTTTCAGGTGTATCTTGAATATTGGGATTTATTGTTTTAATATAAACATTATTGTTCTTAACTCTTACCCTTCTAATTTAAGTTTGTTCTCAAGCGCTATCTAGAAGTAGCAAATGTTGTTATGCTGATATCTATCGATATCCTAGAAAATGATGAAATTTCGCGTTTGCGTTCGCATTTACACTAGCGGAGTAACGGGTATCTGATAGTCGGGAACCAAAGCATTCTACCTTGTTTTATAATATATTTATTTACTCGTTTTTGTGTTCTTTTCTATATCTTCTTGCGAATCGAATTGTTCGATACAGGGTGCCGCCCGCCGTACGGTTGGACGGGTGGTGTGGCCGTGGGACTCGCGCACAAAAAAATTCATCTACAAAAAAATTTTCTGGTATTTGCGGTCATTTTGGTGACATCTGCGGCGATGATATACCGAAGCCTGAGTTCGAGCAAAAATATCTATAAATCTCTCTGAATGTGTCGTCGTGCGTCACTTGGAGTTGCCTTAAACGGCTACCCCACACATTGGTTCCCGAAAGAAAGGGCAGACTAATCCGTGGTAGTACGTGGAACACGTTTTATTCTGGAAGAATTCAATGTTTTACAATTGCAACTAACTTAACTTATTAGCTCACCGCAGTGTGTCCTCCAACTCTTACACGACAATGAAAAGCTAAATTTTCCCGGCAATTTACAATGGCGAAAAACAATGTGCCAAACACATATGGGCTTACAAATCCTTCCACATTCGGCCTTCTCAAAAATACTAACTAGCCTATCGATAACAATATTCGATCCGCGACAACTGCAAGTTTAGAGACGGGTCGCATCATTGTCCTAGATAGGCCGTTGTCGTTCACGCGCACCTTAGCGCGTCTGACGACTCCATCAGCTCCGCTGTAGAACCCCTCCACGATGCCCTTGCGCCACTCTCGTCGGGCCACGGCAGGATCGCAGACGAAGACCATATCACCCTGGTGGATGGGCTCCGTTCGGCGGCACCACTTCTCGCGGCGCACAAGCGTAGGCAGGTACTCCATGACCCACCTCCTCCAGAAACGGTCTCGTAGCAGGCGAGCAATCCTCCACTGCTTCCTCGTAGAACCCTCCTTGGGCAGCTCCGCATCCAATCCAGGCGTATCCGGCAGATTGGCTACTCCCTTGAGTAGATCGTTTGGCGTCAACGGCGCCTCCTGGTCCGCATCCACAGGCAAGTGGGTGAGCGGACGCGAGTTTACAATATTCTCCGCCTCAATCAGGAAACTCTCCAATACATGGTCCCTCGGCGCAACTTCCTTCAGGGTATGACGCAGTACTCTCTTGACGCACTGCACCAGGCGCTCCCAAACTCCGCCCTCAGACGGGTTCGCTGGACAATTAAAAACCCATTCAATGCTTCTGCTTGACAACTCACTCTGAAGCTTCTCCATCTCGAATACGTCACCAAAGAGCCTGGCTTCCCTGTCAGCTCCCACGAAGTTCTTGCCGTTATCGCTGCGCAGTCTATATACTGGCCCTCTACGGCAGACGAAGTTCCTGATCGCAATTATGCAGGAATCCGTCGACAGGTCATGCGCCAGCTCCAGGTGAATCGCCCTTGTCGTCAAACACGTAAACAAGGCGACCCAACGCTTCTCCTTGTGACGGGACACAGTCACCAGCAGTGGCCCAAAATAGTCCAGTCCTGTGTATTTGAATGGCCATCCACTCGCATCCAGTCTGTCTTCCGGATGGGGTTCCATTATCGGCGGCATCGGCCGCGCTCGCTGCAACTTGCACTCGTTGCACGATGAGATGACTCTCCGCATCACACGCCTCATCTTTGTGACCCAGAACTTTGCCCGGATCTCCGCAATCGTAGCATCCACATTTTGATGCTTCATCCTGGCGTGGAAGTCTCTCACAATCAGCTCTGTCAGACTGTGCCTGTGTGACAGTAATACGGGCCTCCTCGCACTGTACGGCATGCACAGTGCGGCATCAATTCTGCCGTAAGCTCGCAGAATCCCGTCCTCGTCTAGGTAGGCACCAACCCTCGAATGTCGCTTGATCTACCGACGTCCTGTCCAGTTTCCGCCGACCTCATCTCGTCGGGGAACGACTCCAATTGTGCCTGTCTGACCAACAGGTTCTCCGCAGCCTTACATTCTGCTGCAGTAAGGCCGTATTCCTCGAGCTCGTTTCGCTGTTTGCGGCACCAGCGCGCAAACCGTAGGACCCAGGCTGTGGTCCTCACCAGGCGACTGAAGCTCGAGAATCTCTGAAACGGAATAACAAAATCGTCTGCCGCAACTAATGCAAACTCACTGGGCATCTCTTCTTCATCAGGGGCATCTGGAACACGCTTAGTTCCTTCCTCAGGCCCCGGTCAGCTGGCTGCTGGCTGCCTCAAAAATGCAGGTCCTCTTAGCCACCTTGATTCCTGGCTAAGGTCGACTCCTTTCTGCGACCGCGTCGCATCATCAGCCGCATTGTCGGCTGTAGGCACCCATCTCCATTGGGAAACCTTCGACGACTCCAAAATCTCCGCCACTCGATTGCCAACAAACTGCTTATACCGGCGGTGGGTGCTGCCGATCCATCTCAGCACCGTCTTAGAGTCCGTCCATAACACCAGGTCCGTGATGACCACACTGTGCTCCTCCTTGACAGTGTTCATCAGCCTGGTTCCAAGAACTGCTGCCTGTAGCTCCAGCCGTGGGATCGTCATCGTTCTCATTGGGGCACACTTCGTCTTCCCACTCACGAAGCTCACCTGCACGTCGTCGTCCTCATATGTGACCCTCCAATAGGCCACCGCCGCGAATGCTGCCTGACTAGCATCCACGAAGTCGTGCAACTCTACGGCCCGGACTGCTCCACGCCCAAAATAATGGCGCGGACATCGGAACTGTCCCATGGCGTCCATCTCTTTGCGCCAAATCGCAAAGGCTTTGCTTAACTCCTCCGGTAGTGGTTCGTCCACTGGATCTTCTGCCTCCAAATCTCTCGCAGCAGCAGCTTCGCTGTAACCATGAGGCAGCACAGGAATCCCAGGGGATCAAACGTTGACATCACCAGGCTCAAATATTCCCTCTTCGTAGGGACTCGATCTCCACTCAGGACGCTGCTTGGCACTCGATGATACTTAACGTTGAATCTGAAGTCATCTGTTGCTACTTGCCAACGCATTCCGAGGATCTTCTCTTCAGCCTCACCCCATCCGACGCTCTTGACTCGACCAGGTCCTAAAGTTGTCTCCACGGTGGGTGAGCTGGATGAAAACTGGCATAATTCGAATCCAGCATCCTTGTGTATCTCCTTCACTCGGGTATATACGCTGATAGCCTCGCTCTCTGTAGCGAAACTGTCCACATAGTCATCGACATAATGGTAGTCGGTGATGGCCTTGACCGCTCTCGGATCCGAATCGCGATACTTCAGGGCATTCATAGTCTTCACGTAATGCGCAGCGCTCGGCGAGCAGGCTGCTCCAAACGTCATTACGTTCCGGATCTCTCTCGTCGTCGCCATCTCTCCAGAGGAATCGTTGGGAACATCTATCCTCGGGTCGGATCAGCACTTGGTGGAACATCTCCTTGATGTCACCGCAGACTCCGACGGCTCCCTCTCTGAAATGAAAGAGCACAGCTGCAAAGGCTTATAGTGCTGAGGCCCTTTGTCCAGCTCCGAGTTTAGCGAGGTTCCTCCAACTTTGGCTGCAGCATCAAACACAAGCCGTACCTTGCCGGGCTTGTTTGGGTTTTCGACACCAAAATGTGGCAAACACCATAGGCGATCGCTCCTTACCGCGACCTCCTCCGGCTGCAGCCTCCTCGCGTATCCTTTAGACACGTAATCCTTTATAATCCGATTGTATTCCTGCGCCAACGGCTTGTTGCGCTTCATCTTCTTCTCGACGTTGACCAGCCTCCTGTACGCCATCTCATAGCTCGGTGGCAGCACAACGTGGTCGTCCTTCCAGAGTAATCCCGTCTGGTAGCGACGCCCCACTTTCACCGTGGTGTCTTCGAGTATCATTTGGGCCCGAACATCGTCGCTGGCTGCGACCGGCGGCGCGGTCTTCACTCCAAAGTTCTCCATGTCGAAATAGTCCTCCACCATCTTCTCCATCGCGTCATCCACTGACACGGCAAGTAGGCAAGACCTCGGTGACGGCGTGGTCGGTTGCCCACTTACAGGCCCAAACACAACCCAGCCCAGCTCGGTTGCGGCTGCATACGGTCCCTCTCGACCGAACCGCCTCGTCCTAAGTGGCAACCCCAGACCCCTTATCTTCAGACTCACCACGTTGGTAGGCTCTCTGGTTGCCTTACCTCCAAACCATTGGATATTTAGCTGCCGACGCTCTCCTTGCACTCCAAGATCCCTTCGTAGTTCGTCATCGATCATCGTGACGGAGGATCCCTCATCTAGGAGCGCATACGTATCCACCTTTCGCCCCGCTCCTTACAGCGTAACCGGCAGTATACGGAACAGTAGATGGCCTCCTTCGGCGTCAACGCAGCTCAAATTCCTCTGCATGGGCGCTCCCGCTTCACGCGGAGCTCCTCTCTCCAGGCTGTTGCTGGGAACGGCTGGCTGCCGGTTCCTCTCCTGGTCCCTGTGACCATCTCGTAGCGAAGGCCTCCTGGCCGGGCTGCGTTTGGAAACTGCTGGTTCCCTTCGTGGCGTCTGAAGCCACCTCGCTGCAGCGGCCTTCGCTCCTCGTCCGCACCATGTAGCAGACGGTGATGCTCCCTTCGGCATCCATTAATCTGGCACTCACCTTGTGTATAGCAGGATCTAGCCGTGTGTCCGTTTCGCAGGTAATTGAAGCAGAGCCGATGCCTCTTCACATTGTTCAACCTTTCCTGTGGCGAAGCTCCAATAAATTTTCTGCAGTTCAATATTCCATGCTGTCCTCCACAGATGGGACAACCTCCATGCCGATTATCCTGTTGATCGCATTCATTATGGTGGACGCTTGCATGTAGAAGTCGACGCCTCGGCTCCTTTCCCTCGACGTCCAAAACCGTACACACCACGTTTGCGTACTCCTGTAGCCACGCGCTGAAGTGGACTACAGTGGGAAAGGGCGCAATCGTTGCTGCATGCCTGGCCCAGTCCACTCGCTTGCTCGTTGGCAGCTTGGCCACAAGCTCCTCCATGAGGGTTGGGTTCCCCAGGTGTTGCTCTGCCTTCGCTAACTGCAAGAAGGCCGCGAGGTTACTCACTCGGGTTGCGAAGGGAATGATCTTCGCCAAATTGTGCTCCGAAATTGGCTGCACCTCTCGCACGTTGTTGAGCTGGCTGCGTATAAGCTGCTCCGTTCGGCCGAACCTAAAGCGCAGCTGCTCCATCACGGCGCTGACATTCCCTGGGTGAATCAATAGCGCCTTCACTGCCTCGCACACAGTGGCTCCAAAAAATAGTTGCTAGTCGTTAACAATGGCGGTCCACTCGAAGATGGCGGCAGCGTGCAGGCCGCACCGCTCGCACCGTCACCGTTGTATGGCACCGACCCGACCCCGTTCTGTAAGGCCTCTCCGTTAGATGTGGGTATTGGCTGGCCGCTCCAAAATGGTGGCCGCCCCGACGCTCCACTGTTGGCGCCAACTGCGCTTGGGCCAACTGCGATCGGCGCGCAATTTGCGGTGCTCACACTTTCCAGGGATCTAGCCTTCACCAGCTCCCTCTCCAACGCTGCGATCCTCTCCATGAGTTCCAACACGAGGGGATGGTTCACCTCCGGTACTGAACTCGCAGCTGTGACAGCAGTACTTCTAGGTTGGAAAGCTACTGTAGTACTCACCGTAGTGGCCGGGCAAGGAATCGACGCCGTCGTGATGTTCACCCGCGTCCGAGTTCCTGCTCCATTACTGGCTGGCTGCTGACTCACTGTTGTTATAGGGGTGGCTTCCCCTCCGTTCAGCCGGGCACTCCTCCTGGGGGAATGCTGCATCTTCCCCAGCTCCAAAATGGCGGCGCCTCTGCACGTCCAAAATGGCGTCTCTGACGCCTCGTGCCGCTGGCTGCGGCCACGGATGCTTGCCGCTCCTTGCGCCTTCTGACCACTGGCTGCGGTCTCCACAAATGACGCTTCTTGCGTCACCTTGTCGCTGGCTGCGACTCGTTCGTACCGGCGTTCGACGGTGGCTGCGTCCCTCTATGTCGCTGACTGCGACGCCACTGTCGCTGGCTGCGACTTCTCTGCCGGTACGTAGCGCTGGCTACGCTCACACAAATCCTGGCTGGCCGTCTAAACCGTCACTCCAGCTCCGGCAACTCTCTAGCTGACCGTCTAAACCGTCATTCCAGCGCAAGTTGCCCCTGCAGTCGCCCTAGGACTGCGAATAAAAGATTGTCGTCGGGCGTCACTTGGAGTTGCCTTAAACGGCTACCCCACACATTGGTTCCCGAAAGAAAGGGCAGACTAATCCGTGGTAGTAGAACACGTTTTATTCTGGAAGAATTCAATGTTTTACAATTGCAACTAGTTAAGTTAGTTAAGTTAGCTCACCGCAGTGTGTCCTCCAACTCTTACACGACAATGAAAAGCTAAATTTTCCCGGCAATTTACAATGGCGAAAAACAATGTGCCCAGACACATATGGGCTTACAAATCCTTCCACATTCGGACTTCTCAAAAATACTAACTAGCCTATCGATAACAATATTCGATCCGCGACAGAATGGTCGAGCAAAGTTTAATTTATGGTCCGTCACGAAGCACCGTAAGCTTAGTCAAGCACCTGGTACCATGACGTCAAAGTAAAGACGTCCAGTGTCTCATTCCACTTGGTTTTGGTTTGTTGATCACACTTTTTAAGATGACGTAGATGACCAACCCTAAGATCGAGGACTGAATGGGGAAGATGCATTGTCAATGAAGCTCTGTAACTGCTGGGTATTGGATGGGCCAGCTGCTTGCGGCTTTAAAATTGACGCTACCGACTCCCCATTCGGGGAGGCTTAACATATGAGACTTAAATTTGTCCCATTGTCCGCCATTTTTTTCCAGAGACTGGAAAGGCTCTTATAGCCTTATATAGCGGAACGAGCAAAACTAAGTGGAAAAAGAACTCAAAATAGGTAACGGTTTTTTAGAAATCCCCGATTCCGATTTCGGCGACAATTGTTTGCTTTCAAAATGCTTATCGGCTAAGCTCCTTTGGTAGATCCGTCGAGGTTTTTTTAAAAACACGTGACCCACTTGCATTTTTTCACATTACCGAGAAGAGTCCGAGGACCAGTGTGCAGGTTGCACTCATTGCTTGAGTTATGATGGCCTTAGTAACTATGTTACCCTGCGACTGGATGATTGGTTGACGGACATTGAAATCTATCAAAAAGTTCTACAGCTGATGAAGTCCAACTTAGTCGATATCGAATGAAAGCGAGACAAGATTTTATAAGCAAGACTTTTCGACGACGTTTTAGCACTGGTGTTTCTGTTAAGACTGTGGGTAGCAAATCAGCTACCGGGCTATAGAAATTACCGTCTATTCCTTAGCGGGTCAATGTTTGAGCTGCACCGAAACAGCTTGCTACAAAGACTTCGTATATTCGTGGCACGTCCCAAATCCAAGATCTTAGAGTCGCTACAGGTATAGAATTTTCCTTTGGATATGTTAAGTTAAGCTACTTCCGATAAGGCAAGATAAATGTTAAGGTCCGGAAAACTAAAGTTTTAGTACTTTCAGGGTTTTTAAGGGCACTGGAATTGTCCACTAGAAACGACATTTACACACGCTCCATAAGCATCAATGCATCGCAATGCTCATGAATCTTCAGTTCAGAAAGAGGCAATCGAGGAAACGTTTACTAATCTGTCTAAAACTACTGAATCTATTATAAATCTTGTGCCAAATGAAAGCTTTTATTCCATGAAAACTTATTCCTGTTCAACTACTGGAGAAAAAAGAAAAATCTTGGACAATTGCAGATCAAACTGGAAGTCGGCCAGGCCCTGCTATTGATTGGGTTAAAAATTAGAACAACAGACACCGGACGAGTGCTAAAATTTTCTAAAATCGCGTCAAACTTTGAGTAAAAATTCATTACCAACAACTGAATTATAGTAGTTATTTCTGGACAAGAGTGCGGAAGTCGACTGCATTATGTTAATGGCCTCTTCCTTGGAGCAGACTCAGATATCAAATCATAAACATAAAAGTCACTTCGAGGAGTCACTTCTTTCATAGCTCGGTAGAGGCTAGGCTGCGTGCTATACATAACAGTATCCAACTTAAAAATGCAGCGGTTGTCTTGAGGATAATCCTTTCCGGACACAGATGTACCGTGTGATTGCGACTGGATACGTCGAAAATCAAAGTAGAATCTGGAATACCAGATTGAATGGACCAGCCATTCAAATCATTGATTAAAGATTATGCAGAAGAAGTTGACGCTGATCCAACAAAAACGATGCGAAACTGTCCTTTTCTTTTTCATGACTCAGTGA
This sequence comes from Drosophila sechellia, assembly GCF_004382195.2. Lineage (NCBI taxonomy): Eukaryota > Metazoa > Arthropoda > Insecta > Diptera > Drosophilidae > Drosophila > Drosophila sechellia. The sequence continues at coordinate 22,615,160 of NC_045949.1, read as the reverse complement.
GGAGGCAAAAAAAAAAGAGAGGAACTAGGTTCCTCTGCCGGAACGGCGGTTTTTGTCAAAAACCAAGAACCTTTAAATAGCTTGTTGGTAGTACTCCCTTAAAAGATCTAATCTGAATTTAGCTGGCAATCGAACAGAATAACCCCTAGCAGGCTGACTTGGAGTGGGCGGAAAGGTGGTTGCTGCGGCTGCTGCGGCTGATTCCTCCAGAAATTAAACGCCCGGGATCGACTTCAAAAATTTCGCACTTTATTCGCGCACTTGTAAATTAAGACTACCTTAAAACTAACAGTGGAAATACCGCGGGACCGCGGAGTGGTGAATACCTTGCGGGAAGGGAGGAGAGCGAGAGGAGAGAAGGAGAGCGCGAGCAGCGGTGCTTGCGAGCCGTGGAGGAGCTTTGAGTACAAGCATTGGCCGCTTACACTGCCGCTCAACTGTTTACGCCCTTCTGGCGTGAACATTCTCCCCCCCCGAAGGTCTTCGAGCCCGTGTCCAGCACGACGATGGCTGTAGGCAGAATGGGGACAGCCTTCTGCTGCCCCGTTGCCACCGCTGGAGACGCGACGGAGACCTTCGTACGCGGACGATTGTTGGCGACTAGGGCTGGTGGCGGAGTGCGGGAAATCCGGACCGGACGAGGTGCAGCGGGATAGCGCTCTCTGCGCGTCGGAGCTGGTAGCGCTGCCTGGGTCGGAGCGGGGAGGACCTCGTGCATGTGGAGTATGGTGTGGTGGTCTCCTCCACACTTCTTGCATCCCTCTTGGCTGCGGCAGTCTCCTCCTGAGTGCTGATGGGCGAGGCAGTTCGAGCAGTACTTATTAATAAGTACTGCCCGAAGGCGCTTTTCCGCGCTCAGTTTGTGGAACCTCTTGCACTTCCGAAGAGGATGGATTCCAGAGCAGACTCGGCAGCGGTAGGATTTAATACCTCGAGTACGTCTGCTCTCCAACGACTGGGTGGCACGAGGACGAGGAGCCATAATTGGAGGAAGTGAGTAAGTCTGCCAATAAAAGAAATGAAAAAGCTTAGTATGAGGCGACTACTATTGGCCCCGGAATGGGGGAAGTGCCCTAATCCCTAGGAACGGAGGACTCTTTGTCCTCCATCGGTAGCAGAATAACCTTGTGGACAGGGCCCCGGAATGGGGGAAGTGCCCTAATCCCTAGGAACGGAGGACTCTTTGCCCTCCATCGGTAGCAGAATAACCTTGTGGACAGGGCGTTTTATGGTGCCGCGAGACGTACGGATCTCAACGACTCGAATGCGGTCGTCGGCTCCTGGAAAGGCAGAAACGATTCTGCCGAGCCGCCATTCGTTCGGTGGTAGATTGTCCTCCTTGACAACTACCATATCGTCGGCTTGGAGGTTCCTAGTCGGAAATTGCCATTTGTTTCGTTTATGGAGCTCTTTAAGATACTCCTCTTTCCACCGTGCACTAAACTGCTGATGTTGTGCCTTGAGGTGTTGCCATCGATTTATTATCGACTTGGCTTCGCCCTTTATCTCGGGTTCCGCCGTGGAAAGCAACGGCCCTCCAATAAGGAAATGGCCTGGTGTGAGGGCCAGCAAATCTGAGGGATCTTCGGACATAGGGGTGAGGGGTCTAGAGTTGAGGCAAGCCTCAATCTTAGCGAGAAGCGTCGCCAGCTCCTCAAATGTATATTTGCGGACTGACGTCGATTTAAGGAACAGGGTTTTGAAGCTTTTCACCCCTGCTTCCCACTAACCCCCCATATGTGGAGCCCATGGTGGGATGAACCGCCATACGAGTCCCTTATGGCTATATGCATCAGTCACGGACTCTTTGATAGCTTGGAGAAAGTCCCTGGAAATCAAAGTTGCCGCCCCCACAAAGGTCTTACCATTATCCGAATGGACCCGCTGAGGACAACCGCGCCTCGCTACGAATCGAGCAAAGGCCGCTAGAAATTTCTCGGTTGTTAGATCGGAAGTGGGTTCCAAATGGATAGCCTTCGTGGAAAAGCACACAAACACACAAACATATCCCTTCGTTATGAGACACGCTCTCCCTGTATAATTTTTTATTTCGAAAGGGTCGGCATAGTCGATACCCGTGTAGGTGAACGCCCTCGAGAAGGAGACTCTATCTGTCGGGAAATCGCCCATCAGCTGTGTTTGGAGTCTCTTCTTGTAAATCGTGCAAATCTTACACGGATTGACCACAGCCTTCACCAGATTCTTGATTTTAGGAATCCAATACTTCGATCGGATCAGGCGTACGATCAATTGACTACCGCCATGAAGAGTAATCTGGTGAGTAAATTGGACGACGAGGCGCGACAGTCTACAGTCATAGGGGAGAATAATCGGATGACGATTATCATATTGCAGGGTTTTGGAGGCAGTGAGACGGCCGCACGCCCTTAAAAGGCCGTGTTGGTCAATGAACGGGAACAAATTCACCAAAGGACTTGACACTGGAAGAGGCCTTTTCTCGGTCAGATGCTGAAGCTCTTGGCCATATGCTCTGCGCTGCGCAATGGAGGTCAGAGTTCGTTCTGCCCCTCGGATCTCTTCACTTGTAGGGCGTGAATTGTGCAAGAACGAACCTTTGTTTAAGGAAGCGTTGAACATAGACCAGAACTCGCAGGGCCTTGTCCAATTTGGAGAAACGTTCGAGAAAGTCGATGGACGGGGCCTTGACAAAATGCACTTTGACCGCGCGCTGCTCTAGCTCTGTCACTGGAAGAGTGTCGCTTTGTGCTGGCCATAGCTCTCGTGGCCCTTGCAGCCACTCTGGTCCGTGCCACCAGAGATGGTTTTCTGCCAATTCATGTAGGGATACGCCTCGACTGGCTAGATCGGCGGAGTTTTGTTCTGAGCGAACGTGTGCCCAACAGTCGATTGGCGTCGCCTGCGTGATCTTGGCAAGTCTGTTGGCCACAAATGTGGTCCAGTTGCACGCAGGCTTTCGTAGCCAGGCTAAGACGATTGTGGAATCTGTCCAGCAGCGGATATCTGAACTGGCGGAGGGCATGTGCGGAAGGATTGCTGTCACCATTTCGGTTAACAGCACGGCACCACAGAGCTCTAGCCGAGGAAGGGAGACGGTTTTTACCGGGGCCATTCGTGTTTTGGCTGTAAGCAGGCGAGTCAGGATCTTTTGCCCCATCTCGACGCGGATGTATATAGCCGCTCCATAGGCTCTCTGAGACGCGTCACAGAAACCGTGGTGCTCTATGATTACCTCAGGCTGGTACCAGATCCATCTCGGAACGCGGATCTGGTTGAGGTCGGAATACTCGTCTAAGAACGATTGCCACCGCTGACTCATTTCAGTGGGAAGCTTATCGTCCCAGCCTAAGTTTTGCAACCAAATCTCCTGCATGAACATTTTTGAACGGATTATGAACGGCGCGAGCCACCCGGCAGGTTCGAACAACTTAGCGATTTGGGACAAAACTTCTCGCTTTGTATAGGAGGGTTCCACAACTATGTCGGGGGGAACGAAATAGAATTCGTCGGAGTTTGCCCTCCACCGAATCCCGAGCGTCTTGGTCGTGCTTTCGGCATCGATGTCGAGGAACTCGCTATGAAGGAGGTGTTCGGCCGGGACGTCTTTAAGGACGCTTTTGTTGTTCGAGGACCACTTTCTTAGCGGAAACCCGGAGGCACTTAGGGCTGCTTGCAACTCTCGAATTGACCTTTGGGCTTCGTTTACGGAATTCGCCCCTGCCAGAACGTCGTCGACGTACATGTGCTGCTGGATGATGCGGCTGGCCTTTGGAAATGGCACTTGGATATCCTCTGCCAGCTGTTGCAAGACTCGAATGGCGAGGAAGGGGGCGCAGTTGACCCCGAAGGTAACTGTTTTTAGTTCAAAGTCTCGGATATCTCCTTCCTTGTTTCGGAACAGAATTCTTTGAAACGGGGTATGTTTTGGATCGACCCAGATCTGAAGATACATTTTCGTAATGTCTGCACTGAAGACGTATTGAAAATAACGCCATTTCAGGACCTGGATCGTTAGATCGGATTGTAGGACTGGACCAGCATGAAGGATATCATTTAAGCTGGTCCCATTTGCCGACGGACTTGAAGCGTTGAATACAACGCGAAGCTTTGTAGTGGTGCTTTCGGGCTTAACTACCGCGTGATGAGGAAGATGATACGAGGGAGAATTGTGAGTCGGCGGAACTTCTTTCATATGACCCAGATCCAGGTACTCCTGGATCACGCTGTCATATTGCTCTTTTAAGGGAAAGTCTCTTTTTAAACGATTTTCGTTTCTAAGAAACTGAGCTAACGCAATGGACCTTGAATATCCTAAATCGGATCCGGTATTCTCGGGATCCCGGAACGGGAGCGTCACCACGTACCTCCCGCTTGCGTCTTTTGTTGTTGTTTGGAGGAAGTTCCTTTCACAATAGGAGTCCGACTCTTTTACCATCTTTACTGGTAGATCCTCCACCTCCCAGAACTTGCTGAGAAGCGTGTCGAGCGAATCAGGGTCGCCTATTTGGTGCACCTGGGTCGTGAAGGATGCGACCCGTTTCGGCTTACCCTTCGAAATCGGCCCCGTTAGCACCCACCCGAAAATAGTTTCTTGGCCCAGGAGCGAGCCGCAAATATTTTGTCGGGTGGTATGGATGGTAGAATGTCAGCCCCGATCAGTACATCAATTTGAGAGCTCTCAAAAAAGGAAGGATCTGCCCAGCGGGAGGATCCGAGGGATCGGATAGGAGGCCAGTTTGCCTGAGAGCTCCGGAAGGACGTACGCTTCAGTGTCTAACTGTAGACCTGGCTTAGTAGGAGAGCGAATCCCGAAGTGACACAGCTTCGAGGATTTCGCGGAGACCGAATGATTTAACCCGGAGACTTGGGTCTGGGTGTTGCGGAATGGCAACTTGATGAGGTTGAACAGGCGTTCTGAAATGAACGTCGCCTCGGATCCCGAGTCGATTAAGGCTCGGGCTCGGTAGTTCGTCCCCAAATGGCCCACGTCAATCATCGCTGTGCTCAGTAGGACGGATGAAGTGCCGGACGCGAAAAAAGTTTGCACCGCAGAGGTGCTTGCCGATGCATTTCTGCTAGAGGGTCTCGGAAGTTGCTGTGTAGGGGGCGAGGTTGAGGAGCTCGCATTTTCGGAATTTGAGGGGGGTGTGTGCTTGTGCAGTCACGTAGCTGGTGACCTCTGGCAAAACAATTCAGACATAGCTGCTTCTTTTTTATATAGCCGGAGCGCGAGTCAACAGACATTTGAAGAAAACGCGGGCACAATCTTACCTGATGGTTCTCCTTATAACATAAGTCACACCCTTTCTGTTTGGTGCTGACCTTTGTCTCGAAGGATTGAAGCCTTTTTGGAACTGCCTGAGTCGGTTTCATATCTTCGATGGCTTCCAATGTCCAATACCTTTCGTTCAGGAAGGCATTCATTTCTTCCCAAGCTGGGATCTCGGATTTGGCAGTTAGCGACTGTTCCCATAAGGACAAGGACTGCTTGGGCAGTTTGCTCGCGCAAAGGAAAACCAAGATACAATCCCAGTTTTCTGTGGATACCTGGGAATGCGCTAGTGCTGTTAAACACCCCTGAATCGCGGATTGTAGCTCTTTTAGAGCATGACCAGATTCTTGCGAAATGGAACTCAAGTTAAAAAGAAGCTTGAGCTGGCTGTTGACTAAAAGTCGCTTGTTTTGGAACCGATCTCGCAGCGCCTCCCACGCCGAAGCCAAACCATCATTCGTGAGAGGAGATGTTGTTGATCTTCGCTTCGAAAAGGCTTACGCGATCGCTGACGGCGATGAATTTATGCAACGCTGCGTTTGCGGGCGTTGGCTGCTCAGAGGATGCCATTTTCTTTGTGGTAGAGCGTGTGACGCGGAGGAAATCAGTCCCGACAGCGGAGAGACTCGGATTTTCTCGATAGAGAAGACTCACTAGACGCTCGCGTCACTGGTCGGGAAATGACCAACCTAGGAGTTGTCTTCGAACTGGTCGATGGCAAAACCTTTGCTTTCGGAGTGGGAGTCGCGGTTTTGACCCTGGGACTAACGGACTTGGGTGCTGGCTTACCGCGAGTGGATAGCGGAGATTGCGGGTTGAACTTTTGTTCTTTTCCAGGTGCAGGTGTCTTTTTCTTGTCTCCCTCTAGGGGCATGCTCAGCTATGCCCTAGGAGAAGGAAGTCAAGAAGGCCTGCACGCCGCAAAAAAAAAATGTGGAATTAAAAAAAGAACCAGACACAGAGGGCACCGAAATCTGGATGGACAAAGGATCCCGTCGGAATTCGGGAGAAAGTTGCAATTGGGATCTGGAGATTGGAGCACGAAAGAAAAAAAAAATCCCAATCTTTGTGAAATAAGGCCCAATAGATCTTCAATCAACTGGAAAAAAGCTTAAATGAAGCACAATATAGCTAAAATTCAGTGTGAAAAAAATAGCTAGGAGGATTCACAAAAAAAAACAGCTAGAGTGAAGTCCACAAGAAGATATAGCTATATTGGAGTCTAGAAAAACAATAGCTCAAATTTATAAAAAAATCTATGAATTGCAATTTCTGGAAAAATAGCTAAAAAATAGCTACCAGCTAGAGTCTGAATAATAGCTAAGGATTTATAAAAAAAATCGCTACCGACTGGAAATCCCGAAAAAAAAAAAATAGCTAATATAAAGAAAATAGGTAGAAAATAGCTAGCTATAGCTAGAAAATTCAAGTTTAAATTTATAAAAAATAGCTACCGGATTTAGGACCACAACGAAAAAAAATCGCGACAATTTTATTATTTTAATTTAGGAACCAGAAATAGGAGCCAGAGATAGCTTGTAAAAAAATATTATTTGGCTTAAATAATTATTAAATAATCGGTTCAGTCTTTTTTTTTTTAAATTTTGTCGTCGGACTTATTTATTTTATTTTATGTTTCGATTCTAGGGTATTCTCTCGTCGCTATGCGCCGGTTTTTTGTCAGGGCAATAAAGAACAAAGAGGAGACGAAAGAACTTGCACTTGGCAAGTCTATGTAAGTCGCGACTGTGTGTATGTGTGTATGTATGTATGTATTATTTGGAGTTTAATAGGGGACTTGCCATATGTATTTATGTATGGAGAAACATATCTATGTCATGTAATCTCGGAAGAAAAAAGTCAGGTTTTATTTTATTCTGTATGTCGAGATTTGTGTTTTATTCTGAGCCAAGAGATAAAATTTGTTCTCAGTTCGGATTCGATATTATTTATTTTTTTTTAGTAATATATTTTATTTGTGTATTAACTTGGTTAAATCTATGGAGTGATTCTTATATATGTATGTAGATGTGAATTTCATTGGAATATATGAATGTCAATGGATATGTATGGATATGTATATTTATGTGTATGTAAAATTTTGCTGAATATATGTATATGTATATTTGATTTAATTTAGTTGAATTTGTGGTTTGTATATTTTATTGAGGCAAAAAACAGCAGTTTAGCAGCGGACGATAATAGTGAATTTTGGACAGTGTATATATATATATATGTATATGCGCTTGGATACCAGCGGATCACCGTGAGACGAATTAGGGGGCCGGTACATGCGTTGGCTGGGCGCATGTACTTATATATTTTCACTTTTCACTTGATACGGATGGACGTAAAGAATGAACGCCGTTGGAAAAACGAAAATGGCGACCACGGACGGAAAAGGATTTAAAGCCGTACTTATCTTGATTTTTCCGCAAGGAGCGCTGGCAGGATCAGGAAGCATCCGGCTCGAAGGACCATGAATTGGAGTGGGCGGAAAGGTGGTTGCTGCGGCTGCTGCGGCTGATTCCTCCAGAAATAAAACGCCCGGGATCGACTTCAAAAATTTCGCACTTTATTCGCGCACTTGTAAATTAAGACTACCTTAAAACTAACAGTGGAAATACCGCGGGACCGCGAAGTGGTGAATACCTTGCGGGAAGGGAGGAGAGCGAGAGGAGAGAAGGAGAGCGCGAGCAGCGGTGCTTGCGAGCCGTGGAGGAGCTTTGAGTACAAGCATTGGCCGCTTACACTCCCGCTCAACTGTTTACGCCCTTCTGGCGTGAACACAGGCAAACGAGTGATGCCTTGCATCAGTAGCTTGTACGATAGCCTTGGCGCAACATTCTACCTTTCAAAACTTCTGAGGCAGCACCTTAAAACGATCCATATTAACGGCGATTAGCTTATCTGATGTGTATTACTTCCAATGCTATAGCATATCTATCATCCGAAATTGCGAAAGAATCAATGGATTCCATCGTTTTTGGTGCTAGGATGGGAAAAAGGGTTGTGGGTGAATGCTTTTACCAGGCGCGCTTTGAAATCTCCCCCGACCTGAGTTGTAGCAAGAGAAGTCGGTATAGTCGAGTGACTCGATACTCGTTACTCAGCTATTGGGATTGCACCCTATAAACTTCAAAATTACTATTTAATAAACAATAAAAACAACAATAAAAATTTAAAAAAAAAATCTAAAAATTTTTCAAAAGTGTGCTCTTGGCATTTTTGGGCAGATTGTGGCCGTTGCCGTGATCGTGACAACATCGCGAATAAAAATTACGAAACTTATGCTGCGTAAATGTCTTAAGAATCTGCATAATTAGACTAAACTTTCTAGCTTTTATAGTTCCTGAGATCTCGACGTTCATACAGACGAACGGACAGACAATCGGACATGTCCAGATCGACTCGGCTATTGGTCCTGATCAAGAAGATGTATACTTATATGGTGCCTCCGATGTTGGCATGTTAAAAATTAATCAATTTAAAAACTGCTCTCGACTGCTAGACTCGACTGAGATATTTGAACGAATTTTGTATAGTAATATATTGGGAGTATCAGCTAAGCGTATTCAAACTGTAAGTTACTTTTAAACATTTTATGATTTTTACAGCATGCAATGAACTACATAACGGATACCGAGCCAAGTTTTTGACCATAGTGTATTGGATAGCAGCGACCTATGTATTGGCCGATGTATATTCAGCTCAACTGACCAGCCAGTTTGCACGACCTGCTCGCGAGCCACCAATCAATACTCTTCAGCGCCTGCAAGCAGCGATGATTCACGACGGTTACCGGCTATATGTGGAGAAGGAAAGTAGTTCCTTGGAGATGTTGGAGAATGGGACAGAACTGTTTCGTCAGCTTTATGCTCTGATGAGGCAGCAGGTGATCAAGGACCCTCAAGGATTTTTTATTGACTCTGTGGAAGCTGGAATTAAACTAATTGCAGAGGGCGGTGAGGACAAGGCAGTACTGGGAGGGCGTGAAACACTATTTTTTAACGTTCAGCAATACGGATCAAGCAACTTTCAGCTCAGTCAAAAACTTTACACTCGTTATTCGGCTGTGGCCGTACAAATCGGATGCCCCTTTCTAGGTAGCCTCAATAATGTGTAAGTAAATGAATTTCAAATAATATGTCTGAAAGTATTTCGTAATAACGTCGTCGTAAAGTAATAATTTTTTGCTTCATCGTAACGAAAATCATACGGCTTTTTGCTAACATACAGTCCTCTACCACATTATGCGCTAACCAAATCGAAGAACGCTTAATACTACCCAAAAACTCAATGTTATCCAAAAGAATGTGACTATTTTTTTATACCCGTTACTAGTTGAAAAGTATGTAACAGGCAGAAGGAACCGTTTCCCACCATATAAAGTACACTTACATATTGCTTATGCCCGCCTTAATGTGAGAGTATCGGAGCTTTCTTGAGAAGAGCTAAGAGATCTAATGTGTAATTATCAGTCGATATTTGGAGATAAGAAGAGTCGGTCATCGCCACGCACAAACATACGGATTCGCCTCATCTAGTGCAGACCGCATTAATTCTATTATAATTTGTATACTCACACAAATAAATATTGTGTAAAACATTAACCGAAATTGGCGCCCAACTAAACCTAAAACCTACGATATCAAAAGGAGGCAACTAAATCTAAAACCCACGATATTAAAAGGATAAACACAACAGCTGGATCGCACCTACTCATGCGGAGATTACAATAAAAAATTATAAAAAAGCACAAAAAACATCACACAAGTTTTAAGTATAATTATTAAAAAAATAAAATAAAAAATTTTTCATACACACGTGAAGGTTATAAATAACGCATTTATGAGTGACAGTGATAAAGAGATAGACGACTTAATATCAAGTTGGACTAGAATATTAAAAGGGACTAGACAATTAGAAACCGCAAGCGAAAAAAACGTGAAATCAGAAAACAAAACTAGTGAAATGGAGTTATCAGCAATTAAACTGAAAGCTTTAGTAGAAAGTGCCGTTGTAGTTGCCCTTGCTAGTCAAAAATTATTATTTAACAAAGAATTACAAACGATTATTGAGCGCATAGAAAAATGTACAGCTAACACGCCAGAAGTTGAAACTTACTTCTTCTTACTTTTTTTTTTTTAATATTATTAAGAGTTGAAACCATACATTCTAAATATCATCACACATATCAAAAACAAATCTTAAAGAACCAAACCTCTCACGAGGATTACAAGCAGGTTGTGGGAGGGCTGGACAATTAACGAATCGTCTTGCTGAATCCCAGTCTTTTAAGTCGCTTAAGCGGCCTAGCTGGTAGCAGTCTCCTTGCAAGTATAACAAGTAGATCGTTGTATCTGCTGGAATGTCAACAAGTCTGTTCTTCGCCAGTGGGTAGATTGAGATCACGCTGAAGTGTGGAGCCACGCACGTACCAAGGACAGTTAGTTATCTGCCGCAGGGTTCGGTTTTGCATTACTTTTATCCGCTTATAGTTAGATTTGGCAGCAATCCCTCAGATCTGCACTCCGTTGTTGCTGCATTCTTTGGCCACACCTTTTGGTTATTGTTTTTAGGTGAGGCCCAAAAGTAAGGCGCTTATCTAAAATTATTCCGAGGTATTTCGCTTGAACTGGCTGTTCCAATGTCTTACCTTCAAATTGTATTGCTGGAGTATTCATTACAAGCCTTTTAAGTGTGAAACACGGATTCATTGTTTAGAGTTTGAAGATATTTTTGCAACCCATTTGCAGCTTAAATACGGCATTTGGATCTGTAAAGAACCGCAATGTCATCGGCGTATGTCGCAATGATAGCCTTGAAGGGTATTGCATATTCTCGTAAGTAGGTCTAGGTAAATCAGCAGTATATAAAGAATAGAGCAGCGGGCCAAGGACGCTGCCCTGCGGAACTCCATCTAACATTTGGCAGGGAGCCGAGTAGGTATCCCTGTACCTGACCACAAACTTCCGTCCTTCCAGATATGACCGCAGAAGGTTAACGTAAGGTGCTGGCTACAGACTTTTTATTTTGAATAAAAGTCCAACATGCCAGATCCTATCGAATGCTTGCTGCATATCGATAAAGACTGCATTGCAATATTCAAGGTCATTAAACGCCTGCAGTATATGTTGTACCAGTCTGTGAACCTGTTCTACGGTGCTATGACCCTCTCCGAAGCCGAACTGATGTTCCGGCATGATGTTAGTTTGGCGTATGACTCAACTGATACGCTTGGCAATAAGCCTCTCCCACACCTTAGAAATTGAGGGCAGCAGACTTATTGGCCGGTATGATCCGGGTCCTCTTCTGGTTTGCCTGTCTTATGAATCATATAGATAGCTGCCATCTTCCACTGTCTTGGGAAAAACTGGACGCGTAGCATAGCGTTGAAGATCGAGCATAAGCAGATAATTGCTCGAATTGGTAGAGCTTTAAGTGTCGCATTGCGAATCCTGTCGATGCCAGTAGCCTTGTTCTTTGGTAAGGATTTTATGACATCTACTACCTCCTCTACCCTAGCTGGCGTATTGGGTAAAGCCATTTGCAGCGGTGTCTGTTGGCTGTCATTTATTTCATTGAAGATGTTGAGCAAATGCGTTTGCTTCACTGTCCAGCGACGTCAACTTTTGCTCAAAAAATTCGTTTCTTAGTCGTTTTAGCTGATTTGCTATCCGGTAATATCTAATTGAATGGAGCTGTCTAAAAGCTGTTTAAATGCTGTTATGTTGGTACGCTTGGTAACTAGCCGAGGAGACGGACGCGTGGTAAGTCCAGCCGTTTGTATTGTGATTAGCGCTTATGCTTATGCAATACAAAATCAATGCAGGAGGGCGTATGACTTTACACATGTGGGTACCTTGTTGGTGATCCTGTAGAAGAAATATTAGCCCCACAGCTAGAAATGGCTTTAGCTAGTCACCCCTGGGTCAGTTTTATCTATTTCCCCACAGCCAGTGTCGCGCATTCCAGTCACCACCTACAAAGTACCTTTGTTTGCAAGCACGGAGTAGATTAGTGAAATGTCTTTCTTTTATTCTGTTTCTTGGAGGGCAGTAAATGGCACTGAACTCTGTGTAACCAAGGCCAGTTGCGACCTTAACTGATGACATCTGAGTGGTTTGCGTTTCAGCATAATCTCATTTAAGATAAGAATATCGACGCTGTTGTCTTGCGCGAAGACCTCAATTTCTCTGGCTTTGCATGAAATGCCATTGACATTCCAGATAAGAAACTTAAGGTGGTTCATTGCGAGGCCAAAACGTTGTCATGAGACTGGTGATTAGCTCCAGCCCATTGTTTTATATTATTAGCTGTGGCTGCTGTTGTTGCCAGTGCTGAAATTGTTGTTGTTGTTGCTCCAGAAGGGATTGTACATGAAGAAATCTGTGCTGTTGATTACTGTCTTCTCGTTGTTGCAGTGAATTTTGCGTCTGTATAATATCTAGACGGCGCTGAGCAACTCTAACGTTGCCTGGCTTAGAATTTTCTTTTGCTACTGCAGCGTAGACACCCCTGTATTGCCATTGCCCCTGTATGACGGTTGCTGTTGTATTATACATATGTAGTTTCTTTTGAGGCAGTTGCTGTGGCCGCTGCTGTTACAATTGCAGTTGCTGAAAATTGTGCCGCAATGCCGATTTTCCAGCCTTAGTGCTACGGCCCATTTGCAAGGTAGGAAACTGTTGCGGCTCTCTACCATTTGTAGTCGGATAAGAATTGTCTACATGGGACATTGCAGAGGAGCGATTCGACCTGGTTGTATTTTTCACGCTCTTGGTGGTTCCCATTGACCGGCGAAGATAGTTTTGGTACCATTCACAAGCTTTATAGCTGGCCATGTGATCTCCTTCGCAGTGGATGCAGGTAGGATGCGCTTCAGGGGAGAGTCCACATTGTGTAGTGTCATGATCTTCTCCACACCTGGCGCAATTTGGGTGCCGCCGGCAGTATTTGGCTGTGTGCTCATACTGTTGGGAGCTATGACATTGTGCGATTTCCGTTGCTTTTTGCATCCTTTCAATCTTCACCATCTGGCGGCAAAGATACTTAATCTTATAAATTTAGTTTTTGGGCAGGGCTTAATATTAGTGAACAAAATATTGAGTTTTTCCTTAGTATCCTTAGATGTAGGATTATGAATATGAAGATCATCGTATCCAACTGCCTTCAAGCTATCTATAATATCTTTGTTTATATCTTCATATGTATCTTCAAAGTGTAGAGGTCTACGTAACAACCTCTACTATTTGAATTTGGTATTTATGATATTCAATACCCACTTCTTCAAAATGGTTAACAATTGCCGTGTAGGTATCGCTAGCCTTGGCAAAGATTCTGGTCGTTTCACCTTGATTGGCCTTGGTCGTAACGTTGTCCAGATTGGCGACCTCTTTTATGAATTCAAAAAGGTCATTTGCAACTATTTTTGGTTTTTGGTCCTTAAGCTGTAAGTCTCCGTTAGTTGCACCGTCTTCAAAATTGTGGACAGGGGCAGAGAAACTAAATACTAGACAATGATTTCGGATTCTTTTTTCTTTTAATCATTCGTTGCTTTTGGGCATCCATCAATCTATTGACAGCAGCGCTGGTCGTTGGCTCTTCAGTGTCAGTGGAACACTGACCCCCCACTGAACCCCCGTCTGCCGGGGCCAGAGCTGCTGGGTATTACAGTGGCTACAGTATAAGTGGGATTACTAGCCGCACTATTAAATGTTAGAGTCGTAGTGGTCGTGCTATTGCTGATGTGATTTTCAGTGCACAAAAGTCATTGAGTTTCTAGTCGGCAATCAGCCCTTATATCCAAAGGTGTTTTGCCAATTGTTAGGAACATTTTCTTATAAACAATCTGCTTATTTCCAAGCTGAGAGTCATGAAAAATGTTCTCCTCCATTTTTTTTTTTTTTTTTTTTTTTTTTCGCACGGGTCCCACGGCCACACCTCCCGCCCAACCGACCGAGGGGCGCTGCCGTGTATCGTACGGCTCGATTCGCGAGAAAATATAGACGCGATATAAAAAATAGAATAGGAACGAGGAAATGAATATAATGTTAAATAATAAATAAATATTAGTGTTAGTAGGATCTAATTATGTAATAGAAAAGATAATATCGATTGCTTTAATAGCGGCAGAGAGTCAAGATTACAGATAATAGGATAAAGTCTATTATAGTCAGAACATAAAACTCTGTAAGGGTCATGCAACTCATAATTAGATCTACAATGATTTAAGATAAGGGGTATATAGTTTCTAGTGACTCTACTTGGAACCGAGAAGTTAAGCCGACTAATCAAGTCGGGACTCTCAACATCCCCACGAATAAGCTTACAAATAAAGACTGTTCCAAGCATAGTTCTACGGTTAGCTAGGGATGGTAAATTAATTAAAAGTAGTCTACTGGAATAAGGAGGTAATATATGGTTTGCATCCCAATTTAGGCGCCGCAAGACAAAAAGTAAGAACTTTTTTTGGACCGATTCAATGCGGTCCGAGTGGACTGCGTATTGTGGACTCCAAACAGGTGATCCGTACTCGAGAATCGGACGGACTAACGAAATAAATAAGGTTTTAGTCAAGTAAGGGTCTTCAAATTCCTTAGACCACCTTTTTATAAAACCAAGCACACCTTATTGACAATAGATGAAATATGGTCAGAAAATTTTAGTTTTGGGTCCAGAAGAACACCAAGATCATCAACTCGTGTTATTCTGTCCAGAGGGCACCCACTTAGAGTGTAAGTCGTGCGTATTGGGTTGGCACGACAAAAGGTCATAACTTTACAATTGGAGCCATTTAAGTCTAATATGTTATCACGGCACCATATTTGAAATCGGTCTAAATCGGATTGTAAGTCCAAATGGCAAGAAGTGTCCTTGTACTGGAGGTATAATTTAACATCGTCTGCGTACATAAGTACACGCGAATGTTTTATTATTAAGGGGAGGTCGTTAATGAATAAGGTAAAAAGAAGCGGACCAAGATGGCTCCCTTGTGGGACACCGGATGTGACTCGGAGAACGAATTTTTAAAGAGAACTTGTTGTGTCCTGCCATTCAGATAGCTTGAAATCCAATTTAGAAGATCAACAGGGAAACCTATAAGATCTAGTTTTTTTATTAGAAGGTAATGATTAACAGAGTCAAATGGTTTACTGAAATCAGTGTAGATGACATCTGTTTGAAGATTATTTTTGAAACCCTCTATTACGAAAGAAGTTAGCTCCAAGAGGTTAGTGGTTGTAGATCTGCGTTTCATAAAACCGTGTTGACACGGTGATATGATTGATCTACAAAGGTGCTGCAAATGAGGAGTGATAACATTTTCGAAAAGTTTTGGGATAGCCGACAATTTAGAGATTCCTCTGTAATTGCTTGCATCCAGTTTGCTACCTTTTTTGTGAAGAGGAATCACAAAGGACTCCTTCCATATATGAGGGAATTGTGAAGATTCCAAAGATAAGGTAAACAGTTTCAGTAGAGGCTTGCACAAGGCTTCCGCACAGAATCTGAGCACACAGCCAGGGATTCCATCGGGACCTGGCGAATAGACCGGTTTAACACGCTGAAGATCGTTTAGCAGTGAGCTTTCGTTTATAGTGGGGCAAAATATTAGATTCGACTTAGATACCGCATAAGAGTATGGCTGTTCGGAATGAGGTAACGTTGAATATGTTGTTTGAAAAAACTTGGCGAATAGATCGGCTATTGCCTGATCCGATGTAACCGTAGTGTTTTCAAAAAATAGCGAGGAAGGGTGAGAACTTGTTTTTCGCTTAGTGCTAACGAAATTATAAAACTGTTTCGGATCCTGTGCAAATTGGAACTTACAACGGTTTAAATAATTTTTGTAGCACTGAGCATTAAGCACGGTAAAGTTTAACCGAGCGCTTAAATATTTACAAAGGATGGACTGAGAACCGGTATTTTTAAATTTCATATAGAGTCTGGACTTTACATTTCTTAGGTGTGTCAACTCTTTATTAAACCAAGGAGGTTTAGAGATTGACGGATAGTACATCGGAACACAAGAGTTAAAAAATGCTTTAATTGCGGTATAAAACATATTAATCGCATCCGCCATTATGTTGCAGGAGTAAAGATCGGACCAATTAAAGCCAGCTATAAAATTGTTTAGCCTCCGAAAATTTGCCTTGCGAAAACAGGGAATTCGTTTTGTTGACTTCTCTGAATTTACTTTTAATACCGTACCTAAGTCGATTTCCACCTCGAAAGTAGGATGATATTGATCTTCAGGTTGAGTAAGAGGTACTACCCTGGACAGAAACACACATTCAGGACTTGTTACAAAACATAGATCCAAAAGTCGACCAAGAGAATTTGGAATATAATTAACTTGCGACAGCGATAAGTCGAGCAAGCCGTCAATAAAGTCATGTTGTGCTAAAGGGAGAAGGATATTCGATTGTTTTTCTGGGGACCACATTGTGCCAGGTATATTAAAATCACCTAGAACTACCAATTGGTCCCTGTCAGAAAGTTTATTCAAGATGGACTGGATAGCGGACAGATGATTCTGATATTCTGGGAATTCAGAAGATGTCGGAATATAGGAGCACGTAATATAAACTGATCTGTCGGAAAAAGACAGCTTTACACATACGAATTCCGAGTTACAGGAATCGTCCAAAAGTAACTCCTCCGACGCGAGGGTAGATCTAACCGCAATTAAGACTCCACCTCCCCGTCTGGAGGGACGGTCAAACCTATATATAGTGTACATACCTGGGAAGACTTCGGAGTTAAGTATCTCCGGCATTATTTTATTAATTATGTATAATATATTTTTGTTATATCACTGATTTACTTTAGCTATCCTGATTTTGCTCTTGATGCGAGCAAGCAAGACAAAGTACGATGAGCTTAAGAGATAAGCAAACTTTTAATGCCCCTCTTCGCGGCTGCACGCGGGGTGAGGGGCCCGATGGGCAGAGAATGCAAGCTTATCGCACCTCTTCCACTGTTGTTTGTTGTTGTCCAAATGCGGTCTCTGCAAGGCAGAGTCCAATGTTTAGAATGCGTGCTGTTTTCCACAGCATGCAACGGTAAAAGCAAAATAGATAAGCTTTTTTTCTGCACTAGCGTGACACAACCGATCTCCACGAATGCAGATTTTGCGACTCAGTATGTAATGAATCTCTAGACATAGTATGGTCGCTGTCAGACTTTGAGAGCGAAAGCGAAACCTACATATGTGTCGTGGAGAAAATCGTCTTATGTCGCTTTTAAAGTTTATGAATCATACGGGGGGAGTTCAAAATATTATCATGCCTTTGGTATTATCCGAAACAAAATTAAAAACTCAGCAAACAACGTGAATGCTTCGTTTAGCACGCCGTTGAATTTTAAGGCAATAATTAATCGCCTTGTCTTTACATACGCTGACAAAGGGCTCATCTACCTAATTGAGCAAGATTTGTCGACGTTGAAACGGGGTGATATGGCACTTACCGAATTTTATAATGAGGTCGAGAATGAATTGACTCTGCTTACAAATAAGACTATAATGACGTGCGATAAACCCTTGGCGATGTCACTCAATGAAAAGTATAGGTCTGACGCGTTACGTGTATTTATAACAGGCACAAAGAAGTCATTGAGTGATATCCTATTTTCCATAGGAGTCAAGGATTTACCAGCAGCCCTTGCTTAAGCACAGGAGGTTGACTCATATAACGAGCGTTATCAATTCGCTCTGAACTAATCAAAAAATTTTCAGGACGAAAAAAAAAACTAATAGGGATAGAAGCACTAATGTGCAAGGCAAAAACCCATATATTAACAAGCGCCCAGTTTTGACAGCCAAGCAGGTCAATTACCAGTCCAGGCACCGACTAAGCTGTTTGATACTGACGATATCTATGCGTTTGATATCTATGCAAACCATTTGATAAAACCAACTTAGACAAGCACAAATTTTGAACCAGGGTAACTTACCCCAACTTTAAAATGTTTGGCCAATTCGACAATTTGTTCAGGCTCAAATTGACTATTAACATATAACCCAAAATACCAAATAGTGGCATTGCCAGGTTTACATGACCGAAACATTAAAGAGTGAATCATTTAGCCCAAGCAGAAGATCTAGAGGAGTCAGATGAAAATGATTATGAACAAGGGGCAACAGCAGCTGTTAAGCATATTGACCAAGAACTTACAAATTATGACAATGTGCATGTTTTAGCCACAGGTCCTTGCTACCGTTTATAGTAAGAAAGATACCAGGGAAAACCGACACCGGTTATTCAAAAAACTATATACAGGACTCAAGAACTTAAGTACATAACGCCAGTACAAAAAGACGACTTTCCGGCATACAAAAAAGATGGTGACCGATATTTATAAGAAAGAGGAACAAAAGAAATCGTAGCCATTGAACAGAGCGCACAGGGCAGAGTAAGTAAATGTTAAACATATTCTACATGATTATTTTTTTCCAAAAATGTCGCAGCTGGCAGGCAGTATAGTATTTCAAAAAGCCAAATAGATACGTCATCCGCAAAAACAAGTCCTTGGGAGAACGCCTCTTCCTTCACGAATCGGCGAGACATTACACTTTGATATTTTCTCTACGGTCAGGAGATATTTTTTGACATTTATAGATAAATTCTCAAATTTTGCAGAACCCATAGGTTCTAGAACGATAGCCGACATAGAGCTTTAAATAATACAGTTAATGAACCTCTATCCAAACTCAAAGACAAGATTTTGCAACAATGAGCCCTCTATTAACTCTGAGTCAAACCGGTCACTCTTATCAAGTCAGTTCAATGTTCAAGTGGAAAATTCACCACCCTAACATAGTACCTTAAATAGACAGGTGGAAAGGTTCCACAGCACACTGTTAGAAACAGCACGATGCCTAAAACTAGATAAAGGCATGGTTGATACGGTAAATCCCATACATCAAGCAACCGTGGAATAAAACAAAACAGTACATTCAGTCAATAATAAACAGTCGATCGACGACTGGCGGCTGGCCTCATGAATATGCTTGGTGGAATTTGTGACGCAACCATGCCACGAAAGATGCCTAAAACTAGATAAAGGCATAGTTGATACGGTAAATCTCATACATCAAGCAACCGTAGAATACAACAAAACAGTGCATTCAGTCAATAATAAACAGTCGATCGACGACTGGCGGCTGGCCTCATGAATATGCTTGGTGGAATTTGTGACGCACCACCCGTGTATTGGTGGAGTGCTGTTACTAAAAGAGTGGCGTTGGGTAAACTTGACATCTTCAGGATCATGGCTAGGGGGCAGGAAGGAATAATGCGCAATAGTGACCCTGGACGTAAAGAACGCCTTCAAAACCGCCAGGTGGCACACAGGTGACCTCCAAAGAGTCCCTAAAGTACCTGGGTGTAATGATAGACCACAGACTATCGTTCAAGGATCTCGCGAATTACACCAGCAAGAAGGCAGCAGTCACACCCTCTTCACTGGCTAGACTACTGCCCAACGTCGGTGGCCCTAGATATCCGGCCAGGAAACTGCTGGTGGGGGTAGCAATGGCTTCGCTGCTTTACGCTGCACCAATCTGGAGCATTGCCACTAGCAGGGTTCATACCTGAAAGGAGCGCGCTCGGTACTACGGTCCATGGCCCTCAGGGTTATTAAAGGTTTCAGGACCATATCCGAAGACGCGGCGCTAGCACTGGCAGGCCTGCCGCCAATTGATCTGTAGATCAAGGCTCTCAGCCTAATGCGGGGTGGCGCTTGTACTACCATCTAACCCAGTTCCTCACGGACCACGGTTGCTTTTGGGCCTATCTACTCTGGTTCCGCCACGTAGAGTCAGCCCACAGAATCAGCTGAACATGTGCTAATGCACTGCTCCAGGTTTACGGAGGAGAGGTAGCAGATAAACCCGGTACCCCGGTACCCCGTTCAGCCCTAGTGGCCTGTTCTCGGCTATGTTGGCGAACAGCGAGGCATGGGAGCTGGGTCACAGACTAATCATTAATATGATGAAGCGAGTCCGATCAGACGGATGGCCAACAATGTGGGTGGCTAAGCCCAAACAGTCGTCCCGTGTGGTGGCGGGCGAAGAATACTACCTCAGCGTTCCCAGCTTGTTGTAAAAGGCGACTAAAGGGAGGAGCCCTCATTGACTACACTTAAGGATGAAGTGCGACTTGACCTCACATCCTTCTCATCTATGTCATACCCGGTGAGCAAGCAAGGACTGAAGAGCACGCGGAGGTGTTTGCATAATCCCAATAGAGCTTATGAATCCTGCATGCCACCTACGGACGGTAGGTGGTATCTTTAGAAGATTTTAAGTCGAATGAAAAAAAAAAAAAAACAGCAAATCGACATAATTTTTGCAACGCCCCCAAAATTTGCAGAAGAAATCTCAGAAATAATTGACAGAGCACAAGAAATACAATTAAAAAGTATTAATAAATCATTACTAATTTTAAGTGAGTGTCTATGTGTACTGCGACCCATTCTGATCTATTGTACTACCCCTTCATGACTCAAAGATCTCCCTGAAGTCCAATGCCAGTCCAGGGCTACAATTGTTTCCCGTGTGACTACATACATGCCCAGGAGTCTGTTCCTCCTGATGGAAAGCGCCATGCAGTCACATATAATATGTGCGGAGCTCTCCTCCTCCATGCAGCATAAGCGACAGAGTTCACTGCCTGCAATGCCAATCTTATGCAAATGACTACGAAGTCGGCAGTGCCCCGTAAGAAGGCCAGTTAAAATGCGTACGTTGTTCTTCCCGTGTGTCATTAAGGTCTTCCCCTACCCAAGTACATTCGAAGTACTCCCCTTACGTTAATGTTCTCCCCCATAAAATTTAATTATTGTCCACTAGGACAGATTTTAAATAATAAATAAAAAGCTATACAAAAAAAAAAAAAAAAAAATTAAGGTCTTGAATCTTATATGGTTATATTCACGAAGGAGAATCTTAGACTGCCTAAGTCCTGGTAGGTGTTCGTCCTCTTAAGTCCTCGTCCTTAAGTAAGCCCAGTACTCTGTGGTGACCAACACCACAGAATGGTTAAGGCCCAATTAGAGGGTTCTCTGCCCCTTTCCAGAATTCAGCTTGAAAAATGCTTGAAATTTTAACCTGGGACCTACAACCCCCAGCCCACTTCCATCGTCGGTGAGAGATCCGTCTGTATACCACTTTATTGTTTGTGGTTTCATAGGGTGTACTTTCCCCAGGGTTGTCCAACTGTTTTTATTACTGAGATGAGTGCTGAAGTTCTGAGCGAACCTGTGCTCAACTGGCATCTCATCCCTTGGTTGCATCAGCAAAGGGATACCCCTTTTTAGGCTTTCAGCTTACTTACTTGTGAGGTTGCAGTCATTTCCTGCTCCCTCAATTCTTATTAGGGTGGCTTTCCGTTTCATTTCAATGACGATATGAAGCGGCGTTACCTCCATTAGTACTTCCAGGGCTTCAGTGTCAGTTGATCTGCCCGCCCTGTAGGCATGCTGCGTCCGTTGGAGCGGATTCTCTACAAGCAGAGTGCTTCTAATGCTGACATCCACTAGCTTTTCCAACGTTTTTAGCAAAAGCTAAAAAAAAGCATGTCAAGCATGATGGGTAGCACACGGTCTAGTTTGTGCCGTTACCGGGGTATTCCCATCAGTTTGAAGCGTGCTTCCCGGAAAGTGATTTGCCAATTAATAAATCAAGATATGACAGAACTTGCCAGGTCGGGGACACTGTCTTTGTAAAGCAAACCCAACGACTCGGAAATAAACTTAACTTAACTTAACTTATCATCATTACTAACACAAAAGGTTCGTGTCTAACAATACGCACCTGACAAAGTGGATAAAATGAAATTAGTTTTCGCGGTAATAAACTTATGGACAAGTCCAGAATACTGGCACATATCGCAAATAGTGACCCCCAAGTCACTAACAGTGAAATAATAGTGAAACTAAAACATTTTCATTCAAAAATACAAAGTTAATTTACTCGAATTGGGGCTCCGCTGCCCAGCTGCCACGCGATCGCACAAACAACTGTTTGCGAGCTTAAAGCTTTTCTATCCCAGGGTTCAAGTTTTGGCTAGAACCCTGGTGATTTGGTGCACACTTCAGTATGAACTCTTTAAATGAATCCGTTGCGGCTGATGAATCATTGGATACTGCTGTTCTCTCGAGCCCCCAATGTTCTGCCCCGCAGCGCTTTCAAAAAATAAAGCGAAAGTCTCGTGTTTCTCCGGAGACTGAAAGGAAAAAATCCAAATCAAGCATCGGCAAACAAGGGGAAAGCGCTTCGTCTACAGAACCTAGATATGACGGCAACTCAAACCGATTTGGTTTACTTGCGCATCTCACAGCCGACAAACAAGTAGGCAATGAAATTGGCGATCTGTATGACCAGCCCAGTACCAGTCATCAAGCTGCTATTGCTGCCGCTAAGCGGGATGCAGACTCCGCTGGTACCACTAGCTCATTCAACAAGGCGAAGTCCACCAGGTACCTCAAAAGCGTCGCCAGTCAACATGTTCTTCCTGAACATTGCTGCTGCGACAAACAATAAGGAGATCCTGGCGGTAAAGGCACTATGCCATATGAGAGTACTTATTCCGCCTCTCCTCTGGGCTATTGCCCAGTGCCATTGTTGTCAGCAGTTTGGCCACACAGCCAAATACTGCCGTAAGGCCCACATTTGTGTGTGAAATGTGCCGGAGAACACCCAGCCAAGGACTGTACTAGGCCACGCATCGAGCTGTGTGGCGGTCAGCATCCTGCAAACTATAAAGGTTACAGCAAGCTACAAGCGTTCCTGCAGCGATCCAGACCCAGAGTGGAGTGGCTGAAAGAACCGAGGTAAGCGAGCGACCAACTTCACGGGGCTTAGCTGGTGGTAAGGAGATCCCCTCTTCTCGAGGCGGAATATCTTATGCAGATGTGGCTAGAGGGTCGGTTCACCACAAGCAACCACTGAGCCTGACGCACCAACAACAGAAGCAACAGCAACAGCAATGATGGAAGTCCCAGTCGTCAAAGGAGCCGCAGCCGGACAAGGACGTCTAGGGGTACACTTCAGCGCTCGACGGATGCTAGCAGCAGCATTGAAGCCATCCTGCAGACGCTAAATGAAAACATTAATTCTTTGCGCTCGGTTCAAGAGAAGCAGATGGTATTAATGATGATGATGATGAAGCAACAGAAACAACAGTCACAGCAGCAGGGGCAGATTATCAATCTGCTCACTGCTCTCCAAGCGCGTCAAGCGCCATAATGATGCCGCTACGCATCCTAGTGTGGAACGCCGACGGCGTATCCACGAAGTTGCCTTAAGTAGAGTGCTTCGTGCGACGTCACGAAATCGATGTGTTACTGCTCAGCGAGACACACTGCAAGGGGGCAGAGACGCCTAAGCTATTCGGGTTTGTAGCTTACACTGCCAATGTTCCGAGTGGTGGCAACGCCGAAGGCGGGGCAGCTTCTTAATCAAATCTAGCCTTGCCCACTTCCCGCTAACACCAATAGCCACTGCCAAGGTGCAAATTGCGCCGGCGATTATTGAAACGGCACTTGGTCCTATAAGCTTTGGAATGGTCTACTGCCCACCGAGATTTGCATGGACTACGGACGAGTTTAGGGACTTTTTGGAAGAGTTCCAGACGAAGTTCATTGTTGAAGGCGATTGGAACGCGTCCCACTGGCTCTGGGGTGCGGGAAGGAGCAACCAAAGAGGCATTGCATTAGCGAATCTTGTCCTAAATTCGAAGGAACTCGCTAGCAACAGGAGGACCAACAAGATACCCGTACGGCAGTAGAGGCTCACCAGGGTACATCGATTTTGCACTGACAAAGGGTGTGCTGGGCATCCACGCTAACATAAGTGGGGTTGTTGAGCTTAGCTCCGACCACCTGCCTCTGGTAATTACGATGGATGCGGGAGCAATATCCTACCCTAAGATGGACCGGCTTATCACTAGGCGTACTATCCTGGAGGTATTCCAATCGCAACTGGAGTCCACACTGCCCCTCAACACTGCCTTAAACTCTGGACAGGACGTTGATGATGCTATCGAAGTGCTCAACAACAATATCAAGTCAGCAGCTAGATTGGCAACTCGCAGAATATCTCGGCAGCCCGCGGCAGATCGAATCCCAATAGGCAGGGAGATCCTGTTGCTTATAGCTGAGAAGAGGCGCTTACGCACTAGGTGGATGAGGTCTCGTCACAAGCGAAGCGACGCATTCGCTGTGGAAGGCCACGCGCGCAATCAAAAGGCGTTGCACGAGGAAGGCGCCTCTAGTCGATAGCAACGGGACATGGTGTCGGGCCGACTTGGGACAAGCGGAGGTATTCGCTGCGTACCTCACCGAGCGATTTCATCCATTCAAGCTTGCCAGCCTGCAACAGGTTGAAGAAACTCAGGACCAGCTGAACCAAGCGCTTCAGATGGATTTGCCAATCACGCCGTTTGAACCCTGCGAAGTAGCCGAAGTCATTGTGCGCCAGAGTAGCAACAAAGCACCAGGACATGACGTCATCTGCAACGCCACATTAAAGGCCCTGCCCAGACAAGCGATCCTCTACATAACGTTGGTTTTCAGCGCTATTGTGAGGTTGCAATACTTCCCTTATCAGTGGAATCTAGGGATAATCTCCATGATCCACAAACCTGGCAAGCCGGAAAGGGAGCCCGCCTCCTACCGGCCGATCAGTCTCCTCCCTTCAATTTCGAAGGTGTTTGAGAGACTGATTGCTGTCCGGATTGTAAGGATTATGGAAGCCCAGGTGATAACCCCTGAGCACCAGTTCGTGCTGGCCACTGTACTGTCGAGCAGCTCCATCGAGTCGTCTTTAACTGAAAATCAAGCAGACGCTGCCTGCTCCATATTTTCGGTTGCTAAAATCGTACCTGGAATTAAGGCGGATCGCTGTGCGCTGTCATTCAGCAATTTCCACCGAGCACAACGTGGCAGCTGGTGTTCCACAAGGTAGTGTCCTCGGCTCCCTGCTCTACTGCCTGTATAGCCACGACATGCCGCAGCCGGATGTAAGCCTTTACGGGAAATCAATGTTGGCCACATTTGCCGATGACGTGTACGTCACCTACAGGTCCCGATGCGAGCACGACGCAGCCGATGGTATCCAGGACTTGCATACCGGTTCTCGGAATGGGCAAGACGTTGGAACATTGGCATCAATAGCAGTAAATCCAACAACGCCTGCTTTACTTTAAGAACGCCACCGCCCGTCTACATCGAGGAAGCCCCCGTACCACAGCCGAACGCAGCAAAGTACCTTGAAGTGCTTCTGGATCGCAGACTCACATTTTCCAAGCATGTGACCGACCGACAATTTTCAAACAGATCTCAACACCAAACTGGAAGTATGGGTGCCAAATCTGGGGCTTGGCATGCGACAGCCAAATCAAAAGGATCCAGGCTATTCAAAATAAGATAGCAAGACTTATCACCGGCTGCGAGTGGCTTGTTCGAAACACCACCCTGCACAGAGACCTGAAACTCGCAACGGTATTTGACGAAATAAACCAGCACTCGAGCAGATACCATGACAGGCTGGAGCGCCACAGAAATCGGCTGGCCAGCGCTCTAAACAGATCCCGCCCACCAAGGAGGTTCAATAGAAGGCAACCGAGGGATCTCATTTGACAAGGGTCAGCAGAAGCTGACGCTTATCTTAAATCCTATTTATATGTGATTGTTATATAATTGTAGTAAAATTGATGTAAATTTGAAAAAGCGAACTATAGTTAGCTGGCGATCCCAAATGGGCTGAATTAATAGATAAAAAGGACAAAAAGGGGCTCCCAGACTTCCCCGTATGTCTTAATAAATTACTTAAAAAAAAAAAAAAACTTACCCGACGCTACAAAGAAGAAAAAATTGAAGCAGGCGGTGGGACAAGTGCCTTTATAAAGGGGAGGATAAGGAAGGAAGATAATTTACGTTAGTATTATTATTTCTTTGTTTAAGTTCGTCATATATATTTTATTAGTGTCAATTGGCCAAATGTTTATTTACCTAAAAACTTATTAAATTTATACAAGTACTCCAAACTTTTAGTACAATATAGGAAATCGTTAACTCCTTAGGTAGGTACAGCCTAAGAGTGAATCTTAAACGATCGTCTCTAATGAATTCAAAAACTTTAAATTCACGCAACAGGAACCTTTCGACTCAAAAATTAAGCAGCAAAACAGCAATAGACATTACAATTAAAAAGCACAGCTTACAGAACAATAACTCCGAATAAAAAACAAAAACCCATTAGTGTTATTGATGGCCTTCTATCATAATAAAAAACAAATTTCATCAACGAGTGTTGTTGAGTGTTATATATTATCACTATTATTAACTTGCAGTTAAACTTTTTTTTTTATTCTATAATAATTTAAGCAAAGCGTTAAAGAAAGCTCTTAAATCTTACTGGCATAAACTGGAGAGAAAAAGTCGACAATTCAATCACCAAAATACATTGAACACCCCGTCACCAACTACTCTATCCAACGTGCGCATTGTGGTGCCACTACAAGACCGTATAATTTAAAAGGACTGAGAACAGCCTTCATCTTAGTAAGGGAGAAGTTAACTGGAGTCACTTAAATATTGGTTATGCCTGCCTTAATGTAAGAGTATCGGAGCTTTCGAGAGAAGAGCTATGCTTTACTAAAGAACGTCGGGTAATCTTAAGAGATCTAATTTGTAATCATCAGTCGATATTTGGAGATAAGAAGCGTCGGTCATCGCCACGCACAAACAAATGGATTTTCCACATCTAGAGCAGATCGCATAAATTTTATTATAATTTGCATACTCACACAAATAAATTTTATATATTCTTCTTAAGGATCAATAGCCGAGTCGATCTGGCAATGGCCTTGGCCATCTGAACTATCTTGATCTCAGCAACTATAAAAGCTATTAAGTTGAGATTAAGCATTCTAGAGACAAAGACGCAGCGCAACTTTGTTGACCCATGTTGACACGCCCACTCTAACGCCCGCAAAGGGCACAAAACTGCTACGATCACACTTTTAAAAAATTGATTTAATTAAATATTTAATTTTCATTAAATTAAAAGATTTAATTAAAGTCACCAGCACACAATCCCAAATACTTCAGGGCGGCCAGGGTAAGGGGCAGGGTGCCAGTGTCTGGAATATAGGAAATCGTTAACTCCTTAGGTAGGTACAGCCTAAGAGTGAATCTTAAACGATCGTCTCTAATGAATTCAAAAACTTTAAATTCACGCAACAGGAACCTTTCGACTCAAAAATTAAGCAGCAAAACAGCAATAGACATTACAATTAAAAAGCACAGCTTACAGAACAATAACTCCGAATAAAAAACAAAAACCCATTAGTGTTATTGATGGCCTTCTATCATAATAAAAAACAAATTTCATCAACGAGTGTTGTTGAGTGTTATATATTATCACTATTATTAACTTGCAGTTAAACTTTTTTTTTTATTCTATAATAATTTAAGCAAAGCGTTAAAGAAAGCTCTTAAATCTTACTGGCATAAACTGGAGAGAAAAAGTCGACAATTCAATCACCAAAATACATTGAGCACCCCGTCACCAACTACTCTATCCAACGTGCGCATTGTGGTGCCACTACAAGACCGTATAATTTAAAAGGACTGAGAACAGCCTTCATCTTAGTAAGGGAGAAGTTAACTGGAGTCACTTAAATATTGGTTATGCCTGCCTTAATGTAAGAGTATCGGAGCTTTCGAGAGAAGAGCTATGCTTTACTAAAGAACGTCGGGTAATCTTAAGAGATCTAATTTGTAATCATCAGTCGATATTTGGAGATAAGAAGCGTCGGTCATCGCCACGCACAAACAAATGGATTTTCCACATCTAGAGCAGATCGCATAAATTTTATTATAATTTGCATACTCACACAAATAAATTTTATATATTCTTCTTAAGGATCAATAGCCGAGTCGATCTGGCAATGGCCTTGGCCATCTGAACTATCTTGATCTCAGCAACTATAAAAGCTATTAAGTTGAGATTAAGCATTCTAGAGACAAAGACGCAGCGCAACTTTGTTGACCCATGTTGACACGCCCACTCTAACGCCCGCAAAGGGCACAAAACTGCTACGATCACACTTTTAAAAAATTGATTTAATTAAATATTTAATTTTCATTAAATTAAAAGATTTAATTAAAGTCACCAGCACACAATCCCAAATACTTCAGGGCGGCCAGGGTAAGGGGCAGGGTGACAGTGTCTGTGGACTGGTCCATATATCGCAGGACTATGATATAAGTTCCTCTGAACCAGGCCAGCAGAACATGATACCGGCCCACTAGCAGCAATCGCAGGCATTATTAAAAGCACATTGAAAGTCAGCAAGCCGCAGGATGTATGTGTCAAGAAGTACGGTACGAAGAAAGTCTTCGAATTATGAAACAGGTGGCAGAGGTCCACGATGGCAGACCACGGTAGGTGCAGGGGCCAACACCAATTAAGTCGTTGGTCTGACGTTAACCAGGCGAACCCGACACTGCTTGAACAGGCGAACCCTATCCCAGCGTAACTCAGTGTGACAGGAATGTGGCGAAGACATTCGAATAACAACATTTTTTTTTTGTTTTGCACTATGCTGCTACTTTTTTGTTGACAGCGAAAATTTCTCTCTCACCGCTGCATCGGGGGGATACGGTAGAACGAATGATGGCAATTCGGCTCGTAGAGCATCTTATGCACCAGAGGAGGTAACTGGTATTGATCTCAAAATATAAAACTTAAGAATTATTCTTATATGTTTATCGTGTCAATTGCCCATAAACGTGATAACATTTCAAAGCTCCTGCTATAACACGGGAGAAATTATTATAGATAAATATCCTTGGGTACCTAAGACCGCAAGGGTATATAAAAGTCCTCGTGCACGCTAGTGATATTATAGAAAATACAATACATCCAGTGGGATATATTCAAGTGATATTCAAGTGATATTATAGAAAAGACAATACTTCCAGTGGGATATTTTAGTGAAGAGGGTGCTGAGGCCATGATGAGGCCATCATGCGAGGAAAAAAGTCGGTGTAACAATTTAAAGGACGTATTTAACAGATCTTTGGATACATCAGATCCGATCATATCATCGGCCAACATAGCCAACTGTATTAAATTAAATGTATAAATGTAGTAACACAATACAAAAAACAGAAACTAAATATCTTTCTCCGTTTTGAAGTTCTTAATTTTGTCCACAATAAGTTACCAATCAGCCTTTAGTGCATCCCTGGCGTAAAACTGAGACCGTAAAAACCTAAAAACGGAATGCACTTATGTGTGTAAAAACAATAAGCGAGAACGTATATATGTGTGCGTTCTTGTGATAGAAAACGATTATCGGGCCGAAATCAATTTTGATCTAAGAAACGAATTTACATATTTAGAGGTTTGGCCAAATTCGATGCATTATGATCTTATAAAATATTATTTCAAAATGGATGCCCTGGCTATTATTTTATTAAAGACATTTTTTAAGGACAAATAGTTTCTTTTGAAACACTTTTAATGTTTTCGAGTTTTTATATCCCTGACGACAAAATCTTACAGCAATCTTACAGCACTAAAATCAATTCCATCATTATTGCAAATGCTTGCTTGGTGTATTTGGTTATGCAGCCCGCAGCCTGCAGTAGCTCATCATAAATTTGAGTTATTTTATCTTATCACCCTTATACATTGCTCTGGGAAGCAATAGATTTTGCATTCCCCTTTGTGATATGTTCTTCTCTCTAAATAGAGAGCGAGCACAACTGTTTAAATCATTATTTTGTGAAACTTGCTCATTTGCCTTCTGCATAGCAAAGTCAGTTACAAATTAAGTGTTGATCATCACTGCAGTGATGCACTTTAACTCTTAATCGGTTCGGTACGGGCACTGCGCCGCTCTTATTATACATTACAGCCCTGTGTGGCAAAATATATATTGAAATAAAACTGAAATATTAATTGAAACATTAACTTAACTGTGCTTATAAATTGCCACGCCACTTCTCCAAGTCAATAAAAAAGCTCATTGCCTTAACATTTGGTGACCCGGACGTGATCGGGAACATTTCTTTATCGTGAACTAAAAACAGTTTTACTAATTTCCGTGCACTATTGTGTGTGGATATACTTTTCGCCCTAGCTACTTTTCGTTTATCGCAGCATTTTCGCATACCGGCAGTTGCACCCGTTTTGCTTGCTCTCGTTTCGTTTTCGGTTTCATTGCTTACGCACATAAGCATTCACGCGTAGCGGCAGTTTAACCCGTCTCGCTCGCCCTCGTTGTCGGTTTCTTCTTTGCCTACCGCCAAATTCGTTTCGTTTTGACTCTGCACAAAGAATTGACTTTGTGCATAAACACACACATCATTGCTATTGTACGTGCAGTTTGGTTGCCGGTGCAAACACAGTGATTGTAAAACTGTTTAACATTGTGAGTTCATTTAACATTGCAGTTTGCCAGCTGACAGAACAACATTTTTAAAGCGCAAGGAAAATTCCACATTTGTCGACGCTAAAAAAATTGCTGCAGGTTTAACCACCGAATCGGTCACTTGCCTTAATGATGATGGTCTGCATTTAAAGCTGGACTTAATAAGCCAAATAGAGGCTTCGTTCAACTTGGCTCACGATTCCCTGGAGTAACTGGATCTCAGTCAAATGGGAAGCGAATTGGTCACGCAATTCATTTCAAAGACATTGTCTTTGAAATGTGGTATGTCGTACAAACGAAACTCAGTAGACGCTAAGTGCAAGAGATTGATTGTTCAACTATGCGTGAAGATCCAGGAACTAAGTGGCCTTCTGGATCTCTATTTCGACGATCAAATGTGCCTGAATCTACCAACGTTTAGTGGAAATTATACTGAATACAAAGATTTTATGTCGATGTTTTCCACTGTTATCGATAAAAACCCAATACTGGTTGACATGGAGAAGCTTTAACACCTCAAGTCTTGCATAAAAGGTCCCGCATTGGATGCAGTTGGTGCTTTAAAGGTTGCAGATGCAAATTACCCGGCTGCCCTGGAGTTGTCGGATAAGCGCTACAACAATAAGCGGCCTCTTCTGTAAAGCTGCGTGAAATGTCCGATCAAATTACTTTACGTTTACGGGCACTTCACAAAATGGGCACCCCTAAGAAAATATCCGAGTTTATTCTCGTTTATTGTCTTCTCCAAAAGGTCGACCGTGAAACACAGCTATTATGGGAGGATGCTGCTCCCACTGAAATGCTTACCGTCTGTCGTGAATTTGTTAAGTTTTTGGAGACAAGAAGCCAGAAATTTGAAAACATCGAACGTACCAATGTTGCGACAGTTTTCTGAAATGTGGGCAATCAAAAATTATGTGGTCACAGCATTGCAGACCCCTGTCACAATACAGAAAACGGTCGCCTCAAGATCGCTTACAGGAGGCAAAAAGGTTGGCTTTATGCCAAATCTGCCTTAAAGGTGGACATCACCTACGAAATTGTAATGCCGATCGCTGTCGTATTTGTGGAAGTAAGCACAAGAATTTTCTACATTTTGGCTCAAGGCCTTCGTCATCTCGCTCCCAGCCTGCTCATTCTCAGCTAGCTTATGATGCTCATTCCAACGGATTGCAAGTAGTGGCACAGGAATCATCACTTGGTCAATCTTCTTCCTTAGTGGCTCAAAATCTCGGAGCAGACTTTGCGTAGTTGGCCACTGCCGTCATCAATATTAAAAAAAAATCAGGATCTTGGGTTCCTTGTCGCGACTTGCTTGACTCCTGCTCGCAACTACACATAATCACCTCTCGTCTGGCACACACTTTGCAATTGCCCAAGTACAAGTCTGCAGCTACAGTTTCTGGAATTGGTGAAGCCACATTTAGCTCAGATGAAGACATCGTTGCCAACATCGCAGCTTTGGTAGCTCCTACTCTCACGGACAAGCAGCACACATTAACTGTAAATTCTGAAGGAAAATAGGAGGAAGGAATACTGGAAAATATCAGCTAATCTTCGCTTGTCCGATCCCCAATTCTTCAGGCCCCAAAAAATTGAATTGCTGTTAGACGCTAGTGTTTTCTTTGACTTCCCATTCTCCAAAATACTCGTTTCGGATGGATTGTCACTGGTGCTGGCTCCAACCCTAACAAGGCTTCATCATTGACCGTTCAATCAAATGTGTCTCAAATGCCTGATGAGGACATCCGTCTGGAGCAACTGGTGTGCAAATTTTAAGATACAGAAACCATTGCTGAATCTGCCTCTAAGCGCACAAAGAAAGAACTCGACTGCGAGGCCCACTTCAAGTCTACATTTTCTAGGCTTCCATCTGGAGATTATTCAGTTATACTTCCTGCAAAGCGCAGCCCGGAAGTGTTGGGAGAGTCCTATCGACAAGCCTATCGCCGTTCTTTAAATCTGGAAATCTGGATCTAGTCTTGCTCCAAAGGTTCTCCCTAATCTAAGAAGAAGGCCCTCATTCGTTCCATGCCGATGGCACATCTTACCGAGGACTATTAAGCCCTGCTCAACAGTCGACAAGTAAAATCATCGAGCTCAATTGCAGCCCGCGCACCCATCATTGACAACTCTGGACTTATGAGAGTTGGTAGCAGACTGAAGCACTCATTGTTGGACTATCACGCAGAGCATCCATTAATATTGCCACGTCAGCACCCAGTCACTCGTGCCATTACACTCGACTATTATCGTCGCAATCTGTATTCTGGACCTTGCACACTACTCGCTTCCATTCGACTGCAGTTCTGGCCCATTGGCGGTCGCAAGACAACTGCAAGTTGATGGTTACATTATGGGTGATCTTCCTGAGGACCGCGTAACAACTTAACATTCCTTCAAGGTCATTGAGGTCTGCACTTTTGGGGCCTATTTTATTACAAAAATTCTGTTCGGAACAAAGCACCCATCAATTGCTAAACCTACATCTTTATCTGCTTTTCTACAAGGCTGTTCACCTTGAGCTGGTTCAGGATCTCTCCACTTCTGCATTTCTTAATGCATTGCGTCGATTTATACTGACTCGTGGAAAGCCTGCACGCATATGGTCGAACAACGCCAGCCATTTTTTTAATGTTTGAATTTTTAAAACATAATTTTTTTGTTGCTATTTTTAAAGTGGATGCTGTGTGTGTCGTGGTTCTTAGGCGTGGCGCGTTGTTACCGATCGAAATCTTATTGAACAATGAACATACTCTTTATTAATAGTGGCGGCAGGCTCATTTCTCACTAAAATGATATAATGAGATATACATAGTCGGTGGATTATTTTTGGCATCATATTATCGTTTTGCTTTGGCTCGGTTTGTTCGTGTTGCTGCATCTTGTCGAAGTTGTTGCAACTCATCGTCATTTAGTGCTGTATCGTCGTTATCGTCTTGTAATGCATGAACACGCTTGTCTTGCAAGATGTCCCGCGGTGTGTGAACTGTATCAAAGTTTGTATACCCGTTACTCGTAGATTAAAAGGGTATAAGATATTCGCTGAAAAGTATGTAACAGGTAAAATAAAGATTTTCCCATCAAATAAAGTATATATTTCTGATCACGATCAATAACCGAGTCGTTCTGGCAATATCCGTTTTTCCGACTGTCCATATGAACGTCGAGATCTCAGGAACTATAAAAGCTAGAACGTTGAGATTCAGTAGCAATTTCATTCTCCGAAGAATTCTGTACGCTGGAATAGCGTAACTATCTGATTGCTTTCTTAAGGCTGTGGCTAGCACTTACAAGCCAAAGTGCACAAAGTTTGCAAAAAGTATTGCAGCCTACGGCGATGAATAACCTATATAAATTATCACGGGCGTTCTGCCATTTCTCTACTACATTGTAAGGTCAAAAATTTACATGATATTTAAGTTTCAAAGAAATTTTGTACCAGACCTCCCTTGAAAAAGTCTAAACACCGAAGATAGAAACGACTCAAATCTTTTTAGTACAAAGTTATTATCTGTATAATTGACTTAAAATACATTTACATGTCCGTTATAAAAATAATTGGCTCTAGACCACTTTAGCCGACAAGACTGCCTTCCCAGTCATTTGTGAGACGCTCTACTTTTGAATTGAAGGTGATGCCTTTTCTGCTGTGTAATGGTACCAGCACTATGTATCTATAGCTGATGCACAAAGTGGATCCAACGCATATTAGAAATGGAAACTGTTTACTTAGACGACCTTCTGTTAGTAACTTCCAAGTGCGAGAGTCAGCTTGACGTTCTTATGGCGATGGCCGTTCACATCAAACGGGCAGGATTGACAATCAATTTCACATTAAAGAAATCACCGAATTTCTTGTTTAGTCATTTGATACCGTGAATTAGTTTCTTCTCTTTTAATCGATAAATTAGTATAAAACGTACACAGATTCAGAATGACACCTGAACCCTACCATTTGTAATCTTTAGATGGAAATATTTATCCTATTTTTGTTACCTTAAGATAACTTTCTATATCAGAGTTCTTTATATACCAAGAAGCACCAGTGATTTTGCACAGGGCTTTCGAGTGTAGTATTAGTAATTTTTTCAGGTATGTTTGGCAGCAATACTGTTCACTTGGATACCATAAAATACAGTTTTTCAATCTTGGACTTGAATTCTTGTTGAACCAAGTTGACATTTCTTCCAAAAGTTATTCTTTTGTCTAGAATGACACCAAGGTATTTTTATTGGGTCTTATGCTCTAAAACTGTTCCATTAAGTGAGGCACCAGATCAGATTTTTATCCGATTCGCGAATGTAACATTTACACATTTGTCTGCATTAATGCCGATTTAACAATTTGCTGCACAGTTCTGAAATGCGTTTAGGTACTGCTGTAGTTGTTGTTAGATTAATCCAGCTGCTTCTTGTTAAGACTGCATTTGGTAATTGCTAGATGGGTGGGCATACTTGCGGTGAAAACGGAATACAATTTTGGTCCCAGAACAATTCCTTAATTCGTATTTTTTGGCTTAGCGGTGTTGCTAGGGCGTTGATTGAGGTTGAATTAAAAGGTCTTTGTCCTGCTTGTAGCTTCATTAATTGTTTGATCCTCATTGGCAGACTTTGTCACTTGAGGCATGATCACCACCACAATTGATGCACAATAAATTATTACTAATTCACAATAGAGAACTAGTGGCGTGGGATCCAGCACATTTACCACGGATGGGATTTTGAAGGCAATAATTCTTGGAGTGCCCAAACATGCTGCATCTCAGGACATTGTAACACCTCTTTATTGCGGCGCGCGCTACAGTCCCGAGAGGGGGTATGTTAACTCGCGCACGTTCTGCAGTGACTGCAGAGTATTGAAATGTCGGCTCAGCGAATCTTCAGTGTGATATTGCCCCATTTGCCATATCTTGGAGGAAGTACATCTTGGAGGAATATTGTTTTAAGTATCCGTTCAAAACTGATTTTAGACAGTTTCAATGTTCTCCGCCATTTTGAACCAAGTCAAATTTTTTCCTAACACCACCACCATATAATTCGATTACCTAGTTAATAAAAATTCTTATTATCACAACAGTTTTAACTGTTCTACACTGTTAAATAATTATTTTCTCACTCTGCTTTTTTAAAAGGTTGTTATATGGGTATGGGTAGATTAAAATTATGACCGGCCGGTTCGGCGGCTTTGGGGCGTTAGAGTGGGCGTGGCAAAGAGTTTGTTGGCAAGTCCATAGATTTTTACAGAACTAATAAAATCATGTAAAAATATCGAAAAAGTTAGAAGACTAATAACTAATTCAAAAATATGGACGTGACAATTTTGGGCGGTTTTAGGGCGTTAGATTGGGCGTGTCAAAAAGTTTTTTGGAAAATCGAGAGAACTTTACAAGAATAAGAAAATTATGGAAAAATATCGAAAATTGGCTCAAATGTGTGGGCGTTGAAGTTTTGTGCGGTTTGTGGACGTGACTACATGGGTCAACCAACTTGCGCTTCGTCTATAGCTAAGTGTAGAACTAAGGAGTTCTATTTCTTTTTCTCCTTTCTCCTTTTTTAGGGCCGTCAATGGCCGGCTGTCATGTGCTACAGTACCTAAGCTTAAATCAACATATTCTGTGTTTTCTTGCTATTCTGTTCTGAGCAACAGCACAGCTCTTTTCTTTATCGCACAGATTACATTTCTTGTTCACATCCGTATGTCCTTCCTTATCTCCCGATCTACTCCCTTACTATTCCTATCCAAATATCTGTTCGCCTTTAACAAATCATTGGTTTGAGGTAACCAGCCGTCATGCCGGCCCCTTGCATCTAAGATCATGGTATTTATTTGTTTTTTTTTTTTATTTTTATTTATCCTTTATTAAGGCATACGGGGTAGTTAAAATACCCCTTTGTCACCTTGGTTTATATTAATTCAGTCCTTGCAGGCGCGGCGGCTAATAAGAGTTAGCTTTACAAAACAATAATACAAATATAACAATTAACATTATAACAGTTATGAGATCATCATCATCTCCTGGTTGTCGTCAAGGGGGACCGTATGGTGAGGTCCTTGGGCTGTCTCCTGTGGAGCCTTCTTGGTGGGCGAGCTCTGGACAGTGCCTTGGCTAGGCGATTTCTGTGGCTCTCTAGCCAGTCGTGGTACAGGCTAGAGTGCATGTTTATTGCCTCAAAGACAGTGGCTAGCTTGAGGTCTTTGTGCAGGGTTGTGTTCCTTACGTACCATTCGCAGCCGGTAATTGTCCTGGCGATTTTGTTTTGGGCAGTCTGAATGCAGCGAATTTGGCTGTCGCAAGCCAAACCGCAAATCTGACAACCATACTTCCATATTGGCGCTATAATTTGCTTGTCATTTAGATTCCTTGAATCTTCTAAACGGAAGCATCGACCTCTCCCCATTGTTACTTGTCAGCTTGGTCCCTTCAAAAGATATATTAGTGTTAATGGTGTTGGTCCAAGCCCAACGCAATCCTGGACCCAACGCAATGCAATATGGTGTCAGCCTCCTACTTTAGGGCAAGCCACAATAATTCCACCTGTAGGTATTATACCCCTCAATCCTGAGCTACTTCTTGGTCTGGCTCCTATCATCCGCCGGCCGCTTTTGGCCATTGTTTATATGGTCTATATATGGACCTGGCTTATGCCGTCGGCCACACCTACAACGATGTCAACTCGGTACCCAATGTGAATGTAGAGAATTTTGACTGTATCCTATCCGTTATTCTTAGGATCTTCATCATCCTATTTCACACTGGACAGCTCTAGACTGCGAATACACTTTTTCTGATTAATATAAATGTTCAATAAAAGGATCCATTATCCATTGTGATGAACTATGTAGTTCGTGCGGCTAGTTGAAATTTACATAACGTAATCGCCCGGTGTCCAGTAAGTACACTTTGTAGTTTGTACTTTTAATGGACTTTATTCTTCCTCGTGGTTCTTGGAATGATTTGTCCGATCCCGGCTTACTGACGGTACTGCCGCTGCCAGTTGGTATTGGTCCCGAGGAGGTGGAATGTTGGGCTTAGAACTAAGCGTCTCACATTTACCGCGTTCTGCTTTCAATGCAACCTGTATTTCAAATCGGTGACTTCGTCCCAAACGTCTCGTCGCAGAGACCCTGCCTCTTACTGACTTTCGTAGGCGTATCTCCCTTGTTATTTACATGCCTTACGTTGTGGGTCATCATTCCACATTGAGCATTTGTGGGGAGTATGATGGTTTTAAGCATATCTTATGTTCGCTCGATATTTAAACAGCTCCGCAGGGAAGCCAGATTGTAAGCTGATTTTTCCAAAAATTTAAATGCCAAGCAGAACATATGAATTCCAAGCCAATCCAAAACTATTAACTACATTTATCCATCATTTTCACTGTACCTTGCAAGATAGCTGAATGACCTCAATAACCTTCAGCCATTTTATCACACGGTCGTGAACAATTAGAATGCTCGTTAATCTTTACCACAAATAACACATATTTTCATGGTAAAGAGATGTGTTTTCATGCTAAAACAGTAATAAATAAGTGGAATAGGGTTAAAGTATACTTTAAATAAATGTGTTAAAAATGCTTTTTTTATCTTCTGCGACAAACACCTTTTTGAATACCAAAAACACATATTGTAAACAGTAAATAAAATTAGAGTGCTTGTACCAACTGACAAGCGATCTAAACATACAGCAATTATTCCACTACATTATACATTATAGTTAAGTTATTTTTACACATAAGTTTGGATACGAAAACGCCATACTGTATAGAACCGCGGGGAAATTATATTTAATTATATAGTTAATATTAGTCCATAAAATTATTGTTTAAAAAAAAGCAGGTGATTAACAAATTTCACCATTTTTGTAGCTTGATGCAGTTGTTTGAGAGCGGAATCCTAGATAAGATGACCGCTGCCGAATACGCGAAGCAGTACCGGGAATTAGAAGCCACGAGAATATACAAGGGCAGCGTGCAGGCGAAGAACAGTGAGGCTTACAGTCGAACCGAAAGCTATGACAGCACTGTTATAAGTCCGCTTAATCTACGAATGCTGCAGGGTGCTTTTATCGCTCTCGGAGTTGGTGCATTGGCTGCAGGTACTGATCCATATTATTAAATGATTCCAAAACTCTATAGGTATATCTTCTGTGTAGGTTTAATTTTGCTACTAGAGATAGTATTTATTAAACTGGATCAAGCGCGATTGTGGATGCTATGCTCACAACTGCAATGGATTAGGCATGATAGGGGAGTGTAAGTCAATGCATTTAATTAGCATAAGCCGCTTTAAATAATAAATGTGGAAACCTACAATTCGAGAGACAAATACAGCTATTGAAAGAGTTTTTATTTTTCTCTTGATACAAAACAATAGTCGAGCTTCCCGACTATCAGATGCCTGTCACTCAGCTAGTCGAAATGCGAAGGCAAAATTTTATAATTTTCTGTAATATCTATCGATATTGGGGAATAAATAAGAAGCAAAGCCAGTTTTAGAAGATTGCCTACTCAAACGTTAAAAACCAGAAATCGTTCCTAGCCAACCGTAGAATGGTGCTTAGAGCGTCCATTATTTGTGTTGAAAACTGTTTTTTAATGCTGGTTTCCGAGTATTAAACAACCGAAACACCAGTCATGCGACCTAATTTTTGTGCAAAGCGTAGGGAAACAACGTTCTTAAAGATATTAGCTACGAAAATAGGTTATTAGCAACGAAAGCCTATGCAAAGTACAACTGGAGCAACACCAATTGAAGCTGCAGGAGTGCTCGCTTATGGGCTACAATTGAGAACTGTGCATAATCGTTTGTTTATCGTTTCGTTTATGGTATTCATACGCCAGGCTCGTAGCGACCGAAATCTTTAGCACATTGACGAATAGTGAATTATAGCAGCTGCCGTAAGTGTTCGCAAACGGCGTGCTTGACACATCGCTTATAATGGTTTTAATTTAGCGAAAGGGTCATTTAGAAACGTAAACCAAACGTCTTAAGTGGAATTCGACCACGATCAGACACACGCAGAGTCCATACCGAGACCTAACCTTAATTGCATTCGTTCTGTGCGTTCATGCCTGTGGGAAAAAGAAGATCACCTCAACAACAGTATGTTTCAACTGTGAATTTCGGTCTGATCTAAGCTAGGAGTGTGAGGAGGCAGTAGCCGAGGCTTCCTTATTATCTCAGCGAGACTGCGAGAAAGGAAGATTGGCAGGAACAGCCTAACCAAAAAATTCAAATCTTCTTCTGATCAAAGCTGGCGTCACTGTCACCGATAAAAGCAATAGTTATAAGAATATACATTTATTTTAAAGAACTGGCGCACAACTAATAGTATCGGGAGTCATATCTCATAAATTCAAATCTGAGCAGCTGTTGGAACAGTGTTAAAAGGCGCCCATGCAAAAACCACAAACCAAAATATTAGCAAAACGTTAAGACATTTTAAATTTTCGACACATTAAGCGCGGCAGAGCGACATCGTCAACGCGTTAAGCCAACGCTCGGCCTGGGACCTCCCTTGCCGACCACTGACTTCACTGTGCCTTTCAAACACGCCAAGTCCATGTCGGCTCATCCAATGGACCACCTGCCAGCTAGAATGGATTTAGGATGTTATGTGGTAGGATGTATCGCCCACTGGTTAAGGCAACGCTCGGCCTGGGACCACCTTTCCTGACCACTGATTCCACTGACCCTCTCAGCCCCGCCAGGTCCTTGTTTCTCCACTGCAAGGATCGATCTTCACCTCGTATTATTTGTCCTTCTGTGTCCTGCGCGTTTCTTACTGCCAACACTTTCATAGTTCGCTCTTCACTGACTTCTCCGCGCGTTCTAACTCACTGTCTCCTTCGCTTTCGGACGTTCTAGCCTACTCCGCCTTCAGATTCTATTCCGACTCTCCGACTGCGCGGCCGCGTCCTGACCGCGTGACTCGCACCGAGTATCTTCGCGTACGTATGGATCGTCGCGTATTATGACTGACTGCCCCGAGCTGCGCTTGCGCCGTCCCTTTATAGGCCTCGACGGTCCGCTAATTTCCCGATAGTTCACGTCGCGTCCTCTTTGTGCATGTCGAAAGTCTTCACCGTTACCTTTCGACCTCCGTGCCCTTGGCCTTCTCTAGTCCGGGGGTCCAGCGCGGTACCGTTAGTTAACGGTCTGTCCGCTTTACCGGGGTCCAAGGTCCAGCGCGGTACCGTTTGACCTTGCCGCCCTTGACTCTTATTGCATCGCAACCGTCTTCGCTGTTGCTAAGCCGCTCCCCTGCACGCAGATTTGTGAGGAGTTTTAAGACTCCGCACAGGAGTAATGTGCCATCATAACGCTAGACGTCAAGAATACATTGAATACAGCGAAATGGCCCAATATCCTCGCCGCAATGCGCAACTTGGGCATCCCCGGTTACATACGAGGCGTAATTGGCAACTACTTCACCGACCTTGTGTTATGGTATGTCACAGGAGCTGGTCCATGAAGTCACCAAGTCTCCGCAGGTGTAAGGACCAGATAACCAACCGGAACGATAGATGAGGAGTATTCCCGTGTGATGGCGGGGCAAGAACCCTACAACAGTACGCTTAGCTGGTCGTAAAAAGGCGACTAAAGAGACAAGGAAGGTGCGTCCCGCTGCTGTACATCGCAAAAGAAGATGGAGTGCGACTTGCCATCACTTCCTGCTCACCGATGAAATACTTTGACTGGCAGTCCCGGTGAGCTTGACTAGGATAGAAGAGATAGCGGAAGTATTTTAGTACGTTTAGTACGTAGGCATAATTCCCTATCTGAGGGTTATGTATCGTGCATGCCATATACGGACGGTAGATGGTATCTTTAGACGATTTCATTTTCCTGCCGTATCTAAAAAATAAAAAAAAGCAGGAAGATACCGCTTGCGCAGAAAGATACCGTCGAGAGAGAGGCCTGATTCGCTAGTTATCACCCTATCAGCTGGGTTACCGTACAACGAAGTTCGGTCGCAGGTCACAAGAGTCCAGGACGCCAGGCTCAGGGCCATAGGAGAAAATGTAACCAGGGTCAAGGGGACGGCCAAAGGAGTACTTTGGGTAGCTGCCCCGCCCTGGACCTAAAAAGAATGTTCAAGAAATTTCATAATTTGCTGCCTATCACGTAAGTTCCCGTTGTTTATTTACACTATGTGCTGTTCTTATTCTCTTAGTCAACCTGCCAGCACTTCTATCGATCTGCTTCCCATACATAAGCTGTTTGCTAGGTGCTTTCACTAAGAGTTTCCAGTGTTGGAAGATGAATGTGCAGCAAATTTTTTACTGGGTATTCAGTTTGTGCGCGTTGACTGGAAAAGTGCCGTTAACCGCTTGATCCAGCTACACATTTCCAGCGCGCGTAGCTAGCCTTAACGTGTTGTACAAAGTTTGCAAAGCAAGTCAATTGTCAATTGACAAGATTTCTGTAAATAAAAACATTTTGTTGTATAAGCCCAGCACATACAAGCAATATACTATAAGAAAATTTTTTTGGTAAGTATGTATATAATAATACATCAACAAACGTGTAAAAGCGTTGAAATAAGGCAGACCCGATTATGATAAGTAAATGGTTAATGCCGTGGGTATGAGTCAATGTTTGTGTTTTGACGCTATTACTTTACTATAGCGGAATTGATTTTACAAAGTTCTTAAATATTTTATTGGTTGGCTTTTTCAGCAAAAAAGCGCAAACTATGTGAAGAAAGAGGTGGAAAAAGTTGAAAACGAAATTGAGACAGCTGTGCCTGCTCGCGACTTAGGTATTAGTATATCTAAAGGTCCTGCGGCCGCATCCACCGAAATGGCAAAACAAAGCAATGAAAACGATATTGGCCGATATGTTGGACGCTCATCGCTCTTATCCTATGAAAAAAAGACCGAACTGTTCAAAAAATGATGGACACCGCCCAAGACGTATGACTTTTCCATGGACGCGAAGAATTTAAAAAGAAAATTCAATTATGCGTGGTTAGAAGCGTATTCGCCATGGTTGGTATATTCACGTTGCCAAAAAGGTGCCTTTTGCAAATATTGCGCTTTACTTCCGCCAAATCCAAATTCATTTCACGGAGTATTGGGTTCTTTTGTCGTCAAGCCATTTTGCAAGTTTAAAGATTTCCACGAACATAGCAAAAACACATGGAAACCCACATTCATAAGACGGCACGAAGCTGCTAGATTATTTCTAGAGAATGTGCCAGTGGACGCACAAATAAATAAAAACT
Source organism: Drosophila sechellia (assembly GCF_004382195.2). Taxonomy (NCBI): domain Eukaryota; kingdom Metazoa; phylum Arthropoda; class Insecta; order Diptera; family Drosophilidae; genus Drosophila; species Drosophila sechellia. Next base: position 22,572,217 of record NC_045949.1, on the reverse strand, counting down.
CCCAAAACGTAATTCCTGTATTGTGTTTTGCAGTTCCCACGACATGGCGTTGCGAGGCAATCACTACGGTGAAGGAATTGTAGAGGACTTATACAAACTTAGAATAGACGCTGGAGACAATGTTTTTAAAAAGCATATGGAGCTTAGAAAAGGAAATGCAAGCCATCGATCAGTTGAAATTCAAAACAAAATCATCAGCCTTTGTGCTAAAGCCCTAAAAAAACAGATTATGCAATTAGTTCAAAATGCAGACGCATATGGCGTTATAGCTGATGAAACTGCTGATGTGTCTGTATCAGAGCAATTGTCAATAGGGTTGAGGTATTTCCATGAAGGCAAAAACGAAGTCCAAGAATCGTTTATCGGGCTTGTGGAAATAAAATTGTTGGATGCAAAATCAATAGCTGATGCTATTGACGATTTCTTAACTAAAGCAGATCTCAATCCTGACAAATGGTTTGGACTGGGATTTGAAGGCTGCTCAACAATGGCTGGAAAGGAGGGCGGTGTGCATGCAATCTTACGCAAGAAATACAAGAAAGCTTTATATTTTCATTGTTCGTCGCATAAACTAAATTTAGCCTTCAACGACCTTAATGCACTGCCAGATATTCGAAACACAATTGGAACAACGAAACATTTTTTTACATTTTTCCACGAGTCTGTTCTGAGGAGGAAGATAATTCCCATAATATCCAAGCTTTGTGAAACCAGATGGAGTGAAAAATACAAAGCTATTAAACGTTTTAAGGAAAATTTCGGCGATATAATGGAAGCATTGCAAGGGTTGTCACCTGATGGCAATGCTGCTACCCGAAATATTGCCTTCTTCCTTTATAGCGCTGCTTCTACTGCTTATGTGTCTCACGATAATTGCTAAATACTCGGCGATGCAGGAGCCGGTAGTCAACGTGCTTCAATCAACGACTTTGGATGCGGTCAAGGCCTCTCAGCACATTAAACGCAAAATACAACTGTTAAGAAGCCATCCAGATGATCCTGATAGTATAACGGATGAAGTATTGAGGGATGCAGCAGTCGTTCCAGAGACAATTGGGTTGGAGGAGGATATGACATCACTTCCTCGCATATTTGGCAAGCAATGTCACAGAAATAACCATCCAGCTGAAAATAGTTGACAGTATTGGAGGAGGTCATTGATTATTCCTTACTTGGACTCAATTATTAGCTCACTCGATAATCGGTTTTCCGATGAAAATAATGTATCATTTTCTTTGTTCTATTTACATCCGGCAAAAATGCAAATAATGTCAACACACTCACTTATAACACCACTTTCCCACATTTTTAAAATTATAATTCTACTGTCTGCACCCCCCCTGGCCGACTTCCTGGCAACGCCCTTGGGTGGAAATCAAGAGTCTCCGAGTAACGCAATATGGAGGGAAGACTGCTGTAATAGCAGTTCCAGCTAATCTGGGGGATCCGCTGATACAGCGTGGCAAGCTGAGGTTTTTATTTTATTTCTTTTTGTTTAGCTCCTTTTATTGACATTAAAAAATAAACAATATTAAACAGAAAAACAATTGGATGGCAACTCCAGGACCCCCGCGGTTTGGCCGTGAAGCATTGCTTCGACTATTTGGATCCGCTTACTCCTGATCCCTCCTGCCTCTCTCAGCTCTCCTGATCTCGGTTGTTACCGCTGCGGCGAAGCTGTTGCAGCAGATACGTATTAGGTGTAGAGGCGGTATTCCTACGATCACCAATGCGGACTCGTTGGACACTAGACTGGCCCTTTTAAAATTTTTTTTTTGTTTTCTAAACCGCCGGGCAGAATTAATTTCTACTAGGGCCCAAAACAACATAAAATTTGGGTCCGATCGGATTATGTTTAATGGCCGCCAAATCGCCCCTAAGTGGGAAAATTAGGTTTGTATGGAAAAATTACACATACGTAAACTTTTTTTTCATCTGACTTCTTTAAAAATGGTTTATGACTAAAACATTTTGTTTTCTGTTTATATATAAAAAAAAATCATTTGTTGTATCATAATTAATTGCCTTATATATTTAAGGAGAAATCACAACAATATTTATTACATATGTCGGAGAAGGGAATGATATTTTGAAATAGGCGCCCTATCGATGGTCAACTGTTCACGAGACTTATCGATAGGACGAGTTGTAATCGATTGTAAGATTTCAATAACATTGAGATCGAGTGTGGCCCTGATAGTGTGTGGCCGTGCGCATCTATCGAGAAGAGAACGAGGAAAAGCACACACACGCAGCGGCAAGAATCAATAAGAGGAAAACTACAGGGACACGCTTCACAATTTGGATTAAATCTACGCTCTGTCATCAGAAGTGGGATTGTGCCTTCGTCTGCACACCATGGAGGATCAACTGCGCATCTTGATGGAGCACCAAAACCAAAGTTTCTTGGAATTGGCAAAAACACTGCAAGCGTCTGTGCACAAAATGGCGTCGTCACATTGCCAAAGTTTAACGCCGACATTCCAGGCGCCGACGCTACTCAATGGTGCTCTACGGTTGATATTATTGTGGCTGAAAAACCTCTGGAAGGCAGTGCATTAATATTGGCCTTAACAAAATCGCTGGAAGGAAGTGCGTCCCAATGGCTGTCAGAAGTGTGCTATGCTGGTGTGACATGGTTGGAATTTAAGCAGTTATTCCAACAACGCTATGCAAATGCAGAGACGCCAGCCGCCATGTTTTTACAGTTACTGAACAGTCGCCCAGGCAACAGTGAATGCCTTGCCATATATGCTAGTCGCATGGTGACGTCACTCGTTTGCAAATGGAAGGGCTTGGATACCGAGAGGATTGCTGTGTCTGTGGTTTTGGGACATTTGGCCAACTTTGATCGCCGATTACAAAGAATTGCCTAAACTGCCGAGATCAAGAATAGACGCGACCTACAGGCTGAGTTGCAGGTCTTCGCTTTTGACAGGCGCACACATCATTCTGGAAATGAGGAATCTGGAGGAAAGCGAGCTAAGTTCGCGCCCTTGAAGTGCCATCTTTGTGGTAAAATGGGGCACAAGATGATTGACTGCCGAAACAGGAAGCAGAGCGCTGGCATGTCGAGACAGGATTACCGAGGAAGCCAATCATTTCAGCAGCATTCTAAAGGCAGTATAACTTGCTAGCGCTGCCAGGAGCAAGGTCATATAGCTTCACAATGCCCCAAAAATATGGCAAGTGGTGGAGCTGGATTTCGGAACGAGAGGAGAGCTGAGCTGTGCGTGGTGGATGAACCAAAGACAAGTATGCTGCTACGAGGTGAGAACTTTCCAATTATCTTTGACTCTGGAGCAGAGTGCTCTTTGATTAAAGAGAGTTTTGCTAAAAACATAAGCGGTAAAATAATAAATAACGTAGTAAGCCTGAAAGGTATTGGAAATGCATATGTTTGCAGTACAATTCAAATCGATAACAATATTCTCATTAATGGAAACAGTTTAAATGTAATATTTCATGTAGTACCAGATGATTGTATGTCAAATAATATCGTACTAGGACGAGAAGTATTAGCTCAGGGATATGCTGCTGTAGTGTCTTGTAAAGGAGTAGAAATAATTAAGAATGAAACAAAAACTGTTAATTCGTGCTCTAAGTTCATAGAAAACTCATTCTAAATAATAGAAAACAATGTATGCGGTGAAAACAAAAATGAAATAACAACATTGTTGAAATCCTACTCAGATTCTTTTATACAGGGAACGCCTCAGACTCGCGTAAATTCGGGAGAAATGAAAATTCGATTGATTGATGAGACAAAAACGGTACAGAGAAGACCATATAGATTGAGCCCCAGTGAGAGAGATGTGGTTCGAAACAAAGTTCAAGAATTATTAGATTGCAAAGTTATCAGACCGAGTAGCTCCCCTTTTGCGAGCCCTGTTCTATTGCTGAAGAAGAAGAATGGATCAGCTAGGCTTTGTGTGGATTATAGAGAATTGAATTCGAATACAGTAGCTGACAAGTTTCCGTTGCCTTTAATATCTGATCAGATAGCCAGGATGCGTGGTGCAAAGTTCTTTACCTGCTTGGACATGGCAAGTGGCTATTATCAGGTTCCCATGCATCCGAACTCTGTCGAGTACACGGCATTTATCACCCCTGACGGCCAATATGAGTTCCTGTCGATGCCATTTGGACTTAAGAATGCGCCATCAGTCTTTCAAAGAGCAGTTATAAAGGCATTAAGCGAGGTCGCTTATTCGTATGTCATTGTGTATATGGACGACATAATGATTGTAGCTCCAACCAAGGAAACGGCACTCGAAAGGTTAAAGATTGTTTTGGATATTTTATCAAAGGCAGGATTTTCATTCAATGTTGAAAAATGCTTCTTTCTGAGGACTTCTGTGCAATATTTAGGATTCGAAGTACGAGCAGGTGAGATTATTCCAAATACTCGCAAAGTAGAATCTTTGAATGCCTTGCCACCTCCTAGGTCAGTGACAACATTGAGACAGTTCATTGGGTTAGCATCGTACTTTCGTCAGTTTGTTCCAGGATTTTCACAGCTAATGAAGCCTTTATATTTTCTCACCTCAGAGAAAAATAAATTTGAGTGGAATATAGAACATGAGGAAATTCGTAGAAAAATTATTCACATACTTACTAATAAACCAGTTTTGATTATCTTTGACCCGCAATATCCAATAGAGTTACACACCGATGCGAGTGCAATCGGATATGGTGCTATACTCTTGCACAGAATTGAAAATAAACCGTATGTAGTGGAATACTACAGTAAGACAACAAGTGTATGCGAATCTAAATATACTTCGTATGAGTTGGAAACTCTTGCGGTGGTAAATGCAGTCAAGCATTTCCGGCACTACTTACATGGCAGAAAGTTTGTAATATTCACTGATTGTAATTCTTTAAAATCATCACGAAATAAGATTGAGTTGTTGCCTAGAGTCTATCGCTGGTGGGCTTATTTACAGACATTCGATTTTGACATACAGTATAGAGAAGGCAAGCGTATGGCTCATGCTGATTTCTTTTCCAGAAATCCACTTCCTCCGGAAAATTCCCCTGAATATGCGAAAGTTGTTGAAAAGCGAATCGACTTAACTGAAGTATCTGAGGATTGGATTTGTGCAGAGCAACAGAAAGATCAAGATATCGTAGAAATCGCTGCCAAGCTGAACAATGATGAATGTCCATTCGATTTGGCTAAGACATATGATTTGAGACCTGGAGTTTTGTATAGAATCACACAAAGAAATGGCAAGACCCTATGTTTGCCAGTGGTGCCTCGTGGATTTAGATGGTCAGTTATTAACCAAGTACATGAATCCATAATGCATCTGGGCTGGGAGAAAACACTTGACAAGGTTTACGATTACTATTGGGTTGAGGGCATGGCCAAATACGTTCGAAGATTTGTTGAAAATTGTATAACCTGCCGAGTGTCCAAATCATCTTCTGGAAAATTACAAATGGAATTACATCCTATTCCCAAAGTAAACATTCCGTGGCATACTGTTCACATAGACATATCAGGCAAGCTTAGTGGTAAAAGCGATCGTAAAGAATATGTTATTGTACAGATAGATGCATTTACCAAGTATGTTTATCTCTACCACACGTTCACATTAAGTGCAGAAAGCTGTGTAATGGCGTTAAAATCAGCAATTTCGTTGTTCGGAGTCCCTATTCGTATTTTGGCTGATCAGAGAAGAAGTTTTACAGGTGCTAAGTTCGTTGAATTTTGCTCTTCACAAAAGATAAAATTACATTTGATAGCAACAGGAGCAAGCCGAGGTAATGGCCAGGTTGAGAGAGTTATGAGTACCTTGAAAAATTTATTAACAGCTGTTGAAATGAGTTCTCGATCGTGGCAAGAGGCATTGGGTGACGTGCAATTAGCTATTAATTGTACTGCTAATCAGATAACAAAAGCGAGTCCATTAGAATTATTAATGGGAAAGGTTGCTCGACCTTTAGGCCTTGTTCCCATTCATGAACCAGAAACTGAAATAGATCTGACTAAGATAAGAACCCAAGCTTTAGAGAATATAGAAAGATCAGGAAAGTATGAGAAGGAAAGATTTGATAAAGGCAGAGCTAAGATAGTAAAATTCAGTGTTGGAGATTTGTGTTGCTAAATAATAGTGAGAGAAACCAGACTAACTTAGAAGCTAAATATAGAGGACCATTTGAGATTATTGAGGTATTGGATTATGACAGATATACTTTAAAGAGTTTGAAAAGTAATAGGCGGTATAAGTATGCGCATGAGAGATTAAGAAGATTGTCAGATGGGCAGGTGCCAAGCGAGTTGGAGATCGATGTTAGCCCGCCAGGTGAAACTGTTGAAAGAGACAGTAGTGATGTTGATGAAAGAGATGAAATGTAAACTGTTGAAAGAGACAGTAGTGATGTTGATGAAAGAGAAATGTAAACTGTTGAAAGAGACAGTAGTGATGTTGATGAAAGAGATGATATGTAAACTGTTGAAAGAGACAGTAAGTGAAGTTGTTGAAAGATATGAAATGGAAACTGTTGAAAGAGACAGTTGGCGGAAGGTGTATGGAAGTACACAGTTTATCGATGGCTACGTGGCGGTACCTGACCCTGAGTGGTAAAATGATAATGTTGTTAGAAAATGAGAAAAGAAAATGAGAGAAGAAAATAAGAGACGAAAATGAGAAAAGAAAATGAGAAAATAGAATAAGTAAATACGAGATGAAAGAAGGAAAATTAATAAAATTTTGATTTGAAAAGAAATTGCTTAAATGAACGAAATAGTCAAGAAATTGAAGAATTCTAAGAAATGAATAATAAATGTTAAAGATTAAGTTAAAAAAAATTCAAAGTTGTTAATGAATAAGGTTGTCACATTAAGAGTACAACTGAAGGTTGAAGGTTGATTTATTGCAGAGGGTAGCTCATACACGAGGGCGTGTAATTTATCAGAATGGCCGTGTCGGAGAAGGGAATGATATTTTGAAATAGGCGCCCTATCGATGGTCAACTGTTCACGCGACTTATCGATAGGACGAGTTGTAATCGATTGTGAGATTTCAATAACATTGAGATCGAGTGTGGGCCTGATAGTGTGTGGTCGTGCGCATCTATCGAGAAGAGAACGAGGAAAAGCACACACACGCAGCGGCAAGAATCAATAAGAGGAAAACTACAGGGACACGCTTCACAATTTGGATTAAATCTACGCTCTGTCATCAGAAGTGGGATTGTGCCTTCGTCTGCATACCATGGAGGATCAACTGCGCATCTTGATGGAGCACCAAAACCAAAGTTTCTTGGAATTGGCAAAAACACTGCAAGCGTCTGTGCACAAAATGGCGTCGTCACATTGCCAAAGTTTAACGCCGACATTCCAGGCGCCGACGCTACTCAATGGTGCTCTACGGTTGATATTATTGTGGCTGAAAAACCTCTGGAAGGCAGTGCCTTAATATTGGCCTTAACAAAATCGCTGGAAGGAAGTGCGTCCCAATGGCTGTCAGAAGTGTGCTATGCTGGTGTGACATGGTTGGAATTTAAGCAGTTATTCCAACAACGCTATGCAAATGCAGAGACGCCAGCCGCCATGTTTTTACAGTTACTGAACAGTCGCCCAGGCAACAGTGAATGCCTTGCCATATATGCTAGTCGCATGGTGACGTCACTCGTTTGCAAATGGAAGGGCTTGGATACCGAGAGGATTGCTGTGTCTGTGGTTTTGGGACATTTGGCCAACTTTGATCGCCGATTACAAAGAATTGCCTAAACTGCCGAGATCAAGAATAGACGCGACCTACAGGCTGAGTTGCAGGTCTTCGCTTTTGACAGGCGCACACATCATTCTGGAAATGAGGAATCTGGAGGAAAGCGAGCTAAGTTCGCGCCCTTGAAGTGCCATCTTTGTGGTAAAATGGGGCACAAGATGATTGACTGCCGAAACAGGAAGCAGAGCGCTGGCATGTCGAGACAGGATTATCGAGGAAGCCAATCATTTCAGCAGCATTCTAAAGGCAGTATAACTTGCTAGCGCTGCCAGGAGCAAGGTCATATAGCTTCACAATGCCCCAAAAATATGGCAAGTGGTGGAGCTGGATTTCGGAACGAGAGGAGAGCTGAGCTGTGCGTGGTGGATGAACCAAAGACAAGTATGCTGCTACGAGGTGAGAACTTTCCAATTATCTTTGACTCTGGAGCAGAGTGCTCTTTGATTAAAGAGAGTTTTGCTAAAAACATAAGCGGTAAAATAATAAATAACGTAGTAAGCCTGAAAGGTATTGGAAATGCAAATGTTTGCAGTACAATTCAAATCGATAACAATATTCTCATTAATGGAAACAGTTTAAATGTAATATTTCATGTAGTACCAGATGATTGTATGTCAAATAATATCGTACTAGGACGAAAAGTATTAGCTCAGGGATATGCTGCTGTAGTGTCTTGTAAAGGAGTAGAAATAATTAAGAATGAAACAAAAACTGTTAATTCGTGCTCTAAGTTCATTGAAAACTCATTCGAAATAATAGAAAACAATGTATGCGGTGAAAACAAAAATGAAATAACAACATTGTTGAAATCCTACTCAGATTCTTTTATACAGGGAACGCCTCAGACTCGCGTAAATTCGGGAGAAATGAAAATTCGATTGATTGATGAGACAAAAACGGTACAGAGAAGACCATATAGATTGAACCCCAGTGAGAGAGATGTGGTTCGAAACAAAGTTCAAGAATTATTAGATTGCAAAGTTATCAGACCGAGTAGCTCCCCTTTTGCGAGCCCTGTTCTATTGCTGAAGAAGAAGAATGGATCAGCTAGGCTTTGTGTGGATTATAGAGAATTGAATTCGAATACAGTAGCTGACAAGTTTCCGTTGCCTTTAATATCTGATCAGATAGCCAGGATGCGTGGTGCAAAGTTCTTTACCTGCTTGGACATGGCAAGTGGCTATTATCAGGTTCCCATGCATCCGAACTCTGTCGAGTACAAGGCATTTATCACCCCTGAAAACAAAAATGAAATAACAACATTGTTGAAATCCTACTCAGATTCTTTTATACAGGGAACGCCTCAGACTCGCGTAAATTCGGGAGAAATGAAAATTCGATTGATTGATGAGACAAAAACGGTACAGAGAAGACCATATAGATTGAGCCCCAGTGAGAGAGATGTGGTTCGAAACAAAGTTCAAGAATTATTAGATTGCAAAGTTATCAGACCGAGTAGCTCCCCTTTTGCGAGCCCTGTTCTATTGCTGAAGAAGAAGAATGGATCAGCTAGGCTTTGTGTGGATTATAGAGAATTGAATTCGAATACAGTAGCTGACAAGTTTCCGTTGCCTTTAATATCTGATCAGATAGCCAGGATGCGTGGTGCAAAGTTCTTTACCTGCTTGGACATGGCAAGTGGCTATTATCAGGTTCCCATGCATCCGAACTCTGTCGAGTACACGGCATTTATCACCCCTGACGGCCAATATGAGTTCCTGTCGATGCCATTTGGACTTAAGAATGCGCCATCAGTCTTTCAAAGAGCAGTTATAAAGGCATTAAGCGAGGTCGCTTATTCGTATGTCATTGTGTATATGGACGACATAATGATTGTAGCTCCAACCAAGGAAACGGCACTCGAAAGGTTAAAGATTGTTTTGGATATTTTATCAAAGGCAGGATTTTCATTCAATGTTGAAAAATGCTTCTTTCTGAGGACTTCTGTGCAATATTTAGGATTCGAAGTACGAGCAGGTGAGATTATTCCAAATACTCGCAAAGTAGAATCTTTGAATGCCTTGCCACCTCCTAGGTCAGTGACAACATTGAGACAGTTCATTGGGTTAGCATCGTACTTTCGTCAGTTTGTTCCAGGATTTTCACAGCTAATGAAGCCTTTATATTTTCTCACCTCAGAGAAAAATAAATTTGAGTGGAATATAGAACATGAGGAAATTCGTAGAAAAATTATTCACATACTTACTAATAAACCAGTTTTGATTATCTTTGACCCGCAATATCCAATAGAGTTACACACCGATGCGAGTGCAATCGGATATGGTGCTATACTCTTGCACAGAATTGAAAAACCGTATGTAGTGGAATACTACAGTAAGACAACAAGTGTATGCGAATCTAAATATACTTCGTATGAGTTGGAAACTCTTGCGGTGGTAAATGCAGTCAAGCATTTCCGGCACTACTTACATGGCAGAAAGTTTGTAATATTCACTGATTGTAATTCTTTAAAATCATCACGAAATAAGATTGAGTTGTTGCCTAGAGTCTATCGCTGGTGGGCTTATTTACAGACATTCGATTTTGACATACAGTATAGAGAAGGCAAGCGTATGGCTCATGCTGATTTCTTTTCCAGAAATCCACTTCCTCCGGAAAATTCCCCTGAATATGCGAAAGTTGTTGAAAAGCGAATCGACTTAACTGAAGTATCTGAGGATTGGATTTGTGCAGAGCAACAGAAAGATCAAGATATCGTAGAAATCGCTACCAAGCTGAACAATGATGAGTGTCCATTCGATTTGGCTAAGACATATGATTTGAGACCTGGAGTTTTGTATAGAATCATACAAAGAAATGGCAAGACCCTATGTTTGCCAGTGGTGCCTCGTGGATTTAGATGGTCAGTTATTAACCAAGTACATGAATCCATAATGCATCTGGGCTGGGAGAAAACACTTGACAAGGTTTACGATTACTATTGGGTTGAGGGCATGGCCAAATACGTTCGAAGATTTGTTGAAAATTGTATAACCTGCCGAGTGTCCAAATCATCTTCTGGAAAATTACAAATGGAATTACATCCTATTCCCAAAGTAAACATTCCGTGGCATACTGTTCACATAGACATATCAGGCAAGCTTAGTGGTAAAAGCGATCGTAAAGAATATGTTATTGTACAGATAGATGCATTTACCAAGTATGTTTATCTCTACCACACGTTCACATTAAGTGCAGAAAGCTGTGTAATGGCGTTAAAATCAGCAATTTCGTTGTTCGGAGTCCCTATTCGTATTTTGGCTGATCAGAGAAGAAGTTTTACAGGTGCTAAGTTCGTTGAATTTTGCTCTTCACAAAAGATAAAATTACATTTGATAGCAACAGGAGCAAGCCGAGGTAATGGCCAGGTTGAGAGAGTTATGAGTACCTTGAAAAATTTATTAACAGCTGTTGAAATGAGTTCTCGATCGTGGCAAGAGGCATTGGGTGACGTGCAATTAGCTATTAATTGTACTGCTAATCAGATAACAAAAGCGAGTCCATTAGAATTATTAATGGGAAAGGTTGCTCGACCTTTAGGCCTTGTTCCCATTCATGAACCAGAAACTGAAATAGATCTGACTAAGATAAGAACCCAAGCTTTAGAGAATATAGAAAGATCAGGAAAGTATGAGAAGGAAAGATTTGATAAAGGCAGAGCTAAGATAGTAAAATTCAGTGTTGGAGATTTGTGTTGCTAAATAATAGTGAGAGAAACCAGACTAACTTAGAAGCTAAATATAGAGGACCATTTGAGATTATTGAGGTATTGGATTATGACAGATATACTTTAAAGAGTTTGAAAAGTAATAGGCGGTATAAGTATGCGCATGAGAGATTAAGAAGATTGTCAGATGGGCAGGTGCCAAGCGAGTTGGAGATCGATGTTAGCCCGCCAGGTGAAACTGTTGAAAGAGACAGTAGTGATGTTGATGAAAGAGATGAAATGTAAACTGTTGAAAGAGACAGTAGTGATGTTGATGAAAGAGAAATGTAAACTGTTGAAAGAGACAGTAGTGATGTTGATGAAAGAGATGATATGTAAACTGTTGAAAGAGACAGTAAGTGAAGTTGTTGAAAGATATGAAATGGAAACTGTTGAAAGAGACAGTTGGCGGAAGGTGTATGGAAGTACACAGTTTATCGATGGCTACGTGGCGGTACCTGACCCTGAGTGGTAAAATGATAATGTTGTTAGAAAATGAGAAAAGAAAATGAGAGAAGAAAATAAGAGACGAAAATGAGAAAAGAAAATGAGAAAATAGAATAAGTAAATACGAGATGAAAGAAGGAAAATTAATAAAATTTTGATTTGAAAAGAAATTGCTTAAATGAACGAAATAGTCAAGAAATTGAAGAATTCTAAGAAATGAATAATAAATGTTAAAGATTAAGTTAAAAAAAATTCAAAGTTGTTAATGAATAAGGTTGTCACATTAAGAGTACAACTGAAGGTTGAAGGTTGATTTATTGCAGAGGGTAGCTCATACACGAGGGCGTGTAATTTATCAGAATGGCCGTGTCGGAGAAGGGAATGATATTTTGAAATAGCCGCCCTATCGATGGTCAACTGTTCACGCGACTTATCGATAGGACGAGTTGTAATCGATTGTGAGATTTCAATAACATTGAGATCGAGTGTGGGCCTGATAGTGTGTGGTCGTGCGCATCTATCGAGAAGAGAACGAGGAAAAGCACACACACGCAGCGGCAAGAATCAATAAGAGGAAAACTACAGGGACACGCTTCACAATTTAGATTAAATCTACGCTCTGTCACATATATTTATTATCGCGCCATAATCGAGTTGCCGTATTTTTGTCTATATCGATATGCAAAGTATCAAAATGCAACTTTGGACTCATTTCTAAACCGACGTTTTTTTGTCCGCGTTACTTTGTTGGTTGTAATTTTTGCTAAGAAGTGCTTAACAACAAAATGTCAAGTGTGCAATACCTTTTATACACAAAACCAGTGACACGCAATGTGACTGACTCGGTATATATGGTTGATATGGTTGGACGCATCGCACATTAAATTCTGGGTGCAAAATTACCTTCCAATCGGCAAGTTTTGCAGTTGTTTCTTATAATATGCGAATCGTAAAACTAAGCTCAAAGGAAAGTTCAAAATTAACAGTAAGAGCCGTGTCAATTTTCTGGCCACAAGCGCGCTTACCACAAACGACAAACTTTTAAAACTTTACGAAAAGTGGAATTCTCCTCGTAAAAATGAAAAAAACCCGAAACGCAACGAGTTTTCAGAAACCATAGATGATCTATTTGATATTGCTCATGCTGATGCTCTAAATATAATGCGTATTGAAGACGATAATCAATTTTTAATCAAACAAAGAGAAAAAGGTCGCCCGGGTTGCATGATTGGTGTTTACGTTATATCAACGAATCTCTTAAACAGTTTTGTCATTTGCAACTGCAGCTAAAATCGTATAGCAGAGCACATTATCAGGAACTTCTTCATTTGTCACTCGCTTTTCTTGGAGAAAATTATACTTTTCGAAGTTGCAGTTCAACGTCCAACGCCAGGTTTATGGGTAAAGCAATTTACAATACAGTAAAATATTTCTATTTCTCGGTCTATTTAAGTTGATTAAGCGAGAGATGAATGCACTGCGAGATATTTGCTTATTTATTATACTTTTGTACATAGAAGTATGGTATGAATGTACAAATGCAATCAGTGCTCCAAACTTGGACTTGCAGTTTGTGAAATATGCCCTTATGTACGGAGACATTGATATTGCGGTGTCTGAAAAAATAATCTCCAAAATGAAAAGTAATTTGTGGAATTTATCGCCGGAAATAGCTGCCCTAGCATTTTTCGATCCTACAGTGACATGGGGAGAAAAAACAACTTATTCTTCAATTCGTTGAGAGATATCGCAAAACATATCGATCAAATTGTAAAAATACCTATAAAACTGTGTTCAGAAAAATGTTTTTTTAAATATAAAGAAATACATTAGCAATAATTAAAATAACACACTTTATTAGCTTTTATAATTTTTATGTGCTTGTAACTTTTTTTTTTTTCGCTCGAGTCCCACGGCCACACCTTCCGCCCAACCGACCGAGGGGCACTGCCGTGTATCGCACGGCTCGATTTTTGAGAAGATAGACGCGTTATAGAAAAGAGAACAGACACGAGGAAATGAACATAATGTTAAATAATAAATAAATATTAGTGTTAGTAGGATCTAATTATGTACTAAAAAAGATAAAATTGATTGCTTTAGGAGTGGTAGAGAGTCAAGATTACAGATAATGTAATATAGTCAGAACATAATACTCTGTAAGGATCATGCAAATCATAGTTAGATCTACAATGATCGAAGAATCGGTTTTAGTCATGTAAGGATTCCTTAGACCACGTTTTATTGACAATAGTCGAAATATGGTCAGAAAATTTTAGTTTAGGGTCCAGAAGAACACCAAGATCATCAACCAGTGTTATTCTGTCCAAAGGGCACCCACTTATAGTGTAAATCGAGCGTATTGGGTTGACACGACAAAAGGTCATAACTTTACACTTGGAGCCATTTAAATTTAATACTTTATCACGGCAAGTTAGCTCCAAGAGGTTAGTGGTTGTTGATCTGCGTTTCATAAAACCGTGTTGACACGGTGATATGATTGATCTACAAAGGTGCTGCAAATGAGGAGTGATAACATCTTCAAAAAGTTTTGGTATAGCCGACAATTTAGAGATTCCTCTGTAATTGCTTGCACCCAGTTTGCTACCTTTTTTATGAAGAGGAATCACAAAGGACTCCTTCCATATATGAGGGAACTGTGAAGATTCCAGAGATAAGGTTTCAGTTTCAGTAGAGGCTTGGACAAGGCTTCCGCACAGAATCTGAGCACACAGCCAGGGATTTACTTACATATTTATAAATGATGGACTGAGAACCGGTAACATTTGTATAAAGTCTGGACTCTATATTTCTTGGGTGTGTGAACTCTTTATTAAACCAAGGAGGTTTAGAGTCAAAAAATGATTTAATTGCGGTATAAAACATATTAATCGTATCCGCCATTATTTTGCAGGAGTAAAGATCGGACCAATTAAAGCCAGCAATAAAATTGTTTAGCCTCCTTAAATTTGCCTTGCGAAAACAGTGAATTTGCTTTGTTGATTTCTCTGAATTTACTTTTAATACCGTACCTATGTCGATTGCATCCTCGAAAGTAGCATGATATAGATCTTCAGGTTGAGTAAGAGGTGCTAGCCTGGACAGAAACACACTTTCAGGACTTGTTACAAGACATAGAACCAACAGTCGACCAAGAGAGTTTCGAATATAATTAACTTGCGTCAAACGATAAGTCGAGCAAGTCGTCAATAAATTCATGTTGTGCTAAAGGGAGAAGCATATTCGAATTTTCTTCTGGGGACCACGTTGTGCCAGGTATATTAAAATCACCTAGAACCAGCAATTGGTCCCTGTCAGGCAGTTTATTTAAGATGGATTGGAGAGCGGACAGATGATTCTGATATTCTGAGAATTCAGAAGATGGTGGGATATACGAACACGTAATATAAACTGAGCTGTCGGAAAATGACAGCTTTACGCATAAGAATTCAGAATTACGGGACTCGTCAAAAAGTAAAAGCAAGGGTAGATCTAACTGCAATTAAGACTCCACCTTCCCGTCTGGAGGGACGGTCAAAGTTAGTTAAGTATATCCGGCTTTAACCAAGTCTCTGTGAACACTATTATATGGAAAGGAAAGGAAAGGAAAGGAAAGGAAAGGAAAAAATTTTGTTAGTTTTCTACGCAAGCCTCTAGCATTTTGATAGGAAATAGTAAGATTCGTTTTTAGTTTGTTGGAGAAGATGAAGAGGCGGATGGTGCAGGGGTTTGGCCACGTGAGGGAAGTTTAATTCCCACGGGCCCCTTTTTCCTATTTTTGATCTTAGCTTCGAACTCTTTTACCCACCCGAACATATGGTCGAAAAAAGCTCGTTTGGGACAGTTATCTTGAAAGATGATATATCCCTAGCGTAAGAGAAGTTAAATTTTTCCACTTTTATATTATCGGCTTTTGTTTTGTCTTGTATATAAGACAATACATCAGATGATGTTTGATCAGGGGAAAGCCGAGAAACGAAAATTTGTTTCTTTAGTGGAGCCACCGCGAGGGGTTTTGGCCCTGCAGATTGTATTTCTGAAGTGCCAACTTGTGCCGGTAGTCCGGACTCAATGTTCCCTTGTGTGAACTAATCGGGACAGGTGTAATTGCTATTTGAGAAACCAGTGCAGACAATTCGGAATCTTTAGCAATCCCAGGGTGGGCTCCCTCCACAGCGGATTGATCGGATTGCTCCGAATCTCTTTAGCTGCCGATCTAAACAACATATGCGGATTTGCTGCGACTGACAGCTGATCAGTTGTGGAGTCCTGTTGATCATTTGCCCGTGGTTGCGGGGCCTTATGCAGCCTGCCACCAGCGGCTTTTTTGCGCTTTGGAGATTCATCTAATAGCCACTAAACTGTGAATTAAGTGCGGAAAGAAGATCATCGGCTCGACGAAAACTATCTCTAACTACGCCAAAACCTATTCGCATAAACGATTTCATCTCGTTCGCAACCACAAGGCAAGCATCACGACGTTAATTTAGATTTTTACCCTTTGCTAGGTCAGTACTTGTTCGGCCATTAAAGCCAGCGCACTTAGTATGCACCATTCTATCTCATAGCCAACAAGTCAGTTTTGGCTGCTCAGGTTTTATAACCTGGGAGCAATTTTTATAAAAGCAGACAACATTTACTGTTTCCATAATTATCTATAATCAGACCACTGTGCACGAAAACACAAGATCAAAAACTTTCAAGCGAGCTGTTAAAAGAACAGCACGAGAGCAGTCTGCATGCTCAGAAATTTTAGATTTTATGTTTACAAGAATTATTAGAATTATTTGTACAATATAATTATTAAAAACCTCGTCTGGCTTGACAAATACAAAATGAAAATCGGAGCTAAAAAAAACACGACCGTTCGCTTTGAAGTATGAAGCGTAATTGATAATGATAGGTATTGTATCAAAGATGTGGAAGGTTTTCAGTTGACACAAAAGCCATACGATGGAATATGGGCGGCTTATAATATTAAACCATGGCTTGAGATAAGAATTCGGCATCAAATAATAAAAATACAGATAAGAATAATGATAATGAAAAACATAAGTCTAAAGTAAATGTAAAAAAGAAAACCAAGCCAAATGTAACAAATACTGAAATAAGTAACGAAAATGATTTTTTTTTTTTTTTATGCTAATTCTATTTATTAAGGTTTCAAAAGGAATCGTTCAGTAATTCCTCTGAACTTAACCTAATGTGTGATAAAGATAAATGAGACCAAGTGGTATCTTAATTATAAAGTACAAAAGAAAGAAAAATCTAGTCTAGTTATCAATTACTTAATATGTAATGTGTTATATTATCCTCCGGGTAAGGAGATCGCTGGGGTGAACCCTCTTCAGTCTTCGGAGGGAGATGGGATCAGCTAGGATAGTTGCTAGTCGGTTCGGGTGGGCCATGAGCCTGTCGGCATAACGGCTGCTATGGAAATTAATCTGATCCCCAAGAAGGGCAACTTTCAGATCTCTTTCGATAACCATGTTCGTCACGTACCAGGGGAGCCCAGATGCGTGACGTGAAGCTCTCGACTGGACCACACGGAGCCTATTAAGCTGGGATTTGGCGGCAGTTCCCCACACCTGGATGGCATAACTCCACGTTGGAGAGAGAATAGCTTTGATTAAAAGAGCCTTAGAGCTCATTTGAAGTTTGCTGGAGTGGAAGAGCCAGTCGAGCTTTTTTAGCTTCGCCAGTGACTTAGATTTGACCGATGTGATGTGGCCCTCCAGGTCAGTCTCCGATCTAGATGAACTCCTAGGTAGCAGTGTGATCTAACATTGGTGATAGGGCTTCCATTAAAGGTCAGATCTGTGCAGGTTCCGGGTCGCAGGGAAAAAGTTACACAGGCTGACTTTGAGGAGTTAATGGCCACATTCCATTTGGCAGTCCATTTTTCGATTGCATGCAGCCATTCCTGGACTGCGTAGGAGGCAGTTTGCAATGAAGGATGAGACGCCAGCATGGCAGTGTCATCGGCGTAAGTGGCCAGGAGTCGCTGAGCCGGGGGGAAATAGAATTAGCATCACCGCAAGCTCTTAAAATCTGTGAAATTTGGTGGAGGGGGCCGAATGGGCTAGCTATAGATGCACAACACTGGCCCATTCAATGGAATCGGAAATTGTTGTGGTATCCACATTGATAAAATCCGAATATGTGCAAAATCTTAAAATGCGCATCAAGACTCTGAAAAATAACAAGGTACACATTGATGACTTGATTTTCCACACGGCAAGCGGACACTCGGCTCTAGGGTTGACAACGATTATCATAATTATATTGGTCATTTATATCCGGAGGCAACGCACAAATGAGAGACGACTACTGGCCGTACATTGAAACTGATTTGCGAAAAGGAAACTAAAATTGATTCGATAAGATTCCGATATAGTAAAAAGACAAATACTGGACATTCAACCAACAATTACACCCTTATTTACAATTTTCCACGAATTTCAAATGACCATGCTAGATGGCAAAACATTTAGCGCTCTTGATGAAGCACCACCAAAAAATATGAATAATATTAGATGGGTAAAAAGCTATCCAATTGATGCAGATCTTTTGAAATATGGACTATCAACTCTGTATGCATGGATATGGTTTTTGAGTGTATCTTACATATGGCCTACAGACTGCCAATAGAGAAATGACAAGTTCGTAACGAAGACAAGGACAAGGTAGAAGCGAAAAAAATCAGAAATCCAATTGCAGCTAAGAAATCAGATAGGATTATTGGTAGACATTCATATGGCGGGCATTGGAAATACCAACAATGGGAATACGCTAGATGTTTTTTCAGTCAACCGAGTTTGGTTGCTGGCATTGCTGGAGTTTGTGAAGAACACATATACCGATTCAGTGTGATCTTAAGGGTGATGGCTAACGAACACCAAGTCAAAACAAATTTATTCAACTCATATGCAAATTAATAAATCCTATCGTCCGGTGGTCCTTTCTTATAGGTGACTCCGTTGTATAGGTGTTATGCGTGTCGTCTCCTTTGGCTGGGCGAAGACGTCTTAGGAAGATTAGGATGGAGGGCGTGACTTTGCCCCCGTGGTCTTTCGATGGCCTTTTGGCTCAACGAGAATGTTTAATTAAAACAATTGGTGTTTTACGGCCAAGTGCCGGAGTAGCTGGTCTTTATTCTTAAAGTGCAAGCTTAGAACTGAATACAAAAGAATATGAAAAGTGTGGATCTACCCTAGCTCCAATGCATCACGCCATAAACCCATGGTCGGCAAGCCGACTCAGCATTTATGCAACACAGCTTGGTACCCCGGATAAGGGGTGTCCAATTGCTGTTGCTGACCGTTCGCAGCGCAGAGCGCTGAACTCCGTTGGGGCGCGTCAGCATTGTTTATATGTGGCAACTTAGTTGTTAACTACCCCCCCCCTAAGATTTTGACCGTCCTCGGTTATATTAAGTTTATCGATGGTATGTTGTATCTCAGCGGAAGCTCGCCTACTCCTTAGTGCCAGAAAAAGGATGAGCGAACCAATCAGACCAACGTTAAGGACTACTCCAGCCACGAACCAAAGTTTGGGGGAACCCGCGGCGTCAACCTCGTCTTTGAACCCTTGGATAAAGCGCAGGTTGTCGTTGTTCATGCGGTGTAGCAGAGGCATGCTCAGTGCCGGGTCATGGCCGACGACGTTCAGTAGTGGCGATCTTGCTACGCCAGGCTGCTTGTCTATTGTTTTCCGGAAGTTTACGAACTCCGATCCGTTGATGATAGCTGATCGTTCGAATGTAACAAGATGTGTTCCTTTGACGAGTACCTCTGGGCCGCCGTCCGTGCTGATGCGGGCTGTTGCCTCGTTGATGATGACTATGCCGTCATCTATAGGCATTACTGCCCTAAGGTGGCTGGATTGCGTGTGGCATTGGGCTGTATTTCCCGCATGGAGTGAGCGGGCGCAGGTTTCGCGTCGAGACCGCTCGCAGAAGGTGCTGTGCGTGGTCTCCATGCATTCGGTGACCGAAAAGGTGTCTTCCTCGCACTCTGCTAGGATGTCTTCATCGAGTCGCAGGATTGTCTGGTAATGTGATACTGGGTATACGAGAACCTTCTTACATCTGACCTTCACCTTAGGATAGGCTATTAGTATGTGAATAATGCTGTCGGACTGAAGGACCCTAATCTTAGAGGCTTCTAATAAGCTAACTATTGGAGTGTCTTGTTCAATTAATGAGCTTAAATCGGCATGATTAAGGATTGTGGGATTTACTATGTTAGCTTTTGCCAATGTTATTGTGAGAATTAAATTTTGGATCTCTGTTGTCAGCATTCTATTTCTCGCTAGTAGTGCCTCGTACAGATGCGGGGTGTCGACCAAGTCGTTGTTTCGGGCTTTAATAATTTTGTTCACGGTGTCGGTCAGTTTGTTTATTTGTATTTGGGTTTCGGAATTTATATTAATTTGTCTGGAGTTGGAATCCACTAGCTGAGCTTCGGTCATTTTGATCTTTAGAAAATCTGAGGCGTCGGGAGTTCCCGCAACTACCTTAAGAGCCGTACCTAAGAAGTCTAGGCTTCTAGCGATACGGTGATGTATTTTTAGAACGGACAACAAGTTTATAAGGTGATCTGTATCGACGTCTAACAACTTTCGCATATGCGACTGTGGAAAGGAAGCGGACAATTTCTTTGTTTCATCTACCATGTAAATATAATCAGACAGGTTGCTCGAATGTCTCAGGCAATTACGATGCTCAAACACCAGTACATCTCCGTCTACGACGGGAATGTAGTTGGCGTGGGAAAAGTCGGTAATCCGAGCACTTGCCACTGCCAGGGTGATGAGTGTTATGAGGGCGAACCTGCAAACCAAACGTAGAATAAGACCACGGCATATTAGCTTAAATCAGGCCTACTACTGGAAATTTATATAAATTTGCCTCCTCGCTCTCTAAGTTTAGTTGCTGCTATTTAAAGACGAATAAAAAAACATAAGGAATATCTTAAAGCTAACTAAAAGTGGGGGGACCTATTTTAGGTTGTCCTTATGGACCACCCTCCCCTTAATAAGAACAGACGTTCCTAGGTCTGCCTGCACTGTTTGTTCTGTGCACAATGGTGTCAGTTTGTTTCCAAGCCTTTTATTGTTTTTGACAAAAACCTCGTCTCCTACCTCAAAAACACGGTTTTGTCTAGCTGGGTTGCATCTTTCGATGTTGTTCTTCTGGGCCTTTATCAGCTTGTCTCTAACGCCTAGGCAGCGATCATCGGAACCCGAGTGGAGGATCTCGACCGGTTTCTCCTGAGTGACAGAATGTAGGGTCTTATTGTACTCTACCGTTGCCCTTAAGATTAACTCTGTCGTATCGCTGATTTTCTTGTCTAGTTTAAGACACCTGGCGATTTCTGTCAAGGTGCTGTGGAACCTTTCCACTTGACCGTTTGACGAGCTGTGCAGAGGGGCCGCGTTCACAATGTCAATGTGGTAGCTATTCTTAAGTAGCGAGGTGACGGTTTCAGAGTTAAAGGCGGCTTCATTGTCGCAATATATTGTTCGGATTTTTGGGAACACATTTACGAGTTGAAGCAGGGGCCCCGTGACGTCCACTATTGTTCTGGACAGCACTGGTTGCACTATTGCAAACTTTGAGAATTTGTCAACGCATGTTAAGAATTGCTTCTTATCGGTTGAGAAAATATCAATGTGCAACATTTCGCCGGTATAGCTAGGTATGGGTGTCTCTCCGAGCTCCTGTTTTCTAGGGTGCCTGTCATATTTGGCCTTGGTGCATATTCTGCAATTTGCGACCACTTCCTTTGCCAGGCTGCTCATTTTGGGGAAATAATAGTCGCGCAGTACTTGCTTGGTATTTTCCTGAGCCGCCCTGTGTGCACGATTGTGTTCTGTCGTGATAATTTCCAACTGCTCATTTCTATTGGTAACGTCTATCACCATATTCTTACAGTATCGAAACTGCGTAGCCGGGAAATGAGAAATTAAATCGTGTTGAAAACTTGCCAGGGTGGGCAGATCGCAGTGTATCGCATTCACGACTTCGGGGTTTACTACCTCCTTCAGCGTTTCTAAAATGGTGCTTTTGTCGGTAAAATTGATTAAGTGGCGAGTTTTACTACGAAACAATACCAAGCTTCGCTTCAGACGGAAACGTGCTTCTTCTATAACAATCTGATTTCTGAAGCAGTTCACCGGTTGGTCTGTCGTTTCGACCGTGTATGTCAATGACAGTTCGCTGTGAATAGTCGCAGCGTCTGACTGAGGCTCATTTTGTAGGGCATTGATGTTCTGCCTAGAAAGAGCGTCAGCCACATGGTTGTCTTTACCCGGTTTGTAGTGGATTTTTGCGTTATGGTCATCAATGTACGCTTTCCATCTTTTTATCTTCGGGTTTGGGTTCCGATCGGACACCGCGAATGTCAACGGCTGATGGTCCGTATAAATATTTATATCGCGAGTGCCGTAGAGGTAGTGCTGTAACTTGCCTAAGGCCCACACTATGGCCAACAATTCTCTTTCATTTGTGGCGTAGTGTGACTCGCTTTCTTTTAGGGTCCTGGAGATCATAGTGATGGGTCTTTTATCTTGCGATAAAACCGCACCAATACCGTTAGCAGAAGCATCCGTCGTTAGATCGAATGGCTTCCTAAAATCGGGGTATCTGAGAATTACATCTTCAGAAGCCAAGACGTTTCTCAGCCTCTCAAATGCATCTCTCTGCAAATCACCGAACTCGATAGGAGCTTTCTTGGACATGTGTTTGCTGATAGAGCCGTTTACTCCTTTCAGCAAGTCCGTCAAGGGCCTCGCGATCGCCGCAAAGTCCTTCACGAAGCAACGGTAATAACTAGCCAAACCCAGAAACGACCTTAGCTCATACAAATTTGTAGGCTCTGGGTATTCCTTTATGGCCTTTACCTTTTCTGGGTCGGTTTTTGCACCTCCATTGGTAACAATGAACCCCAGATATTCAACACTCTGCTTAAAGAAGTGTGTCTTTTCGCTGGATACCTTCATGTTGGCATTGCACAGGCTTTTTAAAACCCAATCTATATGCTTGACGTGGTCATTTTCGTTTTCGGAAAAAATAATGACGTCGTCTACGTAAACATAGCACGATTTGCCAATTTGCTCTCGTAGGACGTCGTCGATCGCTCTTTGGAAGATGCTTCCCGCATTCTTCAATCCGAACGGTAACCGACAAAACTCATACTTTCCGCCGTTTACCGAAAAGGAGGTCTTTTCACGGTCATGTTCGGCCAAGTATATCTGGTGGTAACCGGACTTTAGATCTAACGTCGTAAAGTACTTAGCTTTTCCTAAGTTCGCCAGTATCATGGGGATGTTTGGCATTGGGTACTTATCAGCGATGGTCTTTTCGTTAAGTTTCCTAAAGTCTATAACCAAACGCTTATTTTTGTTCCCCAATTCATCGTGGCCTTTTTTGTCCACAACCCAAGTTGGGTTGTTGTACGGCGACTTTGAAGTTCTAATGATGCCTTTCTGCAGTAAGTCTGCGATTTCTCGCTTGACGAACTCAGACACGCCCATGGGATGCGGGTATAGCTTGGAGTATACCGGCTTATCATCTGTAGTGCGAATTGTGGCAACAACAGAGGTGTTAAACGGAAGTGCCTCGTCAGAGGCTGAAAACGCCTTAGATCTGCTTTCGATCATACCTCTAAATTGCGTCTTTACAGGCTCTGGTACGGCGATGTCATTTACGTTAGTAAAATTAACATTATCGCAATTATGATGCTGAAGCTTCTCAGAAACAGAACCATAATTTATCGTACCTTTCTTTGCGTCGAGTTTTGCTCCCACCTGAGCTAGGAGGTCAAACCCTACAATACCATCGAATGGTGACAGTGCGTCCAAAAGGAAGAACGCAGATGTTTTTCCAAAAATATTCATTAAACATTTTTGGTGAACCCTGTTAGAGCCATGAATGGAACTAACCGTGAAAGGGGAATCGACGGGCACCACATGTTTAAGCTCCTTTACGGGCTTGATGTAGTTTTTTGCCGCCCCTGTGTCGATTAAAATTTTTAGTTGCCTCCCTTGCAGCTGTCGTTCAATGAACGGCAGTCGGGAGCGTTCCCTAAAAAATTGATCTGATCATTTTCGTCAGACTCGTCATCTATCTCGGTAATGGCCGCTGCGGCCGCGCCATCATATTCGCTGTCATTTTTATCGTCAGCCTGTTGCATGGTGTTCTGCAATCTCTGACGCCTCTGACCTGTCAAGCGTGCGGAACCGAATCTTTTCTGGCCCCGAGCACTCTCGGCCTTGGCGTTTGTAGGCTGACCGCTTCCAAACGAGATCGGTTGCCTACGTTGGATTACAGTGGAGCCTAACTCCATAGGCTCAGGTGACTGATTCCGAGAGGAGTTATTACTTTGGGCAGAATTATTTTGCTTACCCTGCTTCTTGTAAAAATGGGGGTTTCTGCCTTGGCTATCCTCGGCCCTGCTGTATCTTCCCTGCGGCTCCCTTGAGCGGTTCCGATCTTTTCGGTGCTCATAAGTGCTTGCCTTGTCCTCTAAAGCCCTCGCATATGTGGCGGCAAAATTAGTGCGCTCTATGGTAGCCTCGGATTCCCTAGCCAAGGCTAAAGCTGAGGGCAAATCCTTGGGCTGCGCCGGCAAGACTATGGCCCTCAAGGGCTTCCTAAGACCGGCAATGAACGCGTGGAGAGCATCCTCTCTAACTTCATTGTTAAACAGAATAGCACTACCCGGTTCGTGAGTCATAACGATCTTGTTTGTTATTAACGTCAATCGTTTTTCTACCTCGTCATAATACTGCATTAGGCTAAGGTCTCCTTGCCTAACTGTTTCAAGTCCCTGCCGAAGTACACGCAGCGACGTTTTGTCCGCGTAGGTGCAATCTAGTCGAGCAATAATAGCATCGAAATTTAAGACTGTGTTATGGGCAACTAGTAGCCCTCTCGCTGACCCCCTAATTTTGTTTCTGATAATCGAGACGGCCTGATAATGCGCCTCGCTACCCTCATATCGTTTGAAGATTTCGTACGCGTCTACGGCTGACTGCCGCCATGACACATAGTCGTCCTGCTCCCCCGAAAAATCTGGCAATGTCTTCACAATGTCCAGCTTGACTCCGCATGGTATGTTAGGGTCTGGTTGTATTTTCTGGTATGCCTCTATTTGTGGTGCTTCTACACGCAAGCTCTGCATTTGTTTTTTAACTTCATCTAACTGTGCCTGGAACCTTTGATTTAGTCTGCTTTCCTGTTCGGCCAAAGCCTGGTTAACAGCTCCAGCTATAATAGCTTGTAGCTGTGCGGCGTCCATGGCTGCAGGGCTATCTGTAGTATTCGGACAAAAACCTACTGATTCTAAATCAAACTCGTCGTCACTATCGCGCTCGACTTTAATGTCTCTATATGCCGCCCAACTCATTTACCATTGGTTGACACCTCGCACATATATTTCACTATCTAAGTGCGCGAGAAATGGAAATCGACAAAATTTTCTTTCAAAAGAACAGGCTTGCGCAAAGGAATAATTTATTTACTATTTATTATTTATTATTTATTCCTTTGGGCAGCAATAGCTCACAGTAACTTGGGGTATGCAACGGTAAATAACACTTTGGAAAAAGTATGCAACGGAAATTCAACTTCCTAAAAGCACGCAACAAATTGTTAGCTTTCTATTTTTTATTTATTTAATAATCGAAGACTGCCGAATTAAATTCACTCATTGAACTTACATATTTTCCTCTCTTAACTACCCTGTTAAGATACTCTAGGTCCGTAATAAACGCTGGGCGCCAATTAATAAATCCTATCGTCCGGTGGTCCTTTCTTATAGGTGACTCCGTTGTATAGGTGTTATGCGTGTCGTCTCCTTTGGCTGGGCGAAGACGTCTTAGGAAGATTAGGATGGAGGGCGTGACTTTGCCCCCGTGGTCTTTCGATGGCCTTTTGGCTCAACGAGAATGTTTAATTAAAACAATTGGTGTTTTACGGCCAAGTGCCGGAGTAGCTGGTCTTTATTCTTAAAGTGCAAGCTTAGAACTGAATACAAAAGAATATGAAAAGTGTGGATCTACCCTAGCTCCAATGCATCACGCCATAAACCCATGGTCGGCAAGCCGACTCAGCATTTATGCAACACAGCTTGGTACCCCGGATAAGGGGTGTCCAATTGCTGTTGCTGACCGTTCGCAGCGCAGAGCGCTGAACTCCGTTGGGGCGCGTCAGCATTGTTTATATGTGGCAACTTAGTTGTTAACTTGCAAACGAAACAGCTGAAATTTTTGTAGAAAAATATCCTTGGTTTTATATGCCTTCATCTGTGCACAAAATTTTAATAAACGGAGCTGACATCATCAACAGTGTTGCACTTCCTATTGGTATAATGTCTGAAGAAGCTGTGAGGAGTCTTAAAACTCGCCACAAATCTGGATGCAGGGGAGCGGCCTTAGCAACAGCGTAGACGGCTGCAATGCAACAATAGTCAAGGGCGATCAGGTCAAACAGTAATTAATGGAATTTGGACCCCGGCAAAGCGGAGAAGCCGTGAACTAACGGTACCGCGCTGGACCTTGCACTCGAGCAGGCCAAGGGCACGGAGTTCGAACGGTAACGGTGCGGACCTTGGACATGCTCAAAGAGGACGCACCGTGAACTAACGGTACATTAGTTGGACCTTGTACCCGAGCGGGTCTGGTGCAAAAGGAGAAGTGACGGGATCTCCGCGACCTATAAAGGGACGGCGCAAGTGCAGCTCGAGGCAGTCAGTCACAACACGTGAGGAGCCGTACGTACGCGAGGATAGTCGAGGAGAGTACCGGTGCGAGTCGCGCCGTTGAAGGAATCAGTGTCCGAACGTGCGAAGAAGGAGATCGTGAGTGATAACGCGCAGAGAAGTTGGTGAAGAGCAAACTGTGGAATTGTCGGGCAGCAAGAGTCCCGCAGTACACGAAAGGACGAGCAGTGCAAGTGGAGAGTGATCCTTGGAGTGGAGGACCTGGCGTGTTTGAAAGGATCAGTGGAATCAGAGGTGGTCCCAGGCCGAGCGTTGCCTCAATCCGTGGACTATACACCCTGCCCCATAACATCCTAAACCCAGCCGGCAGGTGGTCCTTCGGAGGAAACGAAAAGGACCTGGCGTGTTCGAAAGGGTCAGTGGTCGGCAAAAGTATTCACAGGCTAAGCGTTGCCTCTACACGTGGACGATACACCCTGCCCCATAACATCCTAAATGCGTTCCAGCCGGCAGGTGGTCCTTCGGAGGAAACGACAAGGACCTGGCGTGTTCGAAAGGGTCAGTGAAGTCCGTGGTCGGCAAAGGTGGTCCCTAGGCCGAGCGTTGCCACGCCCGTGGACGATACACCCTGCCCCATAACATCCTAATCCCGGCCGGGCCGATACGTGGTCCGTTGTCAAGGAGTACACAGGACAACCAAGGCAAGGCGTTGCAGAAGAAACGCCGCAGGAGCAGCGAGATCACCAGAGGAGTCAGCCGTAAAACAGACTAATAAATCGACTATATTAAGAACCATCTGATTTTCCCTGGTGTTCGGGACAAACGCACAAACTCTCTGAGCTGGCTGTTGCAATTCGTAGCGAGCAGAAATACAAAGTCCTTGAAGCCAAGAACAAAGATTTCAGAAACACTCAAGTAAACCATTCCCGTAAGGACAAAAGGAGTAATACCATGGAGGGTGTTATGAAGGGGTTACTTGTTTCATCGGATCCGTATATAACGGCTATGTCGAAAACTTCTAACACTAGTTGCAAAGAATTCAATTTTGATAAAACCGTCGCTGGACTTTTGATTAATTTCGAAAACAAATTAAATAAATCAGATTCGTCAGATTCATCCGATTCCGAATAATTACGGATGAGAAATAATAATACATTTATCAAAAGTCCAAAATATAAATATAGAGTCAAATCTGTTTTTGTTTATTTGAGTTATTACTAAGGTTCCGCTAGCTGGGCAGCCTGGCCCACTGTGCGTTTGTTGGATTAGGAGTCTTTCAGGGCAACCTCCCTTGACTTCCGTATATTATTTAGCAATTCCGAAGGCGTCGACCGCCACAAAAATATCAAAACATTTTTTAATATGGGTAAATAAAATTGCTATGTGTCTATGTCTCTAGAATCTATATGCTTAATCTGAACTCTAGCTTTTATACGACCTGAGATCTCTACGTTCATACTTTGGACTTTATATACTTTATATGTATGTGTCGGCGCATACTTTTGTAAGCTGGTGGATGTGCTAGAATATTTCACAGGAATAATAATTCTATCAGTTCGGGGAAATCATTGGTATGTCATCATATTGTATTGCGTGTTAGAATATTCCAGAAGTACAGTAATTTCATCATTTCGGGGAAATCATTGTTGCATACTGCGTTGCTATTGGTCGGCTGTATTTTTGCAGCTTTGGCATCTCCCGTTACAGCGCGCGGCGGCAGCGTGTGGTCGCTGTCGCCGAGTGTGGTTCGAAGGATAGCACGGAGAAGAAGTGAGTGACACAAATTAATTGTGTGTAGATCTTCGGTGCGTTCGAAACTCGCTGCGTGAAATGGATAATAATAATTGTGCTCCGACATCAGAAGTGGGATCTGGCTCGCTGCCTAACACCATAGATGGGCCGTGGCGCGTTTTAATGGAAATGCAAAATAAAAACTTGATCGAACTTGTTAAAGCAATACAATCAACGGCATCCGAAACAACAAACAAAAATACTGTGGTTTTACCGAAATTCAACGCGGACCTTGATGGCGCAGACGCAACGGCGTGGTGCTCTACGGCAAATATCATCTTGGCTGAATCAACTATAAAAGGACAAAGGCACTCATCAAGTGAAAAGGTTGGAGCTATGCGAGGTTGTCGAACCCAAGGGAGAGATGATTCATCAAGGCGAGACATTTTCAACAACGTTTGACTCTGGAGCGGAATGTTCTTTAATTAAACAAAAGCTAAGTAGCAAATTAGTTGGTAAAAGAATTAACAATGTAGTGATGTTAAAAGGTATTGGCTATGGTAGTATTTGTAGCACATTGCAGATACTTAGTAACGTAATAATTAACAATCATTGTATTGAAATATTGTTTCATGTCTTGGATGACATATATTTGAAAAACGACATAATTATTGGTCGTGAAGTATTGTTTCCAGAATTTAATGTTATAATATCACCTGGTAAATTTGAAATTGTCAGAGCAAAAACTGTAAACTATTGTTCTAATGATGAGAAATTTTCTGAGTTAAATACTGATCTTGTTGGGGAAGACAGAGATAGACTAAAAAGCTTAGTGGAAAAATACTCAAAATCTTTTATTACCGGAATTCCATTGACCAGAGTTAGCTCGGGGGAAATGAAAATTAAATTAGTTGACCCAAAAAGAACTGTTCAAAGACGACCATATGAAAGGGAATTAGTGCGAGACAAAATTAATGAATTATTAGAGTGTAACATTATAAAACCAAGCTGTTCACCTTTTGCAAGTCCCATAATGTTAGTCAACAAAAAGGACGGCTCTCATCGTTTGTGTGTTGGTTATAGAGAATTAAATTCTAATACGGTATCAGACAGATACCCCTTGCCCCTTATATCAGACCAAATAGCGAGACTTCATGGAGCGAAATATTTTTCATGTCTGGACATGGCAAGTGGATACTATCAAATTCCATTACACCCAGATTCAGTAGAGTGTACAGCTTTTGTCACCCCAGATGGACAATATGAATTCTTGGCAATGCCGTTTGGGCTCAGAAATGCTCCATCTGTTTTCCAGCGTACAGTGATGCAAGCTCTCGTCTCGTTTATATGGACGATGTAATGGTGGCTGCTTCAACGAAAAGTGAAGCTTTAGAAAGGTTGCAGATTACTCTTGATTGTCTCACAAAAGCTGGATTTTCTTTCAATATAAACAAATGTTCTTTTTTAAAGTCAAAGGTTCAATATTTGGGATACGAAGTGAGTGCAGGTGAAATCCGGCCAAATTCGCTTAAAATTACAGCGTTAACTGCTTTACCACCTCCTCAGTCGGTCCCTGCTTTGCGACAATTTATAGGATTAGCGTCTTACTTTCGACAATTTATGCAAGGATTTTCTTGTTTTATGAAGCCGTTATATCTTTTGACTTCAGAAAGGAATGAATTTATTTGGAAGCCAGAGCATGAAGAAATAAGACAAAAGGTTATTTCTATTCTTACCCAGAAGCCAGTTTTAGTCATTTTTGATCCACAGCATCCCATCGAGTTGCATACAGATGCAGTTCTCGTGGATACGGTGCCATCTTATTACACAAAATTAACAACAAGCCTCATGTCGTTGAATATTTTAGTAAGGCAGCTTCTCCGGCTGAGTCACGTTACCACTCATATGAACTGGAGACTCTTGCTGTTGTTTTAGCAATGAAACATTTCCGCCATTATTTACTGGGTAGAAACTTTGTTGTCTTTACTGACTGTAACTCTCTTAAGGCCTCAAGGACAAAACAAGACCTATCTCCTAGAGTACAGAGATGGTGGTTTTATTTACAATCATTTACATTTGATTTACAATATAGGGAAGGCGAACGAATGGCGCATGTTGACTTCTTTTCAAGAAATGTGCCTTCAGCTGATTTGAGTATTACAACTCCCAAAGTTCTTGAAAAACGAATTAAGTTGGCTGAAATATCAAGTAATTGGCTTTTGGCTGAACAGCGTCAAGATATCGAAATAGTAAATATTGTAAATAAATTGAAAGACAATTCCCTGGCTGAGGACGTTGCAAAAACTTATGAGTTAAGAGGAGGAATATTATATCGAAAAATTCAGCGAAATGGTAGAACTCGATCGTTATCAATTGTTCCCAAGGTATTTAGATGGTCTGTTATAAACCAAATTCATGAGTCAATCATGCACTTGGGATGGGAGAAGACGTTAGACAAGGCCTATGACTATTACTGGTTCGATAACATGTCTAAATATATTCGAAAATTCGTTGAAAACTGCATTACGTGTAAAATGTCAAAGACCTCCTCGGGCAAAATTCAAGCTAGCCTTCATCCAATACCAAAAGTAAATATCCCTTGGCACACTGTTCACATCGACATAACTGGAAAGTTAAGCGGCAAGTCTGATCAGAAAGAGTATATCATCGTTCAAGTGGATGCCTTTACTAAATTTGTTTATTTAACTCACACGCATAAAATTGACGCAGAGAATTGCGTAAGTGCAGTGACGTCGGCTATATCTCTGTTTGGAGTACCAAATCGCATTATTGCAGATCAGGGTAGGTGTTTTGCCAGCAGTAGATTTAGTGATTTCTGTGAGCAACAGAAAATAAATTTGCACTTGATTGCGACTGGTGCAAGTAGAGCAAATGGTCAAGTAGAACGCATTATGAGCACCTTAAAAAACTTACTAACCGCAGTCGAGACTAGCAGTCGCTCTTGGCAAGACGCATTAGGTGAGGTTCAGTTAGCATTAAACTGTACTGTTAGTCGAGTGACAAAGGCAAGCCCTTTAGAATTGTTTATTGGCAAAGTTGCTCGGCCGTTGGGGTTGGTTCCACCTTGCGATGAGGTAGATGAGGTTGATCTAGAAGAAGTAAGAGCACGTGCAGTTCAGAGTATTTCAGCTGCAGCAGCATATAACAAGGCGCAATTTGATAAAAACAAAGCTAAAGTTGATAGATGTCAAGTCGGAGATTTTGTATTGTTAAAGAATGAGGAGAGGCATCAAACAAAATTAAGCCCGAAGTTCAGAGGGCCTTATCAAATAACTGAATTGTTAGACGGAGACAGGTATATGCTCAGGTCACTGACAAACAATAGAAAATATAAATATGCTCACGATGACATAAGGAACATGCCAAATTGGCAAGTACAAGCAGAATTTGAAAATTGTAACGAAGCTGTTGAAAGAGACAGTAGTGAAATTGTTGAAGCTGTTGAAAGAGACAGTAGCGAAATTGTTGAAGCTGTTGAAAGAGACAGTAGCGAAATTGTTGAAGCTGTTGAAAGAGACAGTAGCGAAATTGTTGAAGCTGTTGAAAGAGACAGTAGTGAAATTGTTGAAGCTGTTGAAAGAGACAGTAGCGAAATTGTTGAAGCTGTTGAAAGAGACAGTAGCGAAATTGTTGAAGCTGTTGAAAGAGACAGTAGCGAAATTGTTGAAGCTGTTGAAAGAGACAGTAGCGAAATTGTTGAAGCTGTTGAAAGAGACAGTATGGATGCCTGAAGGGCTAATAATGCAATTTTTAAGTATAATGTAAGCACAAGTGCAAGGCAAATGTCTTGATCATGGCGTGTTGCGCATTACATATGAATAAGAAGAAAATGAATTATGTTAAAGAAAAGACATTTTTATTGGAAATTTAAATTTGGAAATTTGATAAGTCAATTGGCTAATATTTTTTTAATGATGTAAAAATAGTTTTACAATAAAATTATAGAGAAGGAATCATTTTGGTAATATTTCACGAGGACGTGTAAAGGTCAGGATGGCCATGTCGGCGCATACTTTTGTAAGCTGGTGGATGTGCTAGAATATTTCACAGGAATAATAATTCTATCAGTTCGGGGAAATCATTGGTATGTCATCATATTGTATTGCGTGTTAGAATATTCCAGAAGTACAGTAATTTCATCATTTCGGGGAAATCATTGTTGCATACTGCGTTGCTATTGGTCGGCTGTATTTTTGCAGCTTTGGCATCTCCCGTTACAGCGCGCGGCGGCAGCGTGTGGTCGCTGTCGCCGAGTGTGGTTCGAAGGATAGCACGGAGAAGAAGTGAGTGACACAAATTAATTGTGTGTAGATCTTCGGTGCGTTCGAAACTCGCTGCGCGAAATGGATAATAATAATTGTGCTCCGACATATGTATATGTCGAAGAGTCATGACGCCCTTCTTCACCTTTTCACTATTCTCGTTGTCTGCGCAACGTTTTCTGGCGCGCGAGCGAGGCATGTCTATTCTGCTCAATGATCGATCACTGACTGACTAAATCTCTCTACACAAAAATAGAATTATGCGTAGTTCTTAACTCTACACGCATTTTGGAGACCCGCTCCAGTCCACATACATCAATACTAATGCGCACCGCATTTTTCTGTACGCTTCCGTTATTCCGGCAGACATCTACTTCCCCCCGCTCCTACCCGCGACCAGACTACGTTCGGCAGAAACTCTAACGGTTCTCTGCCGCAAAAGAATAGAAAAGGCGCCTACATGGCGCGTTCCAAGCAGAAACGCGCAATTACTAGAAATGTCTTTACATTTAAAAGATCTGCGACATATAAATTATGAAGTTCCGTTATTCCAGCGTTGAACCAGAGACTTCTCTCCTGGCCGGTAGCGGTGATTGGACGTCTTGCGTCAGAGTCTGATTATGGGGTTCCGTTATTCCAGCGTTGATCCAGAGACTTCTCTCCTGGCCGGTAGCGGTGGTTGGACGTCTTGCGTCAGAGTCTTCTCCTGAAGATTACGTTGGAGGGCTTGACTTCGCCCCCTTAGGTGTATTGACTAGCCTTGTGGCGTAGCAATTTAGATAATTAATACAATTGTTTATTACGGCTTCAAGCCGGAGCACGTTCTGGTTTATTCGAATGCAAAACTGAGACTAAAGAGATAACAAAACGTACAGCTAAGTTTACCCTAACGGCAAATGCATCGCGCCAACCAGACGAGTCAAAGCCGACTCAGCATTCCCTGCAGCGCTAAGCAACACTCCGAACAAGAAGTGTCAGCCTTCCGTTGCCGGACGTTCTTTGCGCAGAGCGCTGAACTCAATTCTGGCGCGTCAGCATTCTATACATAGAGCTACTTAGTTGCTATGAATTATTATGTTAATAATAAAAAATACCTCCTCCGACTTTATGGTGAGACTTCACCTCTTTCCCTAGAAAAACGGTAATGCTTGTTGATTGTGTACGTAACTTCGGAGGATAGGATCTCTGACTTTAACCCAATCTCTGTAAACACAATTAAATTGGATGAAAAATAGAATTTAGTTAGCTTGGTACGAAAACCTTTTCCATTTCGATGGAAATAACATCGCTAGATGTTGGTTTTTGGAGTAAGAAAGATTTATTTATTTAGCTTGGACAGTGATCATTAAAGGTGAATAGTCTATAGCGCAAGAAAACTTAAACTTGTCTACCTGCGTGCTTTTTTTTCTTGTATATAGGACAATATACAAATACTTGATCACGGAAAAGCCGGGACGCGTTTTTGGCGTATCACCACCAAGAGGGTAGACAGAACTCTGAACTGCATGTTGTATATATTGACCCAATTTTGTGTGACTGAGGTAAATTGGGACAGTAAACTATTTCTGAAAGATTAAAGTTTTGGTTGTGAAACCAGCGCATAATAAAAAAAAATACCGCACCGAGATAAGAAATCGGATCGTGATCACTCTAAGCGGAATGACACCAGAGCGAACGGTTAGCTTAAATATACCGTTATTTGTGTGACTGCATTCTATGACAAAAATAATCGA
The DNA here is from genome assembly GCF_004382195.2 of Drosophila sechellia. Lineage (NCBI taxonomy): Eukaryota > Metazoa > Arthropoda > Insecta > Diptera > Drosophilidae > Drosophila > Drosophila sechellia. The sequence goes on along the minus strand of NC_045949.1, from coordinate 22,537,849 downwards.
TACAAAAACTTAACCGTGGCGTTGAATTCGATCGTTATTAACCATACGAACTAGCGGGGCAAATCTTCGTCCTCCTTTATCGGTATGATGGCTAGGACGAGCCCAAGGAGGGCTTAGGTCAGTGTTCCTCAGGTCCGGAAGGAGGGTGGCTCGCTTAGCCATGGCGATGCTGGCCTGAGACTCGCATGATGTTGCTTCTTATGCGGTGCAGTACATTCTTAGTATCGTACCACAGCACGCAACTGCTGATGGGCACAGCGTGCGCTTGTTTTACGGTGTCCACCGGTCTTGCTGCCTGGAGTTCCATTCTTGAAATCGATATCGACTTTATCGGAGTTTATTTCGTATTAAAACACATGAAACATGCTTTCACGTCACCAACACTATGTTGCCCTCCAGTAGGCAACTGCTGCGAACGTCGACTAGCTCCGCAAAGATGTGCATCCCTCATCAACAATTTCGCAGTAACCTTGTAGTAGCTGAAGAATCCGGGTCAAAGGTTGACATAACGGGGCTCAGGAATCAGGAATCTGCTGAATTTAAAGTCATCCATCGTCGGCTGCTAGTACATGCCTGGCATTTTCTTATCGGTATCAGTTCACTCAACATAGCTTCCTTCTCATCTGCGAGGCCATCGACAGTCAGTCAGATAGCTTTTACGTGATCCGTGGAGCATGGCGAACAAGCTGATGCATACAGATCTGGGTCTCGCTGGCTGTCCCCGTTTCCCCAAAGGATCATCTGGGCGCAACTATTCCCGTGATGTATAAACACCTGATGAAACAGCTCCTTAATAGCAAGCGGAGGCAATCACTAGACCTTATCACTAGCTGGAGTGCTTCCTTGACGGAGTAATTTATAATTTCCTTGTATGTCGTAGCAAAACTCATTTTTTGTTTAATGTGTGAAGTTGACCTCCGTCTGCATCTACGCAGCTTAGATTTAGATTTGGGTTTGCCCTTTCGTCATTGCTACACTCATCATTCCGATACAGTCTTATCCTCCTCCCTCTCAGCATCTTGGCTCACTCTGGCTTATATCCTTTGGTTGACGTAACTCATTTCACCTGCGCCCAGCACCCTGTCTTCCATTGACCCCTACATGCATGCAGTGTCCTGTTGCGGTCGTTTATTTGATCTCTCCGTGGCCCACCGTGGCGGCTGGGTGTGTTCGTCGTGCAGAAGGTAGTGATGTCCTCTCTGACATCCATAAACATTGCAGCTTCCTTTCCTACAGAGCACATAATATAGATCCGATGTTTCTTTGCAAAGTTAATTAGAGCAGTTAAAGAAGTATGTGTGTAGAAGTAGAAGTGTAGAAGAAGTATACACTCTGTACAGTCCTTAACCGGATGCTGCCCTTCACATATTTGCTCGGGTCGGCCAGCCTCGGAATCCGGTTTACAAATCGGTGTACTTTCACGGCCAACGCGTTAGGGAAAACCTCCACGTCTGCCGAGGAAAACTATGCGCAAATGCCGGAGTACTCGCAGGTGTCAGCTACACAGGCGGCTTAAGTAATGCGCATAAGCCCGATTCCACATAGACGGCACAGTCGCGGCTAGCACCGCTAAGAAACTCTATGAAAATGCGCGGAGTACTTCCTCCGCCTGCGTGTCTTTTTTGAAAGCGTCCTGCTTTAGTGTGAGCGTCGCTCGCTTTTTGGTTTTCTAAAAATCCCTCTGATCGATTTCGTTGCGCGAATTTATATTTTTGGTATGCCCAAATGGAACACTTAATAATACAGTGTGTTGATACGAATATATATGTATGTATGTATAACGAGATTTGCTCACAACTGGATCACGAGATCAATTAGTTCAACGTTTGATGACCCACGAAAAGTCTGACGAAATCGAGTTTTGTGTTTCTTTCGCGAATGAAGATACTGACGAAATGCCGGTGGTAGCACAACTTCAGGCCGAGATGAGCCAACTTCGTGAGAAGATGGCAAATGTAACGCAAGGTGCACAGGCGGCTGCAGCCAACGTAATACCTGTACCACCGAGTCCAACAGATTAAATCGTACACACTAGCACCATTACACGACATACATTGGTCAAGGAAATCGCTAATACCCTGCCAGAGTATGATCCAACGGATGAGAATGGTATCTCTGTGGATCAATTTATTGATCGCATTAATCGAGTGATAGATGCCTATCATTGGGACGAAAAACTTCTCTTGCTTGCCATTTATACTGGACTAAAGGGCGCTGCCAGAATGTGGCTAGATGCGTCTCCAGTTTTACACACCACCTGGAGCGAATTTTGGAATGCTATTAGAGATAAGTTCGGTTCGACACCCGACGAAGCCGAGATTCACTACATAATGTCAAATGCTGTTCGCGGACAGAAGGAAACTATCAAGGAGTACTGATTTCGCATGTCAGCCCTTGGAAATCGTTACAATTTAAGCGAGTCTGCTATTACTCGATATGCCCGAACTGGGTTAAAGCACCGAGAGCTACAACAGAGCATTGTGACCACATAATTTGCAACGATAAAACAGATGCGTGACGTCATTGACGAGTATTTTGTCAACCGAGGTAGGCTTCAACTGCCAAAATACGATCCAGTATCGAAGAACGCTGAACCGAAATCTAAACAACACGAGTCTGCAACAGCAAACGATAAATTAAAATGCTTAAATTGCGGCAAACCAGGTCATCGAACAAATGCCCACAACCACCGAAACGACACCGATGTACTACGTGTAATAAAGTTTTTTTTTTTTTTTTTTTTTTTTTTTTTTATGCTAATTCTATTTATTAAGGTATCAAAAGGAATCGTTCAGTAATGCCTCTGAACTTAACCTAATGTGTGATAAAGATAAATGAGACCAAGTGGTATCTTAATTATAAAGTACAAAAGAAAGAAAAATCTAGTCTAGTTATCAATTACTTAATATGTAATGTGTTATATTATCCTCCGGGTAAGGAGATCGCTGGGGTGAACCCTCTTCAGTCTTCGGAGGGAGATGGGATCAGCTAGGATAGTTGCTAGTCGGTTCGGGTGGGCCATGAGCCTGTCGGCATAACGGCTGCTATGGAAATTAATCTGATCCCCAAGAAGGGCAACTTTCAGATCTCTTTCGATAACCATGTTCGTCACGTACCAGGGGAGCCCAGATGCGTGACGTGCAGCTCTCGACTGGACCACACGGAGCCTATTAAGCTGGGATTTGGCGGCAGTTCCCCACACCTGGATGGCATAACTCCACGTTGGAGAGAGAATAGCTTTGATTAAAAGAGCCTTAGAGCTCATTTGAAGTTTGCTGGAGTGGAAGAGCCAGTCGAGCTTTTTTAGCTTCGCCAGTGACTTAGATTTGACCGATGTGATGTGGCCCTCCAGGTCAGTCTCCGATCTAGATGAACTCCTAGGTAGCAGTGTGATCTAACATTGGTGATAGGGCTTCCATTAAAGGTCAGATCTGTGCAGGTTCCGGGTCGCAGGGAAAAAGTTACACAGGCTGACTTTGAGGAGTTAATGGCCACATTCCATTTGGCAGTCCATTTTTCGATTGCATGCAGCCATTCCTGGACTGCGTAGGAGGCAGTTTGCAATGAAGGATGAGACGCCAGCATGGCAGTGTCATCGGCGTAAGTGGCCAGGAGTCGCTGAGCCGGGGGGAAATAGAATTAGCATCACCGCAAGCTCTTAAAATCTGTGAAATTTGGTGGAGGGGGCCGAATGGGCTAGCTATAGATGCACAACACTGGCCCATTCAAATGGAATCGGAAATTGTTGTGGTATCCACATTGATAAAATCCGAATATCTGCAAAATCTTAAAATGCGCATCAAGACTCTGAAAAATAACAAGGTACACATTGATGACTTGATTTTCCACACGGCAAGCGGACACTCGGCTCTAGGGTTGACAACGATTATCATAATTATATTGGTCATTTATATCCGGAGGCAACGCACAAATGAGAGACGACTACTGGCCGTACATTGAAACTGATTTGCGAAAAGGAAACTAAAATTGATTCGATAAGATTCCGATATAGTAAAAAGACAAATACTGGACATTCAACCAACAATTACACCCTTATTTACAATTTTCCACGAATTTCAAATGACCATGCTAGATGGCAAAACATTTAGCGCTCTTGATGAAGCACCACCAAAAAATATGAATAATATTAGATGGGTAAAAAGCTATCCAATTGATGCAGATCTTTTGAAATATGGACTATCAACTCTGTATGCATGGATATGGTTTTTGAGTGTATCTTACATATGGCCTACAGACTGCCAATAGAGAAATGACAAGTTCGTAACGAAGACAAGGACAAGGTAGAAGCGAAAAAAATCAGAAATCCAATTGCAGCTAAGAAATCAGATAGGATTATTGGTAGACATTCATATGGCGGGCATTGGAAATACCAACAATGGGAATACGCTAGATGTTTTTTCAGTCAACCGAGTTTGGTTGCTGGCATTGCTGGAGTTTGTGAAGAACACATATACCGATTCAGTGTGATCTTAAGGGTGATGGCTAACGAACACCAAGTCAAAACAAATTTATTCAACTCATATGCAAACGAAACAGCTGAAATTTTTGTAGAAAAATATCCTTGGTTTTATATGCCTTCATCTGTGCACAAAATTTTAATAAACGGAGCTGACATCATCAACAGTGTTGCACTTCCTATTGGTATAATGTCTGAAGAAGCTGTGAGGAGTCTTAAAACTCGCCACAAATCTGGATGCAGGGGAGCGGCCTTAGCAACAGCGTAGACGGCTGCAATGCAACAATAGTCAAGGGCGATCAGGTCAAACAGTAATTAATGGAATTTGGACCCCGGCAAAGCGGAGAAGCCGTGAACTAACGGTACCGCGCTGGACCTTGCACTCGAGCAGGCCAAGGGCACGGAGTTCGAACGGTAACGGTGCGGACCTTGGACATGCTCAAAGAGGACGCACCGTGAACTAACGGTACATTAGTTGGACCTTGTACCCGAGCGGGTCTGGTGCAAAAGGAGAAGTGACGGGATCTCCGCGACCTATAAAGGGACGGCGCAAGTGCAGCTCGAGGCAGTCAGTCACAACACGTGAGGAGCCGTACGTACGCGAGGATAGTCGAGGAGAGTACCGGTGCGAGTCGCGCCGTTGAAGGAATCAGTGTCCGAACGTGCGAAGAAGGAGATCGTGAGTGATAACGCGCAGAGAAGTTGGTGAAGAGCAAACTGTGGAATTGTCGGGCAGCAAGAGTCCCGCAGTACACGAAAGGACGAGCAGTGCAAGTGGAGAGTGATCCTTGGAGTGGAGGACCTGGCGTGTTTGAAAGGATCAGTGGAATCAGAGGTGGTCCCAGGCCGAGCGTTGCCTCAATCCGTGGACTATACACCCTGCCCCATAACATCCTAAACCCGTTCCAGCCGGCAGGTGGTCCTTCGGAGGAAACGACAAGGACCTGGCGTGTTCGAAAGGGTCAGTGGTCGGCAAAAGTAGTCACAGGCTAAGCGTTGCCTCTACACGTGGACGATACACCCTGCCCCCTAACATCCTAAATGCGTTCCAGCCGGCAGGTGGTCCTTCGGAGGAAACGACAAGGACCTGGCGTGTTCGAAAGGGTCAGTGAAGTCCGTGGTCGGCAAAGGTGGTCCCTAGGCCGAGCGTTGCCACGCCCGTGGACGATACACCCTGCCCCATAACATCCTAATCCCGGCCGGGCCGATACGTGGTCCGTTGTCAAGGAGTACACAGGACAACCAAGGCAAGGCGTTGCAGAAGAAACGCCGCAGGAGCAGCGAGATCACCAGAGGAGTCAGCCGTAAAACAGACTAATAAATCGACTATATTAAGAACCATCTGATTTTCCCTGGTGTTCGGGACAAACGCACAAACTCTCTGAGCTGGCTGTTGCAATTCGTAGCGAGCAGAAATACAAAGTCCTTGAAGCCAAGAACAAAGATTTCAGAAACACTCAAGTAAACCATTCCCGTAAGGACAAAAGGAGTAATACCATGGAGGGTGTTATGAAGGGGTTACTTGTTTCATCGGATCCGTATATAACGGCTATGTCGAAAACTTCTAACACTAGTTGCAAAGAATTCAATTTTGATAAAACCGTCGCTGGACTTTTGATTAATTTCGAAAACAAATTAAATAAATCAGATTCGTCAGATTCATCCGATTCCGAATAATTACGGATGAGAAATAATAATACATTTATCAAAAGTCCAAAATATAAATATAGAGTCAAATCTGTTTTTGTTTATTTGAGTTATTACTAAGGTTCCGCTAGCTGGGCAGCCTGGCCCACTGTGCGTTTGTTGGATTAGGAGTCTTTCAGGGCAACCTCCCTTGACTTCCGTATATTATTTAGCAATTCCGAAGGCGTCGACCGCCACAAATTGCTATGTGTCTATGTCTCTAGAATCTATATGCTTAATCTGAACTCTAGCTTTTATACGACCTGAGATCTCTACGTTCATACTTTGGACTTTATATACTTTATATGTATGTATATGTCGAAGAGTCATGACGCCCTTCTTCACCTTTTCACTATTCTCGTTGTCTGCGCAACGTTTTCTGGCGCGCGAGCGAGGCATGTCTATTCTGCTCAATGATCGATCACTGACTGACTAAATCTCTCTACACAAAAATAGAATTATGCGTAGTTCTTAACTCTACACGCATTTTGGAGACCCGCTCCAGTCCACATACATCAATACTAATGCGCACCGCATTTTTCTGTACGCTTCCGTTATTCCGGCAGACATCTACTTCCCCCCGCTCCTACCCGCGACCAGACTACGTTCGGCAGAAACTCTAACGGTTCTCTGCCGCAAAAGAATAGAAAAGGCGCCTACATGGCGCGTTCCAAGCAGAAACGCGCAATTACTAGAAATGTCTTTACATTTAAAAGATCTGCGACATATAAATTATGAAGTTCCGTTATTCCAGCGTTGAACCAGAGACTTCTCTCCTGGCCGGTAGCGGTGATTGGACGTCTTGCGTCAGAGTCTGATTATGGGGTTCCGTTATTCCAGCGTTGATCCAGAGACTTCTCTCCTGGCCAGTAGCGGTGGTTGGACGTCTTGCGTCAGAGTCTTCTCCTGAAGATTACGTTGGAGGGCTTGACTTCGCCCCCTTAGGTGTATTGACTAGCCTTGTGGCGTAGCAATTTAGATAATTAATACAATTGTTTATTACGGCTTCAAGCCGGAGCACGTTCTGGTTTATTCGAATGCAAAACTGAGACTAAAGAGATAACAAAACGTACAGCTAAGTTTACCCTAACGGCAAATGCATCGCGCCAACCAGACGAGTCAAAGCCGACTCAGCATTCCCTGCAGCGCGAAGCAACACTCCGAACAAGAAGTGTCAGCCTTCCGTTGCCGGACGTTCTTTGCGCAGAGCGCTGAACTCAATTCTGGCGCGTCAGCATTCTATACATAGAGCTACTTAGTTGCTATGAATTATTATGTTAATAATAAAAAATACCTCCTCCGACTTTATGGTGAGACTTCACCTCTTTCCCTAGAAAAACGGTAATGCTTGTTGATTGTGTACGTAACTTCGGAGGATAGGATCTCTGACTTTAACCCAATCTCTGTAAACACAATTAAATTGGATGAAAAATAGAATTTAGTTAGCTTGGTACGAAAACCTTTTCCATTTCGATGGAAATAACATCGCTAGATGTTGGTTTTTGGAGTAAGAAAGATTTATTTATTTAGCTTGGACAGTGATCATTAAAGGTGAATAGTCTATAGCGCAAGAAAACTTAAACTTGTCTACCTGTGTGCTTTTTTTTCTTGTATATAGGACAATATACAAATACTTGATCACGGAAAAGCCGGGACGCGTTTTTGGCGTATCACCACCAAGAGGGTAGACAGAACTCTGAACTGCATGTTGTATATATTGACCCAATTTTGTGTGACTGAGGTAAATTGGGACAGTAAACTATTTCTGAAAGATTAAAGTTTTGGTTGTGAAACCAGCGCAGAATAATCGGTATTTCTATCAGTCCCAATAAAAAAAAAATACCGCACCGAAATAAGAAATCGGATCGTGATCACTCTAAGCGGAATGACACCAGAGCGATCGGTTAGCTTAAATATACCGTTATTTGTGTGACTGCATTCTATGACAAAAATAATCGATACAAAAACTTAACCGTGGCGTTGAATTCGATCGTTATTAACCATACGAACTAGCGGGGCAAATCTTCGTCCTCCTTTATCGGTATGATGGCTAGGACGAGCCCAAGGAGGGCTTAGGTCAGTGTTCCTCAGGTCCGGAAGGAGGGTGGCTCGCTTAGCCATGGCGATGCTGGCCTGAGACTCGCATGATGTTGCTTCTTATGCGGTGCAGTACATTCTTAGTATCGTACCACAGCACGCAACTGCTGATGGGCACAGCGTGCGCTTGTTTTACGGTGTCCACCGGTCTTGCTGCCTGGAGTTCCATTCTTGAAATCGATATCGACTTTATCGGAGCATATTTCGTATTAAAACACATGAAACATGCTTTCACGTCACCATCACTAGCTCCGCAAAGATGTGCATCCCTCATCAACAATTTCGCAGTAACCTTGTAGTAGCTGAAGAATCCGGGTCAAAGGTTGACATAACGGGGCTCAGGAATCAGGAATCTGCTGAATTTAAAGTCATCCATCGTCGGCTGCTAGTACATGCCTGGCATTTTCTTATCGGTATCAGTTCACTCAACATAGCTTCCTTCTCATCTGCGAGGCCATCGACAGTCAGTCAGATAGCTTTTACGTGATCCGTGGAGCATGGCGAACAAGCTGATGCATACAGATCTGGGTCTCGCTGGCTGTCCCCGTTTCCCCAAAGGATCCTCTGGGCGCAACTATTCCCGTGATGTATAAACACCTGATGAAACAGCTCCTTAATAGCAAGCGGAGGCAATCACTAGACCTTATCACTAGCTGGAGTGCTTCCTTGACGGAGTAATTTATAATTTCCTTGTATGTCGTAGCAAAACTCATTTTTTGTTTAATGTGTGAAGTTGACCTCCGTCTGCATCTACGCAGCTTAGATTTAGATTTGGGTTTGCCCTTTCGTCATTGCTACACTCATCATTCCGATACAGTCTTATCCTCCTCCCTCTCAGCATCTTGGCTCACTCTGGCTTATATCCTTTGGTTGACGTAACTCATTTCACCTGCGCCCAGCACCCTGTCTTCCATTGACCCCTACATGCATGCAGTGTCCTGTTGCGGTCGTTTATTTGATCTCTCCGTGGCCCACCGTGGCGGCTGGGTGTGTTCGTCGTGCAGAAGGTAGTGATGTCCTCTCTGACATCCATAAACATTGCAGCTTCCTTTCCTACAGAGCACATAATATAGATCCGATGTTTCTTTTCAAAGTTAATTAGAGCAGTTAAAGAAGTATGTGTGTAGAAGTAGAAGTGTAGAAGAAGTATACAATCTGTACAGTCCTTAACCGGATGCTGCCCTTCACATATTTGCTCGGGTCGGCCAGCCTCGGAATCCGGTTTACAAATCGGTGTACTTTCACGGCCAACGCGTTAGGGAAAACCTCCACGTCTGCCGAGGAAAACTATGCGCAAATGCCGGAGTACTCGCAGGTGTCAGCTACACAGGCGGCTTAAGTAATGCGCATAAGCCCGATTCCACATAGACGGCACAGTCGCGGCTAGCACCGCTAAGAAACTCTATGAAAATGCGCGGAGTACTTCCTCCGTCTGCGTGTCTTTTTTGAAAGCGTCCTGCTTTAGTGTGAGCGTCGCTCGCTTTTTGGTTTTCTAAAAATCCCTCTGATCGATTTCGTTGCGCGAATTTATATTTTTGGTATGCCCAAATGGAACACTTAATAATATCTACCAGAGACAGCTAAAAAATTTATGGAAAAAGTAGTTAAGGAAACACTAAGAAGGCAGCAATTGTTGATTTTAACATCAATACAGATCTTGAATAAATTTCGTACGTTTATCGGTGTACATGAATTCGAGGAAGAGTATATAAAAACGTTTGACTTGTATTTAAGTCCGTTGGTTCACTACTCGAAACTCGAGAGAGCCAATGTATTATCAATTTATTTTACGCAGCGTCTGTACGCGTGATCATATTTAATTCATTTAATATTTCATATATCTAATTTCATTTAATAAACTTATATTTGATCAATCTCATTGCCTCACCACTCCTAAATTCCTCCTTACAGTTCAGAAGTGGGATGATCATGAGGAAAGACAGACAGTAGCGAAGGCGTTGGCAAAGAATAACGGAACTTAGTTACGATTGAAACAAATGTACGTAGATGCAAAGCGTTGTATCTATCAGTGTGTTGATACGAATATATATATATGTATGTATAACGAGATTTGCTCACAACTGGATCACGAGATCAATTAGTTCAACGTTTGATGACCCACGAAAAGTCTGACGAAATCGAGTTTTGTGTTTCTTTCGCGAATGAAGATACTGACGAAATGCCGGTGGTAGCACAACTTCAGGCCGAGATGAGCCAACTTCGTGAGATGATGGCAAATTTTATTAGTTCGCAAATTGCTGCGACAAATGTAACGCAAGGTGCACAGGCGGCTGCAGCCAACGTAATACCTGTACCACCGAGTCCAACAGATTAAATCGTACACACTAGCACCATTACACGACATACATTGGTCAAGGAAATCGCTAATACCCTGTCAGAGTATGATCCAACGGATGAGAATGGTATCTCTGTGGATCAATTTATTGATCGCATTAATCGAGTGATAGATGCCTATCATTAGGACGAAAAACTTCTCTTGCTTGCCATTTATACTGGACTAAAGGGCGCTGCCAGAATGTGGCTAGATGCGTCTCCAGTTTTACACACCACCTGGAGCGAATTTTGGAATGCTATTAGAGATAAGTTCGGTTCGACACCCGACGAAGCCGAGATTCACTACATAATGTCAAATGCTGTTCGCCGACAGAAGGAAACTATCAAGGAGTACTGATTTCGCATGTCAGCCCTTGGAAATCGTTACAATTTAAGCGAGTCTGCTATTACTCGATATGCCCGAACTGGGTTAAAGCACCGAGAGCTACAACAGAGCATTGTGACCACATAATTTGCAACGATAAAACAGATGCGTGACGTCATTGACGAGTATTTTGTCAACCGAGGTAGGCTTCAACTGCCAAAATACGATCCAGTATCGAAGAACGCTGAACCGAAATCTAAACAACACGAGTCTGCAACAACAAACGATAAATTAAAATGCTTTAATTGCGGCAAACCAGGTCATCGAACAAATGCCCACAACCACCGAAACGACACCGATGTACTACGTGTAATAAAGTTTTTTTTTTTTTTTTTTTTGTTTTTATGCTAATTCTATTTATTAAGGTATCAAAAGGAATCGTTCAGTAATTCCTCTGAACTTAACCTAATGTGTGATAAAGATAAATGAGACCAAGTGGTATCTTAATTATAAAGTACAAAAGAAAGAAAAATCTAGTCTAGTTATCAATTACTTAATATGTAATGTGTTATATTATCCTCCGGGTAAGGAGATCGCTGGGGTGAACCCTCTTCAGTCTTCGGAGGGAGATGGGATCAGCTAGGATAGTTGCTAGTTGGTTCGGGTGGGCCATGAGCCTGTCGGCATAACGGCTGCTATGGAAATTAATCTGATCCCCAAGAAGGGTAACTTTCAGATCTCTTTCGATAACCATGTTCGTCACGTACCAGGGGAGCCCAGATGCGTGACGTGCAGCTCTCGACTGGACCACACGGAGCCTATTAAGCTGGGATTTGGCGGCAGTTCCCTACACCTGGATGGCATAACTCCAGGTTGGAGAGAGAATAGCTTTGATTAAAAGAGCCTTAGAGCTCATTTGAAGTTTGCTGGAGTGGAAGAGCCAGTCGAGCTTTTTTAGCTTCGCCAGTGACTTAGATTTGACCGATGTGATGTGGGCCCTCCAGGTCAGTCTCCGATCTAGATGAACTCCTAGGTAGCAGTGTGATCTAACATTGGTGATAGGGCTTCCATTAAAGGTCAGATCTGTGCAGGTTCCGGGTCGCAGGGAAAAAGTTACACAGGCTGACTTTGAGGAGTTAATGGCCACATTCCATTTGGCAGTCCATTTTTCGATTGCATGCAGCCATTCCTGGACTGCGTAGGAGGCAGTTTGCAATGAAGGATGAGACGCCAGCATGGCAGTGTCATCGGCGTAAGTGGCCAGGAGTCGCTGAGCCGGGGGGAAATAGAATTAGCATCACCGCAAGCTCTTAAAATCTGTGAAATTTGGTGGAGGGGGCCGAATGGGCTAGCTATAGATGCACAACACTGGCCCATTCAAATGGAATCGGAAATTGTTGTGGTATCCACATTGATAAAATCCGAATATCTGCAAAATCTTAAAATGCGCATCAAGACTCTGAAAAATAACAAGGTACACATTGATGACTTGATTTTCCACACGGCAAGCGGACACTCGGCTCTAGGGTTGACAACGATTATCATAATTATATTGGTCATTTATATCCGGAGGCAACGCACAAATGAGAGACGACTACTGGCCGTACATTGAAACTGATTTGCGAAAAGGAAACTAAAATTGATTCGATAAAATTCCGATATAGTAAAAAGACAAATACTGGACATTCAACCAACAATTACACCCTTATTTACAATTTTCCACGAATTTCAAATGACCATGCTAGATGGCAAAACATTTAGCGCTCTTGATGAAGCACCACCAAAAAATATGAATAATATTAGATGGGTAAAAAGCTATCCAATTGATGCAGATCTTTTGAAATATGGACTATCAACTCTGTATGCATGGATATGGTTTTTGAGTGTATCTTACATATGGCCTACAGACTGCCAATAGAGAAATGACAAGTTCGTAACGAAGACAAGGACAAGGTAGAAGCGAAAAAAATCAGAAATCCAATTGCAGCTAAGAAATCAGATAGGATTATTGGTAGACATTCATATGGCGGGCATTGGAAATACCAACAATGGGAATACGCTAGATGTTTTTTCAGTCAACCGAGTTTGGTTGCTGGCATTGCTGGAGTTTGTGAAGAACACATATACCGTTTCAGTGTGATCTTAAGGGTGATGGCTAACGAACACCAAGTCAAAACAAATTTATTCAACTCATATGCAAACGAAACAGCTGAAATTTTTGTAGAAAAATATCCTTGGTTTTATATGCCTTCATCTGTGCACAAAATTTTAATAAACGGAGCTGACATCATCAACAGTGTTGCACTTCCTATTGGTATAATGTCTGAAGAAGCTGTGAGGAGTCTTAAAACTCGCCACAAATCTGGATGCAGGGGAGCGGCCTTAGCAACAGCGTAGACGCCTGCAATGCAACAATAGTCAAGGGCGATCAGGTCAAACAGTAATTAATGGAATTTGGACCCCGGCAAAGCGGAGAAGCCGTGAACTAACGGTACCGCGCTGGACCTTGCACTCGAGCAGGCCAAGGGCACGGAGTTCGAACGGTAACGGTGCGGACCTTGGACATGCTCAAAGAGGACGCACCGTGAACTAACGGTACATTAGTTGGACCTTGTACCCGAGCGGGTCTGGTGCAAAAGGAGAAGTGACGGGATCTCCGCGACCTATAAAGGGACGGCGCAAGTGCAGCTCGAGGCAGTCAGTCACAACACGTGAGGAGCCGTACGTACGCGAGGATAGTCGAGGAGAGTACCGGTGCGAGTCGCGCCGTTGAAGGAATCAGTGTCCGAACGTGCGAAGAAGGAGATCGTGAGTGATAACGCGCAGAGAAGTTGGTGAAGAGCAAACTGTGGAATTGTCGGGCAGCAAGAGTCCCGCAGTACACGAAAGGACGAGCAGTGCAAGTGGAGAGTGATCCTTGGAGTGGAGGACCTGGCGTGTTTGAAAGGATCAGTGGAATCAGAGGTGGTCCCAGGCCGAGCGTTGCCTCAATCCGTGGACTATACACCCTGCCCCATAACATCCTAAACCCGTTCCAGCCGGCAGGTGGTCCTTCGCAGGAAACGACAAGGACCTGGCGTGTTCGAAAGGGTCAGTGGTCGGCAAAAGTAGTCACAGGCTAAGCGTTGCCTCTACACGTGGACGATACACCCTGCCCCCTAACATCCTAAATGCGTTCCAGCCGGCAGGTGGTCCTTCGGAGGAAACGACAAGGACCTGGCGTGTTCGAAAGGGTCAGTGAAGTCCGTGGTCGGCAAAGGTGGTCCCTAGGCCGAGCGTTGCCACGCCCGTGGACGATACACCCTGCCCCATAACATCCTAATCCCGGCCGGGCCGATACGTGGTCCGTTGTCAAGGAGTACACAGGACAACCAAGGCAAGGCGTTGCAGAAGAAACGCCGCAGGAGCAGCGAGATCACCAGAGGAGTCAGCCGTAAAACAGACTAATAAATCGACTATATTAAGAACCATCTGATTTTCCCTGGTGTTCGGGACAAACGCACAAACTCTCTGAGCTGGCTGTTGCAATTCGTAGCGAGCAGAAATACAAAGTCCTTGAAGCCAAGAACAAAGATTTCAGAAACACTCAAGTAAACCATTCCCGTAAGGACAAAAGGAGTAATACCATGGAGGGTGTTATGAAGGGGTTACTTGTTTCATCGGATCCGTATATAACGGCTATGTCGAAAACTTCTAACACTAGTTGCAAAGAATTCAATTTTGATAAAACCGTCGCTGGACTTTTGATTAATTTCGAAAACAAATTAAATAAATCAGATTCGTCAGATTCATCCGATTCCGAATAATTACGGATGAGAAATAATAATACATTTATCAAAAGTCCAAAATATAAATATAGAGTCAAATCTGTTTTTGTTTATTTGAGTTATTACTAAGGTTCCGCTAGCTGGGCAGCCTGGCCCACTGTGCGTTTGTTGGATTAGGAGTCTTTCAGGGCAACCTCCCTTGACTTCCGTATATTATTTAGCAATTCCGAAGGCGTCGACCGCCACAAAAATATCAAAACATTTTTTAATATGGGTAAATAAAATTGCTATGTGTCTATGTCTCTAGAATCTATATGCTTAATCTGAACTCTAGCTTTTATACGACCTGAGATCTCTACGTTCATACTTTGGACTTTATATACTTTATATGTATGTATATGTCGAAGAGTCATGACGCCCTTCTTCACCTTTTCACTATTCTCGTTGTCTGCGCAACGTTTTCTGGCGCGACTACACAAAAATAGAATTATGCGTAGTTCTTAACTCTACACGCATTTTGGAGACCCGCTCCAGTCCACATACATCAATACTAATGCGCACCGCATTTTTCTGTACGCTTCCGTTATTCCGGCAGACATATACTTCCCCCCGCTCCTACCCGCGACCAGACTACGTTCGGCAGAAACTCTAACGGTTCTCTGCCGCAAAAGAATAGAAAAGGCGCCTACATGGCGCGTTCCAAGCAGAAACGCGCAATTACTAGAAATGTCTTTACATTTAAAAGATCTGCGACATATAAATTATGAAGTTCCGTTATTCCAGCGTTGAACCAGAGACTTCTCTCCTGGCCGGTAGCGGTGATTGGACGTCTTGCGTCAGAGTCTGATTATGGGGTTCCGTTATTCCAGCGTTGATCCAGAGACTTCTCTCCTGGCCAGTAGCGGTGGTTGGACGTCTTGCGTCAGAGTCTTCTCCTGAAGATTACGTTGGAGGGCTTGACTTCGCCCCCTTAGGTGTATTGACTAGCCTTGTGGCGTAGCAATTTAGATAATTAATACAATTGTTTATTACGGCTTCAAGCCGGAGCACGTTCTGGTTTATTCGAATGCAAAACTGAGACTAAAGAGATAACAAAACGTACAGCTAAGTTTACCCTAACGGCAAATGCATCGCGCCAACCAGACGAGTCAAAGCCGACTCAGCATTCCCTGCAGCGCGAAGCAACACTCCGAACAAGAAGTGTCAGCCTTCCGTTGCCGGACGTTCTTTGCGCAGAGCGCTGAACTCAATTCTGGCGCGTCAGCATTCTATACATAGAGCTACTTAGTTGCTATGAATTATTATGTTAATAATAAAAAATACCTCCTCCGACTTTATGGTGAGACTTCACCTCTTTCCCTAGAAAAACGGTAATGCTTGTTGATTGTGTACGTAACTTCGGAGGATAGGATCTCTGACTTTAACCCAATCTCTGTAAACACAATTAAATTGGATGAAAAATAGAATTTAGTTAGCTTGGTACGAAAACCTTTTCCATTTCGATGGAAATAACATCGCTAGATGTTGGTTTTTGGAGTAAGAAAGATTTATTTATTTAGCTTGGACAGTGATCATTAAAGGTGAATAGTCTATAGCGCAAGAAAACTTAAACTTGTCTACCTGTGTGCTTTTTTTTCTTGTATATAGGACAATATACAAATACTTGATCACGGAAAAGCCGGGACGCGTTTTTGGCGTATCACCACCAAGAGGGTAGACAGAACTCTGAACTGCATGTTGTATATATTGACCCAATTTTGTGTGACTGAGGTAAATTGGGACAGTAAACTATTTCTGAAAGATTAAAGTTTTGTTTGTGAAACCAGCGCAGAATAATCGGTATTTCTATCAGTCCCAATAAAAAAAAAATACCGCACCGAGATAAGAAATCGGATCGTGATCACTCTAAGCGGAATGACACCAGAGCGAACGGTTAGCTTAAATATACCGTTATTTGTGTGACTGCATTCTATGACAAAAATAATCGATACAAAAACTTAACCGTGGCGTTGAATTCGATCGTTATTAACCATACGAACTAGCGGGGCAAATCTTCGTCCTCCTTTATCGGTATGATGGCTAGGACGAGCCCAAGGAGGGCTTAGGTCAGTGTTCCTCAGGTCCGGAAGGAGGGTGGCTCGCTTAGCCATGGCGATGCTGGCCTGAGACTCGCATGATGTTGCTTCTTATGCGGTGCAGTACATTCTTAGTATCGTACCACAGCACGCAACTGCTGATGGGCACAGCGTGCGCTTGTTTTACGGTGTCCACCGGTCTTGCTGCCTGGAGTTCCATTCTTGAAATCGATATCGACTTTATCGGAGCATATTTCGTATTAAAACACATGAAACATGCTTTCACGTCACCATCACTAGCTCCGCAAAGATGTGCATCCCTCATCAACAATTTCGCAGTAACCTTGTAGTAGCTGAAGAATCCGGGTCAAAGGTTGACATAACGGGGCTCAGGAATCAGGAATCTGCTGAATTTAAAGTCATCCATCGTCGGCTGCTAGTACATGCCTGGCATTTTCTTATCGGTATCAGTTCACTCAACATAGCTTCCTTCTCATCTGCGAGGCCATCGACAGTCAGTCAGATAGCTTTTACGTGATCCGTGGAGCATGGCGAACAAGCTGATGCATACAGATCTGGGTCTCGCTGGCTGTCCCCGTTTCCCCAAAGGATCCTCTGGGCGCAACTATTCCCGTGATGTATAAACACCTGATGAAACAGCTCCTTAATAGCAAGCGGAGGCAATCACTAGACCTTATCACTAGCTGGAGTGCTTCCTTGACGGAGTAATTTATAATTTCCTTGTATGTCGTAGCAAAACTAATTTTTTGTTTAATGTGTGAAGTTGACCTCCGTCTGCATCTACGCAGCTTAGATTTAGATTTGGGTTTGCCCTTTCGTCATTGCTACACTCATCATTCCGATACAGTCTTATCCTCCTCCCTCTCAGCATCTTGGCTCACTCTGGCTTATATCCTTTGGTTGACGTAACTCATTTCACCTGCGCCCAGCACCCTGTCTTCCATTGACCCCTACATGCATGCAGTGTCCTGTTGCGGTCGTTTATTTGATCTCTCCGTGGCCCACCGTGGCGGCTGGGTGTGTTCGTCGTGCAGAAGGTAGTGATGTCCTCTCTGACATCCATAAACATTGCAGCTTCCTTTCCTACAGAGCACATAATATAGATCCGATGTTTCTTTTCAAAGTTAATTAGAGCAGTTAAAGAAGTATGTGTGTAGAAGTAGAAGTGTAGAAGAAGTATACAATCTGTACAGTCCTTAACCGGATGCTGCCCTTCACATATTTGCTCGGGTCGGCCAGCCTCGGAATTCGGTTTACAAATCGGTGTACTTTCACGGCCAACGCGTTAGGGAAAACCTCCACGTCTGCCGAGGAAAACTATGCGCAAATGCCGGAGTACTCGCAGGTGTCAGCTACACAGGCGGCTTAAGTAATGCGCATAAGCCCGATTCCACATAGACGGCACAGTCGCGGCTAGCACCGCTAAGAAACTCTATGAAAATGCGCGGAGTACTTCCTCCGTCTGCGTGTCTTTTTTGAAAGCGTCCTGCTTTAGTGTGAGCGTCGCTCGCTTTTTGGTTTTCTAAAAATCCCTCTGATCGATTTCGTTGCGCGAATTTATATTTTTGGTATGCCCAAATGGAACACTTAATAATATCTACCAGAGACAGCTAAAAAATTTATGGAAAAAGTAGTTAAGGAAACACTAAGAAGGCAGCAATTGTTGATTTTAACATCAATACAGATCTTGAATAAATTTCGTACGTTTATCGGTGTACATGAATTCGAGGAAGAGTATATAAAAACGTTTGACTTGTATTTAAGTCCGTTGGTTCACTACTCGAAACTCGAGAGAGCCAATGTATTATCAATTTATTTTACGCAGCGTCTGTACGCGTGATCATATTTAATTCATTTAATATTTCATATATCTAATTTCATTTAATAAACTTATATTTGATCAATCTCATTGCCTCACCACTCCTAAATTCCTCCTTACAGTTCAGAAGTGGGATGATCATGAGGATAGACAGACAGTAGCGAAGGCGTTGGCAAAGAATAACGGAACTTAGTTACGATTGAAACAAATGTACGTAGATGCAAAGCGTTGTATCTATCAGTGTGTTGATACGAATATATATGTATGTATGTATAACGAGATTTGCTCACAACTGGATCACGAGATCAATTAGTTCAACGTTTGATGACCCACGAAAAGTCTGACGAAATCGAGTTTTGTGTTTCTTTCGCGAATGAAGATACTGACGAAATGCCGGTGGTAGCACAACTTCAGGCCGAGATGAGCCAACTTCGTGAGATGATGGCAAATTTTATTAGTTCGCAAATTGCTGCGACAAATGTAACGCAAGGTGCACAGGCGGCTGCAGCCAACGTAATACCTGTACCACCGAGTCCAACAGATTAAATCGTACACACTAGCACCATTACACGACATACATTGGTCAAGGAAATCGCTAATACCCTGCCAGAGTATGATCCAACGGATGAGAATGGTATCTCTGTGGATCAATTTATTGATCGCATTAATCGAGTGATAGATGCCTATCATTGGGACGAAAAACTTCTCTTGCTTGCCATTTATACTGGACTAAAGGGCGCTGCCAGAATGTGGCTAGATGCGTCTCCAGTTTTACACACCACCTGGAGCGAATTTTGGAATGCTATTAGAGATAAGTTCGGTTCGACACCCGACGAAGCCGAGATTCACTACATAATGTCAAATGCTGTTCGCCGACAGAAGGAAACTATCAAGGAGTACTGATTTCGCATGTCAGCCCTTGGAAATCGTTACAATTTAAGCGAGTCTGCTATTACTCGATATGCCCGAACTGGGTTAAAGCACCGAGAGCTACAACAGAGCATTGTGACCACATAATTTGCAACGATAAAACAGATGCGTGACGTCATTGACGAGTATTTTGTCAACCGAGGTAGGCTTCAACTGCCAAAATACGATCCAGTATCGAAGAACGCTGAACCGAAATCTAAACAACACGAGTCTGCAACAGAAAACGATAAATTAAAATGCTTAAATTGCGGCAAACCAGGTCATCGAACAAATGCCCACAACCACCGAAACGACACCGATGTACTACGTGTAATAAAGTTTTTTTTTTTTTTTTTTTTTTGTTTTTATGCTAATTCTATTTATTAAGGTATCAAAAGGAATCGTTCAGTAATTCCTCTGAACTTAACCTAATGTGTGATAAAGATAAATGAGACCAAGTGGTATCTTAATTATAAAGTACAAAAGAAAGAAAAATCTAGTCTAGTTATCAATTACTTAATATGTAATGTGTTATATTATCCTCCGGGTAAGGAGATCGCTGGGGTGAACCCTCTTCAGTCTTCGGAGGGAGATGGGATCAGCTAGGATAGTTGCTAGTTGGTTCGGGTGGGCCATGAGCCTGTCGGCATAACGGCTGCTATGGAAATTAATCTGATCCCCAAGAAGGGTAACTTTCAGATGCGTGACGTGCAGCTCTCGACTGGACCACACGGAGCCTATTAAGCTGGGATTTGGCGGCAGTTCCCTACACCTGGATGGCATAACTCCACGTTGGAGAGAGAATAGCTTTGATTAAAAGAGCCTTAGAGCTCATTTGAAGTTTGCTGGAGTGGAAGAGCCAGTCGAGCTTTTTTAGCTTCGCCAGTGACTTAGATTTGACCGATGTGATGTGGGCCCTCCAGGTCAGTCTCCGATCTAGATGAACTCCTAGGTAGCAGTGTGATCTAACATTGGTGATAGGGCTTCCATTAAAGGTCAGATCTGTGCAGGTTCCGGGTCGCAGGGAAAAAGTTACACAGGCTGACTTTGAGGAGTTAATGGCCACATTCCATTTGGCAGTCCATTTTTCGATTGCATGCAGCCATTCCTGGACTGCGTAGGAGGCAGTTTGCAATGAAGGATGAGACGCCAGCATGGCAGTGTCATCGGCGTAAGTGGCCAGGAGTCGCTGAGCCGGGGGGAAATAGAATTAGCATCACCGCAAGCTCTTAAAATCTGTGAAATTTGGTGGAGGGGGCCGAATGGGCTAGCTATAGATGCACAACACTGGCCCATTCAAATGGAATCGGAAATTGTTGTGGTATCCACATTGATAAAATCCGAATATCTGCAAAATCTTAAAATGTGCATCAAGACTCTGAAAAATAACAAGGTACACATTGATGACTTGATTTTCCACACGGCAAGCGGACACTCGGCTCTAGGGTTGACAACGATTATCATAATTATATTGGTCATTTATATCCGGAGGCAACGCACAAATGAGAGACGACTACTGGCCGTACATTGAAACTGATTTGCGAAAAGGAAACTAAAATTGATTCGATAAGATTCCGATATAGTAAAAAGACAAATACTGGACATTCAACCAACAATTACACCCTTATTTACAATTTTCCACGAATTTCAAATGACCATGCTAGATGGCAAAACATTTAGCGCTCTTGATGAAGCACCACCAAAAAATATGAATAATATTAGATGGGTAAAAAGCTATCCAATTGATGCAGATCTTTTGAAATATGGACTATCAACTCTGTATGCATGGATATGGTTTTTGAGTGTATCTTACATATGGCCTACAGACTGCCAATAGAGAAATGACAAGTTCGTAACGAAGACAAGGACAAGGTAGAAGCGAAAAAAATCAGAAATCCAATTGCAGCTAAGAAATCAGATAGGATTATTGGTAGACATTCATATGGCGGGCATTGGAAATACCAACAATGGGAATACGCTAGATGTTTTTTCAGTCAACCGAGTTTGGTTGCTGGCATTGCTGGAGTTTGTGAAGAACACATATACCGTTTCAGTGTGATCTTAAGGGTGATGGCTAACGAACACCAAGTCAAAACAAATTTATTCAACTCATATGCAAACGAAACAGCTGAAATTTTTGTAGAAAAATATCCTTGGTTTTATATGCCTTCATCTGTGCACAAAATTTTAATAAACGGAGCTGACATCATCAACAGTGTTGCACTTCCTATTGGTATAATGTCTGAAGAAGAAGGAGTCTTAAAACTCGCCACAAATCTGGATGCAGGGGAGCGGCCTTAGCAACAGCGTAGACGGCTGCAATGCAACAATAGTTAAGGGCGATCAGGTCAAACAGTAATTAATGGAATTTGGACCCCGGCAAAGCGGAGAAGCCGTGAACTAACGGTACCGCGCTGGACCTTGCACTCGAGCAGGCCAAGGGCACGGAGTTCGAACGGTAACGGTGCGGACCTTGGACATGCTCAAAGAGGACGCACCGTGAACTAACGGTACATTAGTTGGACCTTGTACCCGAGCCCGAAAAGGAGAAGTGACGGGATCTCCGCGACCTATAAAGGGACAGCGCAAGTGCAGCTCGAGGCAGTCAGTCACAACACGTGAGGAGCCGTACGTACGCGAGGATAGTCGAGGAGAGTACCGGTGCGAGTCGCGCCGTTGAAGGAATCAGTGTCCGAACGTGCGAAGAAGGAGATCGTGAGTGATAACGCGCAGAGAAGTTGGTGAAGAGCAAACTGTGGAATTGTCGGGCAGCAAGAGTCCCGCAGTACACGAAAGGACGAGCAGTGCAAGTGGAGAGTGATCCTTGGAGTGGAGGACCTGGCGTGTTTGAAAGGATCAGTGGAATCAGAGGTGGTCCCAGGCCGAGCGTTGCCTCAATCCGTGGACTATACACCCTGCCCCATAACATCCTAAACCCGTTCCAGCCGGCAGGTGGTCCTTCGGAGAAAACGACAAGGACCTGGCGTGTTCGAAAGGGTCAGTGGTCGGCAAAAGTAGTCACAGGCTAAGCGTTGCCTCTACACGTGGACGATACACCCTGCCCCATAACATCCTAAATGCGTTCCAGCCGGCAGGTGGTCCTTCGGAGGAAACGACAAGGACCTGGCGTGTTCGAAAGGGTCAGTGAAGTCCGTGGTCGGCAAAGGTGGTCCCTAGGACGAGCGTTGCCACGCCCGTGGACGATACACCCTGCCCCATAACATCCTAATCCCGGCCGGGCCGATACGTGGTCCGTTGACAAGGAGTACACAGGACAACCAAGGCAAGGCGTTGCAGAAGAAACGCCGCAGGAGCAGCGAGATCACCAGAGGAGTCAGCCGTAAAACAGACTAATAAATCGACTATATTAAGAACCATCTGATTTTCCCTGGTGTTCGGGACAAACGCACAAACTCTCTGAGCTGGCTGTTGCAATTCGTAGCGAGCAGAAATACAAAGTCCTTGAAGCCAAGAACAAAGATTTCAGAAACACTCAAGTAAACCATTCCCGTAAGGACAAAAGGAGTAATACCATGGAGGGTGTTATGAAGGGGTTACTTGTTTCATCGGATCCGTAACATAACGGCTATGTCGAAAACTTCTAACACTAGTTGCAAAGAATTCAATTTTGATAAAACCGTCGCTGGACTTTTGATTAATTTCGAAAACAAATTAAATAAATCAGATTCGTCAGATTCATCCGATTCCGAATAATTACGGATGAGAAATAATAATACATTTATCAAAAGTCCAAAATATTAATATAGAGTCAAATCTGTTTTTGTTTATTTGAGTTATTACTAAGGTTCCGCTAGCTGGGCAGCCTGGCCCACTGTGCGTTTGTTGGATTAGGAGTCTTTCAGGGCAACCTCCCTTGACTTCCGTATATTATTTAGCAATTCCGAAGGCGTCGACCGCCACAAAAATATCAAAACATTTTTTAATATGGGTAAATAAAATTGCTATGTGTCTATGTCTCTAGAATCTATATGCTTAATCTGAACTCTAGCTTTTATACGACCTGAGATCTCTACGTTCATACTTTGGACTTTATATACTTTATATGTATGTATATGTCGAAGAGTCATGACGCCCTTCTTCACCTTTTCACTATTCTCGTTGTCTGCGCAACGTTTTCTGGCGCGACTACACAAAAATAGAATTATGCGTAGTTCTTAACTCTACACGCATTTTGGAGACCCGCTCCAGTCCACATACATCAATACTAATGCGCACCGCATTTTTCTGTACGCTTCCGTTATTCCGGCAGACATCTACTTCCCCCCGCTCCTACCCGCGACCAGACTACGTTCGGCAGAAACTCTAACGGTTCTCTGCCGCAAAAGAATAGAAAAGGCGCCTACATGGCGCGTTCCAAGCAGAAACGCGCAATTACTAGAAATGTCTTTACATTTAAAAGATCTGCGACATATAAATTATGAAGTTCCGTTATTCCAGCGTTGAACCAGAGACTTCTCTCCTGGCCGGTAGCGGTGATTGGACGTCTTGCGTCAGAGTCTGATTATGGGGTTCCGTTATTCCAGCGTTGATCCAGAGACTTCTCTCCTGGCCAGTAGCGGTGGTTGGACGTCTTGCGTCAGAGTCTTCTCCTGAAGATTACGTTGGAGGGCTTGACTTCGCCCCCTTAGGTGTATTGACTAGCCTTGTGGCGTAGCAATTTAGATAATTAATACAATTGTTTATTACGGCTTCAAGCCGGAGCACGTTCTGGTTTATTCGAATGCAAAACTGAGACTAAAGAGATAACAAAACGTACAGCTAAGTTTACCCTAACGGCAAATGCATCGCGCCAACCAGACGAGTCAAAGCCGACTCAGCATTCCCTGCAGCGCGAAGCAACACTCCGAACAAGAAGTGTCAGCCTTCCGTTGCCGGACGTTCTTTGCGCAGAGCGCTGAACTCAATTCTGGCGCGTCAGCATTCTATACATAGAGCTACTTAGTTGCTATGAATTATTATGTTAATAATAAAAAATACCTCCTCCGACTTTATGGTGAGACTTCACCTCTTTCCCTAGAAAAACGGTAATGCTTGTTGATTGTGTACGTACCTTCGGAGGATAGGATCTCTGACTTTAACCCAATCTCTGTAAACACAATTAAATTGGATGAAAAATAGAATTTAGTTAGCTTGGTACGAAAACCTTTTCCATTTCGATGGAAATAACATCGCTAGATGTTGGTTTTTGGAGTAAGAAAGATTTATTTATTTAGCTTGGACAGTGATCATTAAAGGTGAATAGTCTATAGCGCAAGAAAACTTAAACTTGTCTACCTGTGTGCTTTTTTTTCTTGTATATAGGACAATATACAAATACTTGATCACGGAAAAGCCGGGACGCGTTTTTGGCGTATCACCACCAAGAGGGTAGACAGAACTCTGAACTGCATGTTGTATATATTGACCCAATTTTGTGTGACTGAGGTAAATTGGGACAGTAAACTATTTCTGAAAGATTAAAGTTTTGGTTGTGAAACCAGCGCAGAATAATCGGAATTTCTATCAGTCCCAATAAAAAAAAAATACCGCACCGAAATAAGAAATCGGATCGTGATCACTCTAAGCGGAATGACACCAGAGCGAACGGTTAGCTTAAATATACCGTTATTTGTGTGACTGCATTCTATGTATATATAATCGATACAAAAACTTAACCGTGGCGTTGAATTCGATCGTTATTAACCATACGAACTAGCGGGGCAAATCTTCGTCCTCCTTTATCGGTATGATGGCTAGGACGAGCCCAAGGAGGGCTTAGGTCAGTGTTCCTCAGGTCCGGAAGGAGGGTGGCTCGCTTAGCCATGGCGATGCTGGCCTGAGACTCGCATGATGTTGCTTCTTATGCGGTGCAGTACATTCTTAGTATCGTACCACAGCACGCAACTGCTGATGGGCACAGCGTGCGCTTGTTTTACGGTGTCCACCGGTCTTGCTGCCTGGAGTTCCATTCTTGAAATCGATATCGACTTTATCGGAGCATATTTCGTATTAAAACACATGAAACATGCTTTCACGTCACCATCACTATGTTGCCCTCCAGTAGGCAACTGCTGCGAACGTCGACTAGCTCCGCAAAGATGTGCATCCCTCATCAACAATTTCGCAGTAACCTTGTAGTAGCTGAAGAATCCGGGTCAAAGGTTGACATAACGGGGCTCAGGAATCAGGAATCTGCTGAATTTAAAGTCATCCATCGTCGGCTGCTAGTACATGCCTGGCATTTTCTTATCGGTATCAGTTCACTCAACATAGCTTCCTTCTCATCTGCGAGGCCATCGACAGTCAGTCAGATAGCTTTTACGTGATCCGTGGAGCATGGCGAACAAGCTGATGCATACAGATCTGGGTCTCGCTGACTGTCCCCGTTTCCCCAAAGGATCCTCTGGGCGCAACTATTCCCGTGATGTATAAACACCTGATTAAACAGCTCCTTAATAGCAAGCGGAGGCAATCACTAGACCTTATCACTAGCTGGAGTGCATCCTTGACGGAGTAATTTATAATTTCCTTGTATGTCGTAGCAAAACTCATTTTTTGTTTAATGTGTGAAGTTAACCTCCGTCTGCATCTACGCAGCTTAGATTTAGATTTGGGTTTGCCCTTTCGTCATTGCTACACTCATCATTCCGATACAGTCTTATCCTCCTCCCTCTCAGCATCTTGGCTCACTCTGGCTTATATCCTTTGGTTGACGTAACTCATTTCACCTGCGCCCAGCACCCTGTCTTCCATTGACCCCTACATGCATGCAGTGTCCTGTTGCGGTCGTTTATTTGATCTCTCCGTGGCCCACCGTGGCGGCTGGGTGTGTTCGTCGTGCAGAAGGTAGTGATGTCCTCTCTGACATCCATAAACATTGCAGCTTCCTTTCCTACAGAGCACATAATATAGATCCGATGTTTCTTTGCAAAGTTAATTAGAGCAGTTAAAGAAGTATGTGTGTAGAAGTAGAAGTGTAGAAGAAGTATACACTCTGTACAGTCCTTAACCGGATGCTGCCCTTCACATATTTGCTCGGGTCGGCCAGCCTCGGAATCCGGTTTACAAATCGGTGTACTTTCACGGCCAACGCGTTAGGGAAAACCTCCACGTCTGCCGAGGAAAACTATGCGCAAATGCCGGAGTACTCGCAGGTGTCAGCTACACAGGCGGCTTAAGTAATGCGCATAAGCCCGATTCCACATAGACGGCACAGTCGCGGCTAGCACCGCTAAGAAACTCTATGAAAATGCGCGGAGTACTTCCTCCGTCTGCGTGTCTTTTTTGAAAGCGTCCTGCTTTAGTGTGAGCGTCGCTCGCTTTTTGGTTTTCTAAAAATCCCTCTGATCGATTTCGTTGCGCGAATTTATATTTTTGGTATGCCCAAATGGAACACTTAATAATATCTACCAGAGACAGCTAAAAAATTTATGGAAAAAGTAGTTAAGGAAACACTAAGAAGGCAGCAATTGTTGATTTTAACATCAATACAGATCTTGAATAAATTTCGTACGTTTATCGGTGTACATGAATTCGAGGAAGAGTATATAAAAACGTTTGACTTGTATTTAAGTCC
Organism: Drosophila sechellia; assembly: GCF_004382195.2. Taxonomy (NCBI): domain Eukaryota; kingdom Metazoa; phylum Arthropoda; class Insecta; order Diptera; family Drosophilidae; genus Drosophila; species Drosophila sechellia. Next base: position 22,510,763 of record NC_045949.1, on the reverse strand, counting down.
GTTGGTTCACTACTCGAAACTCGAGAGAGCCAATGTATTATCAATTTATTTTACGCAGCGTCTGTACGCGTGATCATATTTAATTCATTTAATATTTCATATATCTAATTTCATTTAATAAACTTATATTTGATAAATCTCATTGCCTCACCACTCCTAAATTCCTCCTTACATTTCAGAAGTGGGATGATCATGAGGAAATACAGACAGTAGCGAAGGCGTTGGCAAAGAATAACGGAACTTAGTTACGATTGAAACAAATGTACGTAGATGCAAAGCGTTGTATCTATCAGTGTGTTGATACGAATATATATGTATGTATGTATAACGAGATTTGCTCACAACTGGATCACGAGATCAATTAGTTCAACGTTTGATGACCCACGAAAAGTCTGACGAAATCGAGTTTTGTGTTTCTTTCGCGAATGAAGATACTGACGAAATGCCGGTGGTAGCACAACTTCAGGCCGAGATGAGCCAACTTCGTGAGATGATGGCAAATTTTATTAGTTCGCAAATTGCTGCGACAAATGTAACGCAAGGTGCACAGGCGGCTGCAGCCAACGTAATACCTGTACCACCGAGTCCAACAGATTAAATCGTACACACTAGCACCATTACACGACATACATTGGTCAAGGAAATCGCTAATACCCTGCCAGAGTATGATCCAACGGATGAGAATGGTATCTCTGTGGATCAATTTATTGATCGCATTAATCGAGTGATAGATGCCTATCATTGGGAAGAAAAACTTCTCTTGCTTGCCATTTATACTGGACTAAAGGGCGCTGCCAGAATATGGCTAGATGCGTCTCCAGTTTTACACACCACCTGGAGCGAATTTTGGAATGCTATTAGAGATAAGTTCGGTTCGACACCCGACGAAGCCGAGATTCACTACATAATGTCAAATGCTGTTCGCCGACAGAAGGAAACTATCAAGGAGTACTGATTTCGCATGTCAGCCCTTGGAAATCGTTACAATTTAAGCGAGTCTGCTATTACTCGATATGCCCGAACTGGGTTAAAGCACCGAGAGCTACAACAGAGCATTGTGACCACATAATTTGCAACGATAAAACAGATGCGTGACGTCATTGACGAGTATTTTGTCAACCGAGGTAGGCTTCAACTGCCAAAATACGATCCAGTATCGAAGAACGCTGAACCGAAATCTAAACAACACGAGTCTGCAACAGCAAACGATAAATTAAAATGCTTAAATTGCGGCAAACCAGGTCATCGAACAAATGCCCACAACCACCGAAACGACACCGATGTACTACGTGTAATAAAGTTTTTTTTTTTTTTTTTTTTTGTTTTTATGCTAATTCTATTTATTAAGGTATCAAAAGGAATCGTTCAGTAATTCCTCTGAACTTAACCTAATGTGTGATAAAGATAAATGAGACCAAGTGGTATCTTAATTATAAAGTACAAAAGAAAGAAAAATCTAGTCTAGTTATCAATTACTTAATATGTAATGTGTTATATTATCCTCCGGGTAAGGAGATCGCTGGGGTGAACCCTCTTCAGTCTTCGGAGGGAGATGGGATCAGCTAGGATAGTTGCTAGTTGGTTCGGGTGGGCCATGAGCCTGTCGGCATAACGGCTGCTATGGAAATTAATCTGATCCCCAAGAAGGGTAACTTTCAGATGCGTGACGTGCAGCTCTCGACTGGACCACACGGAGCCTATTAAGCTGGGATTTGGCGGCAGTTCCCTACACCTGGATGGCATAACTCCACGTTGGAGAGAGAATAGCTTTGATTAAAAGAGCCTTAGAGCTCATTTGAAGTTTGCTGGAGTGGAAGAGCCAGTCGAGCTTTTTTAGCTTCGCCAGTGACTTAGATTTGACCGATGTGATGTGGGCCCTCCAGGTCAGTCTCCGATCTAGATGAACTCCTAGGTAGCAGTGTGATCTAACATTGGTGATAGGGCTTCCATTAAAGGTCAGATCTGTGCAGGTTCCGGGTCGCAGGGAAAAAGTTACACAGGCTGACTTTGAGGAGTTAATGGCCACATTCCATTTGGCAGTCCATTTTTCGATTGCATGCAGCCATTCCTGGACTGCGTAGGAGGCAGTTTGCAATGAAGGATGAGACGCCAGCATGGCAGTGTCATCGGCGTAAGTGGCCAGGAGTCGCTGAGCCGGGGGGAAATAGAATTAGCATCACCGCAAGCTCTTAAAATCTGTGAAATTTGGTGGAGGGGGCCGAATGGGCTAGCTATAGATGCACAACACTGGCCCATTCAAATGGAATCGGAAATTGTTGTGGTATCCACATTGATAAAATCCGAATATCTGCAAAATCTTAAAATGCGCATCAAGACTCTGAAAAATAACAAGGTACACATTGATGACTTGATTTTCCACACGGCAAGCGGACACTCGGCTCTAGGGTTGACAACGATTATCATAATTATATTGGTCATTTATATCCGGAGGCAACGCACAAATGAGAGACGACTACTGGCCGTACATTGAAACTGATTTGCGAAAAGGAAACTAAAATTGATTCGATAAGATTCCGATATAGTAAAAAGACAAATACTGGACATTCAACCAACAATTACACCCTTATTTACAATTTTCCACGAATTTCAAATGACCATGCTAGATGGCAAAACATTTAGCGCTCTTGATGAAGCACCACCAAAAAATATGAATAATATTAGATGGGTAAAAAGCTATCCAATTGATGCAGATCTTTTGAAATATGGACTATCAACTCTGTATGCATGGATATGGTTTTTGAGTGTATCTTACATATGGCCTACAGACTGCCAATAGAGAAATGACAAGTTCGTAACGAAGACAAGGACAAGGTAGAAGCGAAAAAAATCAGAAATCCAATTGCAGCTAAGAAATCAGATAGGATTATTGGTATACATTCATATGGCGGGCATTGGAAATACCAACAATGGGAATACGCTAGATGTTTTTTCAGTCAACCGAGTTTGGTTGCTGGCATTGCTGGAGTTTGTGAAGAACACATATACCGTTTCAGTGTGATCTTAAGGGTGATGGCTAACGAACACCAAGTCAAAACAAATTTATTCAACTCATATGCAAACGAAACAGCTGAAATTTTTGTAGAAAAATATCCTTGGTTTTATATGCCTTCATCTGTGCACAAAATTTTAATAAACGGAGCTGACATCATCAACAGTGTTGCACTTCCTATTGGTATAATGTCTGAAGAAGAAGGAGTCTTAAAACTCGCCACAAATCTGGATGCAGGGGAGCGGCCTTAGCAACAGCGTAGACGGCTGCAATGCAACAATAGTTAAGGGCGATCAGGTCAAACAGTAATTAATGGAATTTGGACCCCGGCAAAGCGGAGAAGCCGTGAACTAACGGTACCGCGCTGGACCTTGCACTCGAGCAGGCCAAGGGCACGGAGTTCGAACGGTAACGGTGCGGACCTTGGACATGCTCAAAGAGGACGCACCGTGAACTAACGGTACATTAGTTGGACCTTGTACCCGAGCCCGAAAAGGAGAAGTGACGGGATCTCCGCGACCTATAAAGGGACAGCGCAAGTGCAGCTCGAGGCAGTCAGTCACAACACGTGAGGAGCCGTACGTACGCGAGGATAGTCGAGGAGAGTACCGGTGCGAGTCGCGCCGTTGAAGGAATCAGTGTCCGAACGTGCGAAGAAGGAGATCGTGAGTGATAACGCGCAGAGAAGTTGGTGAAGAGCAAACTGTGGAATTGTCGGGCAGCAAGAGTCCCGCAGTACACGAAAGGACGAGCAGTGCAAGTGGAGAGTGATCCTTGGAGTGGAGGACCTGGCGTGTTTGAAAGGATCAGTGGAATCAGAGGTGGTCCCAGGCCGAGCGTTGCCTCAATCCGTGGACTATACACCCTGCCCCATAACATCCTAAACCCGTTCCAGCCGGCAGGTGGTCCTTCGGAGAAAACGACAAGGACCTGGCGTGTTCGAAAGGGTCAGTGGTCGGCAAAAGTAGTCACAGGCTAAGCGTTGCCTCTACACGTGGACGATACACCCTGCCCCATAACATCCTAAATGCGTTCCAGCCGGCAGGTGGTCCTTCGGAGGAAACGACAAGGACCTGGCGTGTTCGAAAGGGTCAGTGAAGTCCGTGGTCGGCAAAGGTGGTCCCTAGGACGAGCGTTGCCACGCCCGTGGACGATACACCCTGCCCCATAACATCCTAATCCCGGCCGGGCCGATACGTGGTCCGTTGACAAGGAGTACACAGGACAACCAAGGCAAGGCGTTGCAGAAGAAACGCCGCAGGAGCAGCGAGATCACCAGAGGAGTCAGCCGTAAAACAGACTAATAAATCGACTATATTAAGAACCATCTGATTTTCCCTGGTGTTCGGGACAAACGCACAAACTCTCTGAGCTGGCTGTTGCAATTCGTAGCGAGCAGAAATACAAAGTCCTTGAAGCCAAGAACAAAGATTTCAGAAACACTCAAGTAAACCATTCCCGTAAGGACAAAAGGAGTAATACCATGGAGGGTGTTATGAAGGGGTTACTTGTTTCATCGGATCCGTAACATAACGGCTATGTCGAAAACTTCTAACACTAGTTGCAAAGAATTCAATTTTGATAAAACCGTCGCTGGACTTTTGATTAATTTCGAAAACAAATTAAATAAATCAGATTCGTCAGATTCATCCGATTCCGAATAATTACGGATGAGAAATAATAATACATTTATCAAAAGTCCAAAATATTAATATAGAGTCAAATCTGTTTTTGTTTATTTGAGTTATTACTAAGGTTCCGCTAGCTGGGCAGCCTGGCCCACTGTGCGTTTGTTGGATTAGGAGTCTTTCAGGGCAACCTCCCTTGACTTCCGTATATTATTTAGCAATTCCGAAGGCGTCGACCGCCACAAAAATATCAAAACATTTTTTAATATGGGTAAATAAAATTGCTATGTGTCTATGTCTCTAGAATCTATATGCTTAATCTGAACTCTAGCTTTTATACGACCTGAGATCTCTACGTTCATACTTTGGACTTTATATACTTTATATGTATGTATATGTCGAAGAGTCATGACGCCCTTCTTCACCTTTTCACTATTCTCGTTGTCTGCGCAACGTTTTCTGGCGCGACTACACAAAAATAGAATTATGCGTAGTTCTTAACTCTACACGCATTTTGGAGACCCGCTCCAGTCCACATACATCAATACTAATGCGCACCGCATTTTTCTGTACGCTTCCGTTATTCCGGCAGACATCTACTTCCCCCCGCTCCTACCCGCGACCAGACTACGTTCGGCAGAAACTCTAACGGTTCTCTGCCGCAAAAGAATAGAAAAGGCGCCTACATGGCGCGTTCCAAGCAGAAACGCGCAATTACTAGAAATGTCTTTACATTTAAAAGATCTGCGACATATAAATTATGAAGTTCCGTTATTCCAGCGTTGAACCAGAGACTTCTCTCCTGGCCGGTAGCGGTGATTGGACGTCTTGCGTCAGAGTCTGATTATGGGGTTCCGTTATTCCAGCGTTGATCCAGAGACTTCTCTCCTGGCCGGTAGCGGTGGTTGGACGTCTTGCGTCAGAGTCTTCTCCTGAAGATTACGTTGGAGGGCTTGACTTCGCCCCCTTAGGTGTATTGACTAGCCTTGTGGCGTAGCAATTTAGATAATTAATACAATTGTTTATTACGGCTTCAAGCCGGAGCACGTTCTGGTTTATTCGAATGCAAAACTGAGACTAAAGAGATAACAAAACGTACAGCTAAGTTTACCCTAACGGCAAATTCATCGCGCCAACCAGACGAGTCAAAGCCGACTCAGCATTCCCTGCAGCGCGAAGCAACACTCCGAACAAGAAGTGTCAGCCTTCCGTTGCCGGACGTTCTTTGCGCAGAGCGCTGAACTCAATTCTGGCGCGTCAGCATTCTATACATAGAGCTACTTAGTTGCTATGAATTATTATGTTAATAATAAAAAATACCTCCTCCGACTTTATGGTGAGACTTCACCTCTTTCCCTAGAAAAACGGTAATGCTTGTTGATTGGGTACGTACCTTCGGAGGATAGGATCTCTGACTTTAACCCAATCTCTGTAAACACAATTAAATTGGATGAAAAATAGAATTTAGTTAGCTTGGTACGAAAACCTTTTCCATTTCGATGGAAATAACATCGCTAGATGTTGGTTTTTGGAGTAAGAAAGATTTATTTATTTAGCTTGGACAGTGATCATTAAAGGTGAATAGTCTATAGCGCAAGAAAACTTAAACTTGTCTACCTGTGTGCTTTTTTTTCTTGTATATAGGACAATATACAAATACTTGATCACGGAAAAGCCGGGACGCGTTTTTGGCGTATCACCACCAAGAGGGTAGACAGAACTCTGAACTGCATGTTGTATATATTGACCCAATTTTGTGTGACTGAGGTAAATTGGGACAGTAAACTATTTCTGAAAGATTAAAGTTTTGGTTGTGAAACCAGCGCAGAATAATCGGAATTTCTATCAGTCCCAATAAAAAAAAAATACCGCACCGAAATAAGAAATCGGATCGTGATCACTCTAAGCGGAATGACACCAGAGCGAACGGTTAGCTTAAATATACCGTTATTTGTGTGACTGCATTCTATGTATATATAATCGATACAAAAACTTAACCGTGGCGTTGAATTCGATCGTTATTAACCATACGAACTAGCGGGGCAAATCTTCGTCCTCCTTTATCGGTATGATGGCTAGGACGAGCCCAAGGAGGGCTTAGGTCAGTGTTCCTCAGGTCCGGAAGGAGGGTGGCTCGCTTAGCCATGGCGATGCTGGCCTGAGACTCGCATGATGTTGCTTCTTATGCGGTGCAGTACATTCTTAGTATCGTACCACAGCACGCAACTGCTGATGGGCACCGCGTGCGCTTGTTTTACGGTGTCCACCGGTCTTGCTGCCTGGAGTTCCATTCTTGAAATCGATATCGACTTTATCGGAGCATATTTCGTATTAAAACACATGAAACATGCTTTCACGTCACCATCACTATGTTGCCCTCCAGTAGGCAACTGCTGCGAACGTCGACTAGATGTGCATCCCTCATCAACAATTTCGCAGTAACCTTGTAGTAGCTGAAGAATCCGGGTCAAAGGTTGACATAACGGGGCTCAGGAATCAGGAATCTGCTGAATTTAAAGTCATCCATCGTCGGCTGCTAGTACATGCCTGGCATTTGCTTAGATTTAGATTTGGGTTTGCCCTTTCGTCATTGCTACACTCATCATTCCGATACAGTCTTATCCTCCTCCCTCTCAGCATCTTGGCTCACTCTGGCTTATATCCTTTGGTTGACGTAACTCATTTCACCTGCGCCCAGCACCCTGTCTTCCATTGACCCCTACATGCATGCAGTGTCCTGTTGCGGTCGTTTATTTGATCTCTCCGTGGCCCACCGTGGCGGCTGGGTGTGTTCGTCGTGCAGAAGGTAGTGATGTCCTCTCTGACATCCATAAACATTGCAGCTTCCTTTCCTACAGAGCACATAATATAGATCCGATGTTTCTTTGCAAAGTTAATTAGAGCAGTTAAAGAAGTATGTGTGTAGAAGTAGAAGTGTAGAAGAAGTATACACTCTGTACAGTCCTTAACCGGATGCTGCCCTTCACATATTTGCTCGGGTCGGCCAGCCTCGGAATCCGGTTTACAAATCGGTGTACTTTCACGGCCAACGCGTTAGGGAAAACCTCCACGTCTGCCGAGGAAAACTATGCGCAAATGCCGGAGTACTCGCAGGTGTCAGCTACACAGGCGGCTTAAGTAATGCGCATAAGCCCGATTCCACATAGACGGCACAGTCGCGGCTAGCACCGCTAAGAAACTCTATGAAAATGCGCGGAGTACTTCCTCCGTCTGCGTGTCTTTTTTGAAAGCGTCCTGCTTTAGTGTGAGCGTCGCTCGCTTTTTGGTTTTCTAAAAATCCCTCTGATCGATTTCGTTGCGCGAATTTATATTTTTGGTATGCCCAAATGGAACACTTAATAATATCTACCAGAGACAGCTAAAAAATTTATGGAAAAAGTAGTTAAGGAAACACTAAGAAGGCAGCAATTGTTGATTTTAACATCAATACAGATCTTGAATAAATTTCGTACGTTTATCGGTGTACATGAATTCGAGGAAGAGTATATAAAAACGTTTGACTTGTATTTAAGTCCGTTGGTTCACTACTCGAAACTCGAGAGAGCCAATGTATTATCAATTTATTTTACGCAGCGTCTGTACGCGTGATCATATTTAATTCATTTAATATTTCATATATCTAATTTCATTTAATAAACTTATATTTGATAAATCTCATTGCCTCACCACTCCTAAATTCCTCCTTACATTTCAGAAGTGGGATGATCATGAGGAAATACAGACAGTAGCGAAGGCGTTGGCAAAGAATAACGGAACTTAGTTACGATTGAAACAAATGTACGTAGATGCAAAGCGTTGTATCTATCAGTGTGTTGATACGAATATATATGTATGTATGTATAACGAGATTTGCTCACAACTGGATCACGAGATCAATTAGTTCAACGTTTGATGACCCACGAAAAGTCTGACGAAATCGAGTTTTGTGTTTCTTTCGCGAATGAAGATACTGACGAAATGCCGGTGGTAGCACAACTTCAGGCCGAGATGAGCCAACTTCGTGAGATGATGGCAAATTTTATTAGTTCGCAAATTGCTGCGACAAATGTAACGCAAGGTGCACAGGCGGCTGCAGCCAACGTAATACCTGTACCACCGAGTCCAACAGATTAAATCGTACACACTAGCACCATTACACGACATACATTGGTCAAGGAAATCGCTAATACCCTGCCAGAGTATGATCCAACGGATGAGAATGGTATCTCTGTGGATCAATTTATTTATCGCATTAATCGAGTGATAGATGCCTATCATTGGGACGAAAAACTTCTCTTGCTTGCCATTTATACTGGACTAAAGGGCGCTGCCAGAATGTGGCTAGATGCGTCTCCAGTTTTACACACCACCTGGAGCGAATTTTGGAATGCTATTAGAGATAAGTTCGGTTCGACACCCGACGAAGCCGAGATTCACTACATAATGTCAAATGCTGTTCGCCGACAGAAGGAAACTATCAAGGAGTACTGATTTCGCATGCCAGCCCTTTGAAATCGTTACAATTTAAGCGAGTCTGCTATTACTCGATATGCCCGAACTGGGTTAAAGCACCGAGAGCTACAACAGAGCATTGTGACCACATAATTTGCAACGATAAAACAGATGCGTGACGTCATTGACGAGTATTTTGTCAACCGAGGTAGGCTTCAACTGCCAAAATACGATCCAGTATCGAAGAACGCTGAACCGAAATCTAAACAACACGAGTCTGCAACAACAAACGATAAATTAAAATGCTTTAATTGCGGCAAACCAGGTCATCGAACAAATGCCCACAACCACCGAAACGACACCGATGTACTACGTGTAATAAAGTTTTTTTTTTTTTTTTTTTTTTTTTTTATGCTAATTCTATTTATTAAGGTATCAAAAGGAATCGTTCAGTAATTCCTCTGAACTTAACCTAATGTGTGATAAAGATAAATGAGACCAAGTGGTATCTTAATTATAAAGTACAAAAGAAAGAAAAATCTAAAAATCAATTACTTAATATGTAATGTGTTATATTATCCTCCGGGTAAGGAGATCGCTGGGGTGAACCCTCTTCAGTCTTCGGAGGGAGATGGGATCAGCTAGGATAGTTGCTAGTCGGTTCGGGTGGGCCATGAGCCTGTCGGCATAACGGCTGCTATGGAAATTAATCTGATCCCCAAGAAGGGTAACTTTCAGATCTCTTTCGATAACCATGTTCGTCACGTACCAGGGGAGCCCAGATGCGTGTCGTGCAGCTCTCGACTGGACCACACGGAGCCTATTAAGCTGGGATTTGGCGGCAGTTCCCCACACCTGGATGGCATAACTCCACGTTGGAGAGAGAATAGCTTTGATTAAAAGAGCCTTAGAGCTCATTTGAAGTTTGCTGGAGTGGAAGAGCCAGTCGAGCTTTTTTAGCTTCGCCAGTGACTTAGATTTGACCGATGTGATGTGGGCCCTCCAGGTCAGTCTCCGATCTAGATGAACTCCTAGGTAGCAGTGTGATCTAACATTGGTGATAGGGCTTCCATTAAAGGTCAGATCTGTGCAGGTTCCGGGTCGCAGGGAAAAAGTTACACAGGCTGACTTTGATGAGTTAATGGCCACATTCCATTTGGCAGTCCATTTTTCGATTGCATGCAGCCATTCCTGGACTGCGTAGGAGGCAGTTTGCAATGAAGGATGAGACGCCAGCATGGCAGTGTCATCGGCGTAAGTGGCCAGGAGTCGCTGAGCCGGGGGGACTTCGGTGTTGTTTGCGGGAGATGGCATGTCAGCAGTGTAGAGGGTGTATAGGAAGGGCCCAAGAACACTTCCCTGTGGAACTCCTGCGTGAATCTCTTCCAGGCTGGATCGAGCATCACGCACTGCAACGTCAAACGTCCGATAAGAGATGAACGATCTCAGGATGGCATAGTAGGGAGCAGGAAGGAGAGCTTTCATCTTGTATAGAAGGCCCTCATGCCACACCTTGTCAAACGCTTGCTTCACGTCTTGAAAGACGCCGACCGTGTAGAGTTTGTGCTCGAAGCCATGCGTAACCTGGTTGACCAGTCGATGTATTTGTTCATGGCAGCCGTGGGACTTCCTGAAACCAAATTGGTGTGAAGGTATGTGGTACGTGTAATAAAGTACACCCCAACAACGGTAACTGCGTTAAACCCGAAGCGAGTACACGACGCCTTGGGGCAACGAATCAAGATAAGTGTTTCTACAAAACCAGCATCGTCCAATCGAAACCATATACTGCGTTTATTGACACAGGTAGCCAAGCTAGCATGGTTCGTGAGACTGTAGCACAACAACTCGACGCCAAACGATGCAAGTGTGCAATGCAAATGCATGGTATTTGTGGTGGAGTACGCATTCTAAACGAAGCCATCATCATCGATAATACTGTCACCGAAGCACTGATTTATATAGCCGAAGACAAAATCGAACAGCAAGATTTTCTTATCGGCCAGGATATCCTTGTTAACCCAAATCTTACGCTGAAGTTTGAGAACGGAATGATGACTTTTGAGAGCAAACGAGCAACACAGCAAGTATCTCACTTCAAGAAAATTACTAATCTTCTTTCTAATATCGACAGCAATGACGATAAGACACGCATGCAGAACTTACTAGAAGATTATGCCGATGTCTTTTCCTCTGGCCCTAAAGGAATTGGAAAAACTAATGTGGTCGAAGCTGAAATGCCCAAGCGCCATACCGAATTCCTGAACCTAAGCGTGACGTTGTGAACGCTATGATTGACGAGCTCCTCCAACACGATATTATTGCCAAATCAACATCTGAGTATGCGAGCCCAGTAGTTTTGATTAAAAAGAAGAACGGAGGCGATCGACTGTGTGTTGACTACCGACGTCTGAACAAGTTGATCAAGAAAGAAAACTTTCCTGTGCCAAACATTGAAGAACGTTTACAAGAAGCGTTTTATCTACGTTTTATTTAAACAGGGGATATTATCAGATCGTAGTATCACCTGAGAGTCGCAAATTTACCGCATTCATTACAACCGACGGATTGTATGAATTCAAACGAATGCCATTTTGGGTTAAAGAACGCACCGGCGGCTTTTAATCGATTGATGGCTGAGATACAGAAACGTGTCCGAAGGGGAGATATGCTGCATTATATGGACGACATATTAATTGGCAGCCATTCGTTTACCGAGATGTATAAGAAACTTCAACGTATACTGCAAGTGGCCTCACCCTGAACGTTGACAAGTGCTAATTGTACAAGCAGACAATTTCATTCTTGGGGCACCAGCAAAAGGAACATGATCAGTTAAAGCCAGTAGCCTGCCTATTATAGCCGATCGACGACATACAGCGAAATGTTCCACAGCTACGAGCTAGAAGCTTTGGCTGTTGTCGAGTCACTGGAACGTTTCAAGTATAATGTCTATGGGAAACAAATTCGAGTCATCACTGATTGTAATGCGTTAAGAACGACGATGGAGAAACGAGAGCTGATACCTCGAATTGCCAGATGGTGGCTACGCATCCAAGAATTCGATATTGAGATACTGCATCGCTCAGGTACACGTATGGAACACGTCGATGCCTTAAGCCGAGCACCATATGAAGATTCGCGTGAAATGAAAGAAGCTGACCTAAAGATATTCAAGTCCGTCATTGATGAAGCCGATTGGTTCTTTGCTGTACAATTGCAGGACGAGAAAATAAAACGAATTGCTAGCAAAATGATCGCTAAGAAGATCACTGAGAACGATGAGTATGTCCTTGAACTTGGTCGCTTATATCGCAGACATAACAACAAGCACCTTTGGGTTGTACCCAAGCAGTTACGCTATCGCATTCTTGTAGAATGTCACGACAACGCAGGACATATGAGCACCGACAAAACAATCAGCCGAATTATAAATCAACTCTGGTTCCCCCGTATGCTAAATTATGTTAAAGGATACATTAATTTATGCGTAGGTTGTTCCCTGTATAAGCAACGAGGAGGTCGCCAAGAGGGTCAATACCATTACGATAACATCAAGCCAGTACCGTTCGCTACGGTACACATCGATCATCTAGGACCTTTTCCTGGTAATCGTTGATGCATTTACAAAGTTTACGATCATACGATTAAAAGCACCGCAACCCGACACGTTATTGAAATTCTCCGAGATGTTTGCAGCTACGTTGGAATGACTGAAAGAATCGTGACCGATCGAGGAACTGCTTTTACGTCAAAAGATTTCGAAAGATTCTGTCGAGGACATAATGTCAAGCATGTACTTAATGCGGTTCGCACCCCGCGAGCAAATGGACATGCCGAACGCACTATACGCATAATCCTATCAATGCTATTGCCTACTGTTGAGAATGAGAAGCGCTGGGATGAGAAACTGTACCAAATCCAGTGGAGCATTAACACGATGACCAACAAGACTACTAATCGTTCTCCATTTCAGCTATTATATTGTTATGAGCCACGAGACACGTGGAAGAACTCCGTAGTACAAGCGTTCTAACAGTTCGTCGACCTTGATCGACGTTGATCTCCACTTGCATTTTAGGGTTTTTCGGGTATTACCGCGGCTTGACTGGTTGATCGTCCTTCATTGTTATTCGGCGCACTGCCACGGTTGATGTTCCCTTTACGCTTTCTAAACTGGTCAGGATCAGCAGTTGCATCCGAACGATCCTCTCCCCGAGTTGTTGACTTCGATCATCGATGTGACTTCTTCATATCTTCCATCTGCCATTCATACTTCTCTCCTCGTAGGTAAGACCTCTCCTGCCGTCTGCAACTTGTCCGCCAGCTCCTCGCTAAAAGTGCGGGTTCGGCACAAAACCCTATCGTTTTTGTTCCTCGGATGGCCTGCAGTGTCATCCTGGCACCTCCTGCACACCGCGTTCTGTTCTCCCGTTGGGAAGTCTCGCTGGTGGTGGCCTGTGAGTCCGTTCTATATCAATTCGTTCCCTTTGGGTGTCCAGCTCTTCGAACTCGTCGGCCAGTGCCATCAGATTATCCAAGTGTCGGGCGTATGAACATGCGTAAGGCTGGAGTGCTGTTCTCCCTTATTCTTGACAGCGTCTCCTTCTGCGACATTCCTAAGGGCCGCATCAGGATCTGCATGTCCACCATGTAGTCCTTGAAGTTCTCGCCATGTCGCTCCTTTCTCTGCCTGTCCTGGTCCGCCAGCCTCATCATGAAGCCTCTAGGCAGAAAAAATTCCCGGAAGCCGGTATTAGGATGTAATGGGGCAGGGTGTATCGTCCACGGGCGAGGCAACGCTCGACCTGGGACCACCTGTACCGACCACTGACTCCACTGACCCTTTCGAACACGCCAGGTTCTTCTCTTCTCTTCCGAAGGTCCTTCTGCCGGCTGAAACGGGTTCGGGGCAGGGTGTACCTTTGCTGACCACTGTTTCCACTGACCCTTTCAGACACGTCAGGATCTTCTCTTTTACTCCCAGGATCACTCTTTCCTTGCAGCGCTCGTCCTTCACTGCCTGCGGGCCACTTGCTGCCCGACTCTTCCACTGTTTATTCCTTCGTTACTTGTCCGCGCGTTCTCACTTCCGAACTCCTTCTTTCACGTTCCGTCTCACTATTTCCACTCACGCGAGTTACCAAATTTCCTTAGGTCGACACGGTGGGAGGCTACGATGGGCGTCCATACACTTATACTTCTTCTATTTATTCTTTTTATATTTAATTGTATTGATGATTTATTTATGCGATAAAGTAAACGATCGACTGTTTCTTAGTTGGTAACGTTGGGCCTGCCATTAATTTATTCCTTCTATTTTCTTTTCTGGTTATAGTTTGATTTGGGGTAACCGGGAGTTTGCCTGGTCTACTTGTTCCTTAATTTTAGGGTAAAGGTCTTCACGAAATGTATTTGTTGCAGATTTATTTTTAATTTCAAATATAACGACTGTTTTCTGTTACTTTGTGTCCACTTCTTTCGTTTTGCATATTCTTAGAACACGCATTCTCCACCTCGCAAACGCCGGGCGAATAACTGTTTCTGACGAACGTAGTCTGGTCGCGGGCGGGAGCGAGAGAGAGAGTGATATTCCCGTTAAGAATGGGACTTTCAAGGAATTCACAAAAATGCCATAATGTGTGTTGGTATTAGTGTGTGTGTGGAGTGAATTAAGTCTCCAAAGTGTGTTTGTATTGTGCATAGACTTGGGTTCTACGCATTATTGCAACGTTTGTTCTGCACATTAAGTTTTGATGCCTCGCTCCCGAATTAAACGCGTCAGAAAACGTTACGCCGAAAAAGAAGTGCAAAACTCACAAAGAGACCCAAAAAACTCAAATGCTGTCGTATTGCCAAAGTTTAATCCTGAACGCACAGGCTCAGACGCTCAATTCTGGTGATCAACGGTGGACTACATATTGTCCGAAAATTAACTGGGCGGCAGCGCTCTTGTGATGACCCTCAGCAAGTCGCTGGAAGGGAGTGCATCTCATTGGCTGTCTCAGACGTGCTTTCCTGGCATAACAGAGACATTAGCTGCAGCAGTTATGAATCTGCCAAATGGATGCCCTAAGGAAGGAGAGTGCTTGTCATTATACGGAAGCCGAATGGTTACTTCGCTTATGGCCAGGTGGAAGTCGCTGAGTGTAGAACAAATTTCAGTATCCGTTGCGCTGGCGCATGCTGCTGGAATTGACAAGCGTTTGAGGCGTTTAGTTTTTACCACCAATATCGACCCTCGGAACGAATTGCAACAAGAACTTAAAGCTTATTCGTTTGATGCTAGACCGAGCCAGCATCCCAACAATACAGCGGCGCCGCCAGGAAAACGAGCTAAGCTCTATTCTCACATCAGGTGTCAGAATTGTGGAAAAACTGGCCACAAAAAGGCGGAATGTCGCTCGAAAACAGTGGCAGTCTATACCCGGCAAACAACACTCTGGTTACATGAAAGGAAAAGACCGGTCTACTGTGACCGGCTAAAAGTGCGGAAAAGATGGACATGTTTCTACTGTGTGTCCTGATCGTCAGAAGCGTTTGTCAGTTAACAAAACCAACATTTTAAAAGAAGTCAACATCTGTACCGTCCTTGAGCCCGTTGGAACTTTATTCCAATCTGGTGAGTCGTTCCAATTCTGTTTCGATTCCGGAGCTGAATGCTCACTCATCAAAGAAGCCGCCTCGCAGAGACTGTCTGGAACTAGAATAAGCGGCGTAGTCATTTTAAAAGGTACTGGTAGTAATACGGTTTGTAGCACTTTACTGGCAAATGTTGTGATTGGTGAACGTTCATTTGCAATATTGTTTCATGTAGTGTTAGACGATTACATCAAGTATGACGCTCTGATGTAATGATGACAAGAAGTAGACTGGCGAGGACCAGGAGATCCTAATTATCATGATGGCCGAGCTGTAGTAGTAGTAGTAATAGTAATTGTATATAAGTATAGTAGTATAAGCCCTATTGCAATATAAGAATGTAAGAACAAATTATAAGAGTCGCGAATGTAAATAGTATATAAGTTAACAACTATTAACATAATAATTCATAGCAACTAAGTAGCTCTATGTATAGAATGCTGACGCGCCAGAATTGAGTTCAGCGCTCTGCGCAAAGAACGTCCGGCAACGGAAGGCTGACACTTCTTGTTCGGAGTGTTGCTTCGCGCTGCAGGGAATGCTGAGTCGGCTTTGCCGACTCGTCTGGTTGGCGCGATGCATTTGCCGTTAGGGTAAACTTAGCTGTACGTTTTGTTATCTCTTTAGTCTCAGTTTTGCATTCAAATAAACCAGAACGTGCTCCGGCTTGACGCCGTAATAAACAATTGTATTAATTATCTAAATTGCTACGCCACAAGGCTAGTCAATACACCTAAGGGGGCGAAGTCAAGCCCTCCAACGTAATCTTCAGGAGAAGACTCTGACGCAAGACGTCCAACCACCGCTACCGGCCAGGAGAGAAGTCTCTGGAACAACGCTGGAATAACGGAACCCAATCACCGCTACCAATCACCGCTACCGGCCAGGAGAGAAGTCTCTGGTTCAACGCTGGAATAACGGAACTTCATAATTTATACACACGTGCCGAATAAATGTAGAGTCAGTCGTCGAGCTGTCACGGAGAGCACAGTAAAATATATATATACATATTTTTTTTTTGTATTAAATCATGTGTCATTTATGAATAACAAATTTTTAATGGATCTTTATGTAATATTTGTTTTTTATTCTTATTGTTTGATATTGTTATATTGTCTCTATCTTCTATATTTCATACCTTATAGGGTCCCGTATATTTAAAATCCAATTTATGACCTACTCCATTTCTTAATAAAACTTTATCTCCTGTTATTTCTATATTTCTTGTTTGTAAATTATAATTTTCATTATTTCCTCTTTTATGCTTTTCAAGCATATTTATTCTAATCTATATTTACTTTCCTTAGCATAATCATATACAATATATTGTATATCGGTTCTATGCTAGTTATATTATTGAAATTTCTGGGTAAATTGTTTGTTCTACCAAAAACCAAGTTCATATGGACAATAATTATGTACCATAGAAGGGGTTGTATTAAAACAACAGACGAAGTAATGAAGCCATACGTCCCAATCAGTTTTATTGACCGATACGTAAGATCGTATGTATTCATTTAAAGTTCTATGACTTCTTTCGACTACACCTACTGTTTGATGATCGTGAGCGGTAGACGTTATATTTTTAATTTTTAGATATTTGCATAGGTCTGCGATTATAGAATTTCTATACTCTGTTCCCATGTCCGTAATGATCCTCTATATTGGACCGTAAGAAAGAATAAAAGATTCGAAAATTGCTTTAGCGACTGTTGTTGCGCTTTTATTCGGCATGTGAATTGCAGCTAAATATTTAGTCAAGTCACAAATGAGAGTGACAGCATATTCGTGTCCATTTTCCTATTTTGGTAGAGGACCTATAGTGTCCACTATCACTCTGTCGAAAGCATTTTCAGGGGTTTCAGTTAGAAGTTGGGTTCGTTGTATGCTTTGATATTTTCGCTTTTTGGCCTTCTTGACATTTTTTTAATGTAGTCTGTTATTTGTTAAAACATATCTTTCCAAAAATAATGTCTTTTGACCTTGGCCAAGGATTTTACAATGCATGTATGACCTCCTTGTAATGGATCACCATGACAAAATTGCTTCTTTTTCTTTTTTATTGTTTTTAAGGTCACCGGGTTAATTTTAAGTTTGTTAATATATTATTGCCATTTTGTTTAAAATTATTAATTAATTATTATTATTTATTATTATTATTATTAATTATTATTATTTATTATTATTATTATTAATTATTCAAAAATATTTTCCCACGGTGCCATTTTGAGATGACTGATTTTATATATACCGACCTGCATTTCAAGCAGATATTGGTTCTGTTGATAGACCGGTTGTATGCTTACTGAGAGTTTGTTTTTGGATTGTCCTATTCTGAAACAAACATTTATATGACTTATTAAATTTTTCTTTTATTTCATTCAAGATCCCTATTAAGTTTTGCAAATCCATAATTTATTTGAAACATTTTTAAGTATTAGGAAAAATGTTCGATTTTATTATTATTTCCCTTTTATTAATGACATCATTATTTAAATATTAAATTGTTTCTAGGTCATTGGCCCTGCTATTATATTTTTTTTGTAAGCATTTATTTTGGAGCTTTTACACTTTTATAAGTGCCTGTATTATCATTAGTATAAAAATTGCTAACACAATTATTGTTATATAGCCTAAATTGTTTGACTTGATCTCCACTTTGTTTATTACATTTGCCCATATTGGGTTTTAAGATTTCTTAATTTTTTTCATAAATTTCTCCTTTATATATTCTGTTTGTCACTATTGACATTTACATTAAAAATTTCGTTGTGATTTGTATTTCTATTAATTAATTCTTTATTTAAAAATGTTTCTTGGTTTTTTTACATATGTTCCTGCCTATTGTTTTTTTTATGGCGTTATGGGATATACGGCTCATCGGGCATGTTAGATTAAACTAACATAACATGATTTTATCAGTTGCTGATCTACCGTTTAAAGCTATTTTCTGCGTTATCTACGTGTCGATCGTCTATTACTTCACTTCACAACCTTGGGAGATATTCCGTTTTTCCCATTCTTTATTTCTGTAACCCATAGAGGCCCTTCCTCAATCTCACTCACATTCGAAATAAGTCTTAAGTTGAAAGTTATACAGTAAAGTTCAATAAGTCTTAAACCGATATTCAATAAAACCAAAAACAAATTTATTTAGTGTTTCATTTATTTCGGAGTTGATCCTAGTTTAAATACGGATCATTTGTTCGACTTGGAAAATAAAAACTATTTAACTTTCAGCGTTGATCTTAGTTTAAATACGGATCATTTGTTCGGCTCAATTAAAAACTATTTAACTATATATATATATACATATAAAAATTGCGCTCTTGTAAGAGCTGTCGGTTCACTTCTTGTCTCTATTTGGTGCCGGTGCTGGCTGCACAAGCTTTCATCGGCTGGTTGATGTCCTTACAGTGTTTGCTAGTGTATTTGCATGGGGGCTCCAAGGTCCCTCACAGTCCAACGGGCATTGCTCTTTGAAGATGGGTATGCTGGCTTTGAATGGTGGTGTTATAGTTTTAATAATTGTTTCATTTGTTGTTTTCATTAGTGAGTGAGTTATGCTTTGTGTTTTTACTAGCGCTTTTGTCAATTCTTTTTGTAGAAAGTCAAGCTCTGCTTGTAATTTGCGAGCAGTTGACCAGGTTGGCTCAGGTCCTGTCACGGTCGCCATGTCGAAGAAGGATCCGCCAGGTTTATTTCAATGGTGAAGACACAAGAATGATTAGGTTTTTCAGTAGCATAGCTCCTTTGATATTTATTTGTTGACTTCTTTCTTTTCGTTGTCCAAATTGAACTGCTTCTTAATGCTAATACAACATTTCTCTTAGACTACGAAATGCGCCTTGGCTGCCTGGTGAAGCCGGCAGAGAAGCGGCTGCATGTATAAGTTAACACAATCACCAAACAGACGAAATATAGTCGTAAGCCTCAAGTGTTTTTCCCATTTATAGATCGAGCTTTACCTATAAGAAACTGTACCTTGTTAAGCTTTAGAGATAAGAACTCTTGATATACTTAAGCCAGTCGATTTTGGGAGATTAGAAGCGTCGGTCATCGCCACGTACTTACAATTCGCCTCATTAAGTGCAGACCGCGCAAGCCCTATTATAATTAATAAACCTACACTAATAAATATATCGAAAATCTATTAAAACGATAATTGGCGCCCAAACGGATATAAAAACCTACGATAACTGAATAATTATAAATAAATAACAAAAGGAGGTTTCGGAGACAAAACCAGCGGCATTAGGCTAACCTAAAAAATAAAAATTTCCTGATTACATAAAATATAATATTAATTACTAAGACCATCTACCTTAAAATTGTTTGTTAAGCACTATTGTAAGTATAACGCTTATTGAACGAATTAAAAAAACCAATTTAGCCGCCGTTTACAGAAGTTAACATTCGAATACTATTTCAATTGTCTCTTTTATTTCGATCTGTACTCTAGCTTGGTTCAACAGCGACTGACTGCCGCGCTCTCTGCAAATTGCCGAGTCGATCAGTCGATAAGTTTCTCCATAATATTTGTATGTATGTATATAGTAAGGATGGGTGTATGAATGTATAAGCTTATGACTAGATTGGCTATGTAAGTTAACAAGTAACATCAGGAATAGCTGCGTGTGACGACGAACGACACACGAAGCTATACTTCGGATGCTGGTCGGCGGCCGTGATCTGTGCGAGATAGGGTAATCTTAAGCTTTCTCTCTTTGTATTATTTAGTTCTAAACTGACAGCCGAAATAAAGTGACGTTATCGAAAAATAACTGCTGTGAATATCAAGTCGGAGCTACGACCCTGCTACCTGCTTATTCCAGTTGGTCACTTCAGCCATAGTCACCGATCGTGGACACCACCCGATCCCGATCCGCGCTCTGCACCACACCGCAGCTACAGAGGCGACGACGAGGTGACTGTGTTGTGGGCAGCAACTTGCCGCAACACACTTCAGCAACTACGTGAGCAGCAACGTGCCACGTTGACATCCCCGTGCAACAACGGTGCAGGCGGAGGAGTTCGCGGGCAACTGGCGCCCAACCAAGTCGACGACCCCGACAAGATCACATAATCTGGATGGCACGAGCTAAATAAAACCCATTTGAGTTGGCAATCTAGGACGAACTGTCCTGGGCAGAGGAGAAGGAGACAAACGCAACAACAAAACCAGAAAGGGAAGAAGGAAAACTTTCATAGATTCATGTGAGTGAAACCCCTTTTTATGAATAGCCAAAAGAAATTAAAAGGAAATGTAACAAAATAATGCAATTAAATGTCAAATCTCAGTTAAGACATTTATTTTGGAAAGAGTGTTGGCACTAATTTAAAGTAATTACAAATTGAGTAGTTTCAACTTTGCATAGAAGGTACAGTTTTCAGCAGACGACTAGTTGCATGCTTATCTCTCGGTCCCGGTGTTTTTTTTCCTAATAGTAAAATCTGGGACACGTGCAAGAATACGGTGAATAGATAAGCGCCTAGCTTGGCGAGCCATCAATTTTTTCTTGCCTTTCTCTTGTATTCTGCACTTGTTTGCATTATCTGTGCGGAAGTGCCAAATACCTTGACGGCGGTTGTATGAGCGAGACAGAGTCTGAAGAGTTGGTTGATCAACTGAGTAAACTCGCTTTAACCGACGAGGCCGAACGTATAAGAAAGAAGACGTACAATATGGATCCACAACAACTACAGGCAGTCATAAATGTAGCGGTATCGGCTGCATTAAATGTGCAGAGAGAAGACTTTGAAAAGAAGTTGGAGGAAGTCAAAAATAAGTTTACCGCTTCAACAATATCTGCTCCTGAGATTGCAGTGTACGTGCCTATTGCTGTAACCGGCAATGTGAGTTGTGATGAAGGCCTCGATGCGGTAAAATCATTGCCAGAGTTGGATGGGTCTCAAGGAAAATATGTTTCTTGGCGACAAGCAGCAGCACCTGCATATGAATTATTCAGAGAGTATAGCGGTAGTTCTAGGCATTACCAGGCTGTTCTCATAATCCGTAACAAAATTAGGGGATCTGCTGACTCTGTTCTTTCTTCATTTAATACAGTCCTTAATTTTGACGCCATTATTAGCCGCCTTGACTTTACCTATTCCGATAAACGCCCATTACACTTGCTCGAGCAAGAGCTTACAACACTCAGGCAGGGGCAGATGTCTATTACACAGTTTTATGAGGAGGTTGAGAAGAAACTCTCACTCCTTACAAACAAGACAACTATGACATGTGAGACGGACCATGCCCGGTATATGAATGATAAACATAGGTCTGATGCCCTGCGTGTCTTTATTTCTGGGCTAAAGAGAAACTTAACTGATATTCTATTTGCTGCTCAACCTGCAGACCTGCCTTCAGCTCTAGCAATGGCTCAGGAAATAGAGGCAAATCACGAGAGGCATGCCTTTGCGACACAATATGCCAGATCCATAGAAGAAAAATATCTCAGGCAGGCTCAAAATCGTCAAAGGACAACAGAATCCAACCATGAACCAACGTTTAAAAAGTGGGTAAAAAATCCATATTTTACAAGGGACAATGGTGGACGACCCGTTGTTGACAATAGACCGTTAGAGAAGATGGACGTAGATCCAACATTGTCGAGGTTTCGTCAGCTGACAAACTTTCAGCGCCCTCAGGGTTTTTCCATGCCACAGGCGCTTGACGCACAACAGCAAAGTGCACGAAATAGACCGACTAGCTCTCAAAGAATGTCTGATTTCAAGCGTCAAAGGGTTAACCATCTGTTTGAAGAAGATAGGAATGATCAAATGGAGGATCATTATAATCAGATTGCTAACGATGCGGTGGATGACATAGACGGTGAAGAGGAAACAGACTATGAAAGCGATTCCGTACATTTTTTAGGGGTTCATCCCTGCTTCCGTTCGTCCAGCGAACAGTAGCGGGGGAGCAACGAAAATTTCTAGTGGATACGGGAGCCTCTAAAAGCTACATCAAGAAAGAGATAGGATTGCCGACTTCAGTTCCCGTCGACTCACCTTTTATTGTTAAGTCACTTCATGGCTTTGAAAAAATAGAACGCAAATGTGAGCTTTATCTGTTTGGTGTAAAGAGCCATTTCTTCCTATTACCCGGACTTAAAACATTTGACGGAATAGTTGGCCTTGACCTTTTATCTCAGGTAGGTGCGACAATTGACCTTAAGGGCAATTCTGTCAAGTTTGATGGAGGACGTGAAGAAGATCTACACTTTCAAAAAAGCGCTCAAGTTAACTTTACGAAGATTGAGGATATTGTAGTGCCCCCAAAAGTTCAGGAAGATTTTCAGCAGATGATGTATAAAAACTCGAGAGCCTTTGATGATCCCAATGAGAAGTTACCATTCAACACAAATGTCATAGCGACCATTCGAACAGAGGACAATGAGCCAGTTTATTCGAAATTGTACCCGTTTCCTATGGGTGCTTCCGATTTCGTGAATCGGGAGATTAAGGATCTACTCAGAAATGGCATTATTCGGCCATCCAGGTCTCCCTACAATAACCCCATATGGGTTGTAGGTAAAAAAGGCACTGACGCTGCGGGATCTCCCAATAAACGCTTAGTAGTCGATTTCAGGAAGTTAAATTTAAAAACTATTGCCGATCGATACCCGATGCCGAGCATAAATATGATACTGTCGAATCTCGGGAGATCAAAATTTTTCACCACTCTCGACCTTAAGTCCGGATACCACCAGATTGAACTTGCTGAATTGGACCGAGAAAAGACATCATTTTCCGTCAACGGAGGCAAATATGAGTTCTGCCGCCTACCGTTTGGGCTGAAGAATGCCTCAAGCATCTTTCAGAGGGCCATAGATGATGTACTACGGGATAAGATAGGAAAAATCTGTTACGTTTATGTGGATGACGTTATTGTTTTTTCAGAAACTGAAGAGTCCCACATTCTTCATATCGGACAGGTTTTAGAGAGCCTCCATAAGGCCAATATGCGAGTGTCTAGGCAAAAATCAAAATTTTTTAAAGAAAGTGTTGATTTCCTTGGTTTTGTTGTCTCAAAGGAGGGTATTAGGACAAGCCAGGACAAGGTCCAGGCCATCAAGGATTTTAAACAGCCCAGCAATTTGTTTGAGCTGAGATCGTTCTTGGGCTTGGCAAGTTATTATCGATGCTTTATAAAGGATTTCGCATCAATAGCTAGACCTTTGACGAGTATTCTGAAAGGTGAAAGCGGCAGGGTCAGCAAATACCGTTTAAAAGGCATTCCGGTCAGTTTTGATAAGTCTCAGATTAGAGCATTTGACAAGCTAAGAAGTATCCTTGCATCAGAGGACGTTATTCTTCATTATCCTGATTTTACGCGACCATTTGATTTGACGACTGATGCGTCATCCTTTGGCATAGGTGCAGTACTGTCTCAGGGAAACAGGCCAATAACAATGATATCCCGAACGCTAAAAGAAAGGGAATTAAATTATGCGACAAATGAAAGGGAGTTATTGGCAATCATTTGGGCCTTGGACTGTCTCCGGCACTACCTCTATGGCAAAAACGACATAAACATATTTACGGACCATCAGCCCCTTATATTTACGGTCTCTGACAAGAACCCAAATTCAAAAATTATGCGTTGGAAAGCCCGAATCGAAGAGAGCGGTGCAAAGGTCATGTATAAACCGGGGAAAGAAAATTGCGTTGCGGACGCTCTGTCCCGACAAACTTTTAACGCTTTGCAGAGCTCATCAGAGTCAGATCGAGCCACTATTCACAGTGAAGAATCCTCAACATTTGTCATTGAGGCCACGGAAAAGCCATTGAACTGTTTCCAGAATCAAATCGTATTGGAGGAAGCATCCGTGCCGAATAAGCGACTATTTATAGTATTTGGTTCTAAGACACGTCATCAAATTGATTTTACCGATTGGGAGACATTACCGGACTTAGTAAAAGACGTAGTAACACCCAACGTAGTGAATGCCATACACTGTGAGCTTCTAGTCCTGGCCCGTATTCAAGATAGTCTGGTTCGGCTCTTTCCTGAGACCAAGTTTTGGTTTTGTAAGTCTTGGGTGGCGGACGTTATCAAGCCTGATGAGCAAAAAGAAATTTTAGTTATTGAACATAACAGAGCTCATAGGGCTGCTCAAGAGAACGTGAAGCAAGTGCTACTTGACTACTATTTTCCAAAAATGGGTAAAATTGCAGCCGAGATCGTTTTAAACTGCAGGGTTTGCCAAAAAGCAAAATACAACAGGCATCCAGTAAAACAGGAATTAGGTATAACCCCAATACCAACTCAGGTTGGGGAGATGTTACATATAGACATCTTCGCAACAGGGGGAAAGTACTTCCACACCGCTGTTGATAAATTTAGCAAGTTTGCGGTGGTTCAGCCAATTGCATCGCGTTCAATATTGGATGTAAAGACACCAATCCTTCAGCTGGTCAACCTTTTTCCTAATGTTAAATCGATATATTGCGATAACGAGGCATCGCTTAACTCCGAAACAATACGATCCATGCTAAAAAATCAATACGATATTGAAGTAGAAAATGCCCCACCTCTACACAGTACGTCCAATGGTCAGGTGGAAAGGTTCCACAGTACTCTTATAGAGATAGCCAGGTGTCTTAAATTGGAAAGGAAAATAGAAGATTTTACTGAATTATTCCTTCAGGCGACTATAGAGTATAACAGGTCATTTCACTCTGTCACGAATAGAAAACCTTTCGAGATCATCCATGCTAATGCCGACATTGCCCCTGATATAATCATGAGCCTAAAGAAGGCACAGCAGGAGCAGTTAGATCGGAATAATCCGACTAGGCAGAATAGAGTATTTGAGAGGGGTGAGAAGGTGTTAGTTAAAACCAACAAGAGACTTGGGGATAAATTTACGCCCCTGTATGTCGAGAATAGGGTCGATGCTGATATAGGGACAACGGTCCTAATTCAAGGTAGGGTGGTCCACAAGGACAATATTCGGTGAGGCCACTTACAAGATTGATTTATAGGCCAAAAAGTTACTCTGGCGTGTTACCCAAAAATTCAGGCTCGTATAAATGCTCACGCAACCATCGCAGTAAAACTTTAAATCTAATTTTCTTTGTAAATTCAATTTATTTAAATTAAAAAAATACATATATCGAAAGTAATTTAATTGCCCTCACTCTTTCCAAAATAAATGTTTTGCATTCTTTGAAGTTGCACTGTTGACCTAAAGGCGATTATAAAAAAGGTTTCACAACTGTTAACCTAAAATACTAGGAAATACTATGTTTATTATTAAATCTTGTACAATTAATTTTAGTTTGTATGGTAGATAATTTGAAAAGCGCACACCGACCGAATATCACACCTCGATGAAAACAAATTAATGCAAGGTCGAACTAGAAGCGTTGCTGTCAGCTCATGGAATTGAGTCGGCTCATCTCATCGGCCTAGCACGCATATCAAGGATCGGCCAACTACACTTCGTCAACTTGCACCTGCAGCCTTAATCCTGCCCTTTCTTCACTAGTCAAACGAAGAAATGCTGCAGAATATATCTGGTTTCAAATGCTTACAATCAGATGCCACCTTCACCCACATCAATCCGCTTTGCATTCTACGTAATGTTAAATATCATGATTTATCATGCGGCAAAGTGGAGCCTCGATGTCGACAACGCAAATCCTTGATAACATAGACATGGACGAGGACGCCCATTTTTAATGTGATGGGGAGTAGTTAACAAGTAACATCAGGAAGAGCTGCGTGTGACGATGAACGACACACGAAGCTATACTTCGGATGCTGGTCGGCGGCCGTGATCTGTGCGAGATAGGGTAATCTTAAGCTTTCTCTCTTTGTATTATTTAGTTCTAAACTGACAGCCGAAATAAAGTGACGTTATCGAAAAATAACTGCTGTGAATATCAAGTCGGAGCTACGACCCTGCTACCTGCTTATTCCAGTTGGTCACTTCAGCCATAGTCACCGATCGTGGACACCACCCGATCCCGATCCGCGCTCTGCACCACACCGCAGCTACAGAGGCGACGACGAGGTGACTGTGTTGTGGGCAGCAACTTGCCGCAACACACTTCAGCAACTACGTGAGCAGCAACGTGCCACGTTGACATCCCCTTGCAACAACGGTGCAGGCGGAGGAGTTCGCGGGCAACTACCTTGCCGCGTCAATATTCAAATCATATCTTGTATAATTAGGTATGTATGACTAGGAATGTATGACTAAGAGTAAAGGAAGAGGGTAGAAGGAGCAGCCTACTACAACTCGGCCGTCCTGACAACTAGATCTCCCGATCGTAGGATTTTATAACAATTAACGTTTCTTAAAGCTAAGGGTCCTGTTTCTCATTTTATTCTTCTTAGTAGAGATACTTTTAAACGGTCTTAAATATTTTTTAGGTTTTCTTTTCTTCTTGTTTGTTTTCTTTGTTTTACAATTGCTTCTTAAATTATACTTTCTATTTCGTACAGAGTTTCTTAATGCTGTTGATTAACGATTTTATTTTCTAACGATTTCAGACTAACAATTTCATTTTCTAACGATTGTGCACTAACAATTTCATTTTCAAACGATTTTGGACTAACAATTGCATTTTCTAACGATTGTGAACTAACAATTTCATTTTCTAACGATTTTGGACTAACAATTGCATTTTCTAACGATTGTGAACTAACAATTTCATTTTCTAACGATTTTGGACTAACAATTGCATTTTCTAACGATTGTGAACTAACAATTTCATTTTCTAACGATTTCTCAGGACTATCATTTTCAGTATACATTGATCTTTTGATTATTTCCATGGGTTTTCTCAAAGCAATCATTCCCAAGTTGTACGGGTCTCATAGACTGGTCGCAAACAATGATTCATCGATGTTGAAAGTGCGTGCGATATTTTTGACCACTGTTATCCAGGCACGCGCGCAAGTTTTCCCATCGTAATCGGTTATCGTCTCTTTGGCGAGAGCGAGAACATCAACTGGAAAACGCTGGCTCTCCGCTCTCTCGTTGGATCGCTGCGGCGACTGAAATGTTGTGTTCTCTTTTGTGGCGCCAGCCTGCGTAAACTGCGCCGTCTGTATAACGGAACTAACTGTAGCCTTGCTTTGCTCTGGTTGTTGTTGTTCTTGGAACTGCAAGCTCGATCGTGTTCCGTTAAGCATTGCCTTCGCTTCTGCTAGCTCTGCGCGTAGTTGCTGTAGCTCGAACATGTTTGTCTCCCTCTCACTGCCAGTTTCGGTTGATTCTTTTCTGTTCATCGCATTCACACTAACGTGATCGGTGTTAATTTCACAATTCTGGAAATCCAGTGAAGAAAAAATGTCGTTTCTTGGGGGTGCTCCGGTGGACAATCGCCCCGAACTGCCGTTGGGATGTCTTGCAGCCTCGCGATTAATTCGGCTTTTGTGCCCTCCGTATTTTGGCCCAGACGTAGCCAATCTTTTAGAGTTGTCAGCGAAAAGTCGTTCAGGATGATTTTATCGTCCATTTTGGATTATTAATCCCACTTCTGAGATTTTAGCCACCGTTTACAGAAGTTAACATTCGAATACTATTTCAATTGTCTCTTTTATTTCGTTCTGTACTCTAGCTTGGTTCAACAGCGACTGACTGCCGCGCTCTCTGCAGAGTGGCGAGTCGATCAGTCGATAAGTTTCTCGATAATATTTGTATGTATGTATATAGTAAGGATGGGTGTATGAATGTATAAGCTTATGACTAGATTGGCTATGTATAATTAGGTATGTATGACTATGAGAAAAGGAAGAGGGTAGAAGGAGCAGTCTACTACACCAATACCTTTTTATTACATAACCTATGCAAAGAGTATTGATAATAAAAATACATGAGTGACAGTGATAACCTTTTAGACAACCTCGTGTCAAGCTTAGATAAATGGTCTGCCCACCAGGCAAGTAGGCAAAACAGTGCAGAAAAAAATAATAAGTCATCAGATAATTGGTGGTCAAAAACAAATACAACTAGCGAAATGGAATTTGAAGCTCAGATAAAAGCGATCGTAGAGAGTGCTGTTGCCGGTGCGATCGCAGTCCAAAAACAATCATTTGAAAAGCAATTGCAGGAGATGAATGAGCGAATCGGGAAATTAACAGTGAACACCCCAGAGGTGGAAACTTATGTAGATGCTGAAATTAGACCAGGTGTTGTCTGTAACGAGCCTCTAGATATAGTTAAATCTCTGCCAGATTTTGAGGGCAAAAGTGAAACATATGTGTCGTGGAGAAAAGCGGCTCATGTCGCTTTTAAAGTTTTTAAAGACTACGAGGGAAGTTCAACATTTTACCAAGCTCTTGGTATTATGCGAAATAAAATAAAAGGTCCAGCGAATACAGTATTGGCTTCTTTTAATACTCCGTTACATTTCAAAGCAATGATCAGCCGTCTTGATTTCACATATTCTGACAAAAGGCCGATCTACCTAATCGAGCAAGAGCTATCAACTTTGCGACAGGGAGACATGACTCTTACTGAATTCTACGATGAAGTCGAGAAAAAACTGACCCTACTTACCAACAAGACAATAATGACATTTGATAGTGCCTTGGCGATGTCACTGAATGAAAAGTACAGGGCGGACGCGTTACGTGTATTTGTAACCGCAGCTAAGAAATCGTTGAGCGACATTCTTTTCGCAAAAGGTCCAAAAGATTTACCAACTGCTCTCGCTTTAGCGCAAGAGGTCGAGTCGAACCATGAGCGAACCAATTCGCCCTTATTTATTCTAAAAATATTGGAGACAGGGGTCAGAAAACCGAACAAAAGCACAGCGATAAGGATAGAAATTCAATCATGCCCATGCAAACTAAAAACCCATATTTTAGCAAGCGCCAGGTGCATACTTATGATAACCAGGAAAGACAAGATCCAGTCCAGTTAACAAATCCTGATGTATCCATGCGATCTAGAAGAACTGGAAATTTTGGACAAGCTCCATTTCAGGGAAATATTTGGCCATCCCAACAACAAAATTCATTTCAAACACAAAATCAATTCGCATCGCAACCCCAACAGCAAAACACAAGTCAGGCTCAGGGACATGTTGGGTATGCGCAAGCATCAAAAAGACCAACGAGTGGCAGTGCAAGGTTTACAGGGCCAAAACAGCAGAGGATCAACCACTTACCTTATGAGAAAGGTCAATGTGAGGAAGACACAGACGGTTATCAAAAGGAGGCAGAAGCGGAGGCTGATGATTATGAGGACGAACTAGTGAATTACGATCATGTTCATTTTTTAGCCACAAATCCCTGCTACCGTACATAGAAAGAGAGATAGCAGGGAGAACCATAAAACTTTTAATTGACACCTGGGCTTCGAAAAATTACATACAGCCCCTCCCTGAATTAAAAAACATAATGCCGGTACAAAATAAATCCACGGTAAAATCGCTTCATGGTTGCAACACCGTCAAACAGAAATGCTTTATTAAGCTATTTAACACATCTGTTCAATTCTTTATTCTTCCAAGTCTCTCCTCTAGTTTTGACGCAATAATAGAACTTGACCTTTTGAAACAGGGAAATGCAACGTTAGATTTTAAGAAAAAAACGTTGAATATCAACAATGAAGTGGAATCTATTCAGTTTTAGAGATGTGACAGCGTAAATTTCACCAACATAGAGAATATTGTGGTTCCAAATCAGGTGTCTAATAAATTCCATACAATGATTCGAAACCGATTGGCCGACTTCGCGGAACCGGAAGAAGCACTGCCGTATAATACCAACATTGTTTCCGCAATACGTACTGAGGACGACCAACCCATTTACTCAAAACTCTATCCGTACCCCATGGGCGTATCAGATTTTGTGAATAAGGAGACAAATACTTTGTTAAAGGACGGAATTATCAGGCCCTCGTCGTCACCTTACAACAATCCGGTTTGGGTAGTCGATAAAAAAGGTACAGATGAAAAGGGAAATACTAAGAAAAGGTTGGTTATAGATTTTAGAAAACTAAATTTAAAAACAATCGACGACAAGTACCCTATAGCAAACGTAGTATCCATCTTGTCAAATTTGGGAAAGGCCAGGTTCTTTACAACCCTTGACCTTTAATCGGGATTTCACCAAATTCTGCTCGCAGAAAAGGATAGGGAGAAAACTGCCTATTCAGTAGGAAATGGAAAATACGAGTTTTGCCGTTTGGCTTGAAAAATGCCCCAAGTATTTTTCAACGTGCTATTGATGATGTTCTTAGGGACCGTATAGGAAAGTCATGTTATGTTTACGTTTATGACGTAATAATATTTTCAAACGGAATTGAGGACCACGTAAACGACGTTGCTTGGGTACTAGACAGACTGTCTGAGGCAAACATGAGGGTTTCTAAAGAGAAATCGTTTTTCTTCAAGGAAAGCGTCGAGTATCTCGGATGTATGGTGTCAAGTGGAGGTATCACAACCAGTCCTAGCAAAGTAGAGGCTATTCAGAAATATAATCAACCTACTAATCTGTTTAGTGTTCGATCGTTTTTAGGGCTAGCAAGTTATTACCGCTGCTTTATTAAGGACTTCGCCTCTATTGCTAGACCACTCACTGACATTCTGAAGGGTGAAAACGGAAAAGTTTCCGCAAGGCAGTCTAAAAAGATACCAATTTCTTTCGATGAAAGACAATGTTCTGCTTTTGAGAAGCTTAAAAATGTTCTTTTCTCCGAAAATGTAATGTTATTGTATCCCGATTATAGAAAAGCCTTTGACTTAACAACAGACACTTTGGCTTTTGGCCTGGGGGCAGTCTTATCACAGGATGGCAAGCCTGTTACAATGATTTCGAGAACTTTACAGGATAGAGAACTTATTTTCGCAACAAATGAACGAGAACTTTTGGCCATCGTTTGGGCTTTAAAGTCTCTTAGGAACTATTTATATGGTGTCAAAAACTTAAACATTTTTACAGATCACCAACCGTTAACATACGCCGTCATATAGGAATCCAAATGCAAAAATCAAGAGATGGAAGGCGTTTATAGACAAACATAATGCTAAAATTTTCTATAAACCTGGCAAGGAGAACTATGTTGCCGATGCACTATCCAGGCAGGCTATTCATGTCCTAGAGGACGAACCCCGGTCAGACATTGCAACAATACATAGCGAAATTTCATTGACTTTTACAATCGAAACTATCGACAAGCCGGTTAACTGTTTTAGAAACCAAATTGTAATAGATGAGGGCACCGCAGACTCAACTCGAACTTTTGTTATTTTCGGAAGCAAGACAAGGCATCTAATACAATTTCTAGACAAAGAGACCTTAATCGGAAGAATTCGTGATGTGGTTAAGCCGGATGTAGTGAATGCGATACACTGCGAATTACCTGTACTAGCTTTCATCCAAAACAGTCTTGTAAATGAGTTTCCAGCAACGACCTTCCGACACACTATGAAAATGGTTAGCGACATTTTTAATCAAAATGAGCAACGGGAAATAGTGTCTTTGGAGCAGAACAGAACGCATAGGGCAGCACAGGAGAATGTAAAACAAATAGAAAGATACATAGCAGAACCATAAAACTTTTAATTGACACCTGGGCTTCGAAAAATTACATACAGCCCCTCCCTGAATTAAAAAACATAATGCCGGTACAAAATAAATTCACGGTAAAATCGCTTCAATAGTGTCAAATAGTGTCTTTGGAGCACAACAGAACGCATAGGGCAGCACAGGAGAATGTAAAACAAATTCTTCAATACTACTTTTTCCCTAAAATGTCACAAATAGCCGCTACCTTTGTTGCTAACTGGGTGGTTTGTCAAAAAGCCAAATACGACCGCCATCCGCAAAAGCAAATCCTCGGGAGAACACCTATTCCGTCACATGTAGGCGAGACATTGCATATTGATATATTTTCTACGGACAGGAATTACTTTTTGACATGTATTGACAAACTTTCCAAATTCGCTATTGTGCAACCAATCGGCTCTCGAACGATAACTGATTTAGAACCTGCAATTATGCAACTAATAAACTTTTATCCCCATTCAAAGACAATATTTTGTGACAATGAACCGTCCATAAATTCCGAGTCAATCAAGTCACTTTTGAAAAATCGTTTTAATGTTGACATAGCGAACGCACCTCCACTTCATAGTACCTCAAACGGACAGGTTGAAAGGTTTCACAGCACGCTTTTAGGAGAATGTAAAACAAATTCTTCAATACTACTTTTTCCCTAAAATGTCACAAATAGCCGCTACCTTTGTTGCTAACTGGGTGGTTTGTCAAAAAGCCAAATACGACCGCCATCCGCAAAAGCAAATCCTCGGGAGAACACCTATTCCGTCACATGTAGGCGAGACATTGCATATTGATATATTTTCTACGGACAGGAATTACTTTTTGACATGTATTGACAAACTTTCCAAATTCGCTATTGTGCAACCAATCGGCTCTCGAACGATAACTGATTTAGAACCTGCAATTATGCAACTAATAAACTTTTATCCCTATTCAAAGACAATATTTTGTGACAATGAACCGTCCATAAATTCCGAGTCAATCAAGTCACTTTTGAAAAATCGTTTTAATGTTGACATAGCGAACGCACCTCCACTTCATAGTACCTCAAACGGACAGGTTGAAAGGTTTCACAGCACGCTTTTAGAAATAGCTTGATGCCTGAAACTTGACAGTGGAATGAAGGATACAGTCAACCTTATTCTTCAGGCAACAATAGAATACAATAAGGCGGTGCACTCAGTCACCAATAGAAGACCGATCGACATTATTCATTCAACTCCTCCCGAATTGGCTAACGAGATAGTAGAAATGGTTAACGAAGCTCAGGAAAAACAGCTAAGAAGAGAAAATGTATTAAGACGAGACAGAACCTTTGAGGTGGGAGAAACCGTCATGGTAAAACAAAACAATCGCTTGGGAAATAAACTAACCCCACGGTATAGGGAAGAACTAATCGAAGCAGACCTCGGGACAACGGTCCTCATAAAAGGGAGGGTCGTTCATAAAGATAATCTACGCTAGGTTTATTATTTCTTTTCCTTTTGTGACCATCGCCAAGTTGGCAAAATACAAACGTGAAATCTGGACACTAGAAAAGAGTTTGCATTTATTTAATCTTTAAACATTTTGTATTATTTCCGCTTCATCCTATTTAGAAAAGTTTAATAACAGTATAGCGCACTCACTCTAATTAGATTTCAAATTCCCGATTAAAAAAAAAACACTAATGTTATCAATACCCTTTTCTGATTCTGTTCAACTAAATAGGAAAATCAATACTTGCAATCAATAAGCGTTTTACTACATACTTTAATATCAAAAATATCTGAATGAACTTTATTATAAAATTATAATTGTTATACTTAATTATTGTCAAAACTTTAGTATTAAAACTGTAACTACCTCTTAAGTAGATGAGAAGAGTAGAAGAGGGAATTAAGATCTATCAACGTAGTATCTGCTAAAGACGTAAAGATGCGGCAACTATTTCTGCGCCTGGGTACTGAAACGACGAACTGAATAATATCTGCCATCAGACGTCATCCAGAGTGCGTTCGACAAATACGTTTTGATGGTCAACTAGTTCAACCAACATCAGCATCATCGTCGTCAACAAGTCGACGGTTACAATAAAGATTTTTTCCAAGTTCGCTACGATCATCTCCAGAACCTTGTTGCGAACCCATGACATGGAGAATCAACAGCATTTACGAACTTCTCGGATCATCCAGATATGCAGAGCTGCCTTCCCTTCGATGGTTTAACGCAGTACCAAGTTGGCAGTATGGGAACTTAGTGCACAACCAATGTTACCCGTAAGAGCCGCTTTTAAATAGATTTGCCAATTGTTAAAAGTCTGTGGACAGCCTTCGTCTTAGAAGGGGAGGAGTTAACACAATCACCAAACAGACGAAATATAGTCGTAAGCCTCAAGTGTTTTTCCCATTTATAGATCGAGCTTTACCTATAAGACACTGTACCTTGTTAAGCTTTAGAGATAAGAACTCTTGATATACTTAAGCCAGTCGATTTTGGGAGATTAGAAGCGTCGGTCATCGCCACGTACTTACAATTCGCCTCATTAAGTGCAGACCGCGCAAGCCCTATTATAATTAATAAACCTACACTAATAAATATATCGAAAATCTATTAAAACGATAATTTATATATGGTGGGGTGAGAGAGAATTCTATGTGCGCACATTATGTACATAGCGGCATTTGGCTAGCTTGGGAATGCTGACCATGCACTTATGCAGTGCGCTCCGCGAGTGGGCGATCATATAACACTTCCACTTAAACATTATTGTTTATGCTAGCACTGCCAATGCGAATGCAATTATATTATTGATTTGTGTAAGTATTCTAAGTACAGTGTACTCTCGATAAGCATTCTGAGTACAGTGTACTCTCGATAAGCATTCTGAGTACAGTGTACTCTCGATATGTACGCGGAGTGTCCAATAGACTGGCCCTTAAAAATAAATTTAAAGCCGCCGGGCAGAATTCATTTCTACTAGGGCCCAAAACAACCTACAAAAAATTTGGGCCGATCGGATAATTTGTAAGTTAATTTTTAATATTTAGTATAACTGATTATAGCCAGAATAAAAGCGAACGGAGGTATTTTTTTTAAGCTCCGATTTTTACTTTGGATTTGTCAAACCAGCCGATTAATAATTATCATTTAGTATATATATAGTTTTAGTATATCATATATTGTAAACATAATTATTAAAGATACGTTCGCTTCCCGAGTGATTCTTTTTGATTTGTGCAGTAGTTTAAACAAATGTACAAAGTCTTTGGCATTTTTCGTCTTTATGTTTTGTTTACTCTCCCTTTTGTGCGTTGTTCGTAGTGCTGTTTGGTGTTGTTGTTTGCATGCACATAAACTGCACTGTGGACCTATTCTCCCGCTTTCACTCTCTCGCTCTTTCGCTCCCCCACACAAAATCTAAAATTTCTGAGCATGCAGACTGCTCTCGTGCGGTTCTTTTAACAGCTCACTTGAAAGTTTTTGATCTTGTGTTTTCGTGCACAGTGGTTTTGGTAGGTTTCGGCGTAGTTAGAGATAGTTTTCGTCGAGCCGATGATCTTCTTTCCGCACTTAATTCACAGTTTAGTGGTCTAAGGCTATTAGATGAATCTCCAAAGCGCAAAAAAGCCGCTGGTGGGAGGCTGCATAAGGCCCCGCAACCACGGGCAAATGATCAACAGGACTCCACAACTGATCAGCTGTCAGTCGCAGCAAATCCGCATATGTTGTTTAGATCGGCAGCTAAAGAGATTCGGAGCAATCCGATCAATCCGCTGTGGAGGGAGCCCACCCTGGGATTGCTAAAGATTCCGAATTGTCTGCACTGGTTTCTCAAATAGCAATTACACCTGTCCCGATTAGTTCACACAAGGGAACATTGAGTCCGGACTACCGGCACAAGTTGGCACTTCAGAAATACAATCTGCAGGGCCAAAACCCCTCGCGGTGGCTCCACTAAAGAAACAAATTTTCGTTTCTCGGCTTTCCCCTGATCAAACATCATCTGATGTATTGTCTTATATACAAGACAAAACAAAAGCCGATAATATAAAAGTGGAAAAATTTAACTTCTCTTACGCTAGGGATATATCATCTTTCAAGATAACTGTCCCAAACGAGCTTTTTTCGACCATATGTTCGGGTGGGTAAAAGAGTTCGAAGCTAAGATCAAAAATAGGAAAAAGGGGCCCGTGGGAATTAAACTTCCCTCACGTGGCCAAACCCCTGCACCATCCGCCTCTTCATCTTCTTCAACAACTTAAAAC
Source organism: Drosophila sechellia (assembly GCF_004382195.2). Classification (NCBI taxonomy): domain Eukaryota; kingdom Metazoa; phylum Arthropoda; class Insecta; order Diptera; family Drosophilidae; genus Drosophila; species Drosophila sechellia. Next base: position 22,474,247 of record NC_045949.1, on the reverse strand, counting down.
GAATCTTCCTATCAAAATGCTAGAGGCTTGCGTAGAAAACTAACAAAATTTTATTGTGATAGCCTTTCCTTTCCTTTCCTTTCCATATAATAGTGTTCACAGAGACTTGGTTAAAGCCGGATATACTTAACTAACTTTGACCGTCCCTCCAGACGGGAAGGTGGAGTCTTAATTGCAGTTAGATCTACCCTTGCTTTTACTTTTTGACGAGTCCCGTAACTCTGAATTCTTATGCGTAAAGCTGTCATTTTCCGACAGCTCAGTTTATATTACGTGTTCGTACATCCCACCATCTTCTGAATTCTCAGAATATCAGAATCATCTGTCCGCTCTCCAATCCATCTTAAATAAACTGCCTGACAGGGACCAATTGCTGGTTCTAGGTGATTTTAATATACCTGGCACAACGTGGTCCCCAGAAGAAAATTCGAATATGCTTCTCCCTTTAGCACAACATGAATTTATTGACGACTTGCTCGACTTATCGTTTGACGCAAGTTAATTATATTCGAAACTCTCTTGGTCGACTGTTGGTTCTATGTCTTGTAACAAGTCCTGAAAGTGTGTTTCTGTCCAGGCTAGCACCTCTTACTCAACCTGAAGATCTATATCATGCTACTTTCGAGGATGCAATCGACATAGGTACGGTATTAAAAGTAAATTCAGAGAAATCAACAAAGCAAATTCACTGTTTTCGCAAGGCAAATTTAAGGAGGCTAAACAATTTTATTGCTGGCTTTAATTGGTCCGATCTTTACTCCTGCAAAATAATGGCGGATGCGATTAATATGTTTTATACCGCAATTAAATCATTTTTTGACTCTAAACCTCCTTGGTTTAATAAAGAGTTCACACACCCAAGAAATAGAGTCCAGACTTTATACAAATGTTACCGGTTCTCAGTCCATCATTTATAAATATGTAAGTAAATCCCTGGCTGTGTGCTCAGATTCTGTGCGGAAGCCTTGTTCAAGCCTCTACTGAAACTGAAACCTTATCTCTGGAATCTTCACAGTTCCCTCATATATGGAAGGAGTCCTTTGTGATTCCTCTTCATAAAAAAGGTAGCAAACTGGGTGCAAGCAATTACAGAGGAATCTCTAAATTGTCGGCTATACCAAAACTTTTTGAAGATATTATCACTCCTCATTTGCAACACCTTTGTAGATCAATCATATCACCGTGTCAACACGGTTTTATGAAACGCAGATCAACAACCACTAACCTCTTGGAGCTAACTTCTTTCGTAATACAGGGTTTCAAAAATAATCTTCAAACAGATGTCATCTACACTGACTTTAGTAAAGCCTTTGACTCTGTTAATCATTACATTCTAGTAAGAAAACTTGATCTATTAGGTTTCCCTGTTGATCTTCTAAATTGGATTTCAAGTTATCTGAATGGCAGGACGCAAAAAGTCCTCTTAAAAAATTCTCTTTCTTGTATTCTCACATCCGGTGTGCCACAAGGGAGCCACCTTGGTCCGCTTCTTTACAGACCTCCCCTTAGTAATAAAACATTCGCGTGTACTTATGTACGCAAACGATGTAAAATTATGCCTCTAGCACACGGACATTTCGCGCCATTTGGACTTACAATTCGATGTAGACAGCTTTCAAATATGGTGCCGTGATAGCATATTAAACTTAAATGGCTCCAAGTGTAAAGTTATGACCTTTTGTCGTGTCAACCCAATACTCTCGACTTACACTATAAGTGGAAGCCCCTTGGACAGAATAACACGTGTTGATGATCTTGGTGTTCTTCTGGACCCTAGACTAAAATTTTCTGAACATATTTCGACTATTGTCAATAAGGCCAGGGTTGTGCTTGGTTTTATAAAAAGGTGGTCTAAGGAATTCGATGATCCTTACTTGACTAAAACCTTATTTATTTCGTTAGTCCGTCCGATTCTCGAGTACGGATCACCTGTTTGGAGTCCACAATACGCAGTCCACTCGGACCGCATTGAATCGGTCCAAAAAAACTTCTTACTTTTTGCCTTGCGGCGCCTAAATTGGGATGCAAACCGTATATTACCTCCTTATACTAGTAAACTACTTTTAATTAATTTACCGTCCCTAGCTAACCGTGGAACTATGCTTGGAACAGTCTTTATTCGTGGGGATGTTGAGAGTCCCGACTTGATTAGTCGGCTTAACTTCTCGGTTCCAAGTAGATTCACTAGAAACTATATACCCCTTATCTTAAATCATTGTAGATCTTCTTATGAGTTGCATAACCCTTACAGAGTTGTATGTTCTGACTATAATAGACTTTATCCTATTATCTGTAATCTTGACTCTCTGCCGCTAATAAAGCAATAGATTTTATCTTTTCTATTACATAATTAGATCCTACTAACACTAATATTTAACATAGTTGTTTTACATTATATTCATTTCCTCGTTCCTGTTCTCTTTTTTATATCGCTTCTATATCTTCTCGCGAATCGAGCCGTACGATACACGGCAGCGCCGTGAGTCTATGAATAAGAATCATAAAGAATCAACTCTGCGTCTATGTCTCAGAAACTTTACTTTTACTTTAATTTAACTTTCTAGCTTTTATATTTCCTGAGATCGAGGTGTGCATACGGACATGAGCAGATTGACTTGGCTAGTAATATATACACTTTACGGGAGACTGTTCACTTTTACAATAGATTATCTTTCGATCAACTACCGGCTCAAAAAGAGGAGAAACACACATCTCTAAAAAAAACTGGGGTGTGTTCCTTTTTCACGTTTTTTCGTTTCTTCGTGTAAATTGAATACCAGTTGTTTTCGCTTTTACGTTTTCACCCTATAAATAAATAAAACATTTTTGGTGGCCCATGAGGAGAAACAAACAATTGATATCGACGTATTGAACACAAACCAGCGTTCTGAACATTCTGCTTTTATAGCGCGTGTTTCAGTGACGTTATCAGCCACGCACAGAAAGCTATGACTAACGGAACCACACATATCGGATCTACAAACAACGGACACAAGGAATTACTAAGCTATATTTTCAGTTTCCCGCTTCTGACTGAAAGAAGTAAGTGTTTCTGTAGGTGTAGTAAACCTTAACCACGCATTTGGCCCCGATGCATCTGCTAGCCCTTTTGAAGAGCAGTCGAATTTGATGGGAACATTGCGCCACTTCTCTCGTATCTTAAGATGTCAAATCACCAAAAAAAAAGTATTTACTGCAGAACTTCAAAAAAATATTAACACGAGAAATTTACAATGACCGATGCAAGCAACAATGAGAAAACCATCGGTGCAACATCGATGCTTCTAATTGCTCTCGGTCAGTTTTTTTTTTCTCTATTCAACATTCTGTTCATCTGGTTCACATGGCTCTGACCGTCCGGCCAGCGCTCTCAGCTTTACCAGTACGGCCAACGCCATCACACCATACTACATTATTCCATTGCATCATCTCCTCCAAGCCCTATCCTACACGACCTACGACAACCAATGTCTAACGGTCTCAATAGCGCGCAGGCCGACCAACACAGCGCAGCGTACAGCTCATTTGTTTCTCCTGAGACGCAACTTCTCAATGAAGTTGCCACACAACGAATAGCTTTCACGACAATTTTGGATACAGCTGTAGTCCGGATTACTGACATCAACACCAGACAATCAAGCATAGCTTAGGCTTTTATTGACAATGGTTCCGAACTGAAAGGCATGTAATCTCCCACATCGGCCTATATTATCAGACAAACAGGCTACGTCCCCGTGGGTGTGGATTTCATTCCAAAGATAATGCTTTCAAATATTCGAAGAGGCACTCAGGAAGATAGGTTGGATTGTGTTTGGACCAGTGACTAGATCGAGGGTAGATACATTCCCCGTGCGCTGTAATCTCATGACGCCAGACTAGATGGTGCACAAGTTTCCCGAACTAGATCACGTGCCCAAAGAGCGCCAACTAACTCCTGAGGGAAAATGGCGTGAAAAACATTTTATGGACACCCATGTTCGTCAACCAATACACCATCACACGGTTCTCCTGCCGTTCAAAACTGTTTATGATCCTTCTCAAGGATTTTGTTCAGAAATGCATCAGCAAGTCCTCAGAGCTTAATTTATAGATCAACTTTTAGTCCCGTTAAATTCGGCGCATTAACAAAATACACTTATAGGGTCGGAAACGCTTCCACATATTACTTACTTTTCAACGACCCTAAAATACCCTTTTGCTCTACGAGTAACGGATATAAAAATATCAATACAATTTTAACAAGAGAGAATTCTATAGTCGACTTCCCCGACTGTCAAATACCCGATACTCAGCTAGTAGAATTTCATATTTTTTTTTGGGATATCGATAGACATTAGTTAATAAAATTAGAAAAAATTAAAAATAATTTCAAAAGTGAAGCAAAAAGTTTTTTGGCAAATCGACAGAAATTTACAAGACTAACAAATATATGAAAAAATATCAGAACCTTTTGCAAAAGTGTGGGAGTGACAGTTCTGGGCGGTTTGTAGGCGTGCAACATGAATCAACAAACTTGCGCTGAGTCTATGTCACTACAATATGTATGCCTAATCTCGACGTTCATATGGACGGACACACGGACACACTAGAATAAGAAGATGCGTAACGCCATACGATTTTTTTGCACACGATTTTTTGGCGTGGCTCTAGAGGTGGCTCCAGGCTCTCTCGAATTTTTGCTTAAGAGCGAGAGAGCGTAGAGCTCTACAGCGAACAGCTCTTTTCTACGCATAGAATGACCACAGACAACTGTATGTGCGCACACGTATGCTCATGCATTGCAAATTTGACAAAATATGCCCTTTGGCTTAGCGTTCTGCTGTTCGCTCAGCAATTAAGTTGCATTATGTGCATTACAATTGGCTTCAGTTACCTACGCATCGATTCAGAATCTCGCTCGCTATAGCCAATAGTATCGTTTGAAATCACTATATACAGTTCGCCTTTTCATTGCTCAAAATATCTAATAAAAAGCTTATAGCTCAACAAGAATAAAAAGGGAAATTGAAGAATTGGAACAGATAGATAGATTGGCACACACAGTATCTCAAGCTAAAGGAAGCGAAGATTTGTTACTTAGGGATTCAAATCAGGAAGCTTATATTGTGTAAGTCAAGACTTTTGGCTTCTACATTTCGTGCCGGTAGACAAGTCGGTACTAATTTAATCGCCGCCGTAAGACGGCAAAACATCGAAAATTGGGTTCTACAGCAGGTACAAAATATTGCTGACCGTAGATACTTAATTTCGTCCTTCGAGCACAGACAAGATATACTTAGGAACGCTCATAAGAAAGAGTGTGATAGTGAGTTTCACTGAATTTGTGTTAACCCTAATGCGTCTGGGCATACTGCTTTTGCTTTTGTAACTTACCGCCAAAAAGGTAGCTTTCAAAAAGTTGGAGGACACACTTCGGTGAGATAAGTTAAGTAGTTGCTAATGGGCGAGGTTAGACTTAGCTTCGTTCAAAAATGTGGGCATGGCAAAAATTTTTGGCAAATCGATAGAAATTTACAAGACTGTAAAACTGTGAAAAATATCAACACATTTTTTAAAAGTGTGGGCGTGGCAGTTTTGTGCGGCTTGTTTACGTAAGAGTGGGCGTGGCAACATGGGCCTTCGCCTGTAAAATCTGTATGCTGAATCTCAACCTTCTAGCTTTTATAGTTCATTTGATCTGGACGTTCATACGGACAAACGGAAAGGGGGAGGCAATTAGATCATTTATAAATCAGTTAATTAATGTAAATTTGAAAAAAGGTTTATAGGGGAAAATAATTCTATAAAATGAAAAATTCCAACAAATTAAATAGGTGTTTCTAGTAAATACAAAAAGTATGTCTTCGTTTGGCACGGATAATACAAATGAAATAAATTCCAAAAGGTTAGAGGTTGTTTATTGCATCTGTTCTAATTAATGATATAATTTACATACAATGGTGCTGGTTATGCGGAGAGGGGGGGTTGTCACTACATTTCAAAAAAGCTTAGGAAAAGCCGAATATTTAAAGACTTCCCTGTAATTGCTTTCATCCTGTTTGTTACCTTTTCAATGAAGAAAGCTATTTTAAAGCAATTCGTCTATTGATGTCTATCGGATTGCCCTTTTGACAATGTCTGGATAACGGGCAAATGATTAAAATATTCTGGGAATTGGAGCATGTAACATGTAATTAGGCAACATGCCTAAAACTAAAACTCCACCAGCTCTTGCAGCTGATCAGCTGTGTAGTCCTGTTTATCACTTGCCAAAGGTTGCGGGGGGTTCCCTTTAGGCAACCTACCGCAACGTACAGCTGTGGAGACTCCTCTAATAGCTTAAAGCATTTATAACGTGGAAATTAGATATGTTTTATTTGTCTATCGCACGAAATATTTATAATTATATTTAAAGATGGGTTAAAACATTTCTGTAAACTGTGAACGCCACTCAGAAATAATCTGGCATGTCACTGGTTTCAAAAAATCGTAGACCATGTAATAACCACTAATTACTTTAGGATCATAAATTAAAACTACGCCGTAGTGGTACTTTTATTTGTTAACTCAGGAATTGAAAATATTAATTTCTATAAATTTAAATCACACTGAAAAACATTAAGCATGGGTACTGCTTACTTTCTATACAATTCCACAGCTTTTTTAACGACCTGAGCAGTGTTCAATCTTACCGTAGCTTTGTGCCCATCTACCAAACCGATTTTTCTACTCAGTAGCAACAGCACCAGGCTGTTATTCACCATTTCTTTACTGGTCAAAATATTTGTGTCTGCACAAAATTTTTTGTCCAACATCGGCGTTGAACTACAGCGAACAGCAAACTATAATTTCCCTGTTGGCTTCATCGTTGATAATATGAGGCAAAGTTGAAACTGATCAGTCAAATGTACATATGTATGTACACAAAGGTGTTGCCATTAAGGTGTTAAGGTGTTGCCATTAGATTTTAGCGATAGCGATTTGACAGAAATGTCTGGGTCCGTCCATTCTAGTTGCACTTATAAATTTTATTGGACATTGCTCTTAATCTCTTTCATGCTGATAACTTACAATTCTCTCCGTCCTAGTATTGGGTATAGGCACTGAGACTTAATCAGCAACCGTTGGACTTCGTTCAGAAGTAATAGTTCTGGCGAAACTCATTATTCTATACAAAAGAAATAGAAATAAGACCGAATTAAGCGACATAAGTTGAGTTCCGAATTGAAAGGGTTATGGTAAATTAAGAATTTAAGAATGAGGTAGGGCAACTAGCATTTACGGGGTTGGTTGACCGTGCATGAAACTTTTGAAATTATAGCTGTTGTTTGTTGAAAAGTATTAAAAATCGGTTCTTCATTGTCGATTAATATAAGGTGGAAGCCTTATCAAAGGTCCACACAATGGCCCTAACTGCTGAATTTTAACTGAATTTCGTTCTCTTAAAAAACATTATTTTTTAAAGAAATATAAGATGTGGAAATGAATGAAATTTTAAACAAGTCTTTGGTGCTGCGGAGAATAATAAGAAGAAACGTACTTGCATTCGTTATGAAATCAATCTGAATGTCCGTTTTCCGTAGTCTAATTAAAAAGTTTTCCACAGGAAGGAATTTTATTACACAATTTTGAAGACATTGACATTTTGAAGACATTCAAGGATATTAATAGTATATAGTTTTCGTAAACATTACGAAGGAGTGTTTAATAATACTTTATAGAATCAATTATCCGAAAAACTTATATTCAATGCTTATGAGTATATTCTAGCTTAACAGCACAAAGAGTTCCCAAAGAATGTAACAAACAATGCCTCGGTTTATTAAATAATTTAGTATACCCGTTACTCGTGAAGTTGAAAAGTATACTTGATTCGCTGAAAAGTATGTAACTGGTAGAAGCAAAACATAGGCAATCTTTAGAAAAAAATAATTTTAGTTCAAACGTCAACACCATTTTTGTCGCCGTAGGCCGCTTAGGCGTCAGAGTGGAAGTGGCATAAAGTTTTTTTATCGGTGGTTTGTGGGACGATGCGGGTTTGTCTCTTGAATCTGTATGCTTAATCTTAACCTTCTAGCGTTTATAGTTCTTGAAATCGAGCAGTTCATACAGACATACGGACAGTCGGATAGACGAAAGCGTTTCCGACCATATAAAGTCTATATATTCTTGATCAGGATAAATAGCCATGGTGATTAGGTTTATAAGTCTTTTAAATTTCTATCGACTTGCCACGCCCACTATATCGCCCTAAAACCGCACAATACTGGCAACCCCAGTATTTTGAAAACTTTTTGGATATTTTTTCAAAATTAAGGTCATGTACCTTAATTTTTATGTAAATTTTTATCGATTTGATAAAAAAACTTTATGCCACTTCCACTCTGACGCCTAAGCGGCCTACGGCGACAAAAATGGTGTTGACGTTTGAACTAAAATTATTTTTTTCTAAAGATTGCCTATGTTTTGCTTCTACCAGTTACATACTTTTCAGCGAATCAAGTATACTTTTCAACTTCACGAGTAACGGGTATACTAAATTATTTAATAAACCGAGGCATTGTTTGTTACATTCTTTGGGAACTCTTTGTGCTGTTAAGCTAGAATATACTCATAAGCATTGAATATAAGTTTTTCGGATAATTGATTCTATAAAGTATTATTAAACACTCCTTCGTAATGTTTACGAAAACTATATACTATTAATATCCTTGAATGTCTTCAAAATGTCAATGTCTTCAAAATTGTGTAATAAAATTCCTTCCTGTGGAAAACTTTTTAATTAGACTACGGAAAACGGACATTCAGATTGATTTCATAACGAATGCAAGTACGTTTCTTCTTATTATTCTCCGCAGCACCAAAGACTTGTTTAAAATTTCATTCATTTCCACATCTTATATTTCTTTAAAAAATAATGTTTTTTAAGAGAACGAAATTCAGTTAAAATTCAGCAGTTAGGGCCATTGTGTGGACCTTTGATAAGGCTTCCACCTTATATTAATCGACAATGAAGAACCGATTTTTAATACTTTTCAACAAACAACAGCTATAATTTCAAAAGTTTCATGCACGGTCAACCAACCCCGTAAATGCTAGTTGCCCTACCTCATTCTTAAATTCTTAATTTACCATAACCCTTTCAATTCGGAACTCAACTTATGTCGCTTAATTCGGTCTTATTTCTATTTCTTTTGTATAGAATAATGAGTTTCGCCAGAACTATTACTTCTGAACGAAGTCCAACGGTTGCTGATTAAGTCTCAGTGCCTATACCCAATACTAGGACGGAGAGAATTGTAAGTTATCAGCATGAAAGAGATTAAGAGCAATGTCCAATAAAATTTATAAGTGCAACTAGAATGGACGGACCCAGACATTTCTGTCAAATCGCTATCGCTAAAATCTAATGGCAACACCTTAACACCTTAATGGCAACACCTTTGTGTACATACATATGTACATTTGACTGATCAGTTTCAACTTTGCCTCATATTATCAACGATGAAGCCAACAGGGAAATTATAGTTTGCTGTTCGCTGTAGTTCAACGCCGATGTTGGACAAAAAATTTTGTGCAGACACAAATATTTTGACCAGTAAAGAAATGGTGAATAACAGCCTGGTGCTGTTGCTACTGAGTAGAAAAATCGGTTTGGTAGATGGGCACAAAGCTACGGTAAGATTGAACACTGCTCAGGTCGTTAAAAAAGCTGTGGAATTGTATAGAAAGTAAGCAGTACCCATGCTTAATGTTTTTCAGTGTGATTTAAATTTATAGAAATTAATATTTTCAATTCCTGAGTTAACAAATAAAAGTACCACTACGGCGTAGTTTTAATTTATGATCCTAAAGTAATTAGTGGTTATTACATGGTCTACGATTTTTTGAAACCAGTGACATGCCAGATTATTTCTGAGTGGCGTTCACAGTTTACAGAAATGTTTTAACCCATCTTTAAATATAATTATAAATATTTCGTGCGATAGACAAATAAAACATATCTAATTTCCACGTTATAAATGCTTTAAGCTATTAGAGGAGTCTCCACAGCTGTACGTTGCGGTAGGTTGCCTAAAGGGAACCCCCCGCAACCTTTGGCAAGTGATAAACAGGACTACACAGCTGATCAGCTGCAAGAGCTGGTGGAGTTTTAGTTTTAGGCATGTTGCCTAATTACATGTTACATGCTCCAATTCCCAGAATATTTTAATCATTTGCCCGTTATCCAGACATTGTCAAAAGGGCAATCCGATAGACATCAATAGACGAATTGCTTTAAAATAGCTTTCTTCATTGAAAAGGTAACAAACAGGATGAAAGCAATTACAGGGAAGTCTTTAAATATTCGGCTTTTCCTAAGCTTTTTTGAAATGTAGTGACAACCCCCCCTCTCCGCATAACCAGCACCATTGTATGTAAATTATATCATTAATTAGAACAGATGCAATAAACAACCTCTAACCTTTTGGAATTTATTTCATTTGTATTATCCGTGCCAAACGAAGACATACTTTTTGTATTTACTAGAAACACCTATTTAATTTGTTGGAATTTTTCATTTTATAGAATTATTTTCCCCTATAAACCTTTTTTCAAATTTACATTAATTAACTGATTTATAAATGATCTAATTGCCTCCCCCTTTCCGTTTGTCCGTATGAACGTCCAGATCAAATGAACTATAAAAGCTAGAAGGTTGAGATTCAGCATACAGATTTTACAGGCGAAGGCCCATGTTGCCACGCCCACTCTTACGTAAACAAGCCGCACAAAACTGCCACGCCCACACTTTTAAAAAATGTGTTGATATTTTTCACAGTTTTACAGTCTTGTAAATTTCTATCGATTTGCCAAAAATTTTTGCCATGCCCACATTTTTGAACGAAGCTAAGTCTAACCTCGCCCATTAGCAACTACTTAACTTATCTCACCGAAGTGTGTCCTCCAACTTTTTGAAAGCTACCTTTTTGGCGGTAAGTTACAAAAGCAAAAGCAGTATGCCCAGACGCATTAGGGTTAACACAAATTCAGTGAAACTCACTATCACACTCTTTCTTATGAGCGTTCCTAAGTATATCTTGTCTGTGCTCGAAGGACGAAATTAAGTATCTACGGTCAGCAATATTTTGTACCTGCTGTAGAACCCAATTTTCGATGTTTTGCCGTCTTACGGCGGCGATTAAATTAGTACCGACTTGTCTACCGGCACGAAATGTAGAAGCCAAAAGTCTTGACTTACACAATATAAGCTTCCTGATTTGAATCCCTAAGTAACAAATCTTCGCTTCCTTTAGCTTGAGATACTGTGTGTGCCAATCTATCTATCTGTTCCAATTCTTCAATTTCCCTTTTTATTCTTGTTGAGCTATAAGCTTTTTATTAGATATTTTGAGCAATGAAAAGGCGAACTGTATATAGTGATTTCAAACGATACTATTGGCTATAGCGAGCGAGATTCTGAATCGATGCGTAGGTAACTGAAGCCAATTGTAATGCACATAATGCAACTTAATTGCTGAGCGAACAGCAGAACGCTAAGCCAAAGGGCATATTTTGTCAAATTTGCAATGCATGAGCATACGTGTGCGCACATACAGTTGTCTGTGGTCATTCTATGCGTAGAAAAGAGCTGTTCGCTGTAGAGCTCTACGCTCTCTCGCTCTTAAGCAAAAATTCGAGAGAGCCTGGAGCCACCTCTATGGCGTTACGCATCTTCTTATTCTAGTGTGTCCGTGTGTCCGTCCATATGAACGTCGAGATTAGGCATACATATTGTAGTGACATAGACTCAGCGCAAGTTTGTTGATTCATGTTGCACGCCTACAAACCGCCCAGAACTGTCACTCCCACACTTTTGCAAAAGGTTCTGATATTTTTTCATATATTTGTTAGTCTTGTAAATTTCTGTCGATTTGCCAAAAAACTTTTTGCTTCACTTTTGAAAGTATTTTTAATTTTTTCTAATTTTATTAACTAATGTCTATCGATATCCCAAAAAAAAATATGAAATTCTACTAGCTGAGTATCGGGTATTTGACAGTCGGGGAAGTCGACTATAGAATTCTCTCTTGTTAAAATTGTATTGATATTTTTATATCCGTTACTCGTAGAGCAAAAGGGTATTTTAGGGTCGTTGAAAAGTAAGTAATATGTGGAAGCGTTTCCGACCCTATAAGTGTATTTTGTTAATGCGCCGAATTTAACGGGACTAAAAGTTGATCTATAAATTAAGCTCTGAGGACTTGCTGATGCATTTCTGAACAAAATCCTTGAGAAGGATCATAAACAGTTTTGAACGGCAGGAGAACCGTGTGATGGTGTATTGGTTGACGAACATGGGTGTCCATAAAATGTTTTTCACGCCATTTTCCCTCAGGAGTTAGTTGGCGCTCTTTGGGCACGTGATCTAGTTCGGGAAACTTGTGCACCATCTAGTCTGGCGTCATGAGATTACAGCGCACGGGGAATGTATCTACCCTCGATCTAGTCACTGGTCCAAACACAATCCAACCTATCTTCCTGAGTGCCTCTTCGAATATTTGAAAGCATTATCTTTGGAATGAAATCCACACCCACGGGGACGTAGCCTGTTTGTCTGATAATATAGGCCGATGTGGGAGATTACATGCCTTTCAGTTCGGAACCATTGTCAATAAAAGCCTAAGCTATGCTTGATTGTCTGGTGTTGATGTCAGTAATCCGGACTACAGCTGTATCCAAAATTGTCGTGAAAGCTATTCGTTGTGTGGCAACTTCATTGAGAAGTTGCGTCTCAGGAGAAACAAATGAGCTGTACGCTGCGCTGTGTTGGTCGGCCTGCGCGCTATTGAGACCGTTAGACATTGGTTGTCGTAGGTCGTGTAGGATAGGGCTTGGAGGAGATGATGCAATGGAATAATGTAGTATGGTGTGATGGCGTTGGCCGTACTGGTAAAGCTGAGAGCGCTGGCCGGACGGTCAGAGCCATGTGAACCAGATGAACAGAATGTTGAATAGAGAAAAAAAAAACTGACCGAGAGCAATTAGAAGCATCGATGTTGCACCGATGGTTTTCTCATTGTTGCTTGCATCGGTCATTGTAAATTTCTCGTGTTAATATTTTTTTGAAGTTCTGCAGTAAATACTTTTTTTTTGGTGATTTGACATCTTAAGATACGAGAGAAGTGGCGCAATGTTCCCATCAAATTCGACTGCTCTTCAAAAGGGCTAGCAGATGCATCGGGGCCAAATGCGTGGTTAAGGTTTACTACACCTACAGAAACACTTACTTCTTTCAGTCAGAAGCGGGAAACTGAAAATATAGCTTAGTAATTCCTTGTGTCCGTTGTTTGTAGATCCGATATGTGTGGTTCCGTTAGTCATAGCTTTCTGTGCGTGGCTGATAACGTCACTGAAACACGCGCTATAAAAGCAGAATGTTCAGAACGCTGGTTTGTGTTCAATACGTCGATATCAATTGTTTGTTTCTCCTCATGGGCCACCAAAAATGTTTTATTTATTTATAGGGTGAAAACGTAAAAGCGAAAACAACTGGTATTCAATTTACACGAAGAAACGAAAAAACGTGAAAAAGGAACACACCCCAGTTTTTTTTAGAGATGTGTGTTTCTCCTCTTTTTGAGCCGGTAGTTGATCGAAAGATAATCTATTGTAAAAGTGAACAGTCTCCCGTAAAGTGTATATATTACTAGCCAAGTCAATCTGCTCATGTCCGTATGCACACCTCGATCTCAGGAAATATAAAAGCTAGAAAGTTAAATTAAAGTAAAAGTAAAGTTTCTGAGACATAGACGCAGAGTTGATTCTTTATGATTCTTATTCATAGACTCACGGCGCTGCCGTGTATCGTACGGCTCGATTCGCGAGAAGATATAGAAGCGATATAAAAAAGAGAACAGGAACGAGGAAATGAATATAATGTAAAACAACTATGTTAAATATTAGTGTTAGTAGGATCTAATTATGTAATAGAAAAGATAAAATCTATTGCTTTATTAGCGGCAGAGAGTCAAGATTACAGATAATAGGATAAAGTCTATTATAGTCAGAACATACAACTCTGTAAGGGTTATGCAACTCATAAGAAGATCTACAATGATTTAAGATAAGGGGTATATAGTTTCTAGTGAATCTACTTGGAACCGAGAAGTTAAGCCGACTAATCAAGTCGGGACTCTCAACATCCCCACGAATAAAGACTGTTCCAAGCATAGTTCCACGGTTAGCTAGGGACGGTAAATTAATTAAAAGTAGTTTACTAGTATAAGGAGGTAATATACGGTTTGCATCCCAATTTAGGCGCCGCAAGGCAAAAAGTAATAAGTTTTTTTGGACCGATTCAATGCGGTCCGAGTGGACTGCGTATTGTGGACTCCAAACAGGTGATCCGTACTCGAGAATCGGACGGACTAACGAAATAAATAAGGTTTTAGTCAAGTAAGGATCATCGAATTCCTTAGACCACCTTTTTATAAAACCAAGCACAACCCTGGCCTTATTGACAATAGTCGAAATATGTTCAGAAAATTTTAGTCTAGGGTCCAGAAGAACACCAAGATCATCAACTCGTGTTATTCTGTCCAAGGGGCTTCCACTTATAGTGTAAGTCGAGAGTATTGGGTTGACACGACAAAAGGTCATAACTTTACACTTGGAGCCATTTAAGTTTAATATGCTATCACGGCACCATATTTGAAAGCTGTCTACATCGAATTGTAAGTCCAAATGGCGCGAAATGTCCGTGTGCTAGAGGCATAATTTTACATCGTTTGCGTACATAAGTACACGCGAATGTTTTATTACTAAGGGGAGGTCTGTAAAGAAGCGGACCAAGGTGGCTCCCTTGTGGCACACCGGATGTGACTCGGAGAATACAATAAAGAGAATTTTTTAAGAGGACTTTTTGCGTCCTGCCATTCAGATAACTTGAAATCCAATTTAGAAGATCAACAGGGAAACCTAATAGATCAAGTTTTCTTACTAGAATGTAATGATTAACAGAGTCAAAGGCTTTACTAAAGTCAGTGTAGATGACATCTGTTTGAAGATTATTTTTGAAACCCTGTATTACGAAAGAAGTTAGCTCCAAGAGGTTAGTGGTTGTTGATCTGCGTTTCATAAAACCGTGTTGACACGGTGATATGATTGATCTACAAAGGTGCTGCAAATGAGGAGTGATAACATCTTCAAAAAGTTTTGGTATAGCCGACAATTTAGAGATTCCTCTGTAATTGCTTGCACCCAGTTTGCTACCTTTTTTATGAAGAGGAATCACAAAGGACTCCTTCCATATATGAGGGAACTGTGAAGATTCCAGAGATAAGGTTTCAGTTTCAGTAGAGGCTTGAACAAGGCTTCCGCACAGAATCTGAGCACACAGCCAGGGATTTACTTACATATTTATAAATGATGGACTGAGATAGAGTGTAGAGTAGAGAGTGTGAACTCTTTATTAAACCAAGGAGGTTTAGAGTCAAAAAATGATTTAATTGCGGTATAAAACATATTAATCGCATCCGCCATTATTTTGCAGGAGTAAAGATCGGACCAATTAAAGCCAGCAATAAAATTGTTTAGCCTCCTTAAATTTGCCTTGCGAAAACAGTGAATTTGCTTTGTTGATTTCTCTGAATTTACTTTTAATACCGTACCTATGTCGATTGCATCCTCGAAAGTAGCATGATATAGATCTTCAGGTTGAGTAAGAGGTGCTAGCCTGGACAGAAACACACTTTCAGGACTTGTTACAAGACATAGAACCAACAGTCGACCAAGAGAGTTTCGAATATAATTAACTTGCGTCAAACGATAAGTCGAGCAAGTCGTCAATAAATTCATGTTGTGCTAAAGGGAGAAGCATATTCGAATTTTCTTCTGGGGACCACGTTGTGCCAGGTATATTAAAATCACCTAGAACCAGCAATTGGTCCCTGTCAGGCAGTTTATTTAAGATGGATTGGAGAGCGGACAGATGATTCTGATATTCTGAGAATTCAGAAGATGGTGGGATATACGAACACGTAATATAAACTGAGCTGTCGGAAAATGACAGCTTTACGCATAAGAATTCAGAGTTACGGGACTCGTCAAAAAGTAAAAGCAAGGGTAGATCTAACTGCAATTAAGACTCCACCTTCCCGTCTGGAGGGACGGTCAAAGTTAGTTAAGTATATCCGGCTTTAACCAAGTCTCTGTGAACACTATTATATGGAAAGGAAAGGAAAGGAAAGGCTATCACAATAAAATTTTGTTAGTTTTCTACGCAAGCCTCTAGCATTTTGATAGGAAGATTCGTTTTAAGTTGTTGAAGAAGATGAAGAGGCGGATGGTGCAGGGGTTTGGCCACGTGAGGGAAGTTTAATTCCCACGGGCCCCTTTTTCCTATTTTTGATCTTAGCTTCGAACTCTTTTACCCACCCGAACATATGGTCGAAAAAAGCTCGTTTGGGACAGTTATCTTGAAAGATGATATATCCCTAGCGTAAGAGAAGTTAAATTTTTCCACTTTTATATTATCGGCTTTTGTTTTGTCTTGTATATAAGACAATACATCAGATGATGTTTGATCAGGGGAAAGCCGAGAAACGAAAATTTGTTTCTTTAGTGGAGCCACCGCGAGGGGTTTTGGCCCTGCAGATTGTATTTCTGAAGTGCCAACTTGTGCCGGTAGTCCGGACTCAATGTTCCCTTGTGTGAACTAATCGGGACAGGTGTAATTGCTATTTGAGAAACCAGTGCAGACAATTCGGAATCTTTAGCAATCCCAGGGTGGGCTCCCTCCACAGCGGATTGATCGGATTGCTCCCAATCTCTTTAGCTGCCGATCTAAACAACATATGCGGATTTGCTGCGACTGACAGCTGATCAGTTGTGGAGTCCTGTTGATCATTTGCCCGTGGTTGCGGGGCCTTATGCAGCCTCCCACCAGCGGCTTTTTTGCGCTTTGGAGATTCATCTAATAGCCTTAGACCACTAAACTGTGAATTAAGTGCGGAAAGAAGATCATCGGCTCGACGAAAACTATCTCTAACTACGCCGAAACCTACCAAAACCACTGTGCACGAAAACACAAGATCAAAAACTTTCAAGTGAGCTGTTAAAAGAACCGCACGAGAGCAGTCTGCATGCTCAGAAATTTTAGATTTTGTGTGGGGGAGCGAAAGAGCGAGAGAGTGAAAGCGGGAGAATAGGTCCACAGTGCAGTTTATTTCTGGATATTTTTTCATAAGTTTATTAATTATGTAAATTTCTATCGATTTGACAAAAAACTTTTTGCCACCCCCACTTCAACGCCCTAAAACCGCACAAAACTGCCACGCCCACACTATTAACATTTTTTTAGATTTTTCTTCCTTGTGTTGTTTTTCTTGCCAATTTCTATTGGTTACACCTACACCTACAAAACAGTAACACCCACACTTTTGAACAATTTTAAATTTTTTGCTCATTTTATTAGCATATATCTAATACATATATCTACCGATATCCCAGAAAAATTATAAAATTTCGCGAGAGCATTTTCAATAGTGTTGTAATCTATTATATGTTGGAACACGTATATACATTGTATGCAATTACAACTTAATATCTAGCTGGATCGCGGCCAACGATAGTATTAATAAAAGAGACCTAACGAGGCCGGGCTGCTTGTTTAATGATTTTTACAGGTTTACGAAATCAGTGCCGTTAATAATTACTGCTTGTTCAATGGTCACCAGGCAACAAATAACTCTGGATCGCCATCAGTGCTAACGGAAGTTGCCGCTTATTTGATGATTGACGTCATCCACGGGCATTATTGCCCACAGGTAGCTGGACTAAGTGTGACCGCTCGCAGAAGGTATGGTACGTGGTTTCACTGCATTCGGTGACCGCAACAGTGTCCTCCTCGCGTTCTACCAGCGTCTTCTCGACAAGGCATAAGACGGTTTGTTCGTGCGATTCCGGTGGGCGCTGACGTCCCACCAAATTTATAATTTTGTGATTGCCCGACCAAGCAGAAGGCAGAGATTCTGATTATAATAGCTTTATAATAATAATTGACGGCGGATTTCTCCGTCGTCTTGCCTTCTTTGTCCTGCGTGTTCTCGACAGCTGACCAACTGCCGGCTCAAATGGGCTTAGAATGTTATGGGGCAGGGTGCATCGTCCACTATGTTAGGCCAATGCTCTTCCTGGGACCACCTTTGCCGACCACTGACATCACTGTCCCTTCCAACCACCCCAAGTCCTCGTTTGTCCTGCTCCGAGTATCAATCTCTACTTACAGTGATCGACCTTCCTTCTATGTCCTGCGAGTATCTCACTGCTTGACACCTTCTCACTGTCTGTTTGCACTAACCGTCTCTTTCTCCGTGCGTCCTAGCTTCCCGTTAGTTCACGGTGCGTCCTCTTTGTGCTTGTCCAAAGTCCGCACAGTCACCGTTCGACATCTGTGCCCTTGTCTGGCTCGCACCCTTCTACAGCATCCTTCCGTTGCACCTTCCTGAACTCAGCGATCGGCGTTGCCATTTCATTTTGCTATCGGTATTCCAGTGCTGCCATGTTGTGGCAATTGCTGCCCATAGTGTAACCGCATGTTGAAAATCCAGTATTATTTCCCTTTCGATCTTATTCTCAATCAATCGCCGCAGTGCCCCCAACCCAATTTTCTTCGCTCGCGGCTTCGGTGTAGCAGCCAAATGGTCTCCCTGAATCTTTTGTTGTGCGTTTTTGAAATTATAGCCTAGAATTTGACTTCAATAGTTGATCCTTGATCAGGATGATGATCTTCAAGAAATCTACGGCATCATAGAACACCTAAGAACTCCAAACTCCTCTCAATCTGATCTGGTCTATATAAATTTGCGCATATGCGATTGGAGTAGATTAGGGCACCAGACAACACCAAAAAATTTAAGTGGGCACTAGACTGGCCCTTATAAATATATTTCAAAACGCCGGGCAGAATTCATTTCTACTAGGACCCAAAACAAACTACAAAAATTTGGTGCCGATCGGATAATGTTTAATGGCCGCCAAATCGCCCCAAAGTTATAAAAATGGTTTATATGGAAAAATTACTCATACGTAAACTTTTTTTCGTCTAACTTCTTTAAAAAAAATTTATCAACTTATTTTTTTGTTTATTTGTAAGTTAATTTGTAATATTTAGTATAACTGATTATAGCCAGAATAAGTTACAAGCACATAAAAAAGATAAACGCCAATAAAGTGTGTTAATTTAAATATTGCTAATGTATTTCTGTATATTTATAAACACATTTTTCTGAACTCAGTTTTATAAAGTGTGTTAATTTAATTATTGCTAATGTATTTCTGTATATTTACAAACACATTTTTCTGAACTCAGTTTTATACCTATAAGGTATTTTTTACAATGTGATCGATATGTTTTGCGATATCTCTCAACGAATTCAAGAATAAGTGGTTTTTCCTCCTTATTTTTTGCCAAAATTCAATTGTAGTCCTTCATAAATTCTATGCCACACTCAGCAGTATCATTGACAACAAACCAGCACAAAAATTAAATGACTCGATATAATCGTCATTTTCTGTCCAGGTTAGTTTATGTTTTAGGAAACTGCTGGATAGCCCGAATGCATCGAAAAAGTAACTGCTTTTGTAACATATGAAGTCCTCTGATTTTAATTGGTTAATCTTATTTCTTTTTTCAGCAACTGTCACTGTAGGATCGAAAAATGCTAAGCCAGCTTTTTTCAGGGATAAATACCACAAATTACTTTTGATTTTGGAGATTATTTTTTCAGACACCGCAATATTTATTTATTTATTATGATAGATAGAATAGTTTACAAAACTAGACTAACTTAGATAGTATAGCATTAGCTACGGGGCTTACAGCTATATTTATTTACAATGTTATTATATCTTAATTTAGTTAATATCTAATTTGGTAACTAATTGCTGGCTTGTTATGTACAAATGTCTGTTTTGTTTTTAGATTTTGTGGTATAATTTAGTTTTTTTGAGGAAAAGTATGAGTTTTTGTATGTTATCTGGATTGGGTTTGCTAAGAAGGTCTAGAGGGTTGGTGTTGTTAAATATATCTTGCTTGGTTTGTAGGAGGGAAGGGCATGAGTTTAATATGTGGTTTAAAGAAATATCACCTTGGCAAAACGGACAAGTTGGTATTGAATTGGGATTTAGGTAGTGTTGGTGGGTTATGTTTGTGTGTCCTAGTCGAAGTCGTATTATTTTTATTTGGTCGAGTCTGGTCCAATTTGGGTGGGATTGTTTAAGGTAATCGCATGTGTGTGAGGTATTCGTGTTAATAGATTGGTACCATGGACTGCAGTTTATTATGTGTTCTTTCTGTTTTGTCGCAAGGTCGGCTTTAAGGTGTTTTTTTATATCTGTTGTATTTATGTTTGGGGTGAGGATAAGTGGCATACTGCTTGCTGATTTTGCAGCTTGATCGGCTAGTTCATTTCCTTTTATTCCTGAATGGCCAGGAATCCACATTATTTTAATTTTAGGTGCGTGTTGCGTTATTAGCGATCGTATTCTGCTTGGGTAAAAGTTGTTATTATTTGTGTTTTGAATTGAATCTACTGCTGATAGGGAGTCGGAACAGATAATAAATTTGCCCCTTCGGTTTTTAGTAAGTTCTATTGCTTCTAGGATGGCGATTGTTTCGGAGGTGAGGACGGATGAATATGGGGGCAGTATGCCGTATTTCAAGACGTCTGTCTCCGTTGTAATGGCGAATGATATTGTGTAATTAATTTTTGAACCGTCAGTGAATATGAAATTATGTGTTTTGAGGTTATTCTTTGTGTGTTCGTATAATTTTCTGTATTGGTCTGGAGATGTTTGTTCTTTCTTATGGATTCTAAGTGACGTGTCTATTAGATTGGGGAGGGTCCATGATGGTCTGTTTTTGTGGAGTTTTATTGGTTTGTAGGGTAGATTAAGTTCTAGGCTAAGCTTAATTGTTCGGTCTATTGTTGATGTTTTTTTCTTATTAGTTTTTTTAGGCTTCAAGAACTTATGTATTGGTGTATTTTTGGAGAAGATTAGGTTTTGGGATAGTTTGGCTATTTGAAGGTCTCGTTTCATTTCTAAGGGGGGAGTATTCGATTCGTAAAGTAAGTTATTTATTGGGGTAGAGCGATAGGCGCCGAGAGCTAGACGGATAGCGGAGTTAAACGGTGTTTTTATTTTGTTTAAAATGCTTTTGGGAGCATGGCCGTACAGAAACAAACCATACTCTAGTTTGGCTATAATTGTTGCTTTTGCGACATTAAGTAGTGTATGCGTGTTGCAATTAAATTTAAGACTTGATAGGCATTTTATTATATTTAGCTTGTTGTGTAGTTTGGGTAGAAGTAGGTTTATGTGTGTGTTCCATTTGTATTTGTTGTTTAAGGTCATTCCTAGAATTTTTAAGGACGTAACGCTAGGAATTTGGATGCTGTTGCAGCTTATCTTGCATGTGCAGTGGTGTTTTCTGCATATGTGGAGGTGTTGACATTTGGATAGGGAAAGCGATGCCCCTGAGTAGGAGCACCAATTTTCTATATCGTCGAATAGATTGTCTAGGTTGAAATTTGTATTTGTGTTTTTGTTGAAATTTATTATAAGGAAGAAGTCGTCGGCATACGCGTTGAATTTAATTTCTTTATGTAGGGATATGATGTTGGATAATTTGTTGAATGCTATGAGAAAAAGTATTACGGATATGGGTGAACCTTGGGGGATTCCGTTGAATAGGGGTAATGGGTTTGATGTATGCGGACCGACGCGGACAATTATTTTTCTGTTGCTCATGAAGTTTTTAATGTATTTTATTATTTTGGGGCCCGTTTTCCATTCCTGCAATTGCTGGATTATGGAGTGCACACCTACTCGATCGAAGGCTCTTGAAAAATCAAGAGTGACGAGGGAGGTGTGCATTTTTGACTTCGTTATGAGATAGTCTACATAGAGTAGACAGTCCGAAGTCGATTTGCCTTTTTTGAATCCGAATTATTTGTCGTTAATTAGGTTGTTATATGTCACTAGCCACCAGAGTCTTTTCGCAATTATTTTATCAAGTATCTTTGCTATACAGCAGTTGAGGGAGATGGGTCGGTATGAGGAAGTTTTCGTTTTATCGGTGTTTGGCTTAAGGATTGGGATGATTAGGCTTGTTTTGTAGGCTTGAGGTATGTGGCTATTGAATATTTCATTAAATAGTTTCGTTATTCGGTTTTTTGTTGTGTGGGAGCTATTTTTGATCATTTGATACGAGATTCTATTTAGTCCTGGAGCACATCCTTTTAATGTTTGTAGTGCTGAGTTAAGTTCTAGATACGTTATGTTCTCTTCTATGGTTTGGGCTATTGGAGAGGGGGTGTAGAGATGTAGGTTATTTCTATATTTATTGTTCCGGAACTCCTCTGAAAAGTTCCAGTCGCCGGAGAGGTCAGAAAAATGTTGTGCGAATATGTTAGCAATTTCGTTGCTAGCCAATGTAGTCTCATTATTTACTGGGTTTGTGATGGCATGAATTTGTTTTGTTGGGTTAAGTCCGCAGAAGCGTCTTATATTGGCCCATATTTTGGATGAGGGAGTAGTGGGATGGATGGTTGAGGTGAAAGAGCTGGAAGCTTCTTTTTTCCTCTTTTTTAGTTCGTATCTAAATATTGCGTTTTTGCGTCTATAGTCTAGAATGTTGTCAACAGTAATTGTGCGGTTTAATTTTTTCCAGGCAAGTTGTTTTTCTTTACGTAATTAATCGAGATGTTTATTCCACCATGGAACCCTGTATGGATGTGTGTTAGGTGAGGTTTGTGGGATGGAGAGGTTTGCGCTATAAAGGATGATTCTATTGATTAGAGCGGCTTCTTTGTTTACGTTGTGGGAGGTGGGGTATTTCTTGTTGGTTTGGTGGGTAAGTGCGTTGAACTGTTCCCAGTTGGCTTCTTTGAGTTTAAAAAAGGGTCTGTAGAATTTTTGTGGATTGGTTGTTGGGAATAGAGACACCGCAATATCAATGTCTCCGTACATAAGGGCATATTTCACAAACTGCAAGTCCAAGTTTGGAGCACTGATTGCATTTGTACATTCATACCATACTTCTATGTACAAAAGTATAATAAATAAGCAAATATCTCGCAGTGCATTCATCTCTTGCTTACTCAACTTAAATTGACCGCGGAATATAAATATATATGATATATATATATATATATACGTAAATAATACGTTGAACTGCAACATCGAAAAGTGTAGTTTTATCCAAGAAAAACGATTTTAGCTGTAGTTGCAAATGACAAAACTGTTTAAGAGAAAGCTCCTGTTCCTGTGTTATAGTTTTGTGAATTACAGAATCATCCAATCCAGAAGTGTAAAGCTTTTGGTTTATCTTGGACCAAGCTGCTGCGAAACGGTTGAACCAAAGACACTAGAATAACAAGATGCGTAACGGCCATACATTCGTTTGGCACTATGCAGCCACTTTTTTGGTGAAGGCCAAAATTGCTCTCTTTCCGCTCGCTGACGCTGGGAGCGTAAGAAATCTAAAAATAGAATTTGCTTGCTTGTGTGAGTAAAACAAAGGCCAATTTCGTAGCAGTATGATGATATAAAATAATAATTAATATAGATAAAAAAAAATTAAACTGAAAGCTGAATATAATGCGCATTTTAAATAACAAAAATGGTTCATTTACAAACATCATAATAAGTGAAATGACTTAATAAGTATACTAAATAATTAAAGCAAATACAAAGGAAATTATTATAGCAACTGTAATTTAAAACATAAATTTTCCAAAAAGAAGACATTACATTGAGAAATAAATATTTCATAAAAATAATAATTAGTAGAAAATAAAAATGAATAAAATAAATAAAAATATGAAAACTTTTTATTGCAAAAGTCATATCTGGAGGCACGAAGTGCGGACACAAGCACTAAACAATCACTGCCTTATTAATTTTTCTCACGTCGCAAGCTGAATACCCTAATGACAAGTATTCTAATATAAAGTAATTTTCGAAATTTATTTTGCGATGTACATAGATTCGGCTATTACTATTTCTAAGTTTTATTTAAATAATAATAACGTTAAGGCAATGAAAAACAAGAATTTTTTGCATGGTGCCAATTGAACAAAATAATATAGATTTAAAGTCAACGAACTTTTAAGGTGAAGGGCATATTTTGTCAAATTTACAATGCATGAGGATACGTGTGCCCACATACTGCTATCACTGTATAGGTAGCAAAGAGCTGCTTGCTGTAGCGCTCTCCGCTCTTTCTCTCTCGAACAAAAACTCGAGAGAGCCTGGAGCCACCTCCACGCCACTGCCAAAAAATCGCGTGCCAAAAAACTGATCTTGTTACTGATCTTGTTATTCTAGTGTCTTTGGTTGAACAAAAGTACCTCGGGAGCACTGCTTAAAAACGCTTTTCAAGATAAGCTCATATATGTGA
Source organism: Drosophila sechellia (assembly GCF_004382195.2). NCBI lineage: Eukaryota > Metazoa > Arthropoda > Insecta > Diptera > Drosophilidae > Drosophila > Drosophila sechellia. Next base: position 22,449,820 of record NC_045949.1, on the reverse strand, counting down.
TGTCGGCAAAGAAATAGAAGAATTTATTTTAAATAAAAATGTTTGAAGAAAGACTCGTAATTTATATTCCACCTTATTAATGCGTCAAGTACAGCCTTTGCAATGTTTTCCCCAGTAGAATGTTCAATGATAGTAGCACATAGAAATTTAGATATGCCATTTTAGCTAACCAGAACTGCAATGCGATCTACTTTTTGTGTGCCAACAATATCATACATCAGTTTACCATCCCAATGAACGACCATTGAACGTGCATTACTGACCTAAAAAACATACATTTCTCGATTTCATGATTTACTCACTTCCTCGCCAAAATCTGAAATTGTGCTTGTAAGAGCAAGCTCTCGGTACTTTCTTCTTGCGTTTCGTACTGAATTTCTTTTTAAAATGAGACTATTTAGGTCTACTCCGAATGCTTCAGAAGTTGCCGTCAAAATATGAACAGCTTTTCTATCGGATACCTTGGCATCCATCAACAGCAGCTACCACCAGACGTGCGGTTATACAATCCTTACTTCCTCATAAACCATTTTTAAAGAAGTTAGACAAAAAAAAGTTAACGTATGAGTAATTTTTCCATATAAACCAAATTTCCAACTTTGGGGCGATTTGGCGGCTATAAACATTATCCGATCGGCCCAAATTTTTGTAGGTTCTTTTGGGCTCCAGTATAAATGAATTCTGCCCTACGATTTAGAAATCAAAAAAATAATATATTATAAGGGTCAGTCTAGTGGGCACCTCTTTTTAAACTATTCTTGAATCTGCAAATAAATAAATACAAATACAATAAAAACAAAAATACAATTTTTGCAATTTTTTTATTACCAAGATAAAATTTAACAATAAAAAGTGTTAACACGCACAACAACGCGTGAAAGTGGTGGTGGATTAGGTTGGCGAAATAAGCTATTGGCAGCAAAAATAATTTAAATTAAAACAAAAAAAAATAGAAAAAAAAAACAAACAGTTATTAAAAGCAGCGCATTAATTGTACGCGCTCACAAAATTTTTCCGTTTGCCTTTGTCTTGTCCGTTTTGTTTTGTCGTATCAAGGTAATACGGATCCGTGGAATTTTGCAGCCTTGTTGCCTCCGTCCACAAGCGTTGTATTCGAAGTTACGTTGATTAGATTGGAAGCATAAGACTTCACCCTTCCGTCGCTATAGAACCCCCTGCCGTCGGTCTAGTGATTCAGACTCTGGTTGTGGTAATCACATTCGCGTTCCAGCACCAAGACACTCAATTGCAGCACCCTCCGCTCCAAGAAACATAGATGCAGAACAGTTGAAATTCGTAATACAGGCAGCTGTCACCGCTGCCTTAGCTGAGCAAGCCACTGCAAATAAGGCCTTGATTGACAAAGTCAACTCATTGTCCCAACAGCTACAAGCCTATGCACCCATAGAAATAAGTAATGATATCCGCTGCGATGAGCTATTGGATGCCGTCAAATGCTTTCCCGAGTTCGCAGGCGCACATGAATCTTACGTTTCGTGGAGACTGGCGGCTCTGGCAGCCTACCGTATTTTTAGGCCGTACAAGCGGTTATAATTATAAGAAACAAAATCAGGGGGGCTGCCTCGACTTCACATACAGTGACAAACGTCCCAATCGAGCAAGAGGTAGGCACGCTGAGACAAGGCAGCATGTCCCTACTGCAATATTACGATGAAGTCAGCAAAAAACGTACATTGCTGACTAATAAAGTCAACATATCATATGAGCCGGTCCTAGCAAGGGGACTCTGTGAAAAATTCCGCGAAGATGCACTACGTGTGTTTGTTTCGGGACTCAAGCGTAGTCTCACAGATGTGCTATTCTCAGCAAAGCCAAGGGACTTGCCGTCACCATGAAAGATATGCGATCGCTGCCAACTTCGCGAGGAGCGTGGAGGAAAATGAATGCAAGGCAAGTGCCCAGGAGCGGGTCAAGCCGACCCAACAAGCACAAGCGCAGGCAAGTGGAAAGAACCACACACTTTAGTAGCCAGCACAAGCAGCAGGGCAAATCCGGCCAGCGAAATGCCATTGTAACAACTTTGGTGTAAGCATTAAAAACGCTTCACCACTGCACAGTACCTCCAACGGACAGGTGGAGCATTTCCACAGCACGTTGCTGGAGCAAGCCAGCGGACATGGGGACCGCGGTCCTTATTGAAGGGAGGGGGGTGGTCCACAATTTAAAATGACGTGCTCAGTAGCGAGATCCGCGTACCGCTTATTTTTAAATTTTTTAGCCACTTGGCGCAATTTGTATTAGATCTAAGCCTAGCGCCATCCGCGCATATCGTATTCTTAAGCATTTTTCTTAGTATCGGTGTTGGGTTCCCTATTGATTACAGAACAGAAAAATCAATCATTTAAACTTTCACCCACAGGACCAATCTTATCCTTTTCGTGTATCTATCACTGGCATCGGCGCTCATCACCGATTATTCGCGCGCCAAATACATTCCCATAGTCGACGGCCAGATCTTGGTGTGAGAGAATTCTGCCTATGTAAGGCACTCCGCACGTGTGGCAGAGGAGACGGTCGGCATGCTCGATCAATTTCCACAATCGCACATGAGAAATCTGCTGAGCGTAAATTCAGCTCCCCTCCGGGACTTGCTGGATGCCTGGACTTCCTGGGCTCCATACTAAAGGTTGTAGCCGGCACACCTGATGCTGGTGATTTAGAAAAGAGTAGGGTTTTAGAGGCGAACAATAGGCAAATAGAAATTAATACCAAAATCCAGAGTCAAATCAATAAACTAACTGCCACCGCCAACCTAATCCTCAAGACAGCAAAAGAGTCGCAAATTGACACCGTTCACTTGTATGAAAATTGCTCGCGAGAAATAGAATGCTTATGATGAAGCTTCAAAATTTAATGTTGGCCGTGACGCTGGCAAAAATGAACATTGTTAGCCCGAATATTCTTGATCACGCAAATTTAAGATCTGTTTGGCTGGAGTAGCCCACCAACACCCCCATAGGGGACCTTATGTCCGTATCGTCCGAAAAAGTTATACAATCCAATAACGCATTACACTTTATCATCAAATTTCCGGTAATTAAGTTCGCCTGTAAGAAAGTTACTATTTTCCCCATCAGTCACTAAGGAGCCATGCTACGTTCAGACGATGGCGTTATCGAAGAGTGCAACAACGAGATCTACACCGTCAAAGCTTGCACCCCATCAACCAGCGCCACCTTCTGCCGGCTCACATCACATGCGCGGGAGAACTTCATGCAGGCGGCGCGGCACACTGTGAAATACAACCCAGCAGCCTGGATCCCAGCCAGGCGGGATGTGGTAGCTAACTTAAGTTAACGTAGCTACGGCGAGCGTGTGAAATACGGCAACAACGGCATTCTGGGGGGTAGTTAACTTACGTTAACGTCGCTACGGCATATTTGCGTGGCCGCGACGAATATGAAACCGCAACAATGTGTTTCGCTTTCATTCTAGCTGGAAAATTGAATTCTTGCATTTATCTATTATATTCTTTTCTACCAAAGACACTAGAATAACAAGATGCGTAAGGGCCATACATTGGTTTGGCACTATGCAGCTACTTTTTTGGTGAAGGCCAAAATTTCTCTCTTTCCGCTCGCTTACGCTGAGAGCGTAAGAAATCTAAAAATAGAATTTGCTTGCTTGTGTGAGTAAAAACAATAGACGAGAACGCGTATTTGTGTGAGTACGTGTGCTAGAAGACGATTTTCGGGCCGAAATCAATTCTGTTTCTTCGATCATATGTATTTGGAGTTTTGGCCAATTTCGTAGCAATATGACTATTATAATTTTAAAGATTTTTAAATTCGTTTGTTAAAATTTATACATATTTATATTTATGTTGATAATTAATTATGTGTAATATACATATATATAATATATATATAACATTCATTATTTACATAAAACCGTAATGAGAAAGCACTAATGTCGCTTAATGCATTGCTCAACAATACATTTTTTTATACACATTTGTTTTTTATTATTTTTAAATATATTTCAAAATATGTGTATGTTACAAATATTAAAAAAATATCAAATGGTGCCTTTAGTTTCCCGAAGTCCGAGTCTATTAAGTAATAAAAATGTATAAAATAAATAAAAATATGAAAACTGTGTATTGCAAAAGTGTGGACAAAAGCACTCAACAATCATTGCCTTATTAATTTTTCACACGTCGCAAGCTGAATTCTCTAATGACAAATATTCTAATATAAGTTATTTTTGAAGTTTGTTTTGTAATATTATGTACATAGATTCGGGTATTACTATTTCTAAGCTATATTTAAGAACGTTAAGGCATTGCAAAACAAGAATTTTTCAAATGGTGCCAATTTATCATAGATATAGATTTAAAGTCTAAGAACTTCTAAGGTGAAGGGCATATTTTGTCTAATTTACAATGCGTGAGCATCGTGGGCACACGTGGGACAGTTGTCTGCTGTCATTGTATGCGTAGAAAAGAGCTGTTCGCTGTATAGCTCTCCGCTCTTTCTCTCTCGAACAAAAATTCGAGAGAGCCTGGAGCAACTTCGAGAGCAACGCCGAAAAAATCATGTGCCAAAAAATCGTATGGAGTTACGCATCTTGTTATTCTAGTGTCTTTGACCTGGCCATATCTGTATAAACACCTGAATCCTAGTAACTATAAAAGATATAATTTGGAGACTAAGCATGCAGCTTCCAAACATTTGTTACCATACGTTGCCCCGCCTACTCAAACGCGCACCCTGTTGAAAAGTTTTTTTGATATATTATCATATATTGATTTACAAGACTAATTTATATAGATTTGCAAAAAAAAAATTTTCTTCTAAATATATATAACGCCTTCTTTTACATGTTACATAATTTAGCTAAAACCAATACAACATAATCGTTGGAAATCACTACAATAATAGCTAATAATAAAGCTTACTAGCTCAAGACATTCTCCTATATGAAAACATTTGACCACGTTGGTTCGCTTGCCAACACTAATAATTTTTTTAATTTTTTGGGCGCAAAGAGCATTTAAATTTTTGGAAGCTGAAATCTTCAAACACCAATCACACACTCGAAGAACTTTGTTCATCCAGGATCTTGAGATCAATACCAAAACGTATGCGTGCTTTAAGTCACTACGTGGGGTTGCAATATCATAAAAAATCTGTTGTCCCCTAACTCAGCATTCATATAATATTAATGGTGGTGCAATTACATTGCTACATGAAAAAACTTGTGACTTAGAAACAAGTCCATTACTTCGAGTGATAAAGTTAAATAAGAATTCCTAAGAGACTCAAGTATACAAAATTAAGTACGTTTTATATGGTAACTTTATGGAATATTTTATTAACATTAACCCATGCTCCTAAACTGTTACCTTAGCTTGTAGAATACTTCAAGTTTATTCTCAATAAATTTAAAACGTGTTTTGAACGCAGGTCAAATTTTTTTTGCAAAAGCTAATAACAACCAGATTCTACTGATCATAAGGTCTGCATTTTAAGTAAGAGACAAAATCTAGCTGTGTTGATGTAACCCAAGTTACGAAGTACGAAAAGTACATCAGAATATTTAAGTTTTCTGAACTATCGAATAAGTGTGAAAAGACTCTAAGAAAACCAACCAGTTCTTTGTGAATTTTGGTATATTTTCGAGGGCAATGTGTATTACAATGAGTCGTGAAACGGTCACACTTTTGAAAAGTAGAACTGCTGCTCGTCTGCTCTCTCTTTGAGCGTTGTTCTGTCTCCATCTCTCTTTAGCAATCGTAAAAAATGATGGGCTGAAAGTTAAAGTGCTGGAATTTGTTAGAAAAAGATAACACTATTAAAATATATATATTGTATTATTCAAAACAATATATCGTTAAAATACGTTATCAATCCACGAATACAATTTTACACCAACTCAAATCTTAACAATTTTATTGTGGAGGAGGCAAAACGCAATTTATGGTGTGGTCCGGTTGCGTAAAAGGTAATATTAATAATGAAAAAAATAACACAGTATTGTATGATAATAAAACGAAGGTGATTTAGATACTAGAGTCTGTTAATGTAAAGAGCTGCTGCATTAAACGTTCGTCTGTGTATGTTTTGTGTCGCGTATGTACATATATTTTGTCTCACCGTCGCCATTTTTAATCAGTCGTTTTCGCTGGGTTCCTATGACACTATATTCATCTCTTTTTCTCTTTTATAGAATTAGCGTCGCGTGATGCAGTGTTGAAAAGCGCGACGGAGCTGCAGTAAATAAAAGGCCAACGTATGATAAAAGTTAATTGTCAAGCATAAGCGACTTTTGGGCACCATGGAAGACCTTACCAAAAACATTATCTTCACAAATGCCATTAATGGGCAGCCGGCCACAATACAGTACCAGACGGCGGATGGCACCATTCTTAAACAGCCCAAAATAGAGGGCCAAAAAACGGAGCAGCAGCCTACCTTCTATTACACGACAAATGTAAGTACTATACCTATACTTACTATATGTTAATGGTGCTGACGTATTATATTATATATTATATTGTCTTCACATAGGGCAATGGCGGTACCGTCAATCTCGCGCAGCTGGCCACCACAGACGACAATAAGACGTGTTATATAGCCCAGCCCGTGGGCGGATACAACTACGCCCTGGTCAACGGAATGCCTCTCAATCAGGGTGCAGCTCTTGGCATCGCCACGGTAGACGCACAAGGCCGCATCCAGATAGTCAATCAAAATAAGCCAATTGCAGCTGTATGTAAAGGGAAGTCTCGTTAACTAAAGCCTAAAGCTTTTCTTCTTTGCAGAACACCATATCCAACATAAGCTTTAAGTGTGACGTATGTTCAGATATGTTCCCGCATTTGGCACTGCTTAATGCTCATAAGCGGATGCATACAGACGGGGAACAGCAGCAACAACAACAGCATAACGCACAAGCGGGCGGCGATTCTATTGCCGTGGTCAGCGCGCAGGGGCTTGTGCAGGCACAGAACATCATTGGAAATGGTCAGATGGGTCAGATACAGATTGTGTCTTCTGATACGCTGGAGCCAGTTCAGCAATCTGTAATGCAGCAACAGCAACATGAGTCAAAGGCAAGCAAGTGCATAACTTGCGGAAGCTCTATGCTGCAGCAGTCCAAACGCAAAGGTCCAAAGCAGGTGCGCTGCGAGTCCTGCATGCAGGCTGAACAAACAGCGCAACAACAGCAACAGCTCTTCGTCGCCCAAGACGGTAGTTGTGAAAGTTTACATTTCAAATGGACCATAACTAACTTCATCTTTTGCAGGTCAAATGTCGCATCCCGTGCAAATCATATCAACGACTCCTCAGGCCCAAGCACAACTTCAGCAAATTGTGGCTGCACAGACTGGCGGTACAACGCCAAAGCGAGAGGCGAGCAGTGGGCCTGGCCACCATCCTGTGAAAAAACGAAATTCCCAGCAGATGACCAAATGCCAGAAATGCAATGGCTCCGGCGTGGTGCTAGTGGGACAGCACTCGCACGCTTCGCACAGCGGGGTAGGCGGATCGGTAAAGCAATCAGTTACTGTTAAAACTGAGTGAGTATAAAATGAAATTGCAACCTTATCCTACGCTAACAAAACCAAGGTGTTTGTCCTGCAGAAATCCGTCCAAACCCTTCAGTTGTAATATATGCGGTGGTCTGTTTTCACGTTACTCAAGTCTGTGGTCCCATAAAAAGCTGCACAGCGGGGAAAAAAACTACAAGTGCAGCATATGTGGGTTGGCTTTTGCTAAAGCCGTGTATTTAAAAAATCACGCGCGTATTCATACAGGCGAGAAACCCTATAAGTAATACCGATCTTCTACTTGAAATTAATCTCTTTATACTAAATGCGTTATTTTTATATAGATGCCAAACCTGCGGCATGCAGTTTTCACAGTCACCACATCTCAAGAACCATGAACGCACGCACAGTGGCGAGCGACCCTATGTGTGCGGTGTTTGCGACAAAGGATTTGCGCGCCACGCTACTCTTTGGAATCATAGGCGCATTCACACGGGCGAAAAGCCATACAAGTGTGAAATTTGTGGCTCGGCCTTTTCTCAGGCGGCGCACCTTAAGAACCACGCAAAGGTACACTCCGGAGAAAAGCCCTACAAGTGCGAGATTTGCTCTGCAGCATTCGCTGATCGTTTTGCACTCAAGCGTCACCGCGGCATACACCAAAAGTACGGCCAAACTGCGCCTCGTCAGACCAGCAGCGATGGGATGATAGTGCATAAGCAGGAGATTCCTGACATGGAGGATGAGGCCCAACAGGAAGTGATTATCGGTGGGTTATAGATAGTTTAAATGCAGAGGTGACAGGCAGCAGCTTAAGGAAGTCAGAGACACTGCTTAGCTTCAGTTTATCGAACGTTACTATGATCATCCGCCTCCACCTATGCTAACCCCAGAACCACCTCTGCGGGCGCATATCTCACCACAATGATATTAAAGAATAGACAAACGATATTCTATCGTTAACACTTCAGCTGCATATGTCCTTTCTCCACTTTCATGTGGGATCTTCAAAAATGGGCGAAACCCAAAAACGCTTTTTACGATAAGCATACAAATGAACCTAATTTATTTGATAGCTTGTATAATATACTTAAACATCTTTAAACATTAAACGCATATATGTATAGGCATCGTATTTTTAAGTGTTATAGGCTATTCTCTTATAAAAATTGTAGGTGTAAAATATGGATTTATTAGGTGACGATACGAGCAAATCCGATACGTATGAATATGCACAGGTAATAACACATACATATAAGTTGAAAGTTATAAGCTTAAATATATTTTAATTAAATATATCTACTATAAGTATGTATTAAATAATGCATAAAATCAAATAAATATTTGAATAAAATACAATTTTTTACTAACCTACTCCAATTGCAAGTGCCTTAACCAAGAATTTAGAGGGAAATAGAAATAGGCACATTTTCCACCGCTTTCATCGTCTTATGGGTTTTTATAATTCATGTAAGCACCTTTTTACTTTAAATTTATTTTTGTTGGTGTTTTGCCAAGTTCATCTTATTCTTACGTGACCTATAAGGTCAGCAAATTTGAATATCGGTAAAATAAAGTTAAAATTTTTCGAAAATCAGATGATGTTAATTACTGCTGTCTTTTTACAAAAAAAAAATTGGTGCTGTTGATTTGTAAAAGGGACGCACTTTCAAACATATTATTTTTATATTTTTGCGAATTACATGTTAGAAATAAAATATTTTTACAGATGTAGTAAAGTTGTGAAGTGGCAACGAATTTTTTACAATAATTACAATTAGGATTCATGGCTTGTATTATAGAGCAAAAAAGATTTAAATTTAAATTAGGTTTGGTTATTGGGAAATTAACAATGCAATGCACTGAAGATGTAATTACGAATATGGATTCTGCTTAATGACCATTTTTGAATTTGCAGTCATTACAAACTTATATATACTTATACAAACTAATATACACACATAAGATTATTCAAGAATGAATATGTTTTAGTTACACGCGATTGTAGTTTTTTTCTTTAAATGTTGATTGCATGCACTATGCAATCATGTGTATATATTCACGATTATATAGGAAGATCTGTGTCTGTGGTTGCTCCACGTTTTATTTTAATAATTCTGCTACTGCTTAAAAGCTAAAATCGTTACAAAGTTACGGAAAGGATGTGTTTAATAGTTGTATGCCTTTTATTCCTGTTAATAATTTTCAAATTTTAAAACAAATTATTTTTAAGCTTTGGATAAACAATATAAGCAACATTTAAAATAGATGTTGTATATATGTTCAAAACATAACAAAAATACACATTTTAAGCTAAATTTTAAGTCATACAAATCAATATATACATTTTTCACTGTTAAATTTCCGTAATTTCTTGTCCTTTTTATTTTTTTGAAACATAAACATTTTAAATTTAACTCGCTCCTCAAGCTTAAATTTTACGGCGCGTAAGAATGTAATTATACGATTTTGTAGTAACATTTTCATTTAAATAACGATGTTATTGTTTTATTTTTGTCACTTTGTTGAACCCAACTTGGCTCTCTAGTATTTATTATATATTGTAGCTAGCTTAACAACGATTTCATTTTTCTACCGCCTACCCTGCCAACCGCCACTCCACTCACCCACTAAATTCTGTTATGCAGCCTTGGACAAGAATCAAGTTAAACAAAACTTAGGTTTTAGGTGGCGAGGGCCACCTAATGTATTACAACAGTATGCCGAAACAACCGAAATATCCTATCCAGAATGACGGTCCTTATGCGGTTAAAAGCAATAACAGAAAAGCAATTTCAACAGTTACCCACTTGAATGATTACTTCTCGGCATAAATAATTTAAGCTTAACATAAATCATTTTATTACAAATAAGTGCGCATGTAAAATGGCTGTTCTAGTTGCATTGTGATATGGTGATATTTTTAATGCTGTCTGTCGACTTAATTCATTCAAGATTGTAGGAGTTTGCTGTTATTTTAAAGTAACCTTTTACTTTTTTGGAGCAAATTCCGGCGGAAGTAGTTCTTTTAGAGATTATTGTTTTTAGCCGAGGTTCTTAGGATTATTTTGTTGGTAACTTTTCTTTAAAAGATTTGGAGTAATTTAAGCTAAATGTATTTGGTTCACAGTCCTCTCAGTCAAATACTTATTAATCAAACAACTTTCAAATCCCTTTTTTAATTTACTTTTCGAGCTAGAGAACTTGCTCTTTTGATGGTTTTACTAACTATAAAAAAATCTAACACAAAACAAGAGATAACTATGGTCGACGTCCCCAGATATCAGATACCAGTTACTCAACTAGTGGAAATGCGAACGCTAAATTTTTTATAAAAATGTTTTTGGGATATCGATAGATATTGGTGAAGAATAAGAGGCAGTTGTGTGCGTAAGTGTGGGCGAGGCAGCATGGGTCAACGAACTTGATCTGCTGCGGGTATGTCTCTAGAATCTGAAAGCTTCATCTCCACCTTCTAGCCTTCATAGTTCCTAAGATCTCGACGGTCATACGGACGGACAGGTCCAGTTCGACGCGGCTATTGATCCTGACAAAGAATATATATACTTATATAGTCGAAATCTACTTTTTAACGAATCTGGTATAACCTTTTATTCTACGTGTAACGGGCATTTATAATAACTCTTTAGCTGTTTAAATAATTTTTGGGATTTATTGTTTGATTGATTTATGGTTTTCGCGATTTTGACGTCCATACAGACGGACACACATATTATGTGAGCAATAATTGAATTTCAGCGTTTATAGGGCTACGGCCAAAGTATTCATTTTTTAACTCTTTCAAGGCAAACAAAAAATAAAAATTCGGGATAACCTCCTTAGCTCTAGTGGAATAAAATATACGTATTTAGCCACATTTTAGGTTGAATAATAATAATAATAATTTTAAAAATCAGATTTGAATAATGCTTTTTTACATGCGGGTACTTTCTATGGGACACCCCAAGGTGTCGTTGAAATGGCTGGAATGAAAGGAGTGAGCGTTGCCATCGTTTGCTCTCCGAAGCTCATTGTTTTCATTTTTGTAGGCTCTTAATCAACTGTCTCTGGACTTGGTTTTGAAAATCTGATCATCGCCTAGTTCCAGTTGCACGAGAGCCGCAGGAGATCCTACATCTATGGTAGTAACTCGATTGCCGCCATCCGCTGCTGATGGAAGCTTCGTTAGTTCATTGTCCGTGTGCACCGCCATAATGATGCATACAAAGTTTTGGCCAGTTTGCGTGTCCCGTGGATGCAGTGTCACCGGATTAAACTTGTCACTCTGTCCCTCAGAGTACGTTTGCAGGCGCTCGAAGACCTCCGGATAGTGCTTGCTTAGCATGACGCCGCGCCTTATCAAAATTTCCAGAATATTTGAAAGGATCAGCTCTCTATTACTATGCTGTCCGGGATTGAAAGTTAGAATGAGGATTTCCGTCCGCTCCGGCACTGCCACAACAGACACCGGTTGCAGGAGCGCCCCCTGATGTTGCTCTAGTTCAGCCAGAACTGTCTTGCAGAGTTTCAGTTTGGCACAACGACTCACCAGTTGACGTTCCCAGCGCACAGGTGCCTGTCCCATTCCCGGTGCCTCGGATACCACGCAAATAGCAACGTAAATGAGCATCTTGGTTTCCGGCTTGTACTCCGTACTGAGCTTAAGAAGCTCTGAGTATAACTCCAGGCCCATCTCGGCGGGCATAAGGTCTGGCCAACGTACGTACGAAGCCTCCCCCATGCACTGGAAGCCGTTCTTAATGAATCCTTCCGCCGCCTCGGCACTACGAAAAAGCACACGCACAACGCCACGTCCCTGAGAAAGGCTGCCTTTGCGGGCTAAAAGACTCAGATGGCGCTGCGAGTCGATGTCGTCCTTGCACGTGGCCAGCACCTGGCGACAAATATTGGAGGCACGCGAGTGCAGGCAAGCCTTCCGATGCTTCTCCCAGTGTGCCCGCCGACACTCACGCGAACAGTATAAATGGGAACAATTGTGACACGACTTGTAGAGCTTCTTTGCATCGCTGGGAGAGGTACTCTGGTCGCACTTGCTGTTGCGGCAGCGAACATGTTGTCCCGATCCAAAGCCCGTCTTCGGTCCCCCGATGAGTTGCAGCTGGCCGCTTCCTGTTTCCGACCGTGTAGCTGCGAAGTCGGGGTCACCAAGCGATGCCCGCCGGCTCTCTTTGGGGTTATTTGGCTGGGCACTGTCTACAGCTTCAACTGAATGCGAGTTGGACGTATGGGGTTGCTCCTTGGAATATTGCTTTTCCCGCGTGGGGGCGTCGCCTTCACTCCGGCGACGAAGCCGCTGCTGCTCGGCGGCCGATTGCACCTCCAGCTGCTGCCGAGAAGCTGCGCCTGCTTTTATAAAATATATTTTTTCGGATTATTTACCCTTAGGTTTTGGTAGTGTTTTTAAATAACAACAAAGAGCATTCCATGGCGGAAGCCGGTATCCATACATATGTATGTAAATTAATGGAGTATATATTAAAGTAGTCCCATAATTAATTTACACAACATATGTTTCTAGGTAAACATAAACGTAAACATAAGGAAAGATCACACGCTTTATTTTTTCTTGATCAAATTCTTTTCTAAAAATAAAAGGAAAAGTAGCGCCTTCGTCTAGTAATTAAAAAAGAGAACGCAATAGCAAATATGAGTGCGGTGAATCTTATTTAAATTTATAATTTTAATAAAACCTTTTTAATAATTTTGCTCATTCGATATTTGGTCTCATGATATTTCTGGCATATCGCTGGAAATTGACGAGACAAATGATAAGATAAAAAATGTGAAATGTAAATTGGAAAAGGAGTGGGAGTGGCAGTTTTGGGCAACATTTTGTGCGTTAGAGTGGGCAACTTTCTTACATGCTTAGTCTCAACTTGCTAGCTCTTACAGACAGATGGACTTCCGTCCAGATCGACTTGGGTAGTGACCCAGAATACATAAACCGTTTCTTATATACTTCTCAACTAGTTATAACAATAAGGTGGAGTTACCTTATATTTCTGAAAATTTCTACCTATGCACTTTCACAACTCATTCTCTAATCAAAGTCACTTTTTCAACAACAGACTTAGATTTTTAGTAGTCACTTTCCGATTTCTCTGGGTTGCTTTGAGACTACGTGCCAGTCCACGTAGTCTAATGCATAATTAGAGAGGAGGAGTCGTTATTGCATTTGATTCTATTAGATGAAGTTTCATACTTTCTAGGGCCTTTAGTTATCTTACTTAACTCTATTAAAACTTATCTTAATCTAAGACATTTTGCAGGTAGTCAACTGGTCATGGGCTTCGTAACCAATGCTGAATTTCCTGGGCTGCGCCACTAGCTCGACATCAAATTAAAAATAATTAAAATAGCTGCCTTCTGAAATTGAAGCCCGCGTACCTCATGAACGCTTAATAAGTACGTTTTATAAGTGAAGTAAAAACTATGTTTCTTCGCTGAACTTTTGGTGTGTCGCTTAAAATTATAAAACCAGTCCACTGTGCATCTTTACTCAATACTTTAATCAAAAATGGTTCGGGTAAATGTGGGGAACCCAAACTAGATCTTGATAATTATATTTGTATATATATGGAACAGTGTCTTTTTTTAAAACTGCGTGTCAAAAAAGTCGGGGTTTCAAAAAAGTCGTACAACCAAAGTTTTTTATATCCCACTAATTAATAAAAAATTATTTTAGGACTTTAAAAAAACTATCCACATTCGTGTTTTTTTATATCCTTTAAATGACGATACGATATCAACAAATAAAAAACCAGCTTAATCAGACAAATTTTCAAAATTTTTGTACAGCTTTACCATTCGTTCTATTGAACCACTATGTACTATGTAAGTTTTGTTTTGGACTGGCTTTTGATTGATGAATAGGATACATATAAGATAAGTTAATCAGGAGAATTTCAGAATTTGGTGTGTAGTAGTCGTCTTTGCTAACTCTTCTCGGCCAAAAGTCCCTACGTGGTCTTCCGACCACAGAAACGCTCTATATTTGAACATAGTACAAAGACGATATTTCGCAGTGATATTTCGAAAGAGAAATTAAAAGCAAGCAAACAAATTAATGATGTAAGTCCCTCTTCCCTCTAATATTGTTAATATTGTAATATTAAAAGTAAACTTACAGGTTCATACCTGTTGTCGCCGCATTGGGAGTGTAGCTGCTGTAGGAATTGCTGTTCTGGCCGGATAAGAAGGCAGTTGGTAGTCCTAATAGCGAGGCTAGTACATCTTCTAGCGAGGCGCTGCTTAACGACCGTTCGGGTGCTATATTACGTGTTGGTACTGTTAGTGGATTAAGCAGGCCAGGATATGATTTTTTTGGTTGTAAATAAATACCAAACAATTAAATTTGTAAGGAATAAAATAAATATCGCTGGCGATAAAATATCCAACAAACACACTTAAAATGAATTTAGAGATGTGTACTATGCCTGGTTATTAAACACAAAAACAACCTCAACGCCATACTCGAGTAACTCGACTATCATATACCCGTTACTCGCATTTTCTATGTGGACAGTAGTCATTTCAAAAAGCACGCTTTTGGATAAGAACAGAACAAGAAAAGAACAAGAAATCTCTAATTTGATACTTTAATGCTTTAAGAGATATTGCCGTTCATACGGACGGACGAAGATCGGATGCTAACTATTCCAAGTGTACTCTTCAATGAATAACAGATATGAAAAATGATGGAAATAAAAAAAATAATACCAGTTTATAATATAATTTGGACTTTATTATAGAAACAAATACCAAAGAGTAGTCCGATTTTGTGTAAAGACATATTAAAATATAAAATGCACATAACTAACAAATCATATAAAGACATGCGTTCAATTTTATACTTAGTTTTGGGTTTATTAATCAAATGGGCACATATTTAAAGTAATGATGGGTTTCTAGTTTTACTGCACCGACTGCAAAGTCCATGGGAAAACCAATATGTGTGTCTAACAATCGGTTAAGGACAAAATCGTGAGAACAAGGATTGCTTTCTTTTACATCGTACTAATCGGTCCTACTTTTTAAGTTGGGAAAATAAATTAGATCATAACTAAAATTTTTCTCGTTTGATTAAAAAAGATTAAAAGAAAGCCTAAGTTAATATAATATATCATATATAATATCATATATCCGTTAACTATCTGCTCATAAGTATTACGTCATGATACGCCATTAAAACTTTTATCGGCCAAAACTTGTAAAAATTGTGGGCGTTAAAATGATGGTGGGAAAGTGTTTTTCGTGACAGATATTAGAAAGAAGAACAAATGTCAATTTCAATATAAAAAAATTATCCTTGCCAATGGTTTGAAACAGATTTGCATGCCTAATCTTATGGCGAGATCGCGAAGTTTATACAAATGGGAATACGGGCAGGCATGCCGACATGGCAGACATCTTTATACCTGTTACATTCTTTTCCACGGATCCAGTTAATATTTACTGCAGAAGTAATCTACATTTTTCTATACCCGAAGCAAAGGAAATCATGAGCATTCGATAAATAATTAAAAGAGCGAAACTTTCTGCTCCTTTGGAATTAATAATTTTATAATTAAGTGTAAAACAATAGACACACTATAGAAGATAAATAAAAATATTTGTTTGTGTTCATATAGGCTGATGATTTTTATACGGAAAAATAATTTACTGTTTAATTTACTGTTTGCAGATAGGCTACAAAAATGCCGTGCACCAAACAAAAAGCATAACTGCCGGTTACCAGTATTTCTACTCTGGCAAGCTATCAAACTTGGATGGCGGACTCACCGCCACCGTTGCCGATACGATTCATTCCGTTCATGCGATGTGGCAGCTGACCAGCGGAGACTGCAGGTGACAGACCGACATCCAGATGCACTTGGTGCGGGTGGAGCTGCTGCTGCTTTCGTGCCAATTCTGGAGGACTGTTGTCAATAACGGGTGTTTGCGGCGAGTCCAGGGTCCGTGTACCAACAAAGCTGCTTTCCAGCCAGCACCTGCAGTTAGAAGGTACAAAAATGAGTGTGTTGATCATATGATCTCATATGAAACAACATTTTATAAAAAACATACTTAAAAGCAGGCTTCTTTAGGAAATGGATGGCATTTAAAACGATGTATTAGGGAAAATTAGACGGTTCGAAGAAACTGGGTTACCTTATGAGAAGGAAACGAGTATATATCAGCCAATTAAAGGATTCTCAAAATCTGAGCTTGATACGGAAAAAGATATACCAGCAGCAGAAAGCAGAAAATTTACTAGCAGCAATTGACTTTAGAGGTTGCACACAACTTGACATTGCTGATTAGTTACTTTCACTGATTATTGTTAGCTGCAAAAGACTATATAAAGGACATAATGGTAAGAATAGCCTGTTACAAACATTTCTACCAATATAGTATACAGGCCAAGAACGTCTTCCTATGCATATTGGATTGGAAACTAAAACTATAACAAAAAACTGAACTTTTACACCGCTTGTGACAAGTTTTACTTGACTTGCCCGTTCATTTTTCAAATTTCTTTTATTTTATCAATATTCTGACATTTAAAATAAGATTGTTTCCCAAGAGTAAAGGTTTAAACGGAATGGTATCACTATATGAGCACAAAAATAAACCCAAAGCAATCGCTCCTATTAATTTTATTCAGCTAAAACGTGGTCAGTGCTATTTTTGTTACCGCCTCATTTAGCACGCTTTTGCAGAAAGTGCCCAAAAACAAAAAGAACCGTTACATTGCTCAGAGAGACAACATATGCAACCTGACTTTAAAAAAATAAACATTCAATACCTTTTTAGGAAATCAACTTTCCACCTGCAGTAGTGTACCGCAGCTGTATGTACCAATGTAAATTGAACCGATATATATGCCTACAATAAAATTATATTTTATTATATTTGATTACTTTTACAGCGTATCTGATGATAACAAAGGAAATGTGCAATGGGCAAAGGTCGAGCATTGGGCGAGGGTTAGAACACGAACACTCATTCTTTTAAAATATGTTGCCATAACAGTACAGTCTGATATTTTAAGTCCCTTATCGAGCAAATTTCTAGTGTAGTCTTTGAAATACCCGGCCAGGATATTGAAGTTGCCTTACAGGTGGCAAGATGGCAGATTTGGGTGGTTTGTGGCAGTTAAGTGGGCGTGCTTAAATGTTTGCCTACATATCGATAGAATCGAACAGACTATAGCGGGCTAAAGTTGCATCACCCCTGCGGCTTTATAACTTGACGCTTTTTCTCCAGGCGCACTAATGACAGCCAACTGTGTTATTTGGAACCAAGAGAAATTTTTACAAAACAGAAGTAATTTAGTTTTTAAAAGCTGTTAGCTACACTAATCACAATGCTCACATAAACCAAGCACAAGTCTTACCTTTGGCTAAGAGGTGCATACTTTTACAGGTAGCTACGAATGGTGTAGTTGTTGAATAATAACATTAATAATGTGCATAGATATTGAGGATTTGAGGAGTGCTCTAAAACAACAGTTTGACACTCAGTGAACAGATAGCCAGGAATAGCTGAGCGATCTGTACCATACTGTAAACTTTTCTTTTCTTTTTGAAGACGGCTAGTAGCCGGTTATATACCTTGAATTTGGACTGGTAGAACGGCTCCGCGGATGTTGCGACTGCTGCTGGTCGTTCACGAAGTGAACGATGGCGGATGTGACTTCCTTAATGGAGCTTTGAATCTCTGTCGATACAGAATGTAAGGCGCGGGTTTCATTGTCTGCCCGTGTGGAGGGCGGAGTTGTCCGTTGGCTCAGCAGCGAATTGGCCAGACTGAAAAATAATAATATGAAAAGTCGAACGTGAACATTTTATATGACTTTTAGTTAAGATTAGATTTAGTTTTAGGTCGAATCAATAATACCTAATACAATAATACTTATTACAATAACACATAATACTGTTCAAAAGAATTATTAATATAGACAAAGCTATAGCTGGTTCTCTCGACCATCAAATACCCGTTACAAAACTAGTGAAAATTCTACGAAGCTATTATTAAAAATGTGTGGCACATAGATAGAAAGTAACAAGACAAATATTACCATAAGAAAAGAGCTTTACTAGAATCTCCATGCTCGAACTCAACTTTCTATCTCCTGAGATCAGAGCGTTAATACGGTGAGATATGACCAGATTCACACGAATTTTACCCTACGTCAGGCACCAAAATACCAAAATCGTTACTCGAATCTGAGTGCCTAACCTCAACTTTCATGCTTTTAATGGATAACAGACATAATACTTTTTATACTCAACTATTACCTAGCTTATACAATTGGAACTCAGCCTAGGACGGTGGTCTTCAATAGTACTGATTAAAAAACATAAAACTGTATTATACCCGAATATACCCTCTACGAGTAGCATGTTGAAACTTATGTAATGGATTAGTTGAAATGTATGTAATAGGTAAAAATCGACTATAGCATTCTCTCCTGTTAGGAACTAGAGATAGGCTAGGATTCTTAAGCCGTGACACACTTCCTAAAACCCCGACAAGCCCTGAGAACTTTTACTCTCCACTCTGGCCATTAAAGCTCTAGTATATACTAATATATTGTTCTCGTTTCGTTTTTTTAGGCCTCAATTTCACCGTGCTTGCTTTTAAGAATCGAGCTCGACCCACTCAAACGCTTATACACGTACTAAATTTGTAAGATTATCTTGAATCATTACAAAAATTGGTATTATATATGAGCAGCAATACTATAAGCAAGCAGCAAGAGTTCTGACCTCCATACTTTATGTTAATGGGTATTTGGAACCTACCGTTCGTGGGGCGTTCTCTGGGAGAGCTTCTCTGTGCTGCGCCAACCCAAATACGGCTGTCGGTAAGAATTGCGCAACAAGCCGCTGCCACTGGCCACAGACATAAAGCTGCTATTAATGGGCGCGCCGCGCGTAAAGCTTCCGCGCTGCGAGGCACCGGGAGACATCTGAGTGGAATTCAGATGCGAGGTAGACCAGCGAGTGGCACCCATACCTATTTGCACAGGTGCCGGACCGTGAATTGTCGTCGACCCACATGAATAGGAGCTTTGGCCGCCGTGATGGCTGTGCGCTGAGGGACTCATCAACAATGGACTTCGGTCGGAGCGTTGAGATCCCAGCGAGCTGAGGGAAGTCGTCTTTGAGTTGAGCGCTTGCCAGCGCCCCGATTCCTGTGTGCGTTTGCGGGTAAAGTTGCCAGGTCGGTAACCACCGCCAGCCGCACTTGTGCATGCGTTTTCGCCATCTGCTGCTTTTTCGGGGCCTTTGCTGTAATGACGGAACCAGTCAGGAATATTTAGTCGCTGAAGCGACGCTTGGACGCGCAGTTGATGCTCGCTTAGTGCGCCTGGATTGTGGTCATGTGATTTCTGCAGTTCGTTTTCAGGGGGCTGTAAGGGATGGAAAATGTAAACGGTGTATATATATAATTTTTAGTTCAATAGTTAAGTTAAAGAATCTAAATTTGTTTAAACCGAAAAACCGTTACACTGTAATACAAAATGCTCCATTTTAAATTGGCTTAGAGCAAACAAAATAGTTAGATTACTATGCACATATTACTAATCTAGTTGCAGAATTCCCTGAAGCAAGGGAATAGGGATACCGATTGAAATTAACAAGACAAACGGAGGAAAATGAAAAT
The DNA here is from genome assembly GCF_004382195.2 of Drosophila sechellia. Lineage (NCBI taxonomy): Eukaryota > Metazoa > Arthropoda > Insecta > Diptera > Drosophilidae > Drosophila > Drosophila sechellia. Next base: position 22,429,629 of record NC_045949.1, on the reverse strand, counting down.
ATGCTTCAAAAGTGTGGGCGTGTCAGGTTTTGCGCGGTTTGTAGGAGTTATAGTGGGCGTAGTGTCTCTGGATTCTGCATCTCAAATTTCAACGCTTTAGATTCGTTAGTTCCTGAAATCGATGTGTTCATACGGGCAGACGGACATGACCAGATCGACTACTGATCATGATCAGGAATATATATTTTCATATGGTCGGGAACTCTTCCTTCTTCCTGTTACAAACATATCAACGAATCATCTACTTGCTTTCTACTCTTACGGGCCTCAAAACTTAAGACTTTTTTAAGTGGGGCCTGGCAGTTTTTGTCGACGTAGCTAATAATGTTGGTCGTGTGTTTGTTATTTTTCGAAATAACAAGGCAGCGTAACGGTTATCTGATAGTCGATGCTATAGTCGACTTTCCCGACTATCAGATACCCGTTACTCAGCTAGTGGAAATCCGAATTCGAAATTTCCTAATTTTTCTGGGATATCGATAGATATTGGGGAATAAAACGAGAAAAGCTGTAAAAATTTTTCAAAAGTGTGGGAGTGGCAGTTTTGGGCGATTAGAGCGTGCGTAAGAGTGGGAATGGCAACATGGGTCAACAAACTTGCGCTGCGTCTATGTCTCTAGAATCTAAAAGCTTTTATAGTTCCTGAGATCTCGACGTTCATACGGACGGACAAGGTCAAATCGGAATCGGCTATTGATCCGGATCAAGAATACATATACTTTATATGGTCGCAAACACTCCCTTCTACCGGTTAAATACGTTTGAACGAATCTAGTATGCCCTTTTACTCTACGAGTAACGGATATAAAAAAGGCGTTCCAAACTTCCTTCTGAAATCAATATGCCTTCTGCAAGGGTAAACTAAAGTAGGGTAAGAGAACAGCGATTGGGTTAAGTTGGCAAATGGAGAAGAGGCAAGTCACACCCAAAAAGTTACCTTCGGACGGGGTGTACATAATATTTGTTGTGAAAATAGCGCTCTAATTTATATGTATATGTATATGGTTTGAATCGAGGCATATTAAAAGAGCACACAACCTCAAAGGGTATGAGAAACCGTACAACGCAAATGGAAAAGAAAGTGGGCATGCGAGTTGGCCATTGGTTTTAAAATTGATTTTTTAGGATGATACGCAAAGATGCAATTAAATAAATAAATTTGGCTTTTACTTGGTCAAACATGGCGCGAGAAACACAACACCGACACGCAAACACACTTGCGTCAGGCGCAGCACACACTAAGCGCCTTTTGCCAAGCCCGCACGAGGAAATGTTTCGTGCTTGGACTTGTGGTAGATACTAGCGCGTTTTTTGCCAATTGGCCAGGAGGCAGCCGACCGAAATGGGGCCACAATTTATGGAAGCTTTGGCGCATGGCAGACAGAAGGAGCTTTCCGATATTGCCTTTATGGCATCTCCGAGGAATGTAGGCAAAGGGATTCAAGGCTCGGTGCACGGAGCGCCCTGTATCAGGAGGGGTTCGTCTCTTATGGCAGCAACAGGCTGCCACCTCAGTGCCTACCTATCGGTGGGCGGAAATATTTAGGATATGGGGTGGCGTGAAAATGGTGTATGCTCGTCATTGTTAAAATTCCTAAAGCTTAATGCTTAATGGAGTTTTATGAGTTACAGTCTTGAGCGCATAGCATCACCAATGTCGAATTGTTATTGTGAACATTTCGTGATATATTAAAAGTAAGTATTCATCATCATGGTTTCTTGCCATTTGGTCAGTAGTAACCAATTAAACAAAAACCCAAAAAATGCTAAATGTTTTATATAAACTGTTGTGATACAAAGCTAATTAGCCATTTTCTATTAAAGCATTGTTTTCAAAATTTAGCCATTGATTCTGAACACCTTTGTTAGGTATTTGTAATTTAAAACTGCAAGGAACTTAAAATTTCCAAACTTTCGATATCACTGCGGAAGATATTGCGCATATTCCGCTGTGACATTTCCAAGAAAATTTCGGGAGAAAAAGTGGTAAGAGCATCGACGTACAGAGGCGCTTAAAATACTTTTTGCGACTGAAACATGATTTTCACCTCGTTAATGGGCTTGGCTTGATAGAAGAAGTGGACGGAAACCTAATTACGTGTCTAAATGGAAGTAGTTCTCAGAACATATTTGAGGTATTTAAATCCATGCAAATCTGTAGGAAGTTCAAATCTGAAGCTGGACAAGTGGATCCTTGCATGGGCAGGATCTAATGTCGCTAACTGGATTCGTTTACAAGCGCTTTTTCCATTCTCATATCCCGTATACGACAAAGATACGGAACGATTTCCCATAATAATAATGATTTTTGGGCTTGTGGCAATTAACTTTAATGTATTGAAATGTTTTATAAACAAACCTACAAGATAATCTATACACAAAGAAGCTTATTATAATGTAAGATATCGAAGGGCCTTATCCAGAAAACTATGCTCAGCCGACCTTTTCTGACTAGTAGTAAGCCGTGGGAACTGGTGACTGATGTTCTCGCTGGATAACGTGTCACAATGTCCCTGTCGCTGCAGATGCTCGATGAGAGCGGGCTTCGCCCTATTTCTCTTTAACACCAAGTTAATTATGCGGGATCGCGTTGAAGAATATCTATTCTTCGGTTTGGCCTGGGAGCTCGCATGCACAAACGGTTTCCTCTTCCCTTCGGATTCTCCGGAGTCTATATCCAGATTGGAGATTCCAACGCAGCTACAGTAGGTGACGCTGCTGCGTGCTGAATACGAAGCACTTCCGTACGCTTCGTCATCACACATATTGTATTCGGGACAAGGTGTGTTGTCGCCCTGTGCAAAAATATGGCCAGAAACCGCATACGGTATGCACTTGGCCTCCAGATATAAGAGCGGCTCGTCAACGGCTTCCTCGGCTCTGGGTGTCGGACTGGAGCATCGTTCGTTCGCTATCTCAGTAATTCGAGCCTGTTGTAGTCTTTGCTCGCGCCGAAGCTGTCGTCGCTCGTGTCTCTCCTTCTCCAGGCGAGATATGGTTTCTAGACTCTCAATAAATAGGTTCAAGTCCTGCCGTCCAAAGCAGGCTGCGTCTAATGTGACGGTGGTGGACATTGACGAAATGTCCTTTAAATTCAGGTTCAGGAACTGTGTGCAGGTGAATGCTGACATACTGCTCAGATGTTTTAGAATGCTGATTGAAGAAGCGCTCTTGTCGGTAGGACAGTCTTTTAAGAACTGATGCTGGTTCTTAGCGCCCCGATCGTATTTATATGTAACAGGTAGGCAATTAATTTCTCCCATTTCGCGGTTTACAGGCCTACATACCTGGACACCAAAATGTTTTATACAGGTAGCAAATGACGGGAACCTAATGGAATTTCTTTAAATCCGTTTTAATGATAGGTTTTCCCTAATCAATACGTCCCAAGTGGGCCTACTCAAAATCAAAATTTTGCACACCCGGCAAAGCCAGCAAAGCTACCTGTCTGGCAAACGCGTTTACCATATGCTATCGAGCACACCTGGTGCACCTACTTAATCAAGAAGAAGAAATACGTGAAAAAATAATAAATTATATAGTGATATTGGCATAGCATTATCCATTTCCTACAATTTTACGACAATAATTATTTATTAACTAAATAATACGTTTCACAGGAAGAAAATAATATAAAATGCTGAATTTAATAACTTTCACTTGAATATATTATCTAGAATTCAGCAGCAAAAACAACAAGTGTCATTCTAAACATGGCCGCTAAATATGATTTGATTTTTATAATCAAATTTATTGCCTTGCGCAATACTTTTTTCAATAGTGTTAAAGATACGACGTTTTGGCTTGTTTGTCAAAAAGGTTGTCGAAATTTTCGACGGCGTTACGTTTTTAGTTACTTTCACGGCCAGAATGTTACCTCTTCTAAAATATCTGCCAACGCTAGTGAAACCAATAACACGCTCCACGAAAACTACATACAAATTAAAATTAAATAGCGTGCAATTCAGTTCCTATGTTTTGTTTTTGAATTAGCCCTGGGCAATACGCCAACAACGACTCCTCCCATTTTAGCCGTTAAACCATTAAACTATTTGAGGTGCGCGGCAAATAAAGAAATGCTGGCGCGAAGATAAGTAATTGGAAGTCGGTATAAAAGTGTTCTTTTGGGGACACTCGGTCAGAGGAAGTTCGTCGAACCTTACCATTTCGACAAAGGCCAACCGTTAAAAAGTGATTCTTGCCATTTGCTGGCAATGCGCTCAGTAAGATAAAAAGCATACGAAAATGTAGTAAATATTGGGAGAATGGCGACATTCTAAAAATGATAAATGAACATTTCATAACTCGTGAATTCAAAAGTGATGAATAACCTTGTTTACTTAGTTAAACGTATAATCAGTCTTCGTTATAAAGTCATCTCAGATTTGTACATTTAAGGTGCGATCGTCACTAGTTTTTTGTTTAATCAGTATGCTTGTGCAGAACATCCGTTTTCGCAGCCTACAACACACCCAAATTGTTTTGGGAACACGGCTTTATCTTTTTATGTTTATGAGATGTCCATCCCATTTGTACATATACATACATATGTATACTTGTATGTAAAATGGTATACTAAATTAGTTTGTATAGTATTGTAAGTGAAGGAAGTCAAGTGAAGTAACTCAAATATTCTATTTGGACACACAGAAAATATAGTTTCAGTTGGGCGTTGATATTTCAAATTATAATTGGGAAGATTTTCTAAAGTCGCATGCTAACTATGTACATATGTATGTACATTATTCAAGAAAGAATATTTGCGGTTGTGAATATAGTAAATATATGCATATACATGTACATATGCACGTATACATATGCATATGATTACCAAAATAAAACGCAATTATTGAACTAAGAGAAAGATAGTGCTACCGCAAGAGCAGCAATCTACGAAGAAAGCGAATTGAACAAAGAGAAGTTCTCTTTGTTTTTACTCAATTTGGAATTTTGCTTTCACTTCATTACACAAGCGGAGTGAGAATGGCAATAAAGCCCATAGATATACTTACATATGTATGTATATATATATATCTACATACACAGCTACCTACATATGCATATATGCACTGAAAAATTACTTAATAAGGCGGTCGCGGTTTTTTTGCAAATGAATATATATATATACATACATATACATATGTTGGTATATGCATGTTGCTACTATTGTTGCGAAGTGTAAGCATTTGTCCATAGTAAATGAGAATCAAATGAGGTCAATGCTGTGTCTACAAAGTGTTGAGGGTGGACATCAAAAGTATCAAAAGTATTAAAAGATATACGTGTACTTTGGGTAAATACATAATTTGTCGTATATACATATATACATATGTATATAAATACTTTTGCACAGCACATGTGTACATACACATGTATAAATATGTGTAAATATTTTTTAATTGGAGTGACAGCTTTTCTCCATCTGTAGGCGATAGAGAGGGAAGCCCAATGTCCACCTGTCCGTCCGTATAAACGTTGAGGTCTCGGAAACTAAAAAGGCCAGTAAGTTGAAATTAGACTTGCAAATTCTAGTGACGCTAACGTGTTCACGCCCACTATCACGCCAACACCTTTCAAATTTGTTTGACTATATTTTATACCCGTTACTCGTTGAAAAGTATTTTACAAGTAGAAGGAAGTATATATATGTATGTATATACATATACATATATATTTTTTGTTGTTACCAGCTGAGTAACGGGTATCTGATAGTCGGGGAACTGGACTATTTCATTTCTTTTCTTTTTTGCTCGTTTCTATCGATTTCCTATTTCCCGCTCACACTAGATGAGTAACGGGTAACTGTAACTCGAAGAAGTCGACTATAGCGTTCCCTCTTTCTTTAAGCTTCACTCATAAAGGTGAAAATGACACACAGGAACAAAGAGGATTTTTATAATTACTAAAATGACTTTTATAATTTACACACAGAAAGTAATTACTTAGTCGGTTTAGTTACCTAGACCTGTAATATACTTTAAAAATGTATTTGCTCTGTTTATTTTTAAATAAGCCTTAACGGGTTAAATCCGCCAAAACAAAAACTTTCTGATATCTTTACACGAATATTATATTTTTATCACATTCCTTTATGTCTATGATTAAACAACTTCGTCGGATAAAAATGATATATTATTTATTAATAATTGTTTTGTGATACCACATCAAAAATCGGACAATTTTAATTCTGTTGGGACTTTTTTAAATACAACTCCGATTTTAAAATTAGTATTTTCGTTGGAAAAATATTTTGTTCAGCATTTGTACAACACAATAGATCAGCAAGAAGCGCAAAAATATAGTTTGGGGTATTGTTTTTCAATACTATCCTGTCCGAAACTTAGCAACGCTGCTCAATAGCTGACTGATATAAAAAACACTTATTTGTGCCTGATTGATTCGATCATATGATCATTCATAAATATACTTTAAGAAATAAAGCTGATTTGTTTGGGATTCATTTGACAATTTGAGGGTGTTTGTTCAATATTATAGTTTCCAAGTCCTGTACGATTATACGGACACCTACACCTTATAGGACACCTACTCAAAGAACATGTGTGTTTTCATAGACAATCTAGCCAGCGAATCTTCTTTTTACTTTCTACGTTTTAGTAACGGGTATAAATAGTATGACAACTATTTGTCAAAAGTGCATTACAGCTTTAAATTATCAATATCATACATTCCTAGCATACTTGAAACTATAAACGTTTTCTAACGTTAATTCAGTCCTATTTCTAAGTATTTTTAAAAAATTTAAGCAAACTTTAATCCTGTTGAATATATATATTTTAGCTCAACGAACCAAATGATATTTATTTAAATATTTGTACAGCTAGGGACTGATTAAGTGTAAAGCGTCACGAAAAATCGAAACTTACCAAAACATTTTTCTGGTTCTCCTTGTCCAGCAGAAATTCCATACTCTTGTGCGGCCTGCGTACGGATGCCATTCCACCAGGCGAAGGTTTAACCTTCCCGTCCAATTCATCCACGTCATAAGCAACGCTGTTTACATTTAGACGCTTTACGATGTATCGCTTGTGTGGCACGCTAAGTGGGTTGTAAGTTATATCCATAAGAGACCGTGTCTTTCCCGATATAACCGTTTCATGAGTGTCCAGATTGGTCTCGATCAAACCCATCTTGTCGACCTCTTCGACAGGAGCAACGGAAACCGGAACGGCGGTAACCACGGTCGGTCTAGTCGAGTTGCCGTGTCCGGTCAGTCGATTAACCGTATGTTTCTCTTGGGCGACTACTGTCTGCGAGCTGAGCCCGGTGTCCCGCATTCTCGTTGCTTGAACCTTATCCATCAACTGTCCGGTTAACTGATTGCAGTGTTCTCGTTCGACGCTCGGCAACGCCTCGGTGCGGTGGCAACTGACAGTTTCACCAGTCGTTTCCTGAGGCGCATGCGTTAGGATGCCACTTCGTTGTGGCATCTTGGGCAGTGGCGGCTTGCCAGTCACCCTTTGCAGAGTTGAGGTCTTGCCCAGCTGTTCCTGTTGCTGCAAGCTGTGTACGTTGCCACTGCTTGTCTCGGTCACAACAGTATCGTCCAGTCGGCCACATTGCAAACTTCTTTGCGGCTTTAAAGGGATGTGCACAAAGTCGACCGATTGGCCCTCCTCCGGGCTCTGCCTGAACTCCTTTCCGGGCGACGCCTTGACCTGCGAAGGCTCTTGCGGCTGCTGCTTCTTTTTGCGACGTAACGAGAATCTCAGCCCGTGGGTGAACCTGGAGAAGAGGCTTCTGGAGGTTGGATGTTTCTCGTCCGTCCTCACAACAGCCGCGGCCTGCCCGCTAAGTTCTTGGGCCGGCGGCATCTTGTTAATCGGCGACGCCTTCGGTTCGTAGCGCCTTAGTTGCTGGGATGAGTACAGGATGTGGTGAGCTCGGTTGGTAGGCGGCTCGCTAAGGATCGGCAGGCTAAGGGGTCGTGCAGTCGCAGAAGCAGGTTCCTCAGTGACATCGCTCGGAGTTTCTTCTCGGCAAGACGAGTTCGCAACGGCACAAGGTTTTAGACTGACGGTGCTGCTTAAAGCGGGCTCAGGTTCTAGGGTGGTCTTAGCTTCGGTTCTTTGATCGCGGCAATCGGGTGTGGCTAAGTTTGCTTTGTTTTTGACATTGGCGCTCTCTTCACATGATGAGTTTTTCTCTGCGTGTGCGGAGGCGGAGAAGAGCGCTTTGGTATGGAAACCGGTAAACTGAAAAAAGAGATTTTGTTAAATTATTTATGTCGTGAAGAAAGAGAATCATTTCAATGGGGTGCACAAACCAAAAAAAATGAACTTCTTAATTAAATATGTATGTACATACTTGCACTTTGCAGAATAAACATGTATGCTTCGTTTGTAATAGAAAACAAGAGATAATGCTATAGTCGAGTTCACCGACTATCAGATACCCGTTACTCAGCTAGTGTAACTGCGAACGCGAAGTTATATCATTTTTCCCGGATATCGATCGATATTGGGGAATAAAATGAGGAATAATTTTTAAAATTGTTCAAAGGTGTGGGCGTGACCGATTCGTCGGCTTTAGGGCGTTTAAGTTTATTAACAAGACTAATAAAATTATGCACAAATATCCAAAAATGGTTCAAAAATGCGGGCGTGGCAGTTTCGGGTGGTTTTAAGGCGTTAGAGTGGGTGTGGCAAATTTTTTTTGCAAATCGATAGAAACTTACAAAACCAATAAAATTATGAAACAATTTCGAAAATTGGTTCAAAAGTGTGGGCGTGGCTGTTTTGTGCGGTTTGTGGGCGTTAGAGTGGGCGTGGCAACATGGGTCAACAAACTTGCGCTGCGTCTTTGTCTCTTAAATCTGTATCCCAACCTTCTAACTTTTATAGTTCCTGAGATCTCGAAGTTTTTACGGACAGACGGATATGGATAGATCGACTTGGCTATTGATCCTGATTAATATTTTACTTTATATAGTCGGGAACGCATCCTTCTGTCTGTTACATACTTATTAACAGAGCTAGTATACCCTTTTACGAGTACCCTCTACGAGTAACGGGTATAAATAGGAGCTCAGCTAACGATCTTCCCGGAAGATAACGATAAGCTGAATTTTACAAAATACCGATATTTACAAACGTATAGCTCTGAGTAAGGCAATTGTTGGTTTCGACGTTTTGATGCGTTAAAATTTAAATATATTATGTATCTTAAAAAATACTTTTTTCTTTTGGACAGTATGTAACAACAAGTATACGAAAAAGTGCCGAGAAATATGTATATACATGCATCAAACTTTCGTAAAAGTCTTATTTTTATTGCAGATATTATCATATGTATGTACATATGTACATAAGTCGGAAGATGTCATAGGAATATACATATGAAGAATATTTTTTTATTAGTCTTGTTAATTTATATGGATTTGAACAACAACAATTGGCCTCTCTAACGTGCACAAACCGCCCAAAACTGTCACGCCCATACTTTAGACAAATTGTTTTATAATTTTTTGTTTTATTTTTAGTTTCCCCTCCCTTTCTAACGCCCGCAAACCGACCAAAACTACAATATTTTTATTACTCTTGCCTAACTACTTTATCGATTTGCCGAAAAAAAAATTTTAGAATTTCCTGTTCTTAATAGCTCCTCTTCTTAATCAGCTTAATAGCTGATAGCTTTAGTCGTTGTTTTAAATCATAAAACGCTCTAACACAATAAACAACTACTTTTTACACGATATTATATCCGTTTTAATTTGATAAAAATCGGATGATTTACCATATAGCTGCTTCTTGAAAACACCTTAGAAGAATAGTTTCGATGTTTTTAGCATGATACACGATGTTTTCTTGAATGTTTAATTTAATTGTCTTTTCTTGCTTAATGTAAAATTTGTAATAGCCTTGATTGGGACCTTTTTTTTAGACTTTTTAGACCATGACTCATCGTGATTGCAAGCAATTTATAACACTACAAGCTATCATATGTAATTTAAAATTTAAAAAAAATATTTATTCTATTTCAACTTTTCCTAATAATTGGAAATCAAAATATAATGTTACACAGAAAGTTTAACTTTACATTGTTTAGATCTATGTAGATATATAATTAAACAATTTCTTATTTAGACAACGTACTAACTATATTTTACTCCACTCTGTTTAAGGCAGAAAGATTTCTTCATTTTTCAAGCAAGCACAAACAATTTTTTTCAACATTTAATTTAGAGGGCTGGAATGCTCTCTTCCGAATAATGCATATTTGGATACATAGTTGTGTACACATGCATACATACATAAATACGTTCGCCGTCATGTACGTACATAGGTATCTACATATTGTAAATATGCATGTACATACGAGTGTGTACACAGCTAGGTACATACATCTAGAAACCAACGCCTATTTATATGTATGTATGTACATTAATAGATACCTTTTGTGCGATCGCCGGCTCTCTTAGATGATGCTCTGGCTCCGGCTCGAAGAGCGCAACGATGTTTTCGTTCTCTCTAGTGTTGTGCACCAAAGTGGGGTCCATCTGTTCGTCGTCGCTGGGCGGGCCCTGCTCGCCCTCGCTGGAGTGAAAGTGATCCTCGGTGGGCTCCTCTGAGGACTGCTCCTGCCAACAGTACTTGCTTACCACTGGGCAGAAGCTTACCTCCTTGCCAAAAGAATGGCGCGATCCGGCTGGAAGCAGAATCCCCAGCGGCTTCGGGAGCGTTGTTGTCTGCGGCAACTGGTGCATCGAGGCGTGTGCACTGCTCACGTAGATATCGTACTCGGATTCTGGCTGCCCGTCGTCGCTGGCCGCGAGATTTGGCGTGCTGCTTACCAGACTTCGCTGCATAGCCGCCGACGTCTGGGACTGGAAACGCCGTTTGGGCAGGAACCGTTGTGAGATGACTGACGGCGGGTACGAAGCAGGCTTTGCCGTTTCTTGCTCGTCAAGGTGGCACCGCTCTAGGCTTTGGGTGTACGAGGTTCGCAAATTAGTGGGATCCTGGTCAAATGTTTTAACAAGGCCATTAAAGGTCATGGCGGCTGGCGGCTGTTGAGTCAAACGTTTCTGGCGCGGCGGTGGCTTTATGTTTAGCTGTACGTGCTGCACCTTCGAGCATTCAATCGGAGCATTTAAATCACATTCCTCTGGCGCAGAGAGCTTGGTATCCAGCACCGGCTTATCCGTCAGTATAGAAACATTTTTGTCATAGACCTTGCTGATCTCATCCAGCAAAAAGTTTCCCTTACATATCATGTGCTCGTAGTTTCCGCAAGTTTTACTGCTTTGTTTCGACATTTCTTCTGCTGGGCTCCTCTTGTGGTTCTTCTGAAGAAGCTCTGCCGGCAGCCAGTTATCCGTGTAGTTCAATAGAGTTAGGTTTTGGTAACTAGCGTTCAAATATCCGGCACTTGCCACTCCCACTACTTTTCTAGCTCGTTCGTTCCAGCTGAAACTGCGTCGGATCCTTGGCGGGGTGTGGCAGGCAACAAAGAAGTTGTCCAGCTCCTCCAGTTCCTCACTGGAACTGTTGCTTTGACTGTTTCTCTGGCTGGGGCGAATCTGACGTGGTCGCCGCCTCCGTTCAAGCACCTGGAGCTCGTTGAGTGAATGGGTGGGGCCGAGGAGCGATAAACCGTCACAGCTATCGGCGGAGCTGCTGCTCCGGGTGCTGCCACTGTTTTTTCTGGTGGTGGCCAGAACGCTGCCGTTTGTCTTGGGCTTTGAATTGTTAATTCCCACAGAGAGTGGACCTCGTGGCTCGCGGATATCTGGCAAACTGTTGTGTAGCCAAGTGAACGAGGCGGCAGACGACGTTGATGCCGATCCGGTCGGCGATGGCAGCGGCGATGCCGATTCCGATTCAGAGCTGGCCCTCTCCGGGGAACTATTTATAGAAGACGGAGAGCATGCTAATGCAGCCGTATCCGCAGTCTGCTCTATTTCGGTCTGACACAAATCATGCTCGTCTTTGAAGTCGCGAGAATGCGGGGCGCCCTCCTCCAGTAACAGCAGCTCCTCCTCCTCTTCGCAAAGTTTGTCGAAATTCTTTGGTATGGATTTGGACTTTTCCCGCTTTAGGGTACGTGGCTCGCAGTACCCGGAGTCCTCGGACAGGTTCTCAGCTGAGTTGGGGGGAATTCGCCGAGAGGATACCCCATCCTGTTTCCCCCCTTCCGTTGCAACAGCACCATCGGAAACAAGGCAAGAGCTTAGAAGGCTGTGACCACTGCTATCGCTGGACGAGCTGGAGCTAGAGGAGCCCTCAGATTTTAGCTTCGTCTCTCGCAGGCTTCTAGAGAGAAGTTCCTGCTGCTGCTTATATTCAAAATTGAGATTGTTCAGCTCATAGTATGTCTGGTGCAAACGACTACAGTCGCTGGATTCATAACGCTTTAGCAGGGACAGCGTCGGGGCTGATCCCTTCCTACTGTCTGGACTGCTGTCCCTGGTCCTGGACCGCGTTGCCGCACCAGACTCGCAGGTGAGCGAGGGCGAACTGTTGCCCAGACTGTTCATACTCTGATGCTGCTCCTGGAGCGTGAGCTGGCGTTCCAAGGACTCGAACTGTACCAGGGAGGAACTGCGCGATAGCGAGTGGGAGGAGTCCCTGTCGGAATAAAAATCCTCGAAGGTGCCCCCCCGCCTACTACCTATACTGCTGCGTTGGCCCTGGCTTCCGAAGCTATCGCGAGCACATGCCTCCAAAGCCAGAAAGCGTTCAAAGCTATTGTGGTACTCGGGATCGTAAGACATAGGGCGGCGAAGTTGCACGCAATCCTCTGGAATCTGGCCAGAATTTAAGTCATGGCTGCGCCTTGGTCGCTTGGGTGGGCAGACAAAGTCCCTCTCAGAAACAGCATCGACATCTGCTTTAAAAATGCTTGTATAGGCCAATGGTCGGAATGGCAGAACCTTAACTCTATTAGCTTACCCTTAATCGTTTCTATGCGTAAGACTGATCCAGTTTCAGACTCCGTAGAGCTCCAGAGGGTGGAGCGGTGATCTGGGCTTACAATGAAGCTACTTCGGGCGCGTTCCTCATCCTCGCTAGTCTCCTCCAAGATTGGTTCCAACATTTGTCGCGAGCTAGATAGGTAAACAGCATCTGAAAGAAGATGAAATAAAGCCTAAATTAATAGAAGCGTTACACTGTACTACATACCAATTTATATATATATATAGAACCAATTTAAAAATCGAGTTTGAATACTAATTCAGTCCCATTAGCAATTGACCACAAAAGCAGGATTGGGCATTCTTATGTTAACTGCATTTTTTAAAGATATTCTTTATTTCGGGAATGCTGTACTACTGATTTGGATCAATAGTTATAATTTGCAGTTAAACTTTTTTATTATCAAATGTTAAAAAGAAACTTTGCTAAAGTATGAATCAATTTATTGCTAAGGATAATGTAATTTTGGCAGTTAAAAACGTTGTTATTTATTTATAATAACTCAACTACATGGCTCTGCTTGTTTTAATCTTCATAAATTTAAATAGTTTACTCTTAATATCGCAACACTCACCTTGCTCCTGAAAGGTTCCCAGAGTATTCCAACTTTGAGGAGCGTGGCCAAGATAGCCGGCGAGATCTAAATGCTCCATTTCATAGATAGGAAATCTATAAGCAATGTTACAACTTAGTGCAGCTGACAAGGAACAAATTGTACCCATAGATCGTCGTCGTGGCAATGCTAATTGGCACTATCGTCTTCCGCTGTCGTATTTAATTGGCAAATGCAAATTTAATTGAATCATTTCGTTTTTATATTCTTTATAAAGTGGTCGTTTTATTTCAAAACTTTTGTATGGGCAAAAGTGGCATCTGCAATAAAAAATTGTATTATTAAATAGGTGGCACTATTTGTAATCGTAAAGCATAACAAAACCACCCATGAGTATAACCTCTTAGTGCCAACAGAACGTTCGGCTACGCCCAATTTAATACAACCACGAAAGAAAAGCCGCAATTAACCCAATGATTATTAATTCGTTATTGTTATTGACCTTACTGGGTATCTCGCCAGAAGCATAATATGTTTTTCTCAATTTGGTATTAGATCACAAGCCTTGGTGTTCAAACAACAACACGAGCTATCTATGTGCGAATAACACAGACTTTTGAGAACACACTACAAAGTTGTATGGGGAGCAATGATAAGCGTTATCTAACTCACTAGCGACACGTCGTGAAGTTCCAAAATTGTGGGAACGGATCTTATAGAAAATTTAAGCACTATACGTTTTTGGAGTTCCCAAATGCTAATAAAAACATATAGTAGTGTGGAAAGTATGCACGCACAGCTTACTGGTAGCCGGAACCCCCTAGAACCGTCACATGCCAAAAAAGGCGGGGAAAATGCGAGCAGAGTCATCGAATCAAAACACTGCACGAACCAATGCGCTGGAGGTACACTTTGGAACTAGCTAACGATACATGCTTACTTACTGGCAGAGTAAAAGGTTATTGAAGACTCGTTGCCGAGGTAAGATAAAAGTGAAATATCTTTTTTCAGCATTCAATGGCAAGATATGGGCGTAGTAAATTTTGCTATTTATAGATATTCTCGACAAACTTGATTTTTCCAAACGTGGTAGAACTATACTATATATATGTTTTGTGGCAAATAAACAAACAAAAAAACTTCAAATTTTAAATATTCTTAAAATGTTATTTCGGAAATATCCTTTGAAAGGAGCACAGGATTTTACGAAATTGTCAACTCTTGGTATTTGAAAAAAATGAATTAATGTTTTTTATGGGTGATATTAAATACATATATATTTATATTAAATATTTAAAATTTATTTTTAATACACTTTCACTACCATGTCTCCTGAACCATATAACCCCTCCAAAGGCTTGGTATGAAATACCTTTGCTCTACCTATGATTTGGCAATTTGAATTTTTTATGTACATATGTATAGAATTCCCCTTCGCACACTGTCCTGAAGCGATTTATAACTACGTGGACTCCCGCCAACAGTGGTATGTATATGTGCAGTTGGAGATTAAAGAACGCAGGTAAATAATGATTCAACTACGTGGAACCTCAGTGTATACGGATAAGATACTACTCAGTGATAAGATATTTCGTTTCACATTATCAAGGCGTTTGTTCATTAATACAACATAGACAAACTTCCTTTATAAACAAACCATTCTTAAATATAATCGTTTGGAATAGCGATAAAAATAGGCTAGACAAGTAAGAAAATTAAACAAGGAAGAAAGTTAGCTTTGCAAGCCTTATATAACCCTTGCAGAAATATATATTTTAAAATAAACTGTTGAATTTAACTGTGCATGAATAAATTATTTTAAAGGAAAACGTAGAAAAATAACTTGTTAAGGGAATCAAAAACTAATTTTAGTTTTTCAGTATTGTTTTTAACATTTTTAAATTTTACATTTTCAAAATATAATGAGCATGGATGAGCAACATGGGCAAACGATTCCTACTGTAAAATATTAATATTCTGATTCATCTGACATTGACCAAGCCTCTAGCCCCAAATGTTCTGAAGGTAGTTTGATCAGCCGTGTTAATCTCAAGAACTAAAAGAGCTGCGGAGTTTTTTGGATCTTTTATCAAGCAAGTGCTGTCACGCACGCCATGTTAAAAAATTAAGTTTTATAATTTTCAAAAGAATTTTTTCAGACTGCTCCTATAGCAACTGCATGATAGAAATGCATTTTGATCTAATTACAAATGTAATACGATGCTATCAAAAATCAGGTGAATATTCTCCGAATATTCTTTTCTTTCACTTTTTTTTGCTCTACTCTTTCTTTTTACTCTTCTTTTTTTATTCATTATCAATGTTCCAATGGCAGCTAATTACATACGTATGTATGTGTCGTCCGAAGCGGCCCTAAGACTTTTGGACAACTTTCATGAGAATAGCTTTAAAACTCAGACGAATTTCTGTAGAAATGGACGGACAGACAAGCATGGCTATAACAAGAATATATAAGCTTTAAATAGTCGCAAATGTCTGCTTCATGCGCTGCAAACCTCTAACTTAACTCAAAATACCACGTGCAAGGGTATACAAAATTAAATACATTTTTCAACAGTGTGAACGGAAAAGTTTTCGGCGGCTTGTGGGTTTAGCAATTTTCTGTTCAGAAGCGATTTTACAGTTCATGGCGTTTTATTTTCTGCACTACCTAATCTCTGATTGCCTTTCATGCGAAACCAACTTTTACAAGCAATTGTTTGAGGGCTACATCTGCACATCTTGGGTGTGATTATCACACGCATATCTAACTACATGTGTGGGTACACCTAACATAGTGAGAGTATTATAAACTAAGCAGAAAGAGCGACGTAGGCGGGTTACTCGTTACAAATTGGGAGTGCGAATGAGAAATACAATTTCTTGGCATATCAGAAATTAGCACAAAAATAATTAAATAAGATAATATCAACACATTTTTCGAAATTGTGGGCGTGGGAGTTTTGAGCGGTGTGCGGGCGTAAAAATGGGAGTGGCAAAAAAATAGTTGACATACTGATAGAAATTTCCATATACATTTATATAAAAACTTATTCATCAACCATACAAATAAAACTTAAGCAACAGCTTTTTTCTGCATCCTACTTTAGTACAAGTAATAGGTAACGACTATTTCGGATGCTAGCTTCAAACAGATCTTAGCATCCTTTCCGTTATAATTTCTTGTATTGTGTTGCTGGGAGCAATGAAAAAGAGCCAATTGTACCATAGTTAATGGGTTCATTGACTTTTTTCACTCGTTCACGCTTCAGAGCCGCTGAAAGTTTTTTCACATACATATTTCGGTATTGTTGTGGCCCTAGTGGTAATTGGCAACGTCCCACATTTTTAAGCATTAGGCCGAAAAGAGGAAAAAGTTTCAAAAGCAACAATACCGAGACTAGCATACCCTTACTGATTGATCCT
Organism: Drosophila sechellia; assembly: GCF_004382195.2. Taxonomy (NCBI): domain Eukaryota; kingdom Metazoa; phylum Arthropoda; class Insecta; order Diptera; family Drosophilidae; genus Drosophila; species Drosophila sechellia. The sequence continues at coordinate 22,412,715 of NC_045949.1, read as the reverse complement.
TTACCCAATTGCACGAAATGGAAAACGCCTTGATTTACGATATTCGAATCGAAATTTACGAATATTTTTTCGATTTTTTTTACGAATATATATTTAATTGTAGCCAGTTAAGTTATAAATATAATAGAAAAGGGTAAAAGGAGGCGTTTCCGATGAAATGATCACAAGCCGCTCAACGCCCAAACTTTTGAATATTTTTTCTTGATTTGTATTAAATTTTAATTTGTCACGCCCACTCTAAACAGCTGGTTTAAGACATTTTTTATTTAATTCGTTTTAAATAATTGCGTAAAAAGAGTCTGGTGTTTAGTGACGAAATATAGTTTAGCATCTGACTTCACAATACACTATAAAATTTTAATCTTTTCGAACGAGCTTTATAAAATATTTAGTATACCGTCATTAAATCTCTAGCTTAAAAAGCTAATGCAGTACAATCGCTGTAGTTTTTTAATTGAGTAATTTCGTATAAAAAATGTGCATGGGCCTAAAACAACTTGTGTATTCGCCTATACAAAATCTATTGCTCAAAATGGATAGTGGTCGTGTTTGTTGCTAAATAATTTTTTTTCATAACAGCATTTGAAAAGCATTTCGAGCAGTGTAAATACTTACATAAATTGAATTTGAAGTATTATAAAGTTTTACAAAGAACTAAGATACATATCCGATTAGAATACGTACACGTATTTATTCTTGATAGGCATAATTGGAACGTCCATTGAATATAAACATAAATCTCAGAAATCGTTGGAAAAACCTTTAAAAGTACAGTGTTGTGCTCATTTGCGTTCATCTTCGAGGTGACAAACTGAAATTGGACCATGTTCAATAAAAAGATACGGCTTCCATATTCCATTCCATATAGTCTTTTCCTTTGCCTTTTTCAAATCGGCTATAGCTTTATCGCGGTCCTTTTATAAAAAACAGATAATGAATGCTTTAAATTGTAGAATGTAGAATGCAACTTTTCAACCACACGTCCAACAAAAAGTTCAAAAGTGTAAATCCTATTCAAGTGACCCAAAAACAACGAAGATTTTTGCTTATGTTTTTGAAAAATAATATAAATAATATAAAATCAAAATTTACAGAACCAAATCTTTGCTATTTCAAGGAGGACTGTTTTCTTTGTAGAAAATTGGAAAAAGTCAAACCTATTCAATTAAGTGGTACGTAACTTCGTAGCACAATCCACATAAAAAGGCTTATACATGAATCGGAAAAGACATAATTTATTCGGTTCATTTATTTTATATGACCATTCATATGGCAATAAAATTATAAATTTTTTAAAATATACATGTATAAAAAATATACATCTGTATACCTTGTTTGTGGATCGCTGTCTTTATGTTATAGCTGCCATAGAAACAACTTTAATTTTTTAATTTTAAAATTATATAACAAATACAAATTTTGTATATACATTTTTCGTCACATTTCTCACATCAGAAGTTTCGTATGTTGCAGCTTCGACCGTCACCACATTTATTGTTGATGTTGTTGTCAAGTTCTAAAAGTTCGGATACCCAAGGCACATAGCTTTTGTGGTTTTCCTTTTGAAATAACATGGGTAGAAGAAACGACGAAAGTGTTTTGGTAACAGTCTTATTAAACATATCTCTTTTGTATAACTGTGTAAATGTATTTCCAAATAGAAAGCGGTGTGGCCTCTAAGAGCTTTCTAGTAGCAAATGCGATCAATGTGTTTACATGTGTGCATATGTATATATTCATTTACATGTATTGTGTTGTAAGTGCAGTAAATATTTTTAGTTATATACAAATCCAAACTTAATTATTTTTCCGGCTTTAACATACATACATACATCTGTATATAGAAACGTATATAAAATAAAAATAGAATGTTCAGTAGAAAGAGTCCTGACCGGTTGCGCAAGATGAAAAGCGCGACAACGAATTCTCCACGATCTTCTGGTCACTGAATGAGTTTTTTTTTCTTTGCTATGCTATTTTGTTTTGTGCCCTCAATATTCACATTAACACTTAGATACACTTAGTTCTCAAAACTACTGTAACGAAAGCTGGAGAAATAGGCATTGTTTATATGTTCATATGTATGTACAAATGTGTATATCCTATATACATCGTACATATATCCACAGACAAAATACATATGTAATTGGGGCGGCTACATATTGAAAAAGACCGCACGATTGCAAATGGCTAACTCGTAAAGACAACGCTCAGGTAGAGACTGAATTGAGCGGAGCAAGGCTGTGAACGTGTCTTAGACTAAACGTGGCCGAGAGAACCGAGATATAGCGGAGACACGAAAGAGCCCCGAGAGAGATCCGTTTAAAGCCATGAGCAAGGCGAACAAAGAAACTGGTTGGAATACTTGCAGGCATGTTCCAAAACATTGGGAATACAAGAAGAATCTCGGCTAGAGAAGGGCGCGACGAAATTGGCGCGGACCCTTTTTATACCCCCCTAAATGGGTAAGACTTAAGCAAAAACAAAATACGCAGTCAACAACTACATATATATGTATGTATGTATGTATGCATATATATCTGACATTACCGCTGCAGTGGAGCGGTAAAATTTGTGTTAGATGGGTTGAAAGCGACTTTTTCCGATTTTTTCTGTGCAAAAAAATTTGAAACTAACAAATTTTGGAAATTTTTTAAAATATATACATATATTGAAATTATTCAATTAAATACATACAAATATACGCAACGAAAGCTCTTAAACACAGAATGAAGAGGTACAAAGTCAAGCGGATGAGAATGCATTGACAACAATTAAAATATACACATACATATGTATGTATTTCTATATATTATTTATATTATTTATAGTTTATACTAATTATTTGAAATATAAGTTAAATATATGTAAATGTAAGTAAAATGTATGTAAGTAATATTTGCAGACTCAGATTAATCAGATTATTGTTTGCAAACAAAAGCGCTTTTCTTGTATATTACAAAACAAATTGAAAGCTCCTGTAAAAGTCCTTGGCGACCAACATACGTATACATTTACATATGTACATATGTAGTAAACTGCGGGAAGACCTATTGTGAAAGTGTAGATATTATTACCGATCAGCGATCGGTATCTCTTTTATCGAAGGCAATTTGATTTTCTTTTAGTGCCTGGAGTACCTTTAATATAAATACTTCCGTGGATGACAGTGACGAAGCGCACTAGAAAAGTATGCGAAGGCGACTATTATATACATATGTATGTATGTATGTATGTATATTCTACTCCAAAAACTACATGGAATACTGCGGTAGCTGTCCAACTAAAAATATATTCACCAATTAAAAGGAACCGCAAAATCTGAGGGGATCATACGGATCAGGAGAAAATGCTTTAAAATTGTAAAAGCATAATAATACGAGTGAGTGGGGATAACATCGTCTCGGCAACAAAACAAAAAACATAAGAATTTTAATTTTAGAGAAATACGCTACTTTAGCGGGAAAGCTACAATACAATATTTAAAATTTACCTACAATCTGTACGCTTCATAAAAAATGCATGTTTAAAAAATGGTAAAAAGAGAGCAGAATGAGCCCATTTTAGTTATTCTATTTGAAGTTGTGCATAAAATCATAAAATTTCCAGCGCACTTTCATAATTTTTTTTGACATATCGGTAGAAATTAGGGAATATGTAAAATGAAAAGCTATTACAAATTTTTAAAACTTTGAAGGCGTTAGAAGAGGCGGGCTCAGAGTGTTTTTTGTATACCGATAGAAATTGGCAAAACAAACAATAAAACGAAGAAAAGTCAAAACATTTTACAAAAAATTTGGGTAAGGCAGTTTTTGGGCGTTATAGTGGGCATGACCAAAAATTGTTTGGCGTCTCATGAATCTGCATGTCTAGTCTCAACTCTCTAACTTAACATCTTCTTAACATCGAGGCGTTCATACGGACATACGATAATGGCAATGGATTATAATAAAATAGTAACAAAATAACTGCCACGCCCACAGTTCTGAAAAAGCGTTGAAATTTTCTTTATTTTTTATTTTACCAATATTTAATTTTAATATTAATATTATTTATGTATGCCTCCGTATGCTAGGAACAAACCAAATTTTTGGGGAACATGGAGTTTTCCAAATTTTACAAGGTTTGAAAACCGACTGTAGGTCCCAAAAATGGATTTTGTTTTAATCGACCCCGTTGTAGGTCGTCCACGTGGTACCCTGGGTACTGATTTCAAAATTTTATTCGGAAGCTAATTCGAGCGGTTTTTTAATAGGTGCTGATTAACCGGGTATGTAATAGTCTAGGAACACGAATATGGCGTTCTCTCTAGATATAATTTGATGTCGGAATATATTTACATAAATTAATAATAATAATAAAATTAATTGCCTACTAACTTTTCTTATGCACAAAATATTACAAATGTGTATATATTATAAGTTTGTTTCAATTTAGTAAGTAAATGAATTTGTCACATTTTTCAATCCTCAAGTCATTTTTGGAATGCATTTATTATTTGTGTGGCTACATTAGTTTTGAGACATAATAATTTAATGTTTATTTTAAAACACATAGGACGGTACTAGTCATTAAATATGTATATTTTAATTTTACAAATATGTCCGTTGAAATGAATGAAATACAGGAAACCGGGTCCCAGAATAAATATAACCATGAAATCAAATGTCGATAAAGTTATTTGACATAGCCTAGCCAGGAACTTTTCTGTTGATCCGGAAATATCTATCTGAGCGTGGCATTGGCAGGATTAATTTGTAAATTTGGGCAAGGGTATATGACCAAGATCGTCATCGTTCACCAATTGGGAATCTTTCCGTGTACGCCAAACTGGTAATCTGGGTCCCGCGTCCCGACATTGCCAATCGCCGGTCCGGTCCTAGCGCAACGCTTAGCTGCGCTTCCAATTACGAAACATTTTTACGCGATATCTGTAGCTTTCCGTTATCCTGGAACACATTCCGCATAGACGCAATCTGCGATCAGGGGTGATCAAACGTTAGAATTTACACAAAATTTGCTTTTGTTTTCCCTTTTGAAGTTCGAAATCGTTGTGAGACGTCGATAGTTTTCGACGTAGGGGGTACTCCAGCCTTGATCACCGCAACCAGAGACGTAGCATGCAATTGCCGCAGACGAGTGACGAACATTCACATTCCCTAAGTGTTGGTTAAATGGAAGTTAAAATACTGGAATTGTATTGAATCACTTGGTGAAAGAAATATAAAATGCTTGTCATCACTTTCTTTGTCTTTTTTCTTACATTTCTAATTTTATAAATTAAACCTGGAACGTTAAAAAATGCACCTCGACTGATTTGTTCGTTTAGTTCTATCAAACTCACATTTCCGTTTTCCAATATTAAGTAATTTGAATGAGATATACCGTTTTTTTTTTGAAAATAACACAAACTATACAAACATAATACCAATTAACTAATTCGCACATTAGTTAATTATATATATTGTCCTCACTCGCTTTTATAATAAAAACAACAGAGAATGCTACAGTCGAGTTCCCCAACCCGCTACTCAGCTAGTGTGAATGCAAACGTGAAATTTCATCATTTTTCTGGGATATCGATAGATATTGGGGAATAAAATGAGAACGAATTTAAAAATTGTTCCAAGGTGTGTCCGTGCGTTTGGCGTTTATTGGCAAACCGATAGAAATTTACACGACTAATTAAATTATGAAAATATATGCAACATTTTTTTAAAACTGTGGGCGTTGCAGTTTTTTGCGGTTTGTGGGCGTGGAAACATGGGTCAAAAAACTTACGCAGCGTTTTTGTCTCTAGAATCTGTACGCTTCTTCTAGCTTTTATAGTTCCTGGGATCTCGACGTTCATACGGACAGAAGGACATGGCCAGATCGACTCTATAGGCTATTGATCCTATTCAAGAATATATATACTTTATATGGTCGGAAACGCTTCATTCTGCCTACTTCCTTTGCACACTTATTAACAAATCTAGTATACCCTTTTATTCTACGAGTAACGGGTATAATAAATCCATCATCAGTTTACCAGGAGTAATTACTATTAAATAGAAACCGTTTACACTGCACATAATCTTGTTATTGCATTTTATAATGTTTAAAGAAAGCTATCTATGCTTAAAATGGAAATGCAAATGAAAAAATAAATAACGCATTAGCATGTTCTCTAGTAGGATTATACCTAACAAGACGCAATATTCCAAAAACATGGAAATGCAATTCCAGTGTAAACGTCCCATTTCTTCCGCGTATACAGTGTAACAGTCACAGGACGGTCAAAACCAGGTGTATATATACATATTTGTTAAGCTCTATCCCAAAATAAAGTTCCCAAAGCGCACTAACGCACAAAACATTTCCAGTGTGAACCGCAAGAGATAGAAGTTTATATTTTGCGTTATCTTTTTACCAATGAAGTTGTTCCGTAAACCCAAAATCAAGATGGTCTTGGTGTAAAAGGGGCTTCCAATCAAGTTTTTTGGTTTATCATCATAGACATGGTAACACTGCAAGTGAACATAAAAATCGAAAACTGATTTATTTACAATAAACAAAGGGGTTTATCGGGTCCAGCACGCGCATTTGCTGAAAACCATTTGGCCAAAGGTTCAACCCAAATTCCATCCAACGACGCGGACTACTAGTAGTACCCGCAGCCAAAATTGGCGCTATGCCGTGCTGGTATTACGACAAAAAGGAGCTGCGGGAAACGCCCTCGATCTTGGATGGAATAAGCTTCGAAACGGAGCGGCGGTACAGAAAAGAAGGTGCTCGATTTATCATGGAATGTGGCACCAAAATGGGCTTGGGCCACAACACAATGGCCACCGGCGTTGTATATTTTCACCGATTTTACATGTTTCATTCGTTTCGGAGTTTCCCCCGATACGTGACTGCGTGCTGCTGCCTATTCTTTGCTGGCAAGGTGGAGGAGACCCCAAAGAAGTGTCGCGACATTATTAAAACTGCACGTGGCATCCTTACCGACAATTACTTCTACTCGTTTGGAGACGACCCTAAGGAGGAGGTGATGACGCTCGAGCGTATTTTGCTGCAGACCATCAAATTCGATTTGCAGGTAGAGCATCCTTACACCTTTCTCCTAAAGTACGCTAAGTGTTTCAAAGGCGACCAGCAGAAGCTGCAAAAGATGGTGCAAATGGCGTGGAACTTCGTCAACGACTCTCTCAGCACAGTAGTTTGTCTACAGTGGGAACCGGAGATTATTGCCGTGGCTCTTATCCATTTGGCCAGCAAGCTAAGCAAATTCACTGTGCAAGACTGGGAAGGCCGCCAGCCACAGCAGCAGCGTTGGTGGGACATGTTTGTGTCTGATGTTACGATGGAAATACTCGAAGACATCTGCCACCAAGTTCTGGACCTGTACCAATCAACCCAAAAAGAAGCGCTCCAGCCGACCAGTCCGCCCCAAAAGCCACCAAGCAGAGCCGACAGTCCAAAAGCCGGCAAGCTTACCAATTCTACGGGTATTGGACCACTTTCCGTTCCCCAACAGCCGCCGCCCCCAGTATGTGGAAACGGTGGCGTGCTGGAGGTTAGCAACATTCAGAGCATTAAGTCCCTAGCCAGTGGAGTGCCAGTCATTGGTCCTAGCGACTCCCAGAATCTGTTACAGGGCCCAACACCTCCTGGTCAGCCATCCGGGTACCATCTTTACCATGCACCTCCACCGCCGCCCCCGCCGATAGTGCCTATGCCGCCGTACCCCTCTTCCGGCTGGGGAGTGCAGCAGACAGTGGTCGGACACTATAGCGGGAGCGCTGCACCACCACCACCAATGCCGCCTACCTTGCCACCAGGATCCGGTGGATACTACAACGCCGGTGGGCGTCCATCGCAGCAGCGGTACTAGTAGAGACCTCTCGGTAGATGCAATAACAAGAAACAAGAAAAGAAACATTTGTATATTAAAACTAGCGAACCGTTCATAATAGAATTTAGAGCGGGGATTTTCGTTCGGTTCGGTTCCGTTTTCTTTTTTGGTAACACTCAAGGCCCAATTTTGTCAAGGGGTATTTATCAATGATTTTTATTCCCTATGTAGAGCTAGGTTCCTTACCCTTTCACATGTACTTGTCTGCATAATTTTGCTGAAGTGATGTTTCCAAAACTGAATAAAACTAAATAAACTAAAAAAAATATTTTAGATATTGGGGCGACACGTTGCGACAAAGCGGAACGTGCGTAACGGCGAATTTTATAACAGTGGAAGATAAATGTGTCCATACGGTCCCTTACCTTGGAATTCAACATATGTACATATATTAGAATAAATCTAGAAGGACTTCTGACGAGCTGGATCTCCCAACAGGAATTTGTTTATTCCTACAAAGCCCAGATATATATATATATATAGTAAAATTGTTGTTTTATTTTTGAGTCGAACTAATGTCCCGTCAGTTGACTAAGGGCAACGCCAAGAAATAAAAAATAGTTTTTAGGAGAAATAGTTTCACGACTTTATTCTTTGGATCTCAGCTTAAGACTAAAAATCAAATGCAAATTGGATTGAGGAGAAGCCTCAGTATTTGAACAATATTTGTATTTCGGGAGAGCCTCGCTCTTGGGTTCTTAAGGTTAGGTAGCGTTGAAAGAGGGCAGTGAAATCTGCTTAGGTCAGGCTTTAGGATGTTTACAAGAACGGCTGCGCTGCCAAAGATAAACGAATGCTGCGCAGCTGGGATACATTATGGAAAATTACTAGAGTGCATTACTGATTTCTTTGAAATAATAGAAGTGGCTGGTTTGGACCGCCCAAATACGTCACTCCCCTTCCCTTAAAGAGAAGCCTATACTTGGGCTGGGATTGATGGATATAGTGTGGGAAATGGAGTTTCTTCTATTTCTGTTTGTTGTGGTGTGTTTTGATTTTGATTTTTTCTTATTTTAAGTTTTGCATACAGCATCATAAATGGTTTAAATGATACATATCTTAAATATAAGTACAACAAAATTAGTGCAATTATTACAATGATCATTCGTATGTAAAGTGTAATATTGTTCTCTGAAATCATCTCAACAATGTCGTTGAGTTTTACAATTTTTATTTTTGTTATATTAAGTGGTGTGTATAGTGGTGTCAAATCTATTTCTGGTTTTAACAGATTTTCACTTAAAATTATACTATTGATTTCTATTTTGCATTGCGTTAGTCTTATCATTTTGTTTCCTTCTATTTTTATTTTATTAATTGAATTTTGGCTATTTTGGTTAAGAATTGTTTGGGTTAAGTTCCAGGTTACAATTGTGTTTGGTTTTATGTATTTTATTATTTCGTTCGTGTGTACTGGCTTAAAATTACAAATTGGATTTAAGTGCTTAATAATATTGGTGACACATTCATTTTTTACTTCTTTATTTTCGGTATTATAAACTTTATTTTCTTTTTCAAAATATGATTGTGTGTCTTTGTAATCTAGCTGATAGCCGTTGGAGTCTGGGTAAGGGATTATTTTAATTGTGTTTATTAGTGAATGGTAAATGGGTATGTGGGATATGATTAATACTTGGTTATCATTGTAGTTAATCCAAGTGGATGTTTTAATGTTTAAAATGTTTTGGCTGTTCACATTTTATTTGAGAGTTTATTAATTTTCTTTTGTTTTTTGAATTGTGTTTTGTAGTAGTGCGTAACTCTATTTCTATTAGTGATTTTGTAATGGTCAGGGTCTGTCTGTTCTACATTTTTGGTTGGTTTAAATGGGTTTTCTAATTTGCCTTTCTGTAGTGGACCTTTTCTGTAAATAGTGTCAATATTAAATTCCTGTCTGTCTTCATTTATTTTGTCTATTTTCTTTTCTTTAATTTTTTGAGTGTCTAATATTGGATGCCCAGCGTATAAGAAAATTTGAGCAGGTGTCTGTCCAGTAGTGTCATGTTTAATTTTATGGTTGTATGTGTAGAGGATTGTTTCTATCTTGCTTCATTTTACTTCTTCATCATCAGATGAATTGATTATACGAATTTTTTCATTTATTGTTTTGTGTAATCTTTCGACGTCTGCTACCCCGTTTTTTGCTGTATTGAGCTGTAATTCGACTTCTTCTTCCTCAAGCCATCGCTTCAAAGATAAACTGGAGAAAGCTCCGTCTCTGTCTGCCTTTAGTAATTTGGGTTTACCTAGTTGATTAAAAATGCGCATTAATGTGTTTGTTTAGCTATTGAGCTTTTTCAATAGCTGTTGCGAATAATAAAAAACCGAAGAAAGTTTGTTTTTATGACGACAGCTTTTATTTGCGAATTGTTTAAGGCAGCTAAGGCCTAAGCTAAGTCTTTTCCGAAACACGACGAAATGGCAATTGGCGGGCAGGCAGCCGAAATGCAGCGCCCAAGCTTAACGTAGGTAGCTAACAACAACAAACAAGGGATGAGAGCCGTACAGATAAATGCGTGCGAGAGCAGCGGTTTGCACTATGGGCATCGCAACTGCTACAACTGACTAATTTGGCTTAAATATTAACAAGTATGAGATTAGTCTACTACACAGTTTTGGCGGCTGCATGACCCAACAGCGTTTCTGCATTCTATCCAATCCTTAGTTTTAATTTGCTCAAGTGTAGCGAATTTAGAATAAATATCAATGCAACTGATGTAATGTTTTCCCTCAGATGAATAAATATCTACTACAAATTTTTCTCGGCAATGTTCCGGGTTGGGTGTGATTTTTAAAGGCATTTTGGTGTTTCTATGTTCTGTTTTGGCCAAATTGCATATGTTGCATTCGTTTATTATATTCTGAATTAATAGTTGGCTATTTGGAAAGAAGTGATTTTCTTTAAATAATTTTGTCATTTTCTGTATACCAGGGTGTAAAAGTTTTTCATGTGATGAAGTATGATTTCTTTGAATTCGGCGTATGAACCAACGTTCTTTAATAGGAAAAGACTGCGAATTACTTTTGTGTAGGTGGTATTAACAATTTCTATGTGTGCTCTTTGAATAATTTCAAAATCTATATCGCTCTTAATATAAATGGTAATGTTTCTATGGATAAAGTGATCGAGTAAAATTTGTTTGGCCTTTTCAAGTGTCATTACATCATATTGAATTGTGGTAATGGAGTTACCGAATATTTTTGAATGCTCTACTTTATTTTTATCGGATTTAATAAAGATTATTTGTTTTTTGAAATAATTTATTGGTTTTTCTGTTAAATGAATAAGGTTGCTATTGTCTTCTTCTGCACTATGTTGAGTAGCTTCACTATGATGATTTTCTTCAATTTTAATTCTTGATAATGCATCGGCAACTGAATTTTCTTTTCCTTTAATATAATCTATTTTAAATTGGTATTCGCTTAATCTAACTCTCCATCTTTCTAACTTAGCATTCGGTTCCTTTAAGTTATGAAGCCATCTAAGAGGTTGATGGTCACTGGCAATGAGAAATGGTCGCCCTAGTAAAAGTTAAAAGTTTTTGTGGCCCAAACTATGGCGAGTAATTCTTTTTCGATAGCACTGTAATTTAATTCGTGATCGTTAAGTGTTCTACTAATAAAAGATATAGGATGAGCGTTTTGAGAAAGGACAGTCCCGAGGGCCAAGTTACTTGCATCTGTGGTTAAAACAAATTTCTTTTCCAAATCAGGTAATTGTAAAATTGGGTCACGAATTATCAAAGCCTTAAGTTTTTCGAATGCCTCTATGTACTCAAGTTTTTGTGTATCTATCTTTGCTGCTTTTTTTAAGCAGCTGGTCATAGGTTTTGCTATGTCTGCGTAATTTGGAATAAATTTGCGATAATAACCTGTTAATCCAAGGAAAGCTCTTATCTCTTTTACTTTTGTCGGAATTGGGTATGAAACTATGGCTTTAACTTTAATAGGATTTGGTGTAATACCATCAGGGGTAACTATGTGACCAAGAAAGTTAGCTTCCTTTTTTAAGAACTCACATTTGTCTAGTTGCAATTTTAAATTTGCATCTGCAAGCTTTGAAAAAACTAATTGTATTGAATTTAAATGTTCTGTAAGGGATGTTAAAAAAATTATAATATCATCCAGATACACCAAACAGTGTTTGTTAAGCAACGGTCGAAGGATATTATTCATGCACCTTTGAAAAGTAGCGGGTGCATTCCTAAGGCCAAATGGCATTCGAAGGTATTCGTAATGACCGCTTTTTGTGGAGAATGCAGTTTTAGAAATTGATTCTTCGTCCATTTCTATTTGATGAAATCCTTTTGCCAGATCGATCGTTGTAAAATATTGGCATTTACCCAGTTTGCCAAGAATTTCGTCCATATTTGGAATTGGATATCTGTCAGGTATGGTTATTTCATTTAGCTTTCTATAATCAATTACTACCCTGTACTTATTTACGCCAGAAGCATCCGGCTTCTTTGGTACGACCCAAGTAGGACTATCTTATGGCGAATTACTTTCCCTAATTAATCCCTGATTCAGCATTTCCTCTACTTGGTTTTCTACTTCGATTTCGTGTGTTTGCGCAAGTGGGTATTGTTTCGAATAAATTGGGGAGTTATGTGTTGTATTTAGTACGTGTTTAATTGTATTTGTAAATGTTAATTTTTCTCCCTCCTTATATTCAAGATTTCTAAATTTATTTAATAAGCCTTTTAACTTAAAAGTTTCCTCCTGATTTAGGTGATCTAATCGAAACTGTGAAAAATCTAATTTCTTTATTGATTCCTGATCTGAGCTTGCAATTGATTCTGGCGTCCTTTGGATATACAAATTTTGGTTTCTTTCGGATTCTTAAGTAATTAGTTTGTGTGTTTGATCAAAAAGGGTAACTGTATCATTTTTGTAATTAATAACTGATTGAGCATTTTTCAACAATTTTCTGCCAATTAGCATATCGTAATTATTAGAAAATCTGTGCACATAAAATGGTTCGGTTTTTTTGAAAATACTATTTCTGGGTAACACAATAAAGTCGTTCAAGGTAATAGGGCCATTTGATGTTAAAACTTCACATCTACTATTTTGAATGGGAAGACAAAATATATTTTCATTGATCATATTAATTGTTGATCCTGTGTCTAGAAGGCATTTGTATGAGCGCCCTTTGTATACTATTTTTATGTATTCGTATTTTTCCGGGGCTGTTAACCGAAAATTTTCGTTTAGTTCAGAATTATTTTGGTTTTGTTTGTTATTAATTTGTACAGATTGGACTTGTTGTTGCCCTTAATTAATGAAGCTATGATTTTGATACGGATTGTATTGATTTTGGTTATAATACTGTTGCTCGTAATAATTAGGTTGGACTTGTTCGAATTCATGCCCGTCTTGGAATCTAATTTCGTCAATAGACATTTTAGTTTGTTCCCTGTCCGATGGTCTTAGTCGTTTAGTAATCGGGAAGTTAGTATTTTTATATGTAGAGGGTTGTTGTAGTCGAGGGTATGTATTTCCTCTAAAATGCGTTGTTTGGGGATTTTGGGCTTTGTTGGGATATTGTTGGAAATGATTTTTTTGAATAATGGGTTGTGGGTTTATGTATTGGTTGGGTCTGAAATAATTAGGTGCGTGCCACATGGGTGGGTTGTTAGTCATCTGCTGTGTATAGCTAGGTCTAAATGGTTGAATGTATTGATTAAAATTAGGTTGGAATGGTTGGGAATATTGTGAGTAACTTGGTCGATATTGAGTTTGAACATTTGTATTGAATTTTTGTGCTTTCGAATTCTGATTAGAATTTGAATTTTTATTACGATATTCTGGGTTTTTATAAAATTCAAAATTAATGTGTTCTTCATAAATTCCCTCATTTTGTGCAATGGTAATTAAGGATCTTAAGTCTGTAATATCGTGATGGGCTAAAATAGTGAATAATTGTATTGGTAGTTTCCTTATCAGTATCTTAATAGATTCTTTAATAGCCTGAATATAAATAAGAAAATCCGATTGGTTACCTTCCAGGTGTAGTTTCGAAATTAGTAATTGACGTCGTCTTTCCGCTTCTTCGCAGAATGCTCTTAGGTTTCCTCTGGATGGTGTCTCCCTGAAGTTCTCCAGAAGTTTGTAGTTTGGTGTTTGAATTTTAAATTCCGCGATGAGTCTTGCTTTAAGGGTAGGCCAATCTTCGATGTTCGGAAGTCCCAAAGATCGTGTAATCTGTCCGTCCAAGTTCCTTTCGATGGCTCCCAGTAGAATCCTCTGTTGTCGGACATCATTTGTTTGGTAGAGCGAAATTACGTAATCCACTCTGCTGACAAAGGTGTGAAGGGTTTCTGGATCACCCTTGAATGGCATAATGTCTTTAAGCTGCCGACGGGCTTCGGCAAGGTTGATGTCGCTCAGCGCAACAATTTGGGGTGCGGCAATAATTGGTTGTGACATTTTTATTGTAAAATTTTTAAATTTTGTGTTTTATTTTTTTGTTTTGTTTCGGATTCAATGTTATTATTATTTTTAAGCTTTCTAGTTTCACTTGTTTTTTTTTTTTTGTAAATTTTTGTGTTGTATTATTAAAATTCTATATTGTTTTTATTTTTATATGTTGGTTTTAAAACTTAGTTGCCTTTGGACTTAATGTTTTTGTTTCGTATTTCACTTCCACTTATTATTGGATAACCGAATTGGAATTATAATCCAAGTTGAAGAGTTTTCACGAATTTATTTTGGGAGATGTTTCGAGCACTGGACTATAAAATTTAACTTATTTTCCACTCGAAGGTTCTTTTTTTTCGGATACTTTTGTATCCTACCGACTGCGCCAGTAAAATTGTTGTTTTATTTTTGAGTCGAACTAATGTCCCGTCAGTTGACTAAGGACAACGCCAAGAAATAAAAAATAGTTTTTAGGAGAAATAGTTTCACGACTTTATTCTTTGGATCTCAGCTTAAGACTAAAAATCAAATGCAAATTGGATTGAGGAGAAGCCTCAGTATTTGAACAATATTTGTATTTCGGGAGAGCCTCGCTCTTGGGTTCTTAAGATTAGGTAGCGTTGAAAGAGGGCAGTGAAATCTGCTTAGGTCAGGCTTTAGGATGTTTACAAGAACGGCTGCGCTGCCAAAGATAAACGAATGCTGCGCAGCTGGGATACATTATGGAAAATTACTAGAGTGCATTAATGATTTCTTTGAAATAATAGAAGTGGCTGGTTTGGACCGCCCAAATACGTCACTATATAACGCTAAAGTAAGATTGAAGACGAGTAACAACGATGACGAAAGATCGACGTGGACGAGCCAAAGTGGATTTCAGGAAGACGATGACCAACTGAGATGAGTTGAGTTAGAAAATGTCTTTTATTTAATTATTTTTATTTATATTATCAAAATATCCGCAGTAGCAATTATGTTGCGTAACGGTCCTTGAACGACGTGCATAACAGCCAGAGTTATAAGAAAAGTTTAAGCACTGAATTGTACAGTCCTGAAATTTAGTGTTGAAAAATTCTTGCTGTCACACAATTAAATAACTGTTACCTTATGTTGCCTTTTCTGGCCATCAGTGTTTTAAAAGAGCTGTATCACAATTGTTTGTATAGCATAGCGCTAACTCTCTAACCAAACAAACTAAAAAGGCCAA
Organism: Drosophila sechellia; assembly: GCF_004382195.2. NCBI lineage: Eukaryota > Metazoa > Arthropoda > Insecta > Diptera > Drosophilidae > Drosophila > Drosophila sechellia. The sequence goes on along the minus strand of NC_045949.1, from coordinate 22,397,188 downwards.
TAACAAAACAAGGGAGAATGCTATAATCGAGTTCCCCGACTCGCGCTGCTTCTATGTCTCTGAAATCTGTATGCTCATTTGAAGATCATACAGACGGACAGACATGGCTAGATCGACAAGGTAATTGATCCTGATCAAGAATATATTTGCTTTATATGGCCGGAAACGCTTCCATCTACCTGTTACATACGTCAACGTATGCAACGTATTCAACGTAACGGGTATACTACATATGTATGTATATCGTATTCCGTAAACGTATTTGCACATTACAATATAAGGCGTTGGTTTATAGGCGAGGCAGATATATTTGTATTGAGACATGTATATTATGGCCTACATAGATAACCTTTTTGAGATTTAAACACATACTAAACTTTGAGTTTCTTTATTTTCGTTTTATAGAGCGGAGAGACTCGTGAACTCGACTTAAACGGTGGGTCACGGCCATGCGATCACCTGATTTAATATGGAAGATGACTTATTTAAAAAGAATTAAACAATAAAACTGGACTAAGCATTACACAATATAACTGGGCTAATCTCTAGAGAGATGATGTGTTCCGGGGCTTAGTGTGAAAATAATTAAATGGTTGTGCAAATACGTCCTAACATTTGCGGGTTAGAGTCAGCACCCCACTCATATAATACTGCGGGATCATTAAATATTCAGGCAGAGTGCGTTTACAAAAGGAGGTTGACGACGAGGCCTGTGCTTGCGTGGATGCTGCTACTGTTGCCTGACGCACGATGTGACCAACCCTTCCTGAAAAATAGAATGTAATTTTGTAAAAAAAAAAACAATTTAATACATTTTAAAATGATTTGTAAAGAATACAAAAATTGTTACGTCCACTGGCTAAGTAACGGTAATATCGAATTCGAGGAAATCGACTGTATCATTCCCTCATGTTAATTGACTTTCCTTACGGTAGCAAATTATGTAGTCTGACGGACCACCAAAATTAATGTCAAATTCATTTATTTTAGGAAGGAACCACTACTGGTTTATTATGATCGGAAAATTTTTAGAGCATCTTGATCGTCAACACGTATTTTATCCAAAGAGCACCCACTCAGAATGCAATTAGCGTGTATTGGGTTGATGACAAAATGTCATTAGTTTACAATTAAATCCCGGGGTAACAATACTTACTAGTCCACTAGGTACACTATGATATGTATATTTTAAACGTGACATAAGTTAAAGTTAATTTATAGAATACATTGTTTTCGCAACGCATACACTTTGAGGTTATATAATTAAGATACATGGTCCGATCTCTACGTTTGCAATAATATGGCGGACAACAACAATTAATAAATTGTTGGCACTCCTACGAAATCTGCAGTCCGTACTTTTTATTAAATTTAAAGATACCATTACTTAATATTTTTCAAAATGTTTAAAGTATTACAAAAACCAGGCCGTTTTAAAATCAAATCAATTCAATTCATTAAGCTATAATTAACTAATTACAGTTCATTGCTATATTTATACCCGTTACTCGTGCAGTAAAATGGTATCGATTTGGCAAAAAACGTTTTGCCACGCTCACACTTTTGAACACTTTTAAGGGTTTTCTCATTTAATTCACCAACAGCTATCGATATCCCAGAAAAATTATGAAATTTCTCGATCGCATTTCCACTAGATGAGTAACGGGTATCTGATAGTCGGGAAAGTCGACTATAGCGTTCTCTTTTATGATTAGAACAACATTTTTTTTTACTAAATATGTACAATTCCGGCTAAAACTTGTATATACATACTAAGAAAAAACAACACTATAGAACATCTTACCCATCACGTTTGCGCAATGAAAGCGGTCATCTAGTTGCTGGAGCAGGGAAAGATCTCGACAACGTGCCCAGGCATTAAGTATGTCCCTCACATTTATAGGCACCAATTCAGTTTTTCCTCCAGCTTTCTGTTGGAAAAATGTGTTGCATTAGGTAAAAAAGTGTTTACGATATGTTTTTGATTTTACCCTCTTAAATTGTACAATTAGCTGTTGGTGGGTCGCCATCTCGATCAACCGTTTGAGCTTGCGATGGTTTCCCTGCTGCTTTGAGGCCTGTATTAAGAGCTGCTTGAGATTGACACTGCTTTCCGTCCGTCGCCGCTTAGCCAATTGCTTGAAATAGCCATGAAGTAGCTCCCTGTCATAGGGTACGCGCAGTTTATCTAGCGCTTGCACTAGGTGCTCCTCATCGCACGTCTTTCCTGTAGAGAGACTTGCCACCAGTGGCTCAGTCAGATAGCCTTGATTGAGGATCTATTCGCGAGTGTGGGTAAATTCACTATACACAATTAATGTAGCATGCGTTTACATACCTGTAGACCGTTGAAACTATTATCACACGAAATAAACCTTTGGTTGCAGGGTGGACCCAAATTGGAACCAGAAACAATTCCGGTTGCTGATAAGCTGTGCCAGCCGGCGAACGGACCTCCATCGAAGTATACTGGGGATCCGCTACGACAGCGAACCTGATCTGACCGCGAGTAAAGCGAAATACTACTCCCCCGACTGCCAGCTGATCTACGGCACTTAGGACATGTACCCGGGTCTACGACTTTGCCTATGGTATTGGCCAAGAACTCCTTTTCTAGGCAGTCTAAGCAGTTCTCCTCGGTTATTCCCAAGTCAAATTGGGCCGTGCACGAAGAAGACGTGGTCAAAGTCCCAACAGTCGCAGGAGTCACCAGTATAGGAGCCACTTGATCTTGCTTTGACTTCGACCCTGACTGTTGCTGCTGGCATGTTGTTGCCCTGAAATCAGTGCAGCTGTAGCAACGTTCGTCGAAGCTAGCTGATGGATGAGAGCGCCGCGACTTGTATGAGGAGCTTTTAGTCATCACAGACGAGGTGTGCAAAAAACGCTTTGGCTTAGCACCAGTCATCTTAGGCTCTGGGTGTTCGCTGGTGACACTAGTGCTGCGCGAAAAATTTGAGCCTGTGTGCAATGGGTTGGGCAAGGAATGAGCCTGAAAGCTTCCGGAGGATTCAGCTCGCTTTTCCGAGTCAATAATTATTAGCTCATTTAAATCTATGTCCACGCCACTTCCACCAGCACCAACGTCTTTGATTTTATCTAGATTCAAGCTGATGCGTGCGAACTTCTTACTAAGGCGTAGCTTTTGCTGCTGCATAAGGTCCTCCTGCGGAATATCATCTATGGGCGAGCTGTGCAGCTGTCCTTCCTGCGTAAAAGTAGTTCCGCCTATGCTGTTCATTTGGCTATAGTCGCGTTGCATTAACAACAAATTGGCGTGCGGAAGGATGGTCATATCGTGGGTTCCGCCAACAAGCTCCAACTCTGATGAGGGGTCTGGCTCAAAGTCCATTTCAAGAAACTCCGTCTCATCTTCGCCGCAAATGAGGCTATCGCCTCCCATAGTATTCACTGGTCCTCGACCAAGGTCGAAGTGTTGCCCGGCTACCCTTCCCGTGGCGATGATCTCCATGTTCATGTCAAAATCAGCCCCTTCACCACGGTAAGCGTAGACGCAGTCGTCGTAGTTGATAGATATCTCCTCCGCGTTCACGTCGTTGTCGTCCAGCAAAATTAGATCGTCGCCGTAAAAATTGTCACTGGCATAGCTCAGATTTTCGGTTGAGTTGTTTATGGAAGTGCGGCTGGAGTTATAGCCACAAGCGGCGGCTTCAAAGGATGAGAGGGCAGCTGCTGCAAGCCCGTAGCTTGCCACGTCCAGATCCAGTTCGCAGTAGGAAGCACTTTCCACCTGTTTGAAGGGTAAACAGAACATAACATAATGAACATAATTTTTTGTGCTTCAAGCGGCGGTTACTTTCCTTATCGCCATCCTCTGCGGCCATGGTCGCTGCAGGGCACTCCTCTGCCTTGGTCGAGCCATTTCCCCCGGCTACAACGACCTGCTCATCCACCGCTACGGCCTGCGCTGATGTTGTTGCTGCTCGTTTTTGGTTTGTGCCCATTGTCTTTACACCGGTCCCACAATTGACTTGGCTGACTAAGAGCTCCGGGTGTCGCTCTTCTGCCGCATCAGGACCGCGGTGTCGGTTTGCACTATAATTAACGATATTGTTATTGTTACTCAGATGCAAACGCCAGTTTAATTTATCGAGCTCTCGAAAATCCATTCCATTTGCGGCCTCGGCAGTGTTACCAGATGGCGCAACGGTAAAAAAACCGTCGGCAGCCGCTTACAATAATTAATGCCAGACAATTATGCGACCTATTCACACAGCCAAATTGATGCGTGAACTTTAACAATCTCAATGTCAAAATACAAGGCAACTAATTTCAAGCTAACCGTTTCAGTGATGAGACAATGCTGATCCTTTATAAGCAAATACCAATTTAGTTTTTCAGCACGTAATAATTGGGAAAAATACATTTATAATTCATTTTTGCTGTAATGGAAGAGCATAAAAATAATATATATGATTGCGTAATAAAAGGACGTCCTTTACATTATAATTTGAATAAAAACTAGGTGAGCTAAATTTACGACAAATAGTATTCACTAGTTTTTATCTCTTTCATTTTATTGATTTTCCAGACTCCTGTCAGTAGGCGTATTTAACAGATATTACAAAATAATTTCCACATGTGTACATCAGATAACCGTTCAAAATTTTGAGAGATATATCAAAGAAATGGCGAAATAAAATAATTTCAGATTATTTTAGGCTTCGTTTCGTATTTTAATAAGGTTTAATATCGATAGAAAACGGCAAAATGAAAAATCGATTGTACCCTTCGGCTAAGCAGCAAAATGGTTAATAGCTGTACGTCTATTTCACGAATGTTGCCAAGGACGTCAACAACCTCTTGCATATTAGTCAAAATGTCATTCGGTTTTGCACTTTCATTCTTTTCGATACATCCTAAATGCATCACTACATTGCAAAATATTTATGCCTGGAATTAAGTACAGGTTCACATCGGGGTCACATTCCCTTTTGCCTGGCGTAAGTCCCTCTGTCATAATTCCCGTGCAACGCATCTGTGAGCACTCCCTAAAAAGCATCTTTAAGCATTCACTGAAATCCGAGACAATTATACGAGAATATGTATATTTCAATACTTTCGTAAAAATTTCTTAGGATTGTTTCTGGATATTTTCCAGAATCATGTATCGGAAAGACTGTTATTGAGTATAAAATATAACAAACAAAACCCGCGTTAATAAATATATCATTGTTTATTTTGCTGAACTAAAAGTCCATTAATTTCTGAATTCCCTGTATTGGAAATAATATAATAATCAAAATATAATAATCAAAATACAAAGACGCAAATATGTACCTGATTTATGCTGTTAAACCAAAAACATAATGGTAAACATAATTTGAAAAGAAAGGAAAAGATAAGGAAAACATAAATTCAAATGAAATATAACAATCAATATGATTCGCGGTTTTTTGCAATTTCAGAAAATGTACGTATATATTGTTACTATGGGACGCTGGGACAAACACGAAATGTGATTATGGTGCTATTATTGTTACCGCAACTGTATGTGAGTACATGGATGTTCCACGACTAATAAAAATATGAAAAAACACGGGTTGCACTGCACCTTTTTCTTTTGAATCTGTACGCGTAATCTTAACCTTCTGGCTTTAATAGTTCCTTAGATCTCGACGTTCATACGGACAAACAGACTTGGCTAGATCGACTCCGCTATGGATCCTGATCAAGAATATATATACTTAATATGTTCGGAATCGCTTCATTCTGCCTACAAACGTTTCAACAAATCTAGTATACCCTTTTGCTCTACGAGTAACTGGTATAATAAATAAAATTTGACGGATACTCGGTTCTAACATAACATTTAGGATAACATTTCATTTATTTCATTCATTCAGTTTATAACTTAGCATGATATGAACATGAACTGTTCTTCCTCTATTAATACCATAACCAGTGGTCCAGTGGCTTTTTTACCAGTTAATAGTTCCAAAGGACTGTTTTTTGTGACTCTATTGGCCGTGCAATTCATAGCCAACTGAACTTAATGTAAAGCTACCAGCCATGACCTCTTTCTCGTCCCTACAGCTGTTAGCATAGCCTTCAAAGAACTGCGGTCGCTATCAACCGACTCGGAACACCAAAAATGCACAAATGCATAAATATGCCTCAACGCAGCTGTTAGTGTCGAGGCAGAATGTGTTATGCAGAAGAACGTACTTAGCGTCTTTACGAATTATCACATATTCTTTGATGTCATTCTTACCACTTAATTTGCCGCTGCATATCTACATATGCTGATATGCTGATATGCACTGTGTGCCGTGGTATGGAGACTTTCAGTATGGAATGCAATTCCATTTCGACTTTGCCTGAGGTTGACTGACAATTTACATGTAATGCAATTCTCCACAAATTTTCGCACGTATTTGGACATATTTTGAAACCAATATTGCGTGCATATCCAAGGTCTTTTTCCAACCCAAGTGCATGATCGCTTCAGGGACATGGTTAACATGGACCCCCAGAATGCTCGCGGTATTACTGGCAGGCACCTATTTCGGCCATTTCTCTGTATCTTTCGATGCAGTTGTTGTTCATGTTATAGGAAACGCCAGCACTGGCTATCTAGTGCTGCATATCGTCGTTAAGTCTAATAAAAGTCTCCTTCTTTGTGCTACGATCAAAATATCATCGATATAAACTGATAATCGACTAAATGTAGAACTCGGCTATTTGGAGTACCATTTAATGCAACCTTTCAATGTTTCTGCAAGTTCAGCTTTTCATTTCTTTTTTCATTTTACTCGCCAATATCTATCGATATCCCAGAAAAATTATTGTTTTCGCGTTCGCACAAGCTGATTAACGGGTATCTGATAGTCGGGGAACGCGACTACAGCATTCTCTATTGTTTTTCTTTTAATAGGGAACACTCAGCTCCTGAATCAGAAAAATATGGATCGGATGGATGGATGGACCCATTTGGTAGATCTTTATAGTTCGCATGTAATATTGGCTGCCTTCGTGTCTACACCCATTTTGATTCTTATGGCCTGGTTTGCCATAAACTTCCCAGTCGAACCCAGTTCAAATGGGTATTTACTACGATCGGCGTGCAGCTGTCTGTCGCAAATTAATCAACTCCAACTTTAGAGGGTGGTGACCGAGAGGTAAAAGCTGCCATCCCCGCATTTGAGCCGCAATTAATATCAACAAAACAAAAATTAGCATCAAGCCACGTAGTGCTTAAACAAATTTTTCACCGCGATCTGTGAATTTTTTCCAACGTTGAAAGCTTGCCAAGATCAGGGCGTTCTGAGTTGCTCTTAATCAAAAGTCGTCACATATATATATACCCGTTACTCGTAGAGTAAAAAGTATGTAACAGGCAGAAGGAAGCGTTTCCGACTATATGAAGTATATATTGACGTATTTGCGCCACCCAAACCAGCCAATACTTTATTTCGAAGAACTATAAACAATAAGGCACTTAATTGTTTTAATAATCGTTTTAATAAAATATTAGGCAATCCAATAAGTCCAATAACATTTAAACAATACAAACCTACGTGAATAAATATTTGAAATAAAAACTATAATAAGTGAAACAAGTTAAAATAAAATATACAAACATAAGGGAATTATAATTCGAAATAAAAACTACAAGAAGTTAAAATAAAATAAAACTAGAACAAAATACAATATTTACAATTTACAAAATTTTAAATATTAGTTTTGAAATTCTAAGAGATTATACCCCAAAAACTCTCGGTAAACTTTGACTTTTATAAATAAAAACAAACAAAAAATATAATAAATAAATACAAAATAAGAATGGCACAACCAATAATTGACAACACCCTCTCTGAAGGCCGTCGCCGGCTAAAAGACATCATGCCCTTCAAGGGTGATCCAGAAACGCTCCACACCTTCGTCAGCAGCATGGACTACGTAATTTCACTCTACCAAACCAATAATGGGCGACAACAGAGGATTCTACTTGGAGCCATCGAAAGGAACTTGGATTGGCCAACCCTCAAATTCAGACTAATCTCAGAATGTAAGCCCCAAACACCGAACTACAAACTACTGGAGAACTTCAGGGAGACACCTTACAAAGGAAATCTAAGAGCATTCTGCGGAGAAGAGGAAAACGACGTCAATTGTTGGTTTCGAAATTACACCTGGAATGTTACCAGCCGGACTTTCTAACTTATATTCAGGCTGTTAAAGACTCTATTAAGATACTGATAAGGAAACTGCCAATACAATTATTTACTATCTTAGCTCATCACGATATTACAGACTTAAGATCTTTGTTACTATTGTTGTTTGTTGAAAAGGTGCTCCAAGTGTGGAACACTGACAACCATATTGGGAAGATCCTAATCTTCACCCAAACTCAGCGCATTGAGAGCAAAGGCCGAAAAGAGTAAACGCGAAATAAAAATCTTGAGCCGAGCGTCCGAACACGAAGAAGTTTTATTTGAAACTGAAACTGATACACATAAAAATGTTAGCTTCATGCGGCTGCTTATTTACTAATATATATACATACATACAGTTCATGTGTATGTATGTATGTTCTCATACAAAATTACATATGCACTGTGGAAATGGCCTATATTCAACACACATGGCGGCATTGCCTATATTCAACAGCCTTCCTCAATGCCAACATGTTTACAAAAATTAAAACAAATTTAACATTTTCATAAACCCATTATGCTTTCCCTTTGAAAGATTCTTTGTCATAATGTCTGCTATCACCTCATTCGTAGAAGTGTACTCTAACACAACGTGACCCTCTTTCAAGACTTCTCTAATGAAATGATATTGAATGTCGATGTGCTTCGTCCTAGAGTGATGAACCGGGTTCTTCGCTAAGTGCTGCGCACTCAGGTTGTCGCCATGCATAACCGTCGGGGTCTTCAGATCACCGCATCCGATCTCCACTATTAGCCTTCGTAAAGCTATAGCTTCCTTGCAAGCCGTGGTCAGAGCCATATACTCGGCTTCAGTACTGCTCAACGCCACGCTCTGCTGCTTCTCGGACCTCCATGATACTGGTCCGCCAGACAGGAAAAACACATACCCTGTGTATGACTTTCGGTCCAAACGGTCGCCTCCCCAATCTGCATCCACAAAGCCGGTAAATGCCTGACCGCACTTTTGATAATGCAGCTTGACGTCCACAGTTGACGCCAAGTACCGGAGGATATGCTTCACAGCCACCATGTGCTCAGAAAGCGGGTCCTGGTTCCTCTGAGCCAACTTCGCCACCGAATGTAGTATGTCTGGTCTGGTTGTAAGCCCAAGCCACATTAGCTCACCAATTGTAGACTGATACTGCCCTGCGTCGACCTTCTGGCACTGCTCACCCGAGCACACCACTTGATGCCCTGCATCTAAAGGTGTCGTCGCTGGTCTACAGTTCTCGCTGCCATAGGCCCGCAATAGTTCCTTGATATATTGCGAATGGCCCAAAGTGATTTCTCCAAGGTCGCCATCTCGTTGCACTTCCATGCCTAAGAACAAATGGAGTGGACCCTTGTCCGTGCACTCGAAAGACTCTGAAATCTTGGCTTTCAGATCCTCCAAATCTTCTTTTGATTGGCACGCTAGAATTAAATCATCAACATATACTAAGATGAGCATCAGATTACCTTGACCACTTTGCTGATAAAGACATGGTTCATGATTACAGGCCTTAAATCCCACGTCTTTTAGAACACCGTCGAGCTTGGAGTTCCATTCTCTGCCTGACTGCTTCAAGCCGTATATTGCCTTCCTTAGCAATAACACCTGGTCGGGATTAGCAGCATCTGTGTACCCTTGGGGCTGCTTCATGTACACAGTATCCTTTAGCTCGCTATTTAAGTACGCCGTGCATACGTCCATGTGATGCAAGTACAATTGCATCTCTGCTGCCAATGCCAAAATGAGCCTCACACTCTCGAGCCTGCACACGGGTGAAAAAGTCTCGAAGTAGTCCACTCCGAACTTCTGCGAACACCCCTTTGCTACTAGTCGTGCCTTGAAGCGCTCAATTCTACCAAAGACGTCTCGTTTCAGGGAATACACCCACTTGCAAGCCACACACCGGCGATTTCTTGGTAAATCAGCCAGCTTCCATGTCTCATTTGCAAGTAGCGCCTTGTACTCCAGGCCCATTGCCTCTTCCCACTTTGCAGAATACTGCGAATTGATGGCCTCCTCATAGGACTTGGGAATTTCGACGTCGCTAGCCATCAACACGCCAAGTACATTGTATTGCTTCTTCGGGCGCCCTGGTCTGCCCGTCCGAACAATCTTTGGCCGTCCAGGCCCCACATGTACTTCAGCTTCTTCTGCCTCAGCTGCACTCTCATAGTCGTCGCTGCTGCCCACGGGTTCTGTATCTACACCTTCCCGTGCATTCGAATCACTCTGCGGCTCCGGGTCATCAGTTGCGGGAAACTGGAACTCAATGGTATTTCCATGATTTACCAAACTACCAGACTCATCAAAAAGATCTCGCTTCTCGATCACACACCGCTTCTCTTTGTCAAACAGACGGTACCCCTTAGCCCCTTAGCTTGAATATCCAATCATACGATATTCCTTTCCTTTGGATTCGAATTTGCCTTTATGGACTCCTTTGTCCAATGCCACTGCTATGGCACCAAAAACCCTCAAGTGGCTCACTGCTGGTATTTTTCCGGTCCACTCTTCCATAGGGGTTTTGCTTTGTAATGCTGTGCTCGTTGATCGGTTCCTAGATACACCGCAGTGTTTATCGCCTCAGCCCATAGAGCCTCACCCAACTCCGATTGCAGCAACATGCACCTAGCCATTTCTACTAGCGTGCGGTTGGCTCGTTCTGCAACTCCATTTTGTTGGGGAGTGTGTGGAACAGTCAGCTGTCTAGCGATCCCATGTGCCTTTAAATAGTCATCAAAAACATTATTGACGAACTCACCACCATTATCGCTCCGGATACATTTTATCTTTCTACCTGTTTGTCGCTCGACCAGTTTCTTAAGCTCGACAAACTTAGTGAAGACCTCGTCCTTCTTCCGCAAGAAATATACAAAAATCAGCCTGGACTTGTCGTCTATGAAAGTGTGAAAGTACTTTGATCCAGCAAGTGACGGTGTGCTAAATGGCCCGCACAGGTCTGAATGGATCATATCCAACAGCTCCTCAGCTCTGCTCCTCATTGTCTTCGGAAATGGTTGCACATGGATTTTTGCTAGCATGCACGTCTTGCATACTGCGTCTGGTTTGAAAACGACCTTTTCAACACCGTACACCATCTTCTTCCTCACCATCTCCTGTAGGCTGCTTGTATTCAAATGGCCATACCTTTTATGCCATAGTGAACCATCAGCATCAACGGCCGCAAAACAACTGTTATGTTTCCCTTGAAACATATACAAGTTACCAGCTCTCATTACACGCAGTATTCGCTCGCCTTCCTGAATGACGTCAGCGTGATGTGGTCCAAAATTGACAAAACATTTATACTGAGCTGCACGGCTGACTGACATAAAGTTGCCGTTCAAATCTGGGACGAAGAGTACGTTATTCAATACCAGAGTACATAAATCAGTCTTCAGCTTCACTCTTCCTATGCCCTTTGGTAGTAGGAATCCATTTCCAGCAAGACTAATTTTTTCAGTGTGCTCTTCATACTCAGTAAAAACACTTCTGTCACAGCACATGTGACTGGTAGCCCGGCTATCGAGACACCACTGTGTTTTGCCAAAACCACCACCATCCAGCGCATTTAACAAGGAGCATTGTTTTTGTGTCGCGCTCTCTTTGTTTACTTTCTCGCGACGACAGTTCGCTTTAAAATGCCCACGCTCTCCACAGTTATAACAAACTACGTCTTTCCTCTTCTTTGCGCTCGGCCGAGCTTCTCTCGCCGGCGCCTGTGGCTTATGTACTGCAGTAAATGCCTTTGCGCTCTCCGTTTGTTTTTCTCTCTGCTGCCCCGCTTCTCCCCTTCTCGTGTCTTCCTCGATCAGCTTTATACATAGAGCATCGAAAGGCGGCAGCTCGTCGCGCGTCTCAATGGCGAAAACGAAATTCTCGAAACTCTCTGGAAGGCTCGACAGCAAAACAACACTGCGCAATTTCTCGGTGATACCAATTTCCACCGCATCAAGGGCATCAAAGATTTCCTTAAATTCTTTAATATGTGACGATATACTCTGCCCTTCCAACAAACGTTTGCTCAGCAACTTCTTATACAGCATGACCGTTCGTAACGGCCCTTTCGGCTGGTGGACATCCTGTAAAACTTTCCATGCCTCAGCCGCAGTGAGACACCCTTTTACATAACCAAGTTGCGAAGACTTCACACTCAAGATAATCGTGGCCAATGCTTTTTCATCTTGGGATTGCCAAGCACCTCCAGTATCAACCTCAGGTTTCACGGACTCTCCTGAAACCACCTTCCACAAACATGCGTGCACCAACACTGAACGCATCTGGATGCTCCACGTTTCATAGGAGCCATCCTCCAGCTTATCGATCTGATACAGGTTACTCATTCCGGCAATCTTGGGTAGAATCCAAAATCTAACTCCTGAGTTTCATTACACGTTTCTCCTTTAGGCAGCTCCTAGGGCGCTGGGCCCATAACCTGTTGTTTGTTGAAAAGGTGCTCCAAGTGTGGAACACTGACAACCATATTGGGAAGATCCTAATCTTCACCCAAACTCAGCGCATTGAGAGCAAAGGCCGAAAAGAGTAAACGCGAAATAAAAATCTTGAGCCGAGCGTCCGAACACGAAGAAGTTTTATTTGAAACTGAAACTGATACACATAAAAATTAGCTTCATGCGGCTGCTTATTTACTAATATATATACATACATACAGTTCATGTGTATGTATGTATGTTCTCATACAAAATTACATATGCACTGTGGAAATGGCCTATATTCAACACACATGGCGGCATTGCCTATATTCAACAACTATTGCACAAAATTAGGGAATTTATGAAGAACATATTTATTTTGAATTAAATAAAAATCAAAATAACCGTAATAAAAACTTAAATCTTAATCAGAATTCTAAATCACACAAATTCAATACAAATACCCAAGCTCAACAACGACCAAGTTACCCACAATTTCTCAACCCTTCCAACCTAATTTTAATCGATATATGATAGGCAGATGCCTAACAATCAACCTATTAGTCAGGCAACTAATTAATTCCGACCCAACCCCAATACATGAACACACACAAAACCAATTATTCCAAAAAATCCTTTCCCACTACATCCCGACAAATCCCAAAATCCCCAAATAACATATTTTAAAGGAAATACATACCCTCAACTACAACAACCCTCTACATCTAAAAATACTAACTCCCCTATTACCAAACGACTAAACGACTAAGACCTTTGTTACTGTACAATTTCAACCTAATTATTTTGAACAATCATGAATTATGACCACAATCAATACCAAAATCATGGATGGATCATCACCAACCCGTCAAAATTAATGATGAACAAAATCAAAATAACTGTGAACCAAACTGAACAAAACGAGTACTAAATGCCTTAGGATCTATACAAATTAAAATATATTTTGTCTTCCTATTCAAAATACTAGATGTGAAGTTTTAACATCAAATGGTCCTATTACGTTGAAAAGCATGATTATCTTACCCAGCAATAGTATTTTAAAAATAAATCAACCATTTCTGTACGCGGTTTGTCTTATAATTTTAATTATAATCGGAAGAAAATTGTTGAAAAATGGACAATCAGTTATAAATTACAAAAATAGTACAGTTACCCTTTTTGATAAAACACACAATTTAATTACATCAGAATCGGAAAGAACCAAATATTTTTATATTCAAAAGACACCAGAACCAATTGATAACTCAAATCAGGAATGAATAAAAAAGGAATGTTTTTCACAGTTTCGATTAGATCATCAGGAGGAAAATTTAAAGTTTAAAGTTGGCTTAATAAATAAATTTAAAAATATTCAATATAAAAAGGAGACAAATTAACTTTTACAAATACCATTGATAACGTAATAGGTACAACACATAGCCCCCCAATTTATTTAAAACAGTACCCTCTTGCTCAAACTCACGAAATTGAAGTCGGTTATGGTTATGTTACATCAGTTTTCCCACTAAACTAGCAGGTACTTCCAAAGTTAGTAGATGTAAAGCCTTCATATTGAGCGTTGAATAGAAAACCCGCTCACAAACCGCCGAAAACTGCCACGCCCCCATTTTTGGTATTGTTTTTATTGATCCTGACTAGGAATATATATTATTTATATGGTCGGAATCGGTTCCTCGTACATGCTACATACTTTTCTACGAGTAGCGGGTATGAAAACAATTGTTCTCCAACAAACAACTATTTGATATTTATATATATTTATATTATATATATATATATATATTATATTTATATTCTTTATATGAATGTATCCTTAACTCCATTTTAACTTCAGACTGATATCAATATACCCTTGGTAAGGGTATGAAAAAGATTCACCGCAATCATTTTTTCTAAACCATTATTTCGTAATGACCGCGGCTAAAGTTTCAGACTTAGGTATGCTTAAGAAGTTATTTATATAATGTTAAATCTTTTACAATATACTCTTTTACTAAACGACTAGTGAATTAAATATGCGCGTACAGCAACGAGTCTCTTAAAAAATAATCTGTTACAGCCTTAGTGCTTTCCAAGGGCGAATGGATCACTGCTGGAGGTCTTTACGTAGAAAACGCCTTCTTTATGAATCGAAGGCTCACCCGCCATCTGGATGGATTGTCGCTGGCTATGATCGCACTGCCACCTTCCATTGTCTCGGATGCAAGGGGTCCCCCAGAATCCCAAAGGCGAATTGATGGACTCGGCGAACATCTGATATGATCGAATATGGGAGCAACCTAGGTAGTAGCAACTAAGCTGATAGGCTCCATAGTTTGGATAAAAGGTGGCACTCCCTGTAGGACGGCGAAAACCAAAGTTAGCACTCGTATGCATGGACTCCACATACTTTGCATCGCTAGGATCTATCCGAAATTCAGTTCCGCGTTGACGGAACTTTGGACCTGCGGGATCCAAAGCAAATATTGTATTTACTTGAATCGGTTTCAAACGTTTCCCGGCAGAACCAGCGATCTGAGCTCCCAGTGAGTGACCAATAAGATACATGCTGTCGAGGTCAGCTCCAAACTGACGATTGAGGTTCCTTATAAATTGGGCCAACTCAGCTCCAAAGGTCTCTATGAGCTTCACCACCGAAAAGTAGTTTAAGTTGGCTGAGCTCGCGCTCCAATCGACTACGATCACATTGTACTCCCCTTTTTTTAGGTATGCATTCTTCACATCCCGATTGAAAGAGCCACGCGACTGGCTCATCCAACCGTGTATCATCAATCGTGTGGGCAGAGAAGCATTAAAGCCACAATGCCTCCATTTGCGCTCGATTGAGAAATCCACCTCCCTGCCACACTCAGGGAACTCCCTCTTAAAGAGATAGAAGTGCATGCGAAGTTTCTTGCTGCCAAATGGATTTAGGTTACTTGCTATCTTCTTTATAAAGGGTAGGTCCAGAAACTTTCCGATTCCCCGCGATTCGCTGAGATCCTTGTCACAAGTGTTCCAGACGTAATGCTTAGCCTCCTCATACTCATCATCCAGGCTTGCCAATATATCATCCTCTTCCGGCTCCGTTGAGATATCTGATCGCTGGCCTAAGCCATAGGGGGTATCATCGAGGTTCGGTACAGCATTCATGAACTCGCCCATCTCAGCATCGTAATCGTCCATGACTCCATTGGTTTTTGGCATTCTCATACCTTAAAGCTTTATTAAGAGGCGACACAATTCTTTGCCAATTTAAATAAACTCACCTATTGTAGCCACAGACAGCCATAACGCAAAAAGATGTGTCCGCATCATTAGTAAACTTATTGAATCAGCTGCAGCTATAGAAGCTTTCCATCCAAATGGCTTTTGCACTTTGTGGATCTGTTCGATCAGGCTAAGGGGCTTTATATGCTCCAATAGCTCGATGCATTCTGGGTTTTGATAGACTATGTCTCGAGACAACCCCAGTACGTCATAGCTGGGCAGCGCCAAGTAATGGAAACGCTCAAGCGACTCAGATCGGCAGCCCGCCCGAACAGAGGAGGAGTTGTAATAGAGTGCTCAGGGGGCTGCAAGGAGCAAAAGCAAAAGCAAAAATGAGATTTAGATACATTTCAAATAAAGAACATATGTATTTCATATTAATACCAACACACAAATTTAGCACAAACCAGATATGTATGTATAAGCTGGCCATAAAACCCCCCAGTTAAACCCCATAAGTCAGCCCCTGATTGAGAATTGCCCATCTCGTGCATGGCATCGCCCGTATTCTAAAACAGACGCGTTTATTCCCACTGAAACGTGTTTAGTGTTTAGTTCGAGTGACCGGTTCTACATATATGTATGAACTTTATGACGATGCACTGCACCGAGTTGTAACAGACCCAAAAGGCGCGGCAAATTCTCGGCGCCACCGGAAAGGTTAAACGCTTTATTTACACCTGATTTTAATTATCAGCTTGTTGTTTACAACCAATAGTTTTACCATACATTATCTTTACATTGCGTTTGTAAGTGTAGTATACAGATAAGGCGAAAGTAAAAGTGAAGTCCAAGTCGTTTAAAATGCTTTGCAAAAATCGTTCCTAATCCGATGAAGTGGAAGCTTAGGACCAACAGGCAGTTACGAGTAACGCCACATGGCGCTTTGGCAGATCAAGTATATTAGCATTTCCTGGGGAAAAAGGCAAGACTAAGTAGGGGACTAAAGCAAACCTGCAAAGGATTGGTTTGGTGAATTTCCGATTTGGCACGCTAATCAAGGAACAACTCTTTTTCGACCGTTCTATTAAAGCTTAAAATTGAAGGCAGTTATCGTGATCTTTGTACAAGTACAATCCATTAATAAGGAATTGTATGATCGTGTGAGGCTTTAATGGATGGATGGATTATTCTGCCGGTAAGTTTTTCCCTTGTTACAAATATTTTAATGTCTTTTGGACCAAAGCGTTTTGTTTCATTCAGCAAAATGAGTTTTATTCAGCGGGACTTGTTTTATGTGGTTGTAGCTTTCGAAACTAACAAAAAATCGTGTTGTCTCCTTAATACCGTAAAATGTAAGTCGTCTTACTAAAATATTTTTGTGATAAAATCATAATTTTAAAAGGGGATTTAAAGTGAATACAGCAAAAGGCATTCATGAAATATACTTCATTTTGTAGCTTATGTAATTCATGTTTAGATAGTTATTAGATGGTAATTAATGATAGTAGTTAGATAGTAATTAAAAAGTGCACAAAATATATGTGCTAATAGTCGAGCATCGTTCCTTCCACGTATATGAATTCATGGGTGGCGTTTACATCGTTAAAACGCCGTATCACTTAATTTTTGTATTTGTATTATTTTAACTGCCTTAGCACTAGTATTCGTATAATTGATTACCCTAGTGTGCGATTTGTCAACACTCACATCAAGTATCATATATAAATATATATATATATCGATTAAATTACATTTAAAGTATATTACTGTCCTTAAAATGTCCGCGGAAATCGAGGAATTGCTAAAACGCTACCAAAACTACCCCAATGTTACTGGCATCATTATTTTGGACCCGTTCGCTATCCCAATCAAGACCACCATGGAGTACACCTTGACCGTGCATTACGCGGCCCTGATCAGCACCTTAACTTATAAGGCGGCCAAAATGATTACTAATTTGGATGCTAGCAATGAGCTAGTGACAATACGTCTGCGCACCAAGGTCCACGAGGTGATTGTGCTGCCCTCCGAGAACTACATCATTATTGTAGTGCAAAATCCAGGCACCTAAATCATTGTATTAAACCATGTACTATTCTTTTTCGCTGAATGTATTTGCCCTTATAAAGTTTTAATTAAAGTTAAGAAAGCGTCTGGTCCAATTGCGCATCTTTGGTGATGTAAAATATACGACTTGGCCCTCCCTGGCTTGGCGTTAATTGCTCTAGATAAATACGCGGCGCGTCGCTATAATTACGACAGACCGATTACGAGCCGCACTTAATTGTCCGCCGTAAAGTGTTTGCCGGTATCTCTAATCCGGCCAAAGAAGATCTCACTCCCGCTGGCTTAAAAACGGTATCCAGCTCGATTTTAATTATTCGGCGACGTTCTCACTCTGTGCAGTTTGCATATTCATTGCTTTTTCCTACGGAGGGAAGGACGTATTGTCCGGGCTTGCATTGCTTTGATTACCGTTATGGCGATTTTACAGACTTTATCCGTGTCCTTACCCCGCAGGAACTTTGGCTGCAATGGACTAGATAAGGTATCCGGATCGCTTATAAAAAAGTGCCAGAAAGTGCCAAAAGACTACCACAAACATGTAATGTTCACAATTTTGAAAAATGCATGCACTCTGTCTCTGTATCTGACTATTGTCCTTAAAGTTCTATCAATATTTACATTACATTACATTACATTACAATTTTTTTATTTTGTTATTCCCTTTGAAATTTTCCATCGATATGCGATATAGTAGCCATCAGCCAGTCGTTTGACAGTGAACACTAAATATCCATGTAAGGGTATACAATTAAGATATAATATGGTATTACCATTGTAATTATTCTGTCTTGGGTAAAAGGGTGTACGAGGTCGTTGGATAGTATGTAGCAGAAAGAAGGAAGCTGCGATGCAATGGCAAGGATTGCAAAAAAATAATCTAACGACAGCAAACGTAAGTATTTTTTCAATATTAAGAGAAGTAGATACTGCTGTAGCAACGGTGCTGTGGTGATTGCGATTAAATAACCGGACGTCATGTTATTATTTCATTACTCAATTTAAGGATATCAAGACTAACGAACTAACTTATAACTTTGATGAAAATATAAATAAAACAAGAGAGACTGCTGTAGTCGACTTCCCCGACTATCAGATACCTGTTATTCAGCTAGATATATTGGTGAATAAAATGAGAAAAAGGTACAAAAAATAGTTAAAAGTGTGGGCGTGTCACAAGTACTTGCGAAAAAGGACTCAAGTTATATAGCATCAAATTATATATCTTGTCATTCCTGGAAAATATACAGTTCTGACCTGGTTCCTAAATTGGTCCTGGATACATGGTCGAAGAAAATATTTTATAAAAAACGGAAGCCAATTAAAAAACGTTCATTCCCTCACTAACTGTGTAGGAATATCAAATTTACATATATCTATTGGGATCATCATCTAAAGCTGATAAAAAAAGTAAGACGATAAGCTAAAAAACTTTAAGGAACGAATAATTGAGAACAACGAATGTTATGAAATAAATAATAATAAATTAACATTCAGAAGATATAAACAGCTGGATATATATTAATTATATTTGAATATGAAATATATAAATATATATGATTTGAATATATATATTTGAAAATTGAATGAGTTTATATTTGGAATATGTAAAACATGCAAAAATATAAAAAAATGTATTATCCTAAAATGTAAAAGCTCGAAGAGTTGGAGAATCAAATGATGAAATAAAACAAAAACAGCACAGCGTAGGCTTCATCAGAATCTGCATTCTTAATCTATAAGTTTCAAAGTTTCTGGATCTCGACGTTCATACAGACTGACAGACGGCAAGTAAACACTCGGCTAGTGATCCTATTCCATAATATATATACTTTTTAGGCTAAGTAATATGTGGGTGAAAATATTAATTCTACATAAATAAAATACAAATTTTAATAATTTAAATTTTATTCCTTTTTCATCACTTTATCTATGGAAAAAGTGACATTTGACTTTGTACACCTCCCAGGCATTTTATGAGTTTTTTCCAGTTTCATTTCAGGTTTCGGACTGTAAACATCTCTAAAAAAATTGTAAAAATTTTATAAGAAATCCAAGTCAAATATTTTGTTCAAAATTTGTAGTCATGGAATACGGAAATGGTATGCAATACGATGGTTATAGCCAAGGTGGCGAGGTAAGTACACAGCAAGTTTTTTTGATGTGCCCAAACAATCTTTGCTTTTAAAGGGCTTTGAAATGTTGTACAACCAAACGAGCAGTGGCCAAGGATATAGCCAGCAGCAGAGTAATTGCGGACAAGGATCTTCAAATTTTAATGGTGGATCTGCATCGCTTGGTGGTCCTGGGTATCGCAGTCCCTTGCGATACACAAAAATGCTTCGTGAAATGAACTCTCGAAACGGGCTTTAGTATGTATATGTACAATATATTCCTCGAATTCTTGTAGCTCTTTTTAGCTCTCCAATGGAACAGCAGAGGAGCAGTGGGCAAGGCGACTACTATAATACATTGCCCGGCCTTGGCGGCCCAGAAGGTCAAGCTTACCATTCGCGGGGCAATGGTAATCCATACTACTAAAGTAAACCCATGCACTTCGTAGCAATTGTTGATATAATTTAATAAAAGAAATTTTGAAATGTGCGAGTTTTGGGTGGATAGAAATTTACAAGATTAATGAAAATATGAAAAAAGGTGTGGGCGTGTCAGTTTTGTGCGGTTTTTGGACGTTAGAGTGGGCGTGACAACCTGGGTCAAAAAACTTGAGCTGCGTCTTTGTCCCTACAATCTCATACGGACAGACGGACAGACGGACAGACAGGCATGGTCAGATCGTTTCGGCTATTAGTCCTGATCAAGAATATATATAATTTATAAAGTCGGAAATGCTTCCTTCTGCCTGTTACAACGAATTTAGTGTACCCTTTTGTCTACGAGTAACGGGTATACAAATGTTTGCCTAAATGATAACACATCGTGATAGGAAATCCTAGCATTTACCAGCAATATTCAAGTACTACTAATCGACTGCGCCGTCTGCTAGCCAATAGCTGTAAAGCAACCCGAATACCTTATTGGAGAGTGCTGGTCCAGATAGTAATAGTGGATTCTTAATGTGGAAGCGAGGTGGCATCTGGCTTAAGACGGATGATGAGAAGGCAATTGCTTTTGCTTCGCACCTGTCCTCCACCTTCATGCCCTTCAATTTAACGGACGATCGTTAAATTTCCAATCGTGAAACCAAATTTTCTGGATACTCCGACTGCTCAGACACGCCCTATTGACATACCTCACCGCTGGAAGTAATGATGCAACTAAAGGCTTTGAAACCAAAAAAAAAACCCTGGACCATCGTCATAGACAACCGAACTGCGAAATTTCTACTGACATGGACAGTGAAGACGAAGAATCACGGACCGAGTCTCCGTCATCAGAAGTGGGATCGGCCTACTTTCGAGTGGCGTGCATTATTGGAATTATATTGGAATTATTATTATTGACGCGCCGCAGGAAAGTGACGCTACCAAAGTTTATCCATGACACTGCAAATGACGATGCAGCGTGGGGCAAAAGTGTCGACATAATTATGTTAGAAAATATTTTGGAAAGAAGCTCTTGGGTATGTGCCATTAGCCACTGATTAGAAGGATTAGCGTCCCTGTGCTTATCCCAAATTTGCTACAGTGAATTTAAGTGGTGAAAAATGAGCAATGAAGAAAGTGCTGGCACATGCGGCTGAAATAGTCAAAGGACTATAGCGTTTGATATTCACAACGAACTTGCATACACGAAGCGAAATTGATCAACAACTGCGAACCTATACTTTTGGTAAGCGCACAGATCAGGAGTCACCAGACGGTACTATGGTCAAGAACGCAAGAAGCGGAAGTTTTCATTCCGCATGAAGTGCCACTTTTGTGGCAAACCAGGCCATAAGAATCAAAATGGGTGTAGACACGAAGGCAGCCAATATTAACCCTACACATAGCAACTGTACCCCAAAGCGGGACATGCGAACTATAAAGATCTACCAAATGGGTGAGTCCGAT
Source organism: Drosophila sechellia (assembly GCF_004382195.2). Classification (NCBI taxonomy): domain Eukaryota; kingdom Metazoa; phylum Arthropoda; class Insecta; order Diptera; family Drosophilidae; genus Drosophila; species Drosophila sechellia. The sequence continues at coordinate 22,375,296 of NC_045949.1, read as the reverse complement.
CCATATTTTTTTGATTCAGGAGCTGAGTGTTCCCTATTAAAAGAAAAACAATAGAGAATGCTGTAGTCGCTTTCCCCGACTATCAGATACCCGTTAATCAGCTTGTGCGAACGCGAAAACAATCATTTTTCTGGGATATCGATAGATATTGGCGAGTAAAATGAAAAAAGAAATGAAAAGCTGAACTTGCAGAAACATTGAAAGCCAAAGTTGGAAGTGCTTTAAAGTCACTAAATGGTATTCCAAATAGCCGAGTTCTACATTTAGTCGATTATCAGTTTATATCGATGATATTTTGATCGTAGCACAAAGAAGGAGACTTTTATTAGACTTAACGACGATATGCAGCACTAGATAGCCAGTGCTGGCGTTTCCTATAACATGAACAACAACTGCATACAGAGAAATGGCCGAAATAGGTGCCTGCCAGTAATACCGCGAGCATTCTGGGGGTCCATGTTAACCATGTCCCTGAAGCGATCATGCACTTGGGTTGGAAAAAGACCTTGGATATGCACGCAATATTGGTTTCAAAATATGTCCAAATACGTGCGAAAATTTGTGGAGAATTGCATTACATGTAAATTGTCAGTCAACCTCAGGCAAAGTCGAAATGGAATTGCATTCCATACTGAAAGTCTCCATACCACGGCACACAGTGCATATCAGCATATCAGCATATGTAGATATGCAGCGGCAAATTAAGTGGTAAGAATGACATCAAAGAATATGTGATAATTCGTAAAGACGCTAAGTACGTTCTTCTGCATAACACATTCTGCCTCGACACTAACAGCTGCGTTGAGGCATATTTATGCATTTGTGCATTTTTGGTGTTCCGAGTCGGTTGATAGCGACCGCAGTTCTTTGAAGGCTATGCTAACAGCTGTAGGGACGAGAAAGAGATCATGGCTGGTAGCTTTACATTAAGTTCAGTTGGCTATGAATTGCACGGCCAATAGAGTCACAAAAAACAGTCCTTTGGAACTATTAACTGGTAAAAAAGCCACTGGACCACTGGTTATGGTATTAATAGAGGAAGAACAGTTCATGTTCATATCATGCTAAGTTATAAACTGAATGAATGAAATAAATGAAATGTTATCCTAAATGTTATGTTAGAACCGAGTATCCGTCATATATTATTATTATACCAGTTACTCGTAGAGCAAAAGGGTATACTAGATTCGTTGAATCGGTTGTAATAGGCAGAATAAGCGATTCTTTACGCCAATGGAAACATAGAACCTTGTCTAGCTACTTACATTATACAGTATATATACATTACTCGTATATCCTACATAAAAAATAATTTTCAAGATTTTTTTTAACTTAACCCAACTAAAACAAATGCTTTCTTAAAGGGTCCAAGTTGCGAATACTTCTTGCTGGAATATTTGTATTAATTAACCCCAACAAATAAGTATTATCAAGGTTTCCGTTCAATACATCATTAACCAACTGTCCCATCATTAACCAACTGTAACCCAACTGTCGAAGGCCAACTGTCCTCCAAGGGACAAAGCAACACTGGCTGCGATACGATGGACGGGGATCAGAGTATTGTAGGGACTGAAGCCGTTCAAGAATATTGACTTGGACGGTGGCAGTTGGACTCTAGTTAATAAAGGCATATTCCACCCTAGAACGGACGAAGGCAAAGTACAGAGGTGGACGCGAGTACGGATCTATAAACTGCAACGTATTTCGCTTAACAAACCCAAACCCAACAAATGCGCAAAAAACTGGAATTTACTATCAAAAAGAATCCCCAGGTCGACAATCTCATGTAACAAGGACAAAGTTGAATTATTTATGGAGTGAGAAGAAGCATTTGCTATATGTAACAACATTGCATTTGTTGATATTTAAAAGAAGTTAATTTTTAGTGCACCATTTCAAATTCTGTCCAAATCAGACTGAAACAAGAAGCTGTCTCTAATAGTGTTAATTGTCATCTAGATTTTAGGATCATCTGCGTACAGCAGGTAATTCGAGAATTGTAAGCAATAACAAACATCATTGAAAAAAAGAATGAAATCAGAGGAGCCAGAGAACTACCTTCAGGAAGTCCGGAAGTAGCTTCAGACTGGTCGGAAACAACACCACTGATCTCGACACAATATGTCCTATTTCCATTTCTTTCAATTTAAAAAGAAAGAGTCAATACCAAGAGTCAATACCAATTGTTCTGTAGTGGGAGACAGCAGTTTTACTACAACTTTTGTGAATCGGCATGATCTTGGAAATTTTCCATTTAGAAATAAAGATACCCATAGATAATGATGACGAAAAAGGCATCCTAAGGGGCAGAAAACTGCTCGAAATACAGCTTTTTAGAAAAATGGATGTCGGGATTAAGGGGATCATTAAAGTGCAATAACGACCCAATATTTAAGCTTTTCGGAATCTTTCCTAACATATCTAGGTCATTCCATGCAACAGCCGATTTAAAGTTTGTAGAGAAATGGAAAGCAAATAGGTTACAGATGCCACCATCAGACACAGTTGGGTTTTTATGTATTATTAAACGTTTTTATTAATTCCAATAAAGGAAGAACTGGAGCCTTTGGATTATCACTAGGTGGGATAATGGACTTCGAAGTTGATGTGGGCTTAGCAGGGTTATCGCAATTGATAGCGAACTCAGAACTGAACTACTGTATGGGGACATGTTTGGGCTTATATAGGCAGATTGGGATAGCTTAAGAGCGAAGTTTAAGAAAATAAAGTTATCAGCGTCTATTCTCCCGAAAAGAGAGGTGTCTATTTTCCCGTTAAGAGAGGAGCTCCCGAAAAATAGGACTAATTTGAGAATCCTGAGACGATTGTGTGGGCGGAAGTTTTTGTTATTTCAGTTGGCTCGCCACGTGATCGAATGTTTAGGGGACGATGACTCGCCACAGAGTCTAGACTTTGAAACATAGTGTTGTGCGTATATAACAACTAAGCTGTATCAAAAGGCTCTCGATCTTTGATTATGTGTGTGTGTGATTGCACTTAGACTTTAATGTGTGTGTGTGAGGGTTTACAATAGTGTGTGTGGTTGGGGAGTTGTGGGTGTAGAATGCATATGTTACTATATGTGTGTCATCGCTGAAGGTATTGGCGAAGAATCTTTAAAAACTCTATGCTAAACATAATGTCTGGGGATGAACACCACAAGTAAGAGAGAACTGGTATAAATTAAATCAACTAACTTGCGCGAAACATTGAAAACATTATTAATTTGGGCGAAAAAAATAACAACAATTTCATGAGCCAGGTGTACATTGCTAGAAACCAAGAATGAGGAATGCGAGTCAATTGTCCTTTCGACAGAGCCACCCATAATCCATCGGATTATCCATCCAAGTTGGCAACAATATGGGAGATGTTATCCGTGTGGGCCTGGTAAAGAGAAGCGTCTCTTTATATTAGAAGGTATATTAGAAGCCACAATGAACAATAAACAATTTCCCATCCGTGCAGGATACGGACACCGCAAACTTATCCAAAATAGAGTCGTCCTCGAAGATTTCGACGAGTGTACTAGAACAATTTGGACGTTACCAAATGAGGTGTTTTTAACAAATTGTTGTAATATATTTATTAATATATATAAAGGTCTTAGCACAGAGAATTTTTCTGTTGCACTGCGCCTAGCCTATGCATTACAAACAAGTGCCAGCATTTTTACAAATTTTTGTATGCTTTCGGATAAATCAATTTACGAGTAAACTAAGCTGGGGTAGCACAGTCCACAATATATTTGTATAAAAACCATTTGTATGAGTATATGTAGATTAATGAGCCAGACACAACAGCTGACAATTGTTAAGGCCAATTAGCAAAGTGGACCCATCCAATCGTGAGGAAGGAAAACTATTCAGAATATATTCAGGGAGATGGCTGTGCCATGCCGCCCAACGAATGTTATGAAGGATTAAAATAAGAAAGATGTGCAAATATAATATTTTACAAAGCGGAAAACTTTTGTCCTGCGCCGGGAGTAGAAAGTGGTTATGAGCGGGGCTCGGGCCGAATAGCGAACGGAACATAAGCATGTCGATGTGGACTGGCATGGGTCCGATTCCGGGACCCAGACAGAGACGCATGGGTGGGCCACTACGACCAACAAAGGTAACCAGACAGAAGCTCCAACTAGAGATTGCAGCACTCGGGGATCGTGGCATCGGTGGGTGGGAGTTGTGAGGATGAAACTGGTGTTTCGGGGAGGACTGGCACTGCATGGCAGTATTGTCAAAATAAATCAATCGGTTTTATGTTGTTTTCTGGAATTTCTGTTCTGCTCTTTTGTTATATTGTTGCACACCGCCATCTACATCAGGACGCCCGCCCGTTTGCCGAGGATGCACCACGAACAACAAAACAACAACTACAGCTTCAGCTTGCGGTAGCATAAATCAGATGGCCGTTGGACCCATTTATGAAAGGATAAGCCACAACACGCAAACAAGCTGAAGGAGGATCCCCGAGGTGAGTGGACGGATGGTGGCGGCTCATAAAAATTCAAAATGCAACAAAAATATGAAAACTGAATACTAGTGTTTAGATGGCGGGCCCCTTTCTAGAAACGTCTGATTTATCTAGATTGGAATTAAGAAGTCTCAAAAGTTCCTACCACATTTGAGCATCATTTAAGAAAATAATTCAAAACGGTGTTGGGACGCAGCGTCTCTTTAATTCTTTATATCAGCTCTCCATAATTGTTCCCAGTTCCTTTGGCCAGAACTTTAGCTATGTGCCTGATGCGGATATAGAACGGGTAAGGGGAAGGTGGTTTAACAAAACTTTACTCTATCCCGTTCGAAGCGTCCAAAGGGATTTCCTTTTAGGATTTTCACAAACTTTCACCAAAGGTAAGTAAACATCCCACTCTTCTCAAAGACACATTCTGCAAGCCTCGCCACACATAAAATTCAGTCCGAATACGTGGACTCGGCTATGTGGCATGCTCTGCTCTAATGGAGCACATACCGCCGGCACATTTGGCCTGACTATTTAATCCCTAATAACTTTTGAGCAAGTGACTTAACTACGCGCACAAAGTGTCCGAATTCATCATCGTTGTGTTGGCATTGAATTTAGGAATAGGACGGAGTTATTTGCTGCTCGGATTTGCGGGCAGTCCCTGACCTCAGCCTTTGTTTCCAGTCAAGTCACACGAAATATGAAGTCATTTCAAAATTAAATAGAAGTAAAACGCCTTGAACATGAAAATTCATGAAAATGAATTTATACACGCCCTTGCTGCTAAAATAAAATAATAATAATGTCATAATTATACCAGTATATTATACTAATAATTACAAGAGTAATAATGTATCCACGATTAGTGGGAATGTTTGCAATAGGTAGGAGGAAGGGTTTCCCTACCATATTAGGTATTTATATCCTTGATCAGGATCCCAAGCCCATAGAAGTCGATCTGGCCATGTCCGTCCGTCTGTCCGTCTGTCCGTCCGTCCGTATGAACGTTGAGACCTGAGACCAGATTCATAGAATCAGGCAACGCCATTATTTGTCTTGCAAATTTCTATCGATATACAGCTGTGTTCAAAAAAATAGCAGTGCGATGGAAACTAAGAAACACAAATGTATTTCTCCATGTCCCTTTTTGGAATCCACTTTTTTTTCCACTTATTTTTGTAAAAAAAAAGAAAATCCCGTCAGTTTTTCATGTTATCCTTTTTTTATTTACATTCTTGAGCAAATTCACAACTTTTAGGCTGTTCATAAGAATAGCAGTATCTGGTTTTGTCCATTGCACTGTGGTCCAGAATTCGATTTTTTTGGCATAAAGTCTAAAAATTGAGCTACAGACTTGAAACTTTGTACATTTTGTTGTTAAATCACAAATAGTTTGCGCACAAAATTTGGAGTCTGTGCGACCACGCCCTCTCTTGCCTCCCATATTAACTACTGGTATGACTCAGGAGTCAACGAAATTTTATTGTTTTTTAAATATAATAAATGTGTATAGATATATTGTTTTTATGTTTTATTGTTTCTTCTTCTAGTTCTACATTATAAATTTCCGAATCTGAACTCGAATCAGAATCAGAATGTGAATCCAATATTTTGTCTCATGGATCAGGTTTAAAATCAGATTGTATTTTCAAAAGACTTATACTGCCTTCGGAAGTGGTTTTTCCTATTTTCTCTCTCTCATTCATTTAAAGAAATTGTTGATAATAGTGGGTCCGAGGAATCAATCGCTCTGTGGAAAATATCACTCATCCTATTGATCCGACTATTTTTCCTTGCATGTGATAGTCGGTCCCTTTTGTAAAGTTTATTCCAGGCTTCGCTCGCATTTTCAGTTTCCTTCTTAATCTTCCTCCTGCATTTTGGTAAGATAAGTTTCGGCGTCCCATTTGCTGGGGTGTCTTGGAGTTTTCAAAATCACTAACAAGAATTGTTATCTTAGACGCCATCCACTTGGTATGTTTGGAAATAAATCGGTCTAGTTGTCTGTTACACTCGGGCAGTTTTTTTTAATAAATAATTCAAAATTTACTATTTTTTTGTCAATCTCTTCTGTCTTTTTCGATTCCTGATTATTGTTGTTGATTGCGGAAAAAACGTAATCTGAAACATAACTTATTTGCCTATTGTTACGCCTCCAAATGTCCAGGAGGTCGCTATGTCTGAACTCGAACTTGCCTATAAAAAATCAAATTTTTAAGAAAACGAGCAAAAATGGGCAAAAGATATTACTTTACCGTGAAAGACAATAGTTAAAGGTACAAACTGACGTTTTTAACTTTTGTCAGAAATTGTCAGAAAATTAGTTATACTCCACGAAACACAGGGGACACGTTAGAATTTTCTGTTAAAATACACATAAATTGGATGTCACACAACATAAAAACAGTACAACTATACATATATTACCTACATAAATTAAAAACATCATACCTTGGCATTTATTTTCCATATTTTACTATAATTTTTGGATGCGTAAAATAATTTGGCTGGAATTGCATTCTCTCAGTCAGCTGTTTAACACTGCACCTTTTAAAGCTCATAAAAAGATTTAGTGAAGCTTTCGGTCAATTTTGTTTTTGGTTTTTATTTATATGATAAATTTTCTATTAGAAAATAATTGCTAAAGGACGATATATTGCCATTAAAATTTAGACTTTATGCCAAAAAAAACGAATTCTGGACCATAGTGCATTGTAAAGTCTCGAAATGATAAATATTTTCTAAAAAGTGAGTTTGGTTAAGTTAATTCGTATATTTTAAAGGGCAATAAATTAAAAAAAAATTTTTTTAATTTTATTTTAGTGGGTAGAGGACACCACTGCTCCCAGGAGAAAAGAATGCTAATTTTTAAGCTTAGAAAGGAAGGAAAAACATATAAGGACATTCAAAAATCCCTTGAATGTTCTGCCAAAATGGTATCCAATGCCATTAAATATGAATGGAAGCCCGAAAACCGTGGTACCTTACGTAAAACCACAGATATAGAGGATCGGCGCATAGTTCGTTACAGGAAAGTCTATCCTTTTGCATCCTTTGGGGACATAAAGTCTGAGCTGAACTTGGGAATAAGTGACGTTACTATTCAGAGATGACTACTGAATCAAAATTTATGTGAGAGGAGTCCACAAAAGGATCCCCTACTTAGCCCAAGGCATATTAAGGCAAGGTTAAGCTTTGCTAAAACCTATTTTAACTGGCCAGTCCCCAGATGACGTAATATCCTTTGGACTGATGGCTCAAAAATAGTTCTATTTGGTGGAACTGGTTCACTACAGTATATCTGACGACATCCAAACACGGAGTACCACCCAAAACACACACTCAAGACTTTCAACCATGGTGGACCTAAAATCCTGGGGGGGCTTGTTTTTATACAATGCATTGTATTGCAACGTATATAGTTAATATATGTGTAGTTGTACTGTTTTTGTGTTGTGTAACATCCAATTTATGTGTATTTTAACAGATAATTCTAAAGTGTCCCCTGAGTTTCGTGGAGTATAACTAATTTTCTGACAAAAGATAAAAACGTCAGATTGTACCTTTAACTATTGTCTTTGACGGTAAAGTAATATCTTTTGTTCATTTTGGCTCGTTTTCTAACAATTTTATTTTATATAATATGCAAGTTCGAGTTCAGACAGCGACCTCCTGGACAGTTGGAGGCGTAAAAATAGGCAAATAAATGATGTTTCAGATTACGTTTATTCCGCAATCAACAACAATAATCTGGAATCGAAAAGGCAGAAAAGATTGACAAAAAAATAGTGCACTTTGAATTATTCATTAAAAGAAAACTGCCCGAGTGTAACAGACAACTAGACCGATATACATATATTGCCAAACATACTAAAAGGATGGCGTGTAACATAACAATTCTTGTTAGTGGTTTTGAAAACTCAAAGACGACAGCACAGCAATATATAAGCACCAGGCTTTTAAATAAAAGCCATAACAGCGACATATATCCGCCCTATAGTGAAGTGATCGAAGCAAAATTACAGTGCCGACCAGAGGGTATAGAAGTAATGGAAAATACTGCTCAAGTACTATTACAAAATCTCTATATCACCAACGATCCATAAAGTACTTGTCCGCGGATTTCAAATCAATAATTCCGCGTTGGTTCTACTTGGATGCCTAGGCGAAAATGCGAATGAAGCCCGAAATAAACTTTACAAAAGGGACCGACTATTACATGCCAGGAAAAATAGTCGAATCAATACGATGAGTGATATTTTCCACAGAGCGATTGATTCCTCGGACCCACTATTATCAACAATTTCTTTAAAAGAAGGAGACTGAAAAAATAGGAAAACACCACTACCGAAGGCAGTATAAGTCTTTTGAAAATACAATCTGATTTTAAACCTGATCCATCAGACAAATATTGGATTCACATTCTGATTTTGATTCGAGTTCAGATTCGGAAATTTATAATGTAGAACTAGAAGAAGAAGAGGGCGATTATTCATAAAACCATATATCTATACACATTTATTATATTTCAAAAACCATAAAATTTCGTTGACTCCTGAGTCATACCAGTAGTTAATATGGGAGGCAAGAGAGGGCGTGGTCGCACGGACTCCAAATTGTACAAACTATTTGCGATTTAACAACAAAATGTACAAAGTTTCAATCCTGTATTTTTAGACTTTATGCCAAACAATTCGAATTCAGGACCACAGTGCAATGGTATGATTCCATAACATATGAGTTAAGGTATTATAGACCAAAACGCATATGTCAACATACTTAGTGATGTCTTACTGTCATATTCTTAATATATTATGTCCTTAAAATGGTTATTCCAACAGGATAATGATCCAAAACACACGAGCAAATCGGCTAAGAATTGGTTCATCCAAAATAGAATAGATGTAATGCCGTGGCCAGCATCATCTTCCGATTTAAACCCAATTGAAAACCTGTGGGGGACATTAAACAATATGTGTCGAAAAACTCCCCGACGTCTAAGGCTCAGATTTGGCAAGTTGTGCAGGATGCATGGTCAAAAATACCCCCCAAACGTTGCCAGGACCTGGTGGACTCCATGTCGCGTGGGTGTAAGGCTGTGCTGGCTAACAAAGGCTATCCAACCAAGTATTAGGCACTAATTAACACATTAAAAAGAAAAACTAAGTTCGTTCTAAGTCAAGTTGATTTTTTTTTACTATTTTTTCATAGCACTGCTATTTTAGTGAACACATGAATTTCTGCCTATTATGCTGTTTTAATCTATATTTTCGAACCTATTAAAGAAATAAAAGTGAAACATTTGCTAAATTGTTTGAAATTAAATACTTAACGATATTATAAAAAAAATTTGGCCATAAAAATGGTAAATCATAGGAATTTTTTAACTTAAACTCGCAGGTCCCAAGCACTGCTATTTTTTTGAACACAGCTGTACCAGCAAAATTTTGTCCACGCCCCTTCTAGCGTCCAGAACTGTTCAATCAGATTGTTGAATTATTAATCTTACCTTTTCGGCTTATAATAAATAGTATAATATTGGCATTAGATACTTTAATAATTTGTTTATCAAGACTAACAATCGAATTGTCATTCAACAAACGCGACAGGATGAGTCCGAAGAACATAACATCAAAAATTAAACTAATAATAATTAAAACTATAACAAAAATCGAAATCTGTCAAATCTAAATCTAAATTCTTGAAACTATATACTAATCAAAAAATATCACTGTAGGAATAAATATTGCGAGAAATTTCTTTTTATGGTATATCGATAGAAATTGGCAAGCAAAATAATAAAACATCATACAAATTTTCAAAAACGTGCATGTCATTTATGGGAGATTTGTGGGCGGCTGGGTGGATTGAGTGAGTGGGAGAACTTCTTTCTGTGGCACTTCCGGTTCGAAAAAAATTTAGGTAGTATTCACGCAAAGATGGTTCTTAACTTAAAAATTATTAAAAACCAACTGCATTAAATTTGTATGCCCTACAGCGAAACTTTGTGTCCCCAGAGAAATTATTCGTGGAATTAAAATTGTCTAAATAATGTATGCCGAAGGTGGTCATGGCCAAGAAAAAACAGGTTAGGAAATTTTGAAATTATGATGGCAATTTCCCTAGTCTAAGGGAACTCACCAAAAGAACAACCAAATTAAGCTGGCTCGGCAAACTGATTTGCTTGGCGGCCGACCGAACTTTGATTATGCCGCGGTTTCACTTCATTCGTTGTTACGTCATTCAACCACCACCATCAAGCAGCACCCCTCCTTCTCAAATCGTTAAGTGTTTTCATCCTGAGTCTCAATTTGGTATTCTTCGAGCAAGAAATTTATGTGACCAATTTAATTTTTTAAATTACCGCAAGAAGTCCATTTCCGTTTTTAATTTTCATAAATTTCACTCAAGTATTGCCAAGAAAACTTGTTCGCGTGGGCGCTAAGTGTGTCATGTTTATTGGGCACAATATCTTCGGGAGTAATGAAAATTTGAATCAGGTTTTATGATAATTTGAAATTAAAAACTTTGAGCTGGAAAACAACGTCCAGCGCAAGTAAATCAACTGTAACTCATCGATGTCCAAAAGGCAACAGGCGAAACTTGCTTCTTTGGTGCAGCAAAAAAAACACAACACATTGTGGGGAAACTAAATTCGGATCATCTGTAAGTTTGCCTTTTGGCCAAATTTATGGGAGTGCCTTCAATGCACAGTTTTCCGCCCCGGCCGCTTTTTACACTGGCTCTTCCCTACTTCCTTCGGTCTCCGCTTTCGCCTATCTATCTTTGCCGGAAAGCGAAGATGGCAGCCGAAGCTGAAACATGCGCATTCAATGGGGTGGACCGTTCCACCCATCCACCTTTTTACCCCATAAACCCTTCTGCAACCTTTTGCTATTCATTTCCAGGCGGCGTGTGTGTGTGCAGAGATTTAGCGTTTTATACTTGACATATCCAAAAGTTTTGAGTTTTAATTTATGACGCCGCCGCTTCTATTCGAGCTATGCGACAACCTAAACGCCCTTTAACAGGATGTCTAGTCATTGTCGGTGCCCATCGCCCATGAGCTAGGGCTCAAAACGTACACAGCTCGTATTAACAAAGCTGTTTTTAAGAGTTAAGTAATAACTCCTTGGGGGTGAAACACTCTTACATCTCTCAGATGTACGCTAACTAATTTGGAGGTTTTTTACTTGGGTTTCGTAATTGCATATTGTCCCGACCGTGCCAATCAATATTGCAAAGCTTTCTGTCGCAGTCGGCAAAATTGCACTTCAAAAGATTGGGGAATAAATTTGGTATGCCTATTTGCAATCAACTCAGAGTGCCGCTTATTTTTCTCATGAACTAGTCGCGACTGATGAGCGAGTAATTTCATTAGGGGCTCCCTAACTCCCCAATAAAGAACATCTATATTCCTTGGTTCAATTCAACGGCAAAAGCTCCCTGACGAGAACCCCAGGGGCAGCCCCATTACCTCATGGATAGACCTAATCCGTGGTTGGTCTATGGGCTGGCGGAAATTGGTACTCCTAAACACAGCATCACTCTTATAACCGTTAGGTAAAGGTTCCATTGTTTCCGGAGAAGTGAGATTCGATTTGTTTATGCCGCTTTATTGACAGGACAAACAATAAAACAAAGAAAAATAGAAACAAGAGAGAATGCTACAGTCGAGTTTCCCGACTATCACATACCTGTTAATCAGCTAGTGTGAATGCGATCGCGATATTCTATAATTTTGCTAGGATATCGATAGATATTGGGGAATAACATGAGAAAAAAGTGTAGGCGTGACCGGCTTGGCGGCTTTGGGGCGTTAGAGTGGCCGTGGCAAAAGTTTATTGGCAAATCGATAGAAGAAGAAAAAATCCAACAATTTTTTCAAAAAAAATATTTCCAAAAGTGTGTCTTGAATGAACACATGCATATGTGGCTTAGAGACTCGCTAAAATTTAATTTTTGCAGTCCATCGTCTTAACAAAAGTGGAAGAGCCTTAACCAATATTGAATAAAAAAAAATATTCTGAAAATATTGGTTTCAATGTCGGGGGTGTTGTTTTGATCAAGGGGTTGGCAATAGAAAATGTGCCTCATTACTTGAAGTCACCAAATTAGAAGCCTTTACCTTTAAGCATGAAAAATATGGTTTATGACTTCCGGCATCGTTATGAGGACCAATTTTTTGAAAGCTAATTTTGAATCCCCTGATAGACTTTAATGTCTTCCGATAGGTTTACGAATTAAATCAGGGATCAGTACAAATCAGGAGTACACTATATATACAGGAAATCAACATGCTTGATCACATATATAGTTTCTGAAATCTCGTCTTTGCCTTAACGATCCCTTTTCGACAAACAACAATTCCGAAAACTTTTATTTTCTTGCTAATTTTGCGATCGATCGCGCATTTCTGGTAAATGAGTAGTGGGCCAAGGCGAGAAGCAGCAGCAGGAGCCGTAGATGAACTTTATTTAATGACCCTAGTTCTGGAACGGTTTCACCAGCCAGACATTGCATCAGCGCCGTGGGTATAAGGGGTACCGCTTTACACGTTTTGTTGTAATCAAATAGGTTTTCAAAAATTCAGAAATTATTACGAGTGACTTTTTAAAAATTAATTTCCGCTTCTGGGAGACCTTCCAGACGATACTCCTGGAAACAACGAAAACAAGGAAAACATTTGGAAAGTCGCCTTGATTGCATGCAAAGGGGCTAGCACCCAAGCCAGTGGCTCTGAATCCCCATCCTCTTCAGTCTGCAGGATGTGTGGATTTTCCGGCATTTTGGCGGCATGGCCCATTTTGTTTATTTCTTGAGGTGCGGCAACAAGCAAATGGGCTACCCACTCCTTGGTTTGGATTGTGCACACTACTCGACTCTATTCTGCATTCCACGCAAATCGGCTGGCATTCGGCTGCTCTAGCCATTAAGGGTTTGTTCAAATGGATGCGGTAGGTGCACCCGTTTGAGCACGTGTGGGAGCCCGGATCGTATCAATTGTGTGTGATGGTCAAAAGTCATTTCAAGAGCACTAAATTATTATTATCTTCGAGAAGTTTCACATGCTCGACATTCATCCGAAATACTCGGGCGTCATTGAGTTGGAGTGGGGTAGGGGAAATGAGCCCCCGAGCACAGCGGAGGGCAGTGCAGGATGCTTCCAGAAATAATACTTTGGATTTGAGTGTGCAATGGCATGAATCGTTTTGATGCTTACACAAAACTTTGTTGGCAACAAAGGAATGCAAAATATGTATTATTTTAATGCATGTAAAATCAGAGCTCTTGTGTATATAAGGCCAAACTGAACGATGCAGTGACCAAATATAACAAATATAATAACATAACAAACGTAAAGAAGAGAGAATGCTGTGGGCGTGGCAAACAGTCTTTTGGCAAATGGATTGAAATTCGCATAAGCTTATATGTTACACACTTTTCAACGAATCTACCGTTTTACTCTATATCATACAAGTAACGTACCATAGTCACCAGACCCAGCCAGCAACCTATGTATAATGAGATACCTGTTCTTTGATTTGTCAATAACAGAAGTTCAGATGAAGTAAGTCTTTCCCACGGTTTCTATCGAAGGCCCGCTACCTGAAACCATTTACACGTCGACAGCGGACATGAACAAGTTTCAAACTTGTAAACAATGGGTCCAGAATGTCAACCCATTCATCAGCATAAAAGCTTTGAACAGTCCGAGTCGAAATAAGATGCAACCTGGAAACCTATTTATCAGGCCACAGTTTTGACCAATCAAAATTGTTTGATCAAAGTCCACCTCCTCTGCTCTCGTCGCTATCAACCGATAAAAGCCATAATAAGAATAATACATTTCTTAAAAATGAAAGACATTACAAAATCGGTTTTTTATATAACCCGCAGCGAAAAACGTAGTTTACATACGAAACATCAATTCGGTTTCAGGAAGTCACATGGAACAATTTCATCGCGCAGTCAATCTCAGGACACGCGGCTTTGAGTCCAAGCTCCACACAGTGGCAGTCTTTCTCGACGTTAAGCAAGCCTTCAACAAGGTCACAAATTAGGGCTCCCCACTACGCAAGTTTGAGATCCTTCGCCATTGATCACCACCTTTGAGGTGGTGAGAGCCTGCTGTCACGCGCGCGGTTGTTCCACAAGGAAGTGTACGTGGGACCTTCCTGTACACCCTCTACCCAGCAGATATGCCGGTTCCGTCCCACAGTACTCCCTTGGTCACGGTTCTGGTGGCTACATACGCTGACGACATAGCTATGCTTGCGTCCACATGTCACTGCAACCGCAGCGAATGCTGTATAGGAATGGCTGCACAACATTGAAGTCCGGGCACCTAAGTGGAACACAGCCATGAACGGTGCTAAGTCCGCTTAAGTCCTACTCATCAAGGCGATAATAAATCCTACATGGACCCATGCCATCCAAATATGGGGAACGGCCTCCAAACAAACTGGAGAGGCTGAGAACTATTCAAACACGTGATGCTCGGCGTGCGTCCGGGCTTCCTTATTACGTCTCCAATTAGGTTATCCTAAGGAATCTCCTGATAACTCTGATTGGCGATCCGAGCAGTCGATACGCAGACACACCCAAGCACAATGGCGAATAGTCTAGCCAGTCCTCTTCTCCTTCGACTTCTCAAGAGGACCCAACCCACTGATCTCCGTACCCGTATAATTTCTTAAGCGGTAAATATTCCTAAGTAACTTGTAAATAAAGTTATCTAGTTAAGGCTCCTTGTACCATACTTTAACTTTCCATATTATTTGCCCTGTTATGTTCAAAAGGCACTGAACGATTCCGACGCAAAGGGATTAAAAAGAGATTATACCAATAACACTAGAATATTCTAGTGTCTTTGATTATACTCTTAACGACTTTTCGAATCACAGGGCAAAGTAAAAAACTAGACAGAATGTTATAGTCGAGATCCCCGACTATCAGATACCCTTTACTCAGCTAGTGGAAGCGGTAATTTTGTTTTTTATATCGGCAGAAATTTGGAAAAGGGAAATCGAATGAAAACAAATTTAAAAATTCATGTGTGTAGGCGTTGCAGCTTTGGGCGCATTGTGGGCGTTAGATTGGCGTGGCAAACATTTTTTAGGAAAATCGATAGAAATTTACAAAACTAATAAAGATATGAGGAAACATGAAAACATCCTATTCATTTTTATCCGTTATCCTTTAACTAACTTTTTAACACACAATTAGATCTACCTATATTTTCTCCCTTCAAGGGAGAGTCGTACGATACACGGCTGCGCCCCTTGGTCGGTTGGTCGGGAGGTGTGGTGGTGTGGTGGTGTGGTGGTGCCGGAGTGGGGATCTTGGCCAGCCTCTGGTCTCTCAAACAGATCGGGAATAAATGTGGGAGTGGTTTGTGGCCAGCGTTTTAAGTAATTCCCACAATCGCACTCAGGTATTCTTTACAGGTTTATTTATATTATGATAGATTAGATTACTGATTTACTGATAGTTAATTTTGTAGAGTGAAGTATTTAGTTATTTTTCATTTAACCTTAACAATACAGTATGGATCAAGATACTTCGGTTTAGGTCTTAATAGCAAATATCTGCATCTGATCTTTTCGTAGTATGTATCTCTTTTTGTTCTCGTCTTGAATTTTGAAAATACTGGTATCCTTACTTGTATTCTTTACTTAAAAATCCTCTTTCTTGTATTCTTCGTGTCCTAACCGACGTTACACAAGGGAGTCACTTTGGGCTTAATTCGTGCGTTAATATGACCTTCACATGGAAACAAAACATCCGCTTGTAGTAATGTATGTATTGCCGGTACGAATCCGATCTTTACAGTATCTGAAATATATTCTTAGTTGAAAGAAATCCTTATTTATTCCAAAAGTTGATATCAGAACTTCGTCAGTAGCTGTTACCTTGCATAGAGATTTTTCTGTTTCATATCAGAAACTGAAAAAAGAAAGAAAAAAAAAAATTTATATATATGCATATAATAATAATACTAATAAAAATAATAATAATTATACCAATAATCAAGTGAAGTTAAAAGAAAAGCTTAAATATTTGCTATCCTGCGAAATTGGTTTGTTTTGCTCATGCGTGTTCACAAGAACCTTTCATTTTATTTCAGCTCAAAGCGCCAGAACACTATTTGAATGAAAATGACTTGGCCATTTCACAGGGCTGGTTAACTCAAACCAAATTTCCAATTTAGTTGCGTTTTTGCATTTTCCATTAAGTCTATTAGGGGCAATTAGTAAATGCAAAAGAAATCTCAAACTAAATTGCGTCAAATACTAGAAATGTAAAATCTAATTGAAATGCAACTTCGAACGAACAACACGCGCAATTTGCAAATGGATATTGTTTTTGTAAAAAACCAAGAGTCCCCGGTTGCGGTATTAGCCATTTCATTTCTTGTCTTTTTCACTCCAGCTAATTTTATCTCGAAAGTCATTTAATTGTTATTAGAAATTTTTGAGGTTCCACTTTCCTTTGGCTTCTGGCAGCTGACGCTAAGTGCTCCTAATTGAAATTTCGCACAGAGTTTTAATTGGACTTCTTCCATCGTGATATTGTTCACAAAAAGGCTTTTTCGTTAATTTTTGTCAAAACCTTGAGATAAATATGGTAAATAGAATTTTTCCCCAAATTAATCCAAGTCAAAACATTCGCAGAATAAACGAGAATACTTTTTGAATAACTGGTATTTATTTATTTAATAATTTTCCTTAGCGAACTAACAAGGTTTATACTCGAAAACCTACCAACTACTTGATACCCTTCTTTGTTTACAGGGCTTAAACATTTCCCCTTTTCGGGGTGGTTTAGCAGACGGCGCATGCAAGATGATTCGAATGATGATTTGAGATGATTTTTTGGAAAAATACTTAGAAATAATAAGATAAAAAATGAGTTCATATTTTTCACATTTTTATTAGTCTTGTAAATTTCCATCGATTTCCGAAAAAAACCTTTTGCCACGCCCACCCAGTAACGGGTATCTGATAGTCGGGAACTCGATTATAGCATTCTCTCTTGTAATAGTAATAGTATAGTATAGTAATAATTTTCTAAATACACAAAATGCGTATACTTGCGTCAGCAGTGATAACTACTAAAGTATGAATAGTTGCTATATTTGTTTAAATATCATAATAAATAGTATACCTATACTTCGTAAATTCGTAATTCCTAACGGTACAATACTCATCCGACACAATTAACTTTACTTACCTTATTTCCCGCTCCGCTCGCCTATTTGAACGAATTCACTCGACTAATGAATAAATGTGGACAAATAGAAGTCTCTTAGAAGTCCCTTTCTAGGCTAGCCGACATCCGAACACTGAATTCTCCAGTCGCAGCAATATCCTTTGTCAATATTCATTATATGAGTGTATACTTTGGTCGCTTGACAAGAGTCTCATAAAACGTGACGATAATCATAATTGATGCTTCAGTACAAAAAAATTGGGATGGGCATAGAGGACTTTCTAGACCAACCGAATTAGAATTTGGCTTGCTAGTTAGCCCAACCCCGGAGACCCGATTCCTTTCGTTCACTTCTCTGTCCCACCAAATAAGGGTGAAATTGTTAATTGAAATTTGTGTATGGATTTGCAGGAACCTGCCCCCGACTCATTACGGCCCTCCTAGTATGTTGGCCTTCAATTTACCCAGGACCCAGACCTAGGAACAGCTGCGGAGCTCCAATTTGGGTGCTGCACCGACAGTCAATGATAAATCAGTAATACATATGTTTATCTTGCAGGCACCCCGACACAAACGCTGTAAATTTAAAATCAATGCTTTAGGCATTGCTTTTAAACAAGCTTTTTTCATTGTTGCTCCTAGATTATCTTGCGGCTCCTCCTATGTCGTAAATCGTCGGTTGCTTCCGTCTTTAGTTCCCCAGGGTAGCGCGGTGCCAAAGTCTCCGCACGCAATCCATTATGGTATTAATTAACAGGAACAGGATCACCAATCAGGCTCTTGATTAATGATGTCACTCGGCATCGTAAATTTCGATTTGAACATGTGCAAATTTAGCGATGAAAATAAATGGGACTGAATGCAACGACGAGTCCACCGATTCCGCCCTCTACTCCTCCAACCCTTGTTGTCATTTTCGCCTTGGCGTATGCTTTGTGTTTGAACATAATCATACTTTAGGCCGACAACTGTAGGGCATACGAAGGGGCAGGAGTGGTGGTCCAAGTGGTGTGGGCCATCCTTCCGATGGTGCACCATTTTGGGGCAAGAGGAGGAGGCGGATGCATTAGGATGTGATTGTGTTGCTTGTTGCAGCCGCCTGTTGATTCATGTGGCGGTCGATTACATCCAATTCTCGTATTGCTTGACCAGTGACCATAGAATAAGAGCCAAATTGGGGAACCGGATTAATCGAAATGCAGTAACTCGATGACTTACGTCCTGTTCGGAATAAGTAAACTTAGTAGGTGATCTGATTCATTTCCGGGTACAGGGAACATTAGGGTTCTATTACAAAATTACAACATTTTTGACCGCGCCCACTGTATCGCCGTCAAGCCGTGCGTTTTGAAATAATTTTGATTATTTCATTTTATTGTTTTTCCTGACTAAACAACTACTGCAAAGTACAATTAAACATAAAAAAGAGAGAGAATGCTATAGTCGAGTTCCTCGCCTATCAGATACCCGTTACTCAACACGTTTTGGCGTATAGGAAAATAAATAGAAATAGGCAAGACAGAAAACAAACTTTCGTCAATGTCTATGAAACCTGGTCGCTAAAACTAAACTTTCTATCTTTTATTAAGAGCTCCTGAGATCGAGGCGGTTATGCGGGTTTATGCAAACCAACGCGCATGGCCCGATTGACACGGCTAGTGATTAGGATCAGGAATATATATATTTATAGGGTCGGAAACGATTCCTTCTACCTGTTACATACGCTTTTACTCTACGGGTAGGAGTAGACATTTCAATCTGTGCGTTTTATGGCTATATTTTGAAAACAAGTTAATCACAAACAGGCGAAAATTGCAAGCAGACGCTTGCATGGTCGAAATTTTACAATTTTCATTTTCAAATATATTTTGGCTTCATTTTGGCTTACAAACGAAAAAGGTCAAAGGACAGCCTGGGAATGCAGGGTGTTAAATGAGAACGAGGTGGAAGCCGCAGGTACTTCCAAATCGTGTAGTTGCCATTATAAATGGTTGCGTACTTCATTTCGGCCAAAATAATAACATGAGTAATTAATTTAATGCACCATCCGCAACCCCCACGAACAATATTTGTGCTTTGTTAGTGTGGAGAGTGGTGTTTTGGGGAGGGAGGGGGCTGCAAAGGCAATTTCGGTGCTTAGGATAAATAAATTGCGTAACAAATGAACCAATGCTTATTGCGATTGTTGCGTAAATTGCAGTGCATCGACAATGCCAAAATCTATGTTGGGCCAGCTGCACTCAAAATCTGGCAATGGTTGAAAATATTTCGGTCGCGGTGCAGCAACAGCCCCCAAAACTGCCCCATCGCACCCCAAAAGCTATGTGACCAATTTTAAATGGAATGTGTAATTAATCGCAAAGGATTCTGGTACCTTTTAAACGGTCTTCTCCGCCTCGTATGGATTTGGATTTACTATATCCGTTTCTCGTAGATTGAAGGGTATACCAGATTCGTCAAAGAATATACAACAGGTAGATGGATGCGTTCCCCACCTTATTCTTTATCAGGATCACCAGGCGAATCGACCTATTCCTAGCACATACTTTTGAACTTTTCTTTGATTTAATCATTTGTCTAGGCAATTTCCATCGGCATCTTGAAAATATTTAGGACATATCTATGAAACATCCACAAACCGCCCAATTCTGTCATAAGCACACTAAAACATGTATTGTCTTTTATTGTAGTATTCAATTCTTAATTTCTGTCGATATGCCGAACGAATCACTCGTACTGCCTCAATCTGAGTAACGGGTATCTAATAGTCTAGAAAGTCGAATATAGTATTCGTTTTATTTTGTTATTTTTACCGGTTCGAATGTCCCTTCACATTAATGCGTGCCTAGTTTATGGTGCGTAAACAAATGGATGAGTGCAGCAAAACATTCGTTTACCTTTTTGATTGTCGCATGCTGCGAAAGGATTAAATGGTTAAATAGAAAATGGGAGTCCTGCTGTTTCTCCCATAAATAAATAAATTTGGTCGGTAGCGTTATTTTTACAGCCGTTACTCGGAGGGAAGAAGGGTATACTAGATTCGGTAGAAGACAGCGTTTGCGACCATCAAATTCCATATATTCCTGATCAGGATCAATAGCCGAGACGATCTAGCCATGTCCGTTCGTCCGTATGAACGTCGAGATCCCAGAAACTATAAAAGCAAGAAGGTTGAGATTAAGCATACATATTCTGGAGACCTAGACGCAGCGCAAGACCCATGTGCACATGGTTGTTGGTGTCCCTAGTGTATGCTCTTTTATAATATATAGTTTTTTTTTTATTTTATGCCAAAATAAAGGGAATCTGGCCAGTGTGATGTGGTGTGGCTACTAACTCTGACTACACTCTAACGCCCACACTTATGAAAAATGTTTTGATATTTTTTCATAAAAGACTAATAGTAAATTTCCATCGATTTGCCAAAAATCATTTCAATCACGTCCAAGCTTTTGGAAATTTGTAAATTTTTTCTCATTCTATTCCCCAATATCTATCAGTACCAGAGAAAAATGATAAAATTGCGCCTTCGCAAATGCACACACAACCTTAGTAGCAGGTATCTGATAGTCGGGGAACTCGACTATAGCATTCTCTCTGGCTTTTCTTGTCAATGTGATGTGCTTTGGCAACAATTTTTATGTAATTTTTTACATCTATCAATATTCGAATATAAAAAAATTAAAAATTAAAAATTTTTGTTCGACTCATAGAAACCCCCAAGGACAAATAAAACAATGAAAACATAGCAAAACATTTTTCAAAATGTAGGCGTGGCAGTTTTGGGCGAACATCTGGAAACACCTTTGCACTACTTCTATGTATGTAGGTATCTGGAGGCATCTCCATGCCTAAGCTCAGTGTTTTAGGTTCTATCGTTTCTGAGATCGAGGCGCTCATATGGCTATAAGGACAGACGGACGGACCGACAGACAGACATGGCCAGATCGACTCGGTTATTGATCCCGATCAAGAATAAAGGTGTGGTCGGAAACGTTTCTGTCTGTTACCTACTTGTCAACGAATCTAGTACACCCTTTTACTCTACGAGTAAGGGTATGAAAACCATTAAAAAATCATTAACTTTTAAAAAGTATTCTTTTTAAAAATAGCTTTTATAGTTTTATAGTTTCCCATATCCCGACGTTCATGCGAACGGACAGACAGACATAGCCAGATCGAAGTGTTACTGTTTCTGATTTAAAATTACACCCCTTTCAACGAATCTTGTGTACTCTGCGATTAGGTATCTCCTGTTGTCTGATTCCTCCCGGTTAAAAGTTCGCTCTTGCTGTCGGCCAAGAATGTATATTCTCTATAATGTCAGATAAATCTCGATCGCCGAGATCCGAACGCCGAAATGGCGTTGGCTATTTATGCCACAGCACCTTGCATTTGGTCCGCTTGTGGAACAACCGACTCCTCCTCCCCCCTGACGACTGCGTTCTTTAAGAGTCCGAATCCTCTATGGAATGGTGGATGTACGTTACTGTTTGGGACGGGCAACTCGCCAACACTTTAGGGTGCAAATTTATGACCGCTTTTTTCAGCTGCAGGTATGCGCTTTTCCGGCCAAGTACTTAATTGATGTTGCGTCGCGTAAATTATGAACAAAACAAAAATTAAAGTGGACTCCATGCTGCTCCTTGGCTTTGTCGCTGGTGCTGCCGGTGGCGGAAATGCTTTCATAGCAAATGGTGGTGGCGGCGGTCCCATAAAATAACAACGCACCACCGAAGAGGCGACCACATACGTA
Source organism: Drosophila sechellia (assembly GCF_004382195.2). NCBI lineage: Eukaryota > Metazoa > Arthropoda > Insecta > Diptera > Drosophilidae > Drosophila > Drosophila sechellia. The sequence goes on along the minus strand of NC_045949.1, from coordinate 22,352,852 downwards.
TACAAGCTTACATCCCATCCCGGCTTTGCCAACGGTAGTCAAGAGACTAAGCAGGCTGCTGCGAGGTCAAGCACAAAAGTGGTGCTCTACTCTCCGGATGTCCATCTGACTCCTACAGCGCTAAACCCTTTCCACCTGGTTCGGTTCGCATAAATTTTAAACTTTTTGCATCGTAAAGTGCCTCGAAAAGGATGTTGGTATGGGCAGCAACAGTGCGATCGCGCGACCTTTTGGGTGACCCTTCGTTACCTTACATGTGTTTCATTACCGCTTACCAGTTTAATAAAATAATCCGGACACATGGCAATCACGCCTTTCAATAATAATTACAATATACATTTCTTAGGTGTTTTTGATATAGTGCACTTTACTACGGGTGAATATATCTGCGACCTTCAAGGATTTGCTTCAATATATCTCTACAGTGCTCCTCATCAAATGTTGGCGTGGCAGTTTTGGGCGGTTTTAGAGCGATCGAGTGGGCGTGGCTACATAGGTCAACACACCTGAGCTGCGTCTATGTCTCTAGAATCTCTGTATGCTGAATCGCAACCTTCTAGCTTTTATAGTTCCTGAGATCTCGACGTTCATACGGACAGACGGACATGGCTAGATCGACTCGGCTATTGATCCTGATCAAGAATATATATACTTTCTATAGTCGGAAACGCTTCCTTCTGCCTGTACATACTTTTCAACGATTCTACTATACCCCTTGACTCTACTTGTAATGGGTATAATTATGTTTATGTCTAGTTTGGAAATGGCAGTATATGTAGTATACCAATTTAAACTTCGGTTAACGGATATAAAAATCAAAACCTCTGTGGTTTTCCAACTGGCAAGTCAATGAAAATAATTTAAAAAAACAATAAAATGAAAAAAAGCTAAGCAATTTTTAACATTTAGTTCCCGAGATCAAGAGGTTACTAGATAATAAATGCATAAACGAAAATTTATTTGATTGAAGACCCTCGAAGGGAGCGTCCCAATAAAGTCAAGTTCCACTGACGTTCACTAGTTGGTAAATTCTGAATGCTTTCCTGATTCTGCTCCTGCAGTCGACGTTGGTTGTCCTTAAACTGCTCAATGGGGTCCTCGAACTGGCGATAGTATCGCAGCACCTCCCTTACATCATTTACTTGGTGTTCGGCAACCAACTGCAGGAAAGCCGTGAGATCAAAGAGCTGGACATCATCATCGTTACCCAGCCACTTTGTGAGCACCAAGCTATTATCGGGATGCATGGGAGTGGTATACGGATCACAGTCCACCACTATCACACGGCTCAGATCCCTGTTAAGATAATCGAGGTTCTTGGTATGCTGACCCTCCACCAAGTCCGTGGCACCTCTTACTAGCCGATAACTTATGTAGCCATAGGGATCTAAAGCATCCAGAAGGGGAAATGCGGTCATACCCTGTTCTGAAGTATATATAACAATTTCAAAATTTCGACTGCACTGCTGAAGAAAGTAATCCACACCAGGTCGCTTTTTAAACCGCCACCCCGTCTGATAAGTCCAATCTGGATGCACCAGTACGTCTTTGATTTCCAGGACTAGTGAATAGGGAGGCTGTATATACGGCGGTGGGACAACGTTTGGCAGCAGCTTTGCCATCTGGGGTTCTTCCATCATTTTTTCATAATACTGAAGTGTGTGCCACATCCTCATTATGTACTGGCGGAACCAGGGAAGCTGACTGAACTCATCTTCTATGGGACCCCGATGGTCTTCCTCGGGCTTGCCCAGCTTATAGATGGCCCACATGACCATACCGAAGAGACTCCCCAGTACAATACTGTAGGTATAGAAATTCTTGATTCTACTTAACTTTGGTGGTGAATAGTTTTTGTCGCATCTCTGTACTGTTTTTCTAGCTGTATTAAGGCATATTTTCTCGCATGGACTCAAAAGGCGGGTCTTCTTTTTCCCGATGTAACCAATCGATTTATTTAAAGTTCCAAACCATACAATTTTATACATTTGAGTTCGACGTTATTTTTTATTGACTTAAAACACTAAGCATTGACATGTATGAGCGATTACACCCAAATCTAACAACTTGTTTCGGAAATCCAAACCTTGCAGTATTTATATTGAAAGAAACAAGAGGGAACGTTATAGTCGAATATTACTTTGGCGTAAATTAAAAAATAACAATATCGTGGTGAAAACTAGTGACGATCCCAACCGGAAACCATAGTTCGAATTTGAACTTTTGTGACGAAAAAAGATATTTCATTTAAATATGTCATTATTCGTCACTTTTTATCAAAATATTTGTTGCTCTCCGTTAAAGAAGGAGATTTCGGCTGCGTCTATGAGGCGGACATCTGTGTGTGTGCTTTATCTAAACTTTCAAGCTTTTATTGTTACTGAGATCTTGACGATCATACCAACAGACAGCCCGACAGACATACTGACAGACACGCATGGGCAGGATTCCCGTCGACCTAAAAATCTTCGGAAGAACGAGCAAGCCCCCTAGAAGAGCCCATCGCAGCCCTCTCTTTCCGAAGACTGCTGACGAAAGCAGCACAGGTGGACGCAGGACCCCAGGTAGGAGCTGGTCATAATCAAGCAATGCCAGTTCAGATAGTCGATTTGTCATAAACAATCGAAATCCATTTGAAATTGTACATGCAATTCCGCAAGAGCCAAATTGGGGCGATGATAAAGAGAGAGAGAGGGAGGGAGAGAGAGGGAGAGAGAGAGAGAGAGAGAGAGAGAGGGGGAGAGAGAGAGAGAGAGAGAGGGAGAGAGAGCGACAGAAGCTGCCAGATGCCGACACAGTCAACACCTCGTAAAGTGCGATGGGCGCTGGAAGTTTGGGCTGGTTCAATGGCGGGCCCCTCCGCCTTCCACTTGTCAGCCAATGTGCCACGTCCTGGCGTGTCCTGCGCTTTCGAGTGTGGCTCAGTGTGTGTTTCTGCCCACTTACCGAGACCTGTGCCTGTGCCTGTGTATCGTTGATATGATAATTGGCATGAGGTAATAATCCACTTGGAAACGTTGGCAATCGTTTGTATCGCAATCACTGTCAAGCCGCCTGCGTCTGCTGCTCCCTTGTGCTGCTATCCAGTGTCCTGGCGCCATAAAGTATAATTTGCCAACCGTGTTCTCGTTGACTATTCGGCTCCTGGTGTTCCTGCTGGTCCTCCCGTCTCTTCCGCCATTGAACGGGCGACATATTAAATAACAATGAACTGCAATTGCCCAACGAGTCTCGTAATTCGATTGTAATGCGTGCAGACGCACAGATTTTAAGTAGTCAGCAGGCACATGTCCTTCTGCAACTCCATTGTCATTTCCCCATCTTTCCTGCATCCATTCGCTGTACCGCCTTTTTCTGCCGCCTGCAATATCCACTCCATTGTCATGGCTCATAATTTCTGATTTCCTAGTTCAGCTCGTTAGCCAGTTAAATTTAATCACTTTTCAAAATTGGTTCGGTCTACTGGAGTATTTAAATCGGTTCCGCAATTTATGCGAAAATGAGTGCGACTCAAATGTTGTGGAAATGACAAACTAGCTCAATATAGTCCAATAAAAAGGACTACGTTTACCAGTCATCTTGAAGGCATCTAGCTTCAAACAAATTAGACAAATTGGCTGCTTAAGAGTTATTTTAGTAAGCAAAAACTCTTTTTGGTCGCGATTGTATATGTCGGGTTAAGAATATCAGGGTCCTCGCCGTCCGTCCGTCCGTCCATATCAGCGTTGCTCATAACTCTTTTCACAATATAATTTTTATGCAGCTGTGCGCAGTCAACGAGTCCACTTGCGTCTGCTTTGGCTTCTCCACGATTAATGACCTCACTCCCGTTTCGTGCAGCCTGCTTTGTCTCTTCTCAATTTTTGGCATTTCCTTTTCATTATATAGTTTTCCCTTTCTAACCAAGCAGCGCAAGTGGCCACGTTCAGCAACAGCTCTATCGCTCTCGTTTTTGCAAAGTCCTAGATAATTCATCTATTCATCCTCACACATTGACAATAAATAGGAACACGCATAATAGCAAAGGGAACATGGAGAAGAAGTAAACGGCGACTAAACGCATTCATTATTTTCGCCACGTGTTCATAAATAGGAACACGCATAATAGCAAAGGGAACTTGGAGAAGAAGTAAACAGCGACTACACGCATACTCATTATTTTCGCCACGACACGGCCATTCTGACATTTACACGTCCTCGTGTAAGCTTTTGATACCGAGATACCAAGATATCAAGATCACATACTTTCATCACTATTCAATAACATTTAATTTCCATAGTTTGACTTTATTAGGTGTATTTCTTAAATCTTAATTCTGTGAAGAAACAAAACAGCTTTTTTTCATGGTTGCTGGGATAACTTATTCTATTTTCATATTCAGTTCCATTGATCAGTAATACATCAGCTTACAAATTATCTTAACATTATCATTTATCGATTTCTATATATCGATCTTCCGCCAGTTCACACACACTTAATTATTAATTCAATCCAAACTCATCGTCTCTCCTGGACGGATAACTCACAATTCATCGTCTCACCTGACGGATAACTCACAATTCATCGTCTCACCTAGACGGATAACTCACAATTCATCGTCTCACCTAGACGGATATCTCTCGTTCACAAAAGAACTCATTGGCGGGCTTTTCTTTTCATTCAACTGTTTCTATATTTCAGCTATTGCTCTACATTCTCGTTTAACTCATTCGGGATTTCTGCATCCGGCATTTTACGTATATCTTCATGGCAATACTTGAACGATCGGTTACTCGTCAACGACTTTAGTGTATACCTGTCACCCTCTAATACTTCAGTTACCAAAAACGGTCCTCTGAATTTCGGATCTAACTTAGTTTGGTGTCTTTCTTCATTCCTCAATAGCACATAGTCACCTACGTGGTGTTTGTCAACGGCTGCCCTACTGCTATCAAATCGGGATTTGTCGTAAGACGCTAAGGATTTCATATTTTCTGTCGCATGAGCTCTAACAGTTGCCAAATCTATTTCACATTCGGTCTCACATGGGGGAACTAATCCAAGGGGTCGAGCCTGTTTACCAATTAACATTTCTAACGGACTTGCCTCAGTGGCACGAGAAATTGTACAATTCAGTGCAAGTTGGACTTCGCCAAGTGCGTCCTGCCACGACCGTTGACTTGATTCTACCACTGACAACAAATTTTTCAGTGTTTCCATCACCCGTTCCACTTGCCCATTTGCACGGCTCATTCCCGTAGCAATCAAGTGAAGTTCAACTTTCTGCGATACGCAAAACTCGGAAAACTTAGAGCTAGTAAAACATCTGCCCTGGTCGGCGATGATGCGATCTGGTACTCCAAATAAGGATATAGAAGATTTCATAGCATTAACACAGCTTTCGGCATCTATCTTTAAGGTGTGATACAGATAAACAAACTTTGTATAGGCATCGATCTGAACAATGACATACTCTTTCAAATCGCTCTTGCCGCTTAATTTACCCGTTATATCTATGTGGATGGTGTGCCACGGTATACTTGTCTTCGGAATGGAATGAAGTTCCGCCTGAACCTTCCCGGAAGATGATTTCACTGATCTACAAGTTATGCAGTTTGAAACAAATTTTCGAACATACTTGTTCATTTTAGCGAACCAATAATACTGGTACACTTTATCAAGTGTCTTTTGCCACCCTAAATGCATTATCGACTCGTGTACCTGGTTAATTACTGACCACTTGAAAGCTCTGGGTACAACTGGTAAATAACTTGTTCTACCTCGTCTTTGGACCTTGCGATATAATACACCTTTTCGCAAATCATACGTTTTGGCCAAATTTTCAGCCAATTCATCTGACTCCAATTTGTTAACTATTTCTATTATCTCAAGGTCTAACCGTTGCTCAGCAAGAAGCCAAGTACTTGAAATTTCAGACAGATTTACTCGTTTTTCGGGAATCTTGTTTATTGACAAAATGTGTTCGGGTGATAAAGGATTTCTTGATAGGAAATCCACATGAGCCATACGCTTACCCTCTCTATATTGAATTTCGAAATTAAACGATTGTAAGTAGGCCCACCAGCGGTGAACTCTGGGTGTTAAATCTATTTTTGTGCGAGAAGCTTTTAATGAATTGCAGTCTGTATAGACAACGAACTCACGGCCAATTAGGTAATGGCGAAAATGTTTAACGGCTTTTACCACTGCCAAGGTTTCCAGCTCGTAGGAGTGATATCTAGATTCAACAGAGGTAGTTGTTTTGCTGAAGTATTCGATTACATGGGGCTTACTTTCTATACGGTGCAAAAGTATCGCTCCATATCCACAGGCACTTGCATCAGTGTGCAACTCAATAGGATATTGCGGGTCGAAGATTACCAGAACAGGTTCATTTGTGAGGATCGTCACAACTTTAAGTCTGATCTCTTCCAGCTCAGCGCTCCATGTAATCTTGCCGCTACCAGAGGAAAGTGAATACAATGGTTTCATAAGTTGGGAGAATCCAGGCACGAATTTGCGAAAGTAAGAGGCCAAGCCAATGAATTGTCTAACGCCGGAGACAGTTTGAGGAGGAGGCAAGGAGCTTAATGAAGCTATCTTTCGCACATTCGGACGAATTTCTCCAGCTCGCACTTCATAGCCCAAATACTGAACCGTTGTTTTGAGAAAACTGCATTTAGAAAGGTTAAAGGTAAAACCAGCCTTTGTAAGAACATTCAAAACAGTTTTTAACCTTTCCAAAGCCAATTCCTTGGTTGGCGATACTACCATTATGTCGTCCATGTAAACGATTACAAAAGAGTTAGCAAGGTCACCAAGTGCATTTATGACTGCGCGCTGGAAAACAGATGGCGCATTTTTGAGGCCAAAAGGCATTGTAAGAAATTCAAATTGGCCGTCTGGGGTCACAAATGCAGTATATTCCACGGATTCAGGGTGAATCGGGATTTGGTGGAAACCACTTGCCATATCCAGGCATGTGAAATAATTTGCTCCGCGAAGTCTAGCAATTTGATCGCTGATAAGCGGCAAGGGGTATTTATCCGAAATCGTGTTCGAGTTTAGCTCTCTAAAATCAACACATAGACGGTCGGTTCCGTTCTTCTTTTTGACGAGCAACATGGGGCTAGCAAAGGGAGAGCAACTTGGGCGAACAATATTACATCTTATCAATTCGCTCACCTGCATTCGCACTACTTCTCTCTCTTCGGGGCTAAGTCTATAAGGTCGGCGCTGAACAGTTTTAGTTGGATCAATCAAACGGATTTTCATTTCGCCTGTATTTACTCGAGTATGAGGTATCCCGTTGGTAAATGAAGTCGAGTGCTTTTCAAGTAACTCAATTAATTGAGCTTTCTCATTGTCGACTAATTCGGTGTCAATATCGGACAAAGTAAACGATCGCTCAGTAACGGAACAATTATTAACAGTTTTTGATTTTACAACTTTAAAATTATCGGATGTCAAAATTACATAAAAGCCTTGTTTAAGTATTTCTCGCCCTATCAGAATATCATTCCTCATTTGCTCGTTCGGGACTACATGAAATAATATTTCCATAATATTTTCGTTTATAGTGACTTCACTCAAGATTTGCAATGTACTGCACACACTGCCACCACCAATGCCTTTTATCATTACAGTATTGTTTATACGTTTACCAGATAACTTATTGCTAATGTCGTCTTTAATAAGGGAGCACTCTGCACCGGAATCGAAACAAATTGGATAGATCTCACCTCGTTGATGCAAGCTTCCCTTTGGCTCAATCACACAACATTGGTTAACAGTCTTCTGTTGAGTCACATCTTGTTTGGCTGCACTTCCGTTTTTCGGGCATTGGTTGGAGAAATGTCCCGGTTGGCCGCACCGATAGCACGTAACATTTGATTTTTCACGCTGCGGTTTCGCCTGTCTATCTTGTCGCATTTTACTTCGGCATTCAGCAATTCGATGTCCCGGCTTTGAACAGAAGTGGCATACAACTGGCGATGCCTTACGGTTCTTCTGGTCAGGTCCAAGGTTGTCATCTCGAGCATGTCGCTTCTTGTCGAACGTAAACGCTTTTAACTCCGCCTGTAGCTTACTTCTGGTACGCACATTGGATGTGAAGAGGACGCGCTGCAAACGACTGTCAATGTTTGCCATATGCGCAAGAACAGTTGTAACGGCAATTTCTTCTATTTCCATATTCCGCCACTTTGTAGTCAGCGTCGTCACCAGCCGACTCGCATACACCGCGTAACATTCATCGGCAGTCGGGCGGCTGTTGAGTAAATTTAAAAACGTAGCGGCCGGCGTCTCTTCGGTTTCAAAGCGCTGCAGAAATAATTCCTGGAACTCTTGCCAAGTCATACCCTGGTACGAGACTTGTGTTAGCCACTGAGATGCAGTTCCTTCCATGCAGTTACTTAGTGCGATGATCAATTTACTTCCTTTAAGGGGGTGCTCAGTTAGAATTATATCGGTTGTTGAACACCACTTTGCTGCCTCTACGCATGCAGCATCAGGGTTAAATTTGGGTAGCTTAACATCATAACTAGGTTGCTGCTCACGTGCCGGCGTCACTTGCATGATTTTTACAAGTTCAGCAAAATTCCGATTTTGCATTTCCACTACTGCACGCCACTGATCCTCAGAAAATGCAGGGTGTGGCACAGATCCCACTTCTGATGTCGGGTTAAGAATATCAGGGTCCTCGCCGTCCGTCCGTCCGTCCATATCAGCGTTGCTCATAACTCTTTTCACAATATAATTTTTATGCAGCTGTGCGCAGTCAACGAGTCCACTTGCGTCTGCTTTGGCTTCTCCACGATTAATGACCTCACTCCCGTTTCGTGCAGCCTGCTTTGTCTCTTCTCAATTTTTGGCATTTCCTTTTCATTATATAGTTTTCCCTTTCTAACCAAGCAGCGCAAGTGGCCACGTTCAGCAACAGCTCTATCGCTCTCGTTTTTGCAAAGTCCTAGATAATTCATCTATTCATCCTCACACATTGACAATAAATAGGAACACGCATAATAGCAAAGGGAACATGGAGAAGAAGTAAACGGCGACTAAACGCATTCATTATTTTCGCCACGTGTTCATAAATAGGAACACGCATAATAGCAAAGGGAACTTGGAGAAGAAGTAAACAGCGACTACACGCATACTCATTATTTTCGCCACGACATATATGTATATAGTAAAATTGTTGTTATACCTTTGAGTTGAAGAAATAAAAAATTATCGGAGAAATATTTGAATTTGATATAATTGAAGTGGCCGGTTTGGACCACCCAAATACGTCACTATATATGTATTGTTATCACAACCCATAGGCGGGTCTGCTTTTTGTTTCAGTCATGTCTTCTTAATTTCTAGTAATTTGCCAACTCCGCTTTAAAAGTGTGCAATCTCGGAAGCAGTGCCTTTCCTAATGGCCCATCTCACCCACGCACTCATGGACATTATCTGGGTAACTGGGATCTGATATTTGAGGAACTCCACTTCGGCGTCTCTCTTGTTCAATTTTGTTTTGCAGTCATTTGATGCGCATCACAGTTCTGTATGAAGCTTTTACATTTTTAAGCCAGTGAATATATAGAACATATATATTCTTGATCAGTACAACAGCTAAGTGCATAAAACCTTCCAAATGTCAAATATAGCCGGACTTATTTAGTCTAAAGGAAACGGCAGGACCTCTATATAGCGAAATGCTTGTGTTTTATCGAGTCGAACTTATGCCCCGTCAGTGGACTGCGGACAACGCTAAGAATAAAAATGATCGGAGAAATGATCTTTTCTTTGAAAATTGCTGATTATGTGAATATGTCACTTAATGCCCGTTTGTTTATATTATTTCGGGAGCAATACAATGTATACAATGAGTGGATGTGGATTGTGTGGACTTTGCCACTCTGCATGTATTCATTATTTCTTTGGGCAGTGCTAATTATGTGAATATGTCACTATATATACCCGCAACTGCGGCAGGAGTAATCAAAAAACAAAGAAATAATGATAATGTAAAATATTTTTTAATTTGACCCAAGTCTGACGATTACATAAATTATTTACGCGCGCACCGCCTGAAATTGTATCATTAAATTCATTCTTTGAAATCTTTCGCGGCTGGGTACGCGTATGTTTTTTAAAATGCAAATTTTGGGATAACGATATTCAAAAAACACCATGAATCGAGTTCCCCCGACTATCAGATACCCGTTACTCAGCTAGCGGAAATGCGAACGCGAAATTGCATAATTCGGAAATCGGGATATATCTGGGATATGGACAGATATTGGGGAATAAAATGGAAAAATATTTACAAATTGCTTAAAAATGTGGCGTGACCGGTAAGAGGCGTTGCCAAAATTGGCCACACAAAAATTAAAATCAAAAAATTTAATCAAATTGTGGCCATCGCAAAAATGTATTAGGGAAATTGATAAAAATTTACAAGACTACTAAAAAATTAAAAAAAATATAAAAACATTTTCAAAAGGCTCGGGCAAAAAGGTGTTGGGCGAATTTTGAGCGTTATAGTGGGCGTGGCAACACTTAGAAACAAACGTTTACATACCTTTCAACGAATCTAGTATACCCTTATACTCTTCGAGTAACGGGTATAATGAACGCTTCTATATTTCTTTAGTGTGTACTACACTTTTTTTCGGCCAGAAGAGACTTGTATACCCACCTCAGGCTCTGTCCTGTCATCACATAAATGGGGACTCGCAGGTTTAGAAAAGGACTCCTACTTCAAGTCTCTTGGGTCCCGTAGCAAATCTACCCTATGGCTTTCGTGTTCGGCATTGTCGGGGTTGTGCAGACGGTGTGAATCGCGTGTGACCGGCGCCTAAACCAGCACGGCTGTTGTATTGATGCTGCCCTGCCCGCTGTTTGTGCGATTTAAATGTTTAACAGCCAGGCGCTTTACGTCGGCCCTCAAGTAATCGTGGGGTCGGCCTAGATTGTTCTCGGGTGTGGAAAAAGCACTTTTTAATTCTAATTAATTAGTTTTGATAATAACTTAACTCATTTTAATTTTAATTTTGTATTTATAAGTCAGAGCTCCTACAGCAACAGTCAATACTTCCGGGAGGAAGAGGAAATCCATGATAAAACGAAGACACCCCACAAAAAATCTTCTGCTTATCAGTCACAGCGGTCTTGCAGTATTTTCTCCGGAGACTCGCAAAACCAGGTTGCGTGGCTAATCCGAGTGCGGTATCCTTTCCTCCCTCCACTTTGCTCGGATTCAACTATTACCCCACATTTAACCCACAAAGACCGTGATGGGCGGCTTCTGGGCCCTAGCTCGTTTATTCGATCAAAAGTTACGAGCTCATCTTAGATTGGACATTAAATGGACACTAAAATATTTTCCTTTTGCACGCAGAGCTTCGAACAAGTCCAAAACAGGGATGGAACAAGCGAAATAAATGTCATGAAACAACACATTGACAGGCACATAAGAACGCTGGTTTTATGGTCCACAGATATGACCAAAATATATGATTACCATGTGTCCGGCAACATGCAAGCTCGTAAATAGGCATTTTCCCTGCTTTAGCTCTCATGAGCCCATGTCCCACCCCCAACTGCCACTTCGGACTATTTCCCCAGTCTTTTTGCATCGTCTTTTTTTCACTGCGGATTTTTGTGGCTCCGTCTTTGGTAATTTGGCAAGTGATCCAGGTGGGACTTCTAAGGAGGACAGTCACAGCCCGTAGGGCAATCGTAAAAATCAAAATAAAATGAAACTTATGCGAGATATTCGGGCATTGGAAACTTAGGATCTTTATGCTATGGGTCAGTGGCCAGTGGTCATTTATAATATTCGGGTTTTACATTTTAATGGAACCCACAGAGGAACCATGCGGCTTAGATCACCCAATTCGTTGAGCTTTATCGTGGGGCATATTTAATTTTTTTTTAGTCCTGTCGCTTATTAATAAAATGATGTGGGAAAATGTGGTGCTTAGCATGGAACATTCAATGAAAATTATTTCAAAATCTTCACAAGCCAAAAGTTAAGTTATGAAAACTGTCACACTTGTTTTCAAGTCTACCGAACAATAGACAGCGCTATGTCTATTGTCTTCAATGTACGTGGATAACAAAAATTGTATCACAATGGACCTGCGTCCGGAACTCTTCTTGGGTGGGTTTCGACAGTCTTAGTGCTGAGTGTATGCTGATTTCTTCTATCTTATTCGGGCATTACGTGACCTGATTACGTTAGTCACACGCGACTGCTGGGGCTATGGGCATCGTGGGTTAATAGTTTTGCATCAGTGACCACCATTGCTGACAGGCTAGCTGGGAAGTGCAGGGATTCCTTATAGACCTTAATACGCTGCCGATACGATATTCGGCCTCAATGAAAACCGAAAAACAACATGATATTAAAAATGAGCACACAAATGTGGATGGGATGTTCTTTAAGCCAAACTCTTACAATATTTCCTGACATCTTTAGCGTTTTGAAATGGGCTTAATGTTTCGTATGGCAATAGCTTTAATATTTCTACAATTACCTAGAAAAGAAAAATTGATTCAGGGTATTTATGAATTAAATTTTGTCGCGAAACGAAAAATGTGCTAAATACTCAAAAACATTTTAGATATATTTTATTTTATGGAAAAATACTTTCGTGAATTAATTAAAAACATTGAATTTCTTCTTTAAATTGGACTGGTTGATTTTTCATTGGAGTCCATTACCCGCAGAAAATTGCCCGTTTTGTGGTTCTGTTTAGATAGATTCTTTGATCTCTGCGGTACCTAGCAAAGATTTTTTGGAAAAATCCGTCAACACTGATAGTCAGTACGCAGGTCCTTTTTCCAAGCAGAATCATTTTGGTCTGTTCTCAGTTGCTTAGCGGCAACCTGAAATTGTGCCAACTTACGACTTGATGAGAATTTCATTCGCTGCGGGATTTTATGACTTTAACTGGGGGCAGCAAGGCGCTGGCAGAAGTGTCGAGGAGGTCAGTTAAATGATTCTGCATTATTTGTCGATTCCAGTCCATGCGCTTTGCTTTCGTCGGTGGCCTGCCATAAAAAGTCAATGCATGCGAAATGCTTGCGTGACGAGCTCAAAGCAGTCACCGCTTCAGCCAGGATTCGATTTCTTGCCCAGTTCGGTTGGTTTATTTGTTTATTCATCGAACTGGGCGAATCGTAAAAATTATGTTGATGAGTCATCAGTAAATGGTATTTATTTTATTGCCAGTCAAGCAGCCTTTGCCATCTTATCATCACACACACATTCACCTATGACCCAGCCGTGTAGATGATTCCAATTCCACTTGATACCAGGACTAGGAATGAGATGCTACTTGTATTATTAATGACGACACGCACTAGGAGATTGTGCGGACACAAATGTTTATTATAGAAGTTGCACTTATAGATCAGCGCTTTTTTAAGATTCGCACTAAATTGGAGTGTTACCACATACAAATATTCACATTATTCAAAATATGTAAGCTTAAAAATACCTTTGAAACAATAATGGGAACTTAATTACTATTATTTTTTTGCAGGGCCAGGGTGCAGGGCTTTTAGATATCAAACCATATCAAAAACATTTTGAGAACAATTTGCAAAAACGTATTATTATAAAGTAAATCCCCAAGGGGGTAGCTTTGCATTACACAGGCATATGGACTTTAAAAATACACTATCTGGTCGAGCACATATTAAGTCGGCACTTCCAATTGCCGCTCGAGAAAGCGATAGAACTAGCGATCGGGTCAACAAAACATCAATAGATTGCACTGCCCGTGCAATCTAGCCTTTCATTATCTCGTCCCAAGGGCTATTGAACTTCACATTCGGGAAAATTTCATGAAAAGGAACTATAAGAAAATAGTATTACTTTCGTTACATCTAGCAGAAAGCCTTACCCAATCCCGTGGTATCTAATTCAATATTAAAAGTGTTTAGCCTTTGCAAATTGAGATCTTCCTCTGTCATTTTCTCCGTCTTCGTCTCAGCATCACCCTCTTCCTTTTGATTTTCCGTATGACTTTTGTTGACCATAGCTGAAGAATCCCCGCAATCTTCAAATGTTTCTTTAAATCGACTGCGACTGACGACAGCACTTTTTTTGTATTTTCGTCGCATATACTTCTCCAGCTCATGTTGATCGGGCTTCGCGGTTCGCTTATCAAAGGAACTTTTGCCGCCGGAAGGCACACCCAACTCGTGCCTGTAAATGGTAGGCACATGAACCACGCGTGTAGAACTAAGGACTTGGTACCGATGCTGGCAAGATTTTTCGAGCTGGGTTCTGGGTTCCTCGTCGATCTCTAGGATTTTCTTCTCCAACACTTGCACTTTTTCCACGTCGTTCATACCCGCTGCCATATCACGCTCTATAATTAGACTAATTTTTCTGTAAGCGGCATTCTGCTTTATACCAGCTTCTCTTTTGGCTTGAATCAGCTTCTCCACATCAGTTTCAGTGTACGAGTATTTATAGGCATTTTTTACCTGCACCTGTTTTTTGGCGATGTCATTAAGTGTTGGCAAAGTGCATCGATTGCGCAGATTGGTTTCCAACCACAACAAGAATTCCTTTTGTGTAATTGGCTGATTGGAAACCACGTCTATACGTGAATAACGCTTTTCGGAACCGAACCTCAAGACCAGGATCAGATTCGTACGCTTACCGTCTACCCGGTAGTCCTTTCTGTCCTGATGCAGAGCAATAGTTTCGTAGATGCAGTAGATTTTTCCGACATTTAGACGCACAAAGGATCCGATCACAGCCTCCGCGAAAATAGGTTTATCCAGTAAGTTCTTTAGGTCGCTCCGTTTTAACACTGCTCGACTTAGCTGTTCCAGGTTGGATACGCGTTCTTCGCTTTCAACCTTCGTTTGCGGATCGTTTTGGGCTGCATTGTCTCTCTCACTGTTAGGCGAGGAATCGCCGGAATAAGTCTCCTTGACCTCGATATTTAGATCCGTACGCTTTTGTGTCTGGCAATCATTACTAGCCTTCGTCTGCTCTGCACGGTCGTCGGAACATTTTTCCTTGCTTAATTTATTGTTGCGAATTGCCAATAATCGCTCAAAAGCATGTGCTGTTTTGCCACCAGACTCCCGCACTTTTGTGATCTTTCGTCTTGTCCGTGAGCGCTCATCCATTCTGCAATCCTCTCAGTGTCCCTGCGATGTCCCTGAGCTCTTTCCCAACTTCAATGGAATGTTGAATACTCCTCCCACTCATAAATCGAGTTCGATCCAATTCACCGAGACTTTTGACGAAATTTTGAGGTATCAGCTGTAACATGAATTACCAATTAGTTTTAGGCTGAGAAAATAGTACGCTTGTTCCATAGTATACTTGGTTCGAAAAAAATGTATGCCTAGCTTTTCTGACATTTGTATTAATCATTTAGGCAAACATTTGTATACCCGTTAATCGTAGATTAAAGAGTATACTAGAGTCGTTGAAAAGTATGTATCAGGCAGAAGGAAGCATTTCCGACTCTATAAACTATATTCTTGATCAGAATCAATAGCCGTTCGATCTAGCCATGGCCGTCTGTCAGGATGAACGTCGAGATCTCAGGAACTATAAAAACTCGAAGGTTGAGATTCGGCATACTACAGATTCTGGAGACAGAGACGCAGCGCAAGTTTGTTGACCCAGGTTGCCACGCCCACACTTTTAAAAGATGTGTCGATATTTGTTTACATTCTTGTCTTGTAGTCTTGTAAATTTCTATCGATGTGCAAAAAAAAGCTTTTTCCACGCCCACTCTAACGCCCTAAAGCCGCCCAAAACTGCCACGCCCACATTTGGAAAAAGTGTTGGATATATTTTCATAATTTTTAGTCGCTTAAATTTCTATCGAATTGCCAAAAAACTTTTTGCCCCCGCCCTAAAGCCACGAAACCGGTTACGCCCTAGCTAAATAACGGGTATCTGATACTCAGGGAACTCGACTATAGCATTATCTCTTGTTCCTGAACAATTACTTTAATGGCTTGCCGAAGCTAGATTCCTTCCATGTTTTATGCAAACCAAAATCTAAAGTTTCGCACATTTTCTCTTTACAATAAACAACCTCCGCCACCACCCACTTGAGCTCTTGTCACTCCTTGTTTCCTGTGTTATGATTTTACCTAATTAACTACAAAATTAAAAACATTGCAATGCAGTGGTAGTCCTGCCATATCTGTTTTCATACAAAAAGCCATCAGAATCAGAGCCAAAAGCCCGCACCAACTTATACCTGCAACGCGAGGCAGATATGGATCCCGAACTAGTTGTAGAGCAGAAATGCGAACAGAACTTGAAACTCTGGCTGACCACGATTCCTCGTTTCCCAGCCGTGAACACGTTCAACACGAACGGCGATTAGTTGCATTTGTTTATGAGTATGGATTTCGGATTTGTCTCCGGCTGTGCCAGGTGGCCCCACCATCCACCATTCCCACGTCGCCGTAATGGGCGGGACAGCGCTAGCTTATTGCATTGTGGCGTGCGGGTGGGTAGCGAATACTCTGGACGACTCGCTGCCCATCAGACAATTGGAAGGCTTCATACAGGGCTGTACTCAGCAAACTGTGCCAAATCCAAATACAGTTTATGATAAGGAACGGCTGACCTACAGTTGGATGCAGATGATGATTGTGACAGATGAGTTCAAGGAATCTTTCAATTTCCTACAGGTATGCCTTCAGTTTAACGCAACTTATTTACTGTATGTTCCGATTCAAGGTATCTTTACCCACGGTTAACATCTCTGGCCGGCCCTTTCGGGGTTGATAAGGATGTGACTTCGTTTTCCCTCAAGTTTATCCACATTGTAAAGTAGACATTATGTTGATGCCCGCCTGGAACCTGGTCAAGTCATGTCCGTTGGGCTCGGGTCATATCGCACTTGGGACATCTGCCGAAGGTGGCGATAATATCCCTGAAATTATTTTCCGTTGGTGAAACGTTGACTGGCCGTCCTGGTCTTGGCCTTTGTTTTATTGTAATTGTTTCGCAGCTTGGGCCATTGTCATTGCCAACTTCGTGAACCTCCCCTGTCGCAGAATGGCGTCCCATCGCAGCCGGAACACATTAGTGGAAGATGGACACTTGGGAGCTGCGGGTTTCATGCTAAAGTTATTACATGACGTTCTCTTTTTTCGAAAGTTGTGCCACTTGCAATTATACACTTATTCTGCAACGTTCCGGGTGAAGTCGATGGGGTTGACAGCGAGCGTGTGTGTAAATGTGATTTTCGCATATTGGCCCTCCGAACTAATGGCTTCACTAACGATTGTAACCGTTGTCCTTAATGGCATCCTTTTGCGTATCACGCGCTTCGAGTTTAACCGATTTGCTTTGTGTGTCTTACATCCCCTAAAAAGGTACATTGGTCATGGGCTGCAAGATTAAAAGAATAGATAATTCCCTCTACCTTATTCTTTGTCATTTTTGTTAAAAGCCGTTTTGTAATTAAACATTTTCCAAAGAAACAAAAAGCTTGCATTTAAAATAAACATTTTTAGGGTGTTAATAAATCGCATTTGATATGAAAACTTTCTTATTAAATTTGTACATTAATTCCTTCCTTAAACCGCTCTTTACACACATCTCGACCATCGTTGTGTTCTAAACAAAACTCGCACAAATTTATTGTTAATAGAAAAAAGGATTGAGCCAATGAGGCACGCACATTAAGCCCTTTCCCATAATCGAAAAGCTGCAAAATATCCGAACTGCGGACTGGTGGCAATAGGGTTAAAGATGCCTATCTGGCCAGACCTCTGGCCACAGCTCTGTAGACACTAGACACTCGTAAACATCTCTAATCATACGATATCGAAAAATAATCTCACAACGGAAATGGCATATTTAAAATGCCAACGGATTGCTGCGAGTTAACTTATAAAATCCAATGCCCACGAGGACTTCCAACTCGTTATAGCGGCGAAATCTCATCTCCTGCCTCCCTTTTCCTTCCCACCGACTGCACAACCGACCACACAGCATCTTCGGGCATCGTTTTGGGGGATTGTTAGTGTTTATTGCCTCAGATTAGTTTGTTTATTGTAATCCTCGTTATAAATTAAGCAAAACTTGTGCTTAAAAAGTTTTGGGAAGAAGCTGCGTCCTACGGTACCATTCAAAGAATTCCACAAGCATCCTCGTCCATTTTAATTGGCTAAATATATTCCCAAAGGCGTAAAGCGAACTTGAAGCAGATAATTGCAGCAAATGCTATATGACCATTTCGACCATTTTTAAAATAATTAAGTAGGTGCCAGAACAGAGAGAAAAACCAGATGCTATAGTCGACTTCCCCGACTATCAGATACCCGTTACTCAGCTAGTGAAAATACGAACGCGAAATTTCATATATCTATATTTTTTTATATATTTAGATATAGATATATTGGTAAATTAATTGAGAAATAAATGAGAAAACCATTTCAAAAGTGTGGGTGTGACAAAAAGTTTTTTTTGCAAATTGATATTAATTATACCCGTGACTCGTAGAGTAAGAGGGTATAGTAGAATCGTGTAAAAGTATGTAACAGGCAGAAGGAAGCGTTTCCGACTTCATAAAGTAGATATATTCCGTTCGATCTAGCCATGGCCGTCTGTAAGGATGAACGTCGAGATCTCAGGAACTATAAAAACTCGAACGTTGAGATTGGGCATACTACAGATTCTGGAGACAGAGACGCAGCGCAAGTTAGTTGACCCAGGTTGCCACGCCCACACTTTTAAAAGATGTGTTGATATATCTTTAAATTTGTATATTTATAATCTACTGGTAAAATGCTATAGTCGAGTTCCCCGACAATTAGATACCCGTTACTCAGCTACTGGAAGTGCTCACGCGAAATTTAATTATTTTTGTGGGATATCAATAGATATTGGGAATAAAATGAGAAAACATTGTTTGAAATTGTTCAAAAGTATTGGCGTGGGCTGTGGGCGTTAGAGTGGGTGTGGCAGGACTAATAAATATAAGAAAAAACTATAAAAACATCTTGCACAACTGTGGGCGTGGCTGTATTGGGTGGTTTCAACAAACATGTGCTGCATGCATGTATCTGCAAGCTGCGTTCTGAATCCCAACATTGTACCTCTTACAGTTCCTGAGATATCGACCTTCATACGGACAAACAGACAGGCGGACAGAATGGGTTTCACTCAGCTATTCATCCATATCAGTAATATATTTACTTTATATGGTTGGAAACACTTCTTTCTGCCTGTTACGTACTTTTCAACAAATCTAGTATTCCTTTTTCTCTACGGGTGACTATCTATACTATCAGATACCTGTTACTCAACTTGTGGAAACGCGAACGCGAAAAAAGCTCCCCTTTGCCTGTTACACTTTCAACTTTCCAACTTTTCAATCTTTTACTCTGCGAGTAACGGGTATAAAAAGCTTAATTGAAAATTCGATGCATTATTCAAAGATGCGAAATAGGTAGGCCTCACCAGGAACCTTATTTTTATGAAATTTCGTTCAATACTAAAACTACCGGATATTCAGCCGGCAGTTTTTGTAATATTACAAATATGTTAAGTTCTCGCAGCTGTTCAGTGTTTCTCATCCAATTTGCTTCGCTCAACATCGGCAAATATGAGTTTTGATATTGGAATTCTTGGTGGCGGCTGTTCAATAAGGACAAAAAACCGTAATAAGCTAGAATCCACGACTGGTGAGGTGACTGAGTTAGCAGGGGGAAAAGTATATGCAAACATAAGTGCACCATTTAGTGGGCCTGGCGAGCAATACGACGACTATTCTTATTTGGCTAAATGACAAAACTTCATCAGAGTGAGCCTTGCGACTTCCTTGCTTTGATAAAAATTCAAATCTATTTTTAGCGATGAGGGCTTTTGGCTGGGTATTGGATATCAATTGGATATCTAACTGCAATTTAAAATGGCGGCACAATAAAATAGTATTGCTCTATAATAATTACACAGCAATTGCTTGCAAGAAACACTGACTTAAGTTAAAAGCAATGATTTCAAGTATTAGGAGCACGGAGTGGGCCAGGGTTGGTGCTCCGCATTCGAGGTGAGTGTGTTGGGGACGCGAGCACACAGTCAGTTGTTGTCGTATCTCCTGGATATGGCATGGGATTCGTATCCCCTCCACCTTGGTTTTCACTTGCGATTCAGTTTCGTTTCCATGTTGCAACTATAGCAACGACGACGACGTCATACGATTAACGTGAGCTGCATATTTTCGGCTAATTTTCTAATTAAAATGATATTTATGCATTTTTTAGCTGACAGAATTAAACATTTAGTGCCAAAGCCAATTTTTACAGGCAAAGTGAACAATGAAGCACGTACTAACCTCCCCCATAAAGATATTGACATTACATATTACAAAAAATAAGGAGAAGGTATAAACCGAAGACTTCATAAACATGCTTTCGAGCTCCACGAGTCCCTAAAGTTTTCATTTAACTTGCCAACACAATACAAAAACTATTCTCCGACATAGCAAGCATTTTAAATTGCAACAAACACATTGTTTTGTATTTTTTAGCTTATTTATTCTAAATTTGTGCAGCTTATACTTGTTTACAATATTTACGCGTTTACCGCGCAGGCAAGTCACTTCTAACTTCTATATAAATGCAATACCCGATTGTTAACCAGTATCCCTTTCTAAAGAAATGACCAGCCCCACGCCTGTTCTATTGGCCTTCGTGGTGCACATGGTGCTCCACACAACGCTCTTCATTCACCTAGATCCGGGTATACTTGCAGACACCCCCGTCCTTGGTAGCCAGTTATTCTATTTGTCAGTGATGGATCTGCTGGGCGACAGAGAGGTAATACCCACGCACTGGAGCAACATTCCGCGATGGGGAAAGTTCATCCTTGAGTCCATTATCGCCATCCTTATTGGCGAAACATTGATGGTGGGGGTATGGCTATCCATGGAAACGCTTCTCGTCAACTTCATAGATGTTATAACCAATTGGTCGGGCCTGAGCCGCCGTACAAACACTACTTTCCTGGAGATCGGCACGATTTTATTGGGAGCTATCTTTTTAGTGATGGTGGGTGCCATTACAAATCGACCGGCCAAAGTTTGGAAACTGGCACGGCAGTCTTGGAGAATTATCACACAGAAAACATTTAAATAAGCAAAAGGACCCTTCTTTCCTTCTATTAATTTGGGATACCATTTCTATTGTGCACTTTTTAACACAAGGGTACTCTAAAATATATTGGTCGTCTTTAATTTCAAGTACCCATCTCTTTTAGTTTTTCAGCCTTGTTCTATTCAACAGTGAAATAGTCAAATATAGTATCTGATATCTATGCACCCGAATGCTTAATGAAGCTCGCTTTTTAAAAAAGGATGCGATGCACCTTTGAAAATAGCACACGACCATTAGTTGAGAACAACAGGTTTTTCTAATGTCTCGATTCGAAGCCTTAGGGCAATTAAATATGTCACGAATGGGAGCGGAAACTTGTAAGACATTTAACTGTTTTGGCGCGCGTAAATGGATACGAGCGAAATAATTACCGTTGGAGAAAATGATTCCGAACAAATCATGTCTTACGGTTATTATACAAAAGGACATCCGTGATGCCTTAGACAAGAGAATTGGAGAAACATAAGCTGCAGTTGCGCTAAAGGTGTGGGTGTAATTAGAAACATTTGTGCCACCAAACAATTAACATACAAAGTGGCTCGAATCAAAGAACAAGAACTCTGCGAAGAACACATGTGCGATTGACTCTCTTGGGCCATTGTGTAATAAAATGCACTACTTAATAAGTGTTGGGTAATCCTAGTTCAATTTGAGGAATAAGTTCGTTCGTTCGTTTAAAATCAATGAACTAGGTCGTTCATTTAGTTCAATCGTTCATTTTTTAAACTTGCTTAAAGGTGCTTCAAAAAAAAAAAATGTTATGAATTTATTTCATACAATGCTGTCATTGAAAATTAATATTATTTATTCAATTTATGTCAAAAACACTTATACATAATAATAATAAGAAATAATAAAGAGTTTACAAACAGATAATATAGTAATTTTAATGCATTTATTTGATTTCTGAAAAGAGAATAGAGAAGTTTATTAGGGAACATTTTCAATAACATATGATAAAATTATGTTTATACCTGTGATCCATCTACATGTTGCTATGAAGGAACATTAGATTTTCCACTTTATTAGGTTTTAGTAGCATCCGTCTTTTTCGGATGATTTCCCCAGCACTTGAAAATAGGCGTTCGCAAGGAACTGATGTAGCCATAAGGCATAGTCGCTTAAGGCTGTAAGAATATAGAAGCGGATACAATTTCTTTCTTTGTTCCCACCAAACCAAAGGGTCAGCAGTCCTCGGTATAAATTCCTCTTCGAGGTATTTTTCCATCTCTTTCTCGGCAGAACCGGTAGTGTTTGCAGCCTTTGTCGTGTTCTTGAACTCACTGTCAAAATCACACCAAACCGAACTCTGATTGGCTGAATTAGTTTCAAACGCAGGTGATTCGAATTCATAATTTTCGCTGTTGAAACGAATTGGAGTTACTTTCCTTTTAAGATTACAAACAGCTTTTTCGTATTCTTCTTTTGACTTGAACCAACGACCTTTAAATCGAGGATCTAAAATGTTACTCTCTGCGTAGAGTTCGTTACTTTCCAGCTTGCAAAATCGTCGATTCATCTCAGCTTTTAGAACTGCAACAAGTGCAGCAACACATTTATCCTTAGGCGTTTTGTTATTCAAATAGTTCTGTAGCAAAATCGCAAGAACTATAACCTTTGAAAGGGTTACATTCTTTTCTGCTGATATTTCTTCTGTTACCTCCATGAATGGTTTTAATATAGGCAGTAACTCTTCTACTATCGCCCACTCATTCTGAGATAAGTTTAATTCAGAACGCAGAGTAGAAAGTGTTAATATAAGAGCATCTTTCAACACAACAAGCCTTTCTAGCATTTTAAAAGTTGAATTCCAACGAGTTGACACATCTTGAATCAATTTGAGATCGGGCAAGTTCAATTGGGTTTGAGTTGACTTCAGCTTCTGAAGGCCGAAAGTGCTACGATTGAAAAACTCCACAATGAGTTTGACTTTGTTTTGTACAACGCTGATTTCGCGGAGTCCTTTTTACACAATTAGGTTCAAGCTATGTGAAAAACATGGTATATGTGGCCAATTTCCTGTTTTAATGGCATTGACAATATTTGCAGCATTATCGGAAACCACAGCAGATATTTTGTTCTCTATACTCCATCTTTCTGCTATTTTTTGTAAAAATGCGCACAGATTTTGACCACTGTGCTGCTCAACGAATGCGTCGCATGCAATCATATGTGAGCTCATAACAGTTGCCTCACTCTCAATAAAATGAGCTGTAACAGCAATATAACTTTCATTTGCAAGAGAGGTCCAACAATCCGTTGTCAAACAAACTGCAGATGCCAGCTCCATTTTTTCTTTGACGCTACCAACAATTTCGTCCCGAAGCTTTGGAAGAAGCACGTTGGACAGCGTTTTTCGAGTGGGCATCTTGTATCCGGGGCAATTAGACACATCATCTATGAGCTGCTTGAAATCAGGCTCTTCTACAATTCGCAATGCATGATGACCTTTTGCAATCATGCGAACTAGTTGCCTATCAATTTTCCCAGCTTTCCCGGCAGCCGGTGGTCGTTGAATGAACGAAGTTATTACTTGCTGTTGGGGTCCAATTATCTGAGGAGTCTATGTTAAAAGAAATCAAGAATTTAGTAAGCCTACTTAAATGAATAAATCAAAATATTATGTTTACATTTGCTTCCTGTCGGCTTTCATTGGTTTGGCGCTTTGTTTCCTCCAAAGCTGCTGGGTGCTTATTTTTAAGGTGACGCGATAAGTTTCCTTGCGATCCACCAGCCACACTAAGCACAGTTTTGCAGTATTTGCATTTAGCACTCTTCTCATCCACTGAATCAAAGAAATTCCAAACTTTGCTATGCTTTCGTTTTGAAGCCATAGATACGCACAAACTTGTAAACCGTAGTTTTAAATGTATGCGAAAATTAATCAGCTTATTCGATAAGCGAACTTTCGAACTAAAAGAACTAAGACCAACCTATCGAACTAAGTGAACTCAGACCGACCTATCGAACTAAGTGAACTCAGACCGACCTATCGAACTAAGTGAACTCAGACCGACCTATCGAACTAAGTGAACAACGAACGAACGATCAGGGTAAGAGATCAAAATGAACGACGTGAACTAAGTGAACTATATTGAACTAACTGAACTAAATTGAACTATCGAACTATATTGAACTATAAAGGCAGACCTAGTTCGTTCGTTCAGTTTGGTGAATAGTTCAATTTATGAAATTTGGTCTTTCTCAATTCCACTAGCTGAGTAACGGGTATCTTATAGCCGGGGAAATCGACTTTAGCATTCTTTCTTATTTATTATGAATTCAAATCAGATAAGTTTTTCCGAGTTTCTATGCTGTAATTGTCCTGCCCAACAAGCAATGTAAACTTAGAAATGTTTGGAAAATATTTGGTAAATTCTTATCACCAAAATAAACGTCTTGAAGAACCATAACATTTAATTTTTGAATCGATCGAAGGACTTAAAGAACTGGACTTAAATTTAATATCTACTTTTCAAACCCCTGAGCGTCGGTAACTTAGCCTTAACTGTTGTGGGCCATGACAAAGGGTATTATTGTACCTCTACGTGGAGTCGAGGTGCAACTCTTGCTGCACTCTACGTAAACACGCAATCGATTACTTACGCATTTGCACTTGCCGCCAGAATTGAGATGAAATTGAGGTGGAAAAAAATAAAAACGCTGGTGCCAATAACGCTGGTATTGTAACGACTGCGTCTATAACGCATACCCCGCTAAAACGTTAATGCGGCGCAGTTTTATTTGAATATAAATCTTGTTCATTTGAGTTGGAGCCACGCACATTCCGATCCTGCGATTCCAGGTGCTTTAATGGTTGATTTTTATTTCTACCAAATTGCAAATTACTTCCGCATCCCGTGTTGTTGAATGACCATTTTTTTGGGTCTATTACTGACTGTATGCTCAAAGGTGTTGCAAGCTTACTACATTGCTTGGCATTTTGTATACAGTAGAGAAATATTCCCGGCGACGAGCATCCGCATCCTTTTGCGAATGTCCTTCTTGTCCCCTTTTTTCCATGCCAAGTATAATTTACATATAAATACCCATTGAAGTACTTACGTGGATGATTTGATACCTGAACTATGCGAATGTAAATTTTTCATCCGACTAAAATTTTATTTTGACATTTTATTACATTACATTTACAATAAAGTTTTCAAAGCTTGGCATGATAGTCTTTAAAGTTAAAAAATAAGCAGTAGTAAAAGTTATGTTTTAATTATAGCTTCAAATGGATCTTTGAACTTTGAAATCATAAAATCTTAATGACCGATAATTTTTGTTTTGCTGAATCTAGCAGATTTCTGCAGAAAAAAGTGTACAGTATTCTATGAGTAAACTTTTGTGCATGCATTTATGAAAATAACGGAACACGGAATGAACTTTTTATTTCCCCGCCCTTCCACCATTTTTTTGAATGACACTAGCAAAATAGTCTTTTGTTATGACTTGACTGTTAATACAAAATTCATGGAACGTTATCCGCAAAACTGGAACTGAAATCTGCATTTCTTTATAGCTATAATTCCTACTAATAAATATCTCCAAGACAATCTTTGGACACATTGAACTGTTCGGATAGTTACCTACAAGCAAGCACTCGTTAATCTTGTGTTCTGTACTTGCCACAAATCACGGCCTAAAATCATTTAAATTTTTGAGTTGTTTGTCCTTGATTTGGGGAGGACTATGAATTTATTTTCCTGGCTCTTCCCTTTCCGTCTGGTTCCTGGAGCCCTTGCAAGTTTCTCACTTGCGGACCTTGCATTCTCTCTGGCCCGAATGATTTCATGTGAAGCGGTGATTATTTTCACCTAAAATGCGTTCTCGCTTCCCCAAGGATCCCCGCAAGCACACTCTCGGTTAACTGGCAGGATATTTATGAGCTTTGGGCGTGTTCCGCCTTTGCCGAGGGCGGTGGTGCACTTTTAACGTTTTTGCCTCGGTCTTGGGCCAGCCGATTCGCTTCCCGCAGCCAGACGCAGTGCGTCTTGTATTTATGTCTTTGTCTATAAATCCACGTCTCTGAAGCACTCAAACAATCGGCCCGACTCACACATTTGTGCCTCATGTCACACCATAAATCTATAATTTGGCGCTGCGTCGCCAATGGATTGCGATGCAACTTTTTTTTTGAACTGCCTTCGATTCGAGTGGCATTGCCTTAGTGTGTCCAAGAAATATTTCCTGAAAAAGGGGACTTTTAATAGCACACACCTCTTAGTTTCATAATACTCCCATGCTAAGGGAAAACAGAAGGAAGATCGCAGTGCTCCTAACTGCATATCGAACTTGGGGTTGGAGTCGCCCTCGTTCAGGGCTGTCGAGTTCCATGAATTATGATTTTTGATTGAGGTTGAGTTATTGCTATTCAATTTATTATAAATGCGCTGGCCATGAAAGGTGCCAGTCCCGGCGTTCTTTTGCCGATGGAAGGCGTCGCCTGCTCAGGACATTGAACTATGAGTTCTTGGCGTGGCCGAATTTCTGCCATGTTCGACTCTCCCCCTCGTCGCCCCCTTCGCCGGATGTGTGTGCCGTTTTCGACACTGCTGCTAAATTTATTGCCGATTAATTTTACATTTATTTTTTCCATTTTTTCTCTTTGTTGTAACCTTTGGTGACTGAGAGGGGCTTCGGGACAGGAAAGTGTTCCTGGTGTCGCAGCAATTATTTTTAATATTTTTGTTGATTTCCCATTGATTACTCCATGGTCGAGTTCCCCGACTATCAGATACCCGCGCTGCGTCTATGTCTCTAGAATCTGTACGCCTAATATCAACCTTATAGCTTTTATAGTTACTGGAATCTCATACGGACAAACGGACATGGCCAGATCGACTTGGCGGCTGTTGATCCTTTTCAAGTACATATATACTTTATATAGTCGGAAACGCTTCCT
The DNA here is from genome assembly GCF_004382195.2 of Drosophila sechellia. Lineage (NCBI taxonomy): Eukaryota > Metazoa > Arthropoda > Insecta > Diptera > Drosophilidae > Drosophila > Drosophila sechellia. The sequence continues at coordinate 22,325,802 of NC_045949.1, read as the reverse complement.
TCTGCCTGTTACACACTTTTTAACGAATCTAGTATACCCCTTTACTCTACGAGTAACGAGTATAAAAGACTTGGAAAGGTGTGGTTCAATTTAAATTTCAATTTTAATTAGATTCAATAGGTTACATTTTTATTAATGAAGTGTGATAATAAATTTGTTCAAGGAAAATCAGAACTTTTTTTATAATACTAATATTAAGTTCGTCGGAAATTTATGAAAATAAATAAAATATTTTGATTGTAATGCTTTATTTCTTGGACAAATGTACGAGCTCTTCGTTATTTTAGGATATATAGTCGACTCTTTCGACTATTAGATACCTGTTTAGATGTTTCTACCTTCTTTGGATTATCGATAAATTGTCAACAAAATATAAGCTCATTTACCCTTTAGCCTTTACCCATTTACCCATTTTTGGTTGGTTTGTGGGAGTAGCATTTGTTTTTCATGTTTAATCTCAATTTTGTAGCTTTTCCAGTTCCTGAGATCGAGGTATTCAAACAGGCAGACGAACGGACTGAAGGATATGACCAGATCTACTTACATACATACATACTTTACATAATTAACTAATCTAGTATACCATTTTACTCTAGGAATAAGGGGTATAAATATTTCGTATAAGAAATAAGAACAGCTTATGGTCAGAAACATTGAAGGTGTTTGATTTCAGTCAGAAATTGCTAGTCCGTAAGAGAAACATTCTTGTCATGCACATCAATCCAATAATCAATCAATAAAATGAGAACAGACAATGATCGAAGGGTCCTTCAGATATAAACTTATGAAAATCGTTTGTTAACTGATTTTTAAGGTTCTTTTTATCAATTTTAAACAAAATAATTGATTATGATAATAAATATGTGATGGATTTGATACAAAGTCTCAACGAAACGATTACTTTCTTATTTTCGAAACCCGTAAAAATTAGTAGGCGTTTCACAGCTTAGAATTGTTGTTCCCATTTAGCTTTGGTTCTTACTGAAATTGCTAATGTACACAATAAAATGTTGTTTCATTCAAAAAACTCGAATATTTCCGTATTCATTCGTCAATCTTATTGGCAATTGTAGCTACATATATCTGTATGATTTAAGTAAAGTAGACGTGGCTTCAAATCACTTCCGAATCCCAGCCCCATTGGGCCGTTTATTTCGCCCGAAAATCCCAAACACTCTGCATATGTAGCCCATCACCTATATTAGCTATTGGAGCGCTGCTATTTATGTGCAACATAAATCAGAAAATGGGCTCCAAATGGCCCGGACAGTTTGGGTACGCGGCAGCCATGAGTAACTCGCAATTAAGAGAAATATATTAGTCTAGCAGCTGATTTAATTATTTAACGATGAAGTCCAAGTCGCGGGCGCCAAAAGAGGTCCACCCGCGCGGGCAGTCGTAAGCATCCGGAAACACCTCCTCTAAACGACGAGGTAACCGCATCACAGTCAGACAAAGGCATCACTGTCCGGGAGAGAGAAATTCCCCAGCTGCGGATGACTATGAGGATGGGTTCATGCCGCAGTGAGCACGGCAGAGGGGCGAACTCTGTAATTGCACCACCGCGCATAATTCATATCAAATGACCATTTTAAAATCCTTTTATTTCGGTGCGTCGCCCACCGCTTCCATCTCCGTCTGCTCCTTTTGCACTGAACAACTGTTCAGCCCTCTATGGCGTTTAAATTTAAACAAAAATTAGACGAAAGGCTATAGCCAAGTGCCTCGACTTTCAGATACCGAGTGTTGAAAATGCAAAATGCATCAAATACATGTTGCGGTAGTTATCTTCCGTTCCCCTCCGTTTTAGGACATGCTTTGCTTTTTAAGGCATATTTTAATCGAACTTGAATTAAATGTGTTCTACACAAATAGCCTCAATAGCTGGCTACGAATCAAACATGATACTTGTGATCCACTTTCTTTCAGTGCACCCCATCCCCTCAAAATATTTGAAATAATAATTCTTCGAGATAAATTACCCAAAACAGGTGTGGCGGTGTGTATGTATGCTTCTCTAAATTACCCTGCTGCTGATGCTCGTCCTGCTCCTGATGCTCCTCCCCTGGTGCCCCTCGCTCCGCTGCCGTCCCCACACGAGACAATGACACAGAGCCACCACTACAACTGCAGCAGCATATCACTCTGCCCAGCCATCCTGCCATCCTGCCATGCTTACATCCTGCCCACCCTTTACCCTCTGGGCTGTTCCCATTCGGGCTGCCTTAGCCCGAACCAAGCCCGGTACAGAAGTCCAATCGCATTTTGCAAACTCGTTCGCTGGCAGTCGGTCAGTCGATGGCGGATGGGCTTAAGTGCTCGGCTGGCCCGCTCTGGTTCGTCCTGCTTGTCCTGCGTTTGGCATTTAGCACCAGGAAATTATGCTGACGCTGCCAACTGGCCACGGCATGGGAATCGTGCGACCACTGAGATTGGACCGGGCAATCAGCGGCGTCTGCAGATGTGCTTGCCCATGTCCACATCCATATCCATGTCCATGTCCATGTCCCTTGTCCCATCTGTCCCATCTCTAGCGCCCCTGCACCCTGCACCCCAGTCCAGCGCCTGCGCCTTCTTCTCGCTCCTGTGTCGTCCTCATTAAGCTCGCACACACTGGACCTCTCTAATGAGTTCCATATGCCATCGTCCATTTCGGTAGCAGGGCATCCTAGCCACGTTCCAGTTGATAGCCTGCTACGAGTAGCCAACATCAGGATATTCCCGTTCGACGCTCTCGCAGTTCTGTGTCACCCATCTGGGTGCAAGTTATGGAACATTCCAAACAGCAGCGAAATGCACGTTAAGTCGAGTAAGTATCGCTCTTCGACTATGGGAATGTTTGTTTAAAGTGATCTGTCGCTATAATGACTCACTTAGCAATCTTAAAGATCTGTTTGACTCTTAGAACACCTCTAAGTTCTTTAATTTGTTCGGGTCATTGGGCACAAGACTTTCTCTGAGTGCAGCTCGCACACATCGCACGCCGCGTGGCAGCCAGAACGAGTGCGCAATATTCGCACAAAGGTTTACATTCACGATGCCACAGCAGCCAGAGGACGCTCTAGTTCCGGATAGGTGCATGCAGCCCCTCCCAGTCACAAACCCGGCTGATGCAGCTGGAGGAGACTGGTCACAAACACCCCGGCCGTAAAACATTCGGGTGACGGCGGCACACAAGGTCTGATGTGGACCGGAGGACGGACGGACGGTTGTTCGGGAAGCCCGTATGCCTCATATATGATTTACCCTAGCCTCGCCTCTTTCGCCGCGGGTTGCTTCTGGTCGGGCGGGAACTTTTGGAAGGGGTAAATGCGACTGCAGCGACTCCACCCCACCACTTTGCCCGCACCATGCGCAGTGCGAGAACAAAAAGGCGCGAAAATCCATTCGCACATAAAATGCGCCACAGTATGCATTATTTTAATGTCACTGATAAATCATTTTTATGTCGGTGCTAAATCAAAAGATGGACGAGCAAATGCTGTATTTCAAGGCAGGAACGTAGGAAGGGTTCGGGTGTCATACATGCACCTGGGAAAAGGTGTGCTCCGGGTATGGCTCATGGGTTTTAGCTCCACTCCGCCGCTGCACTCGCATTCGTCCATTAAAATCCGCTACAGTGTGTCCAAAACACGGGCAGAACTCCTGCTGCAAGGCCGGTCCGTTTATTTATTATTAACACCAAAAAGACCCCGAGGACGAATTGCAGTGCTCCTCCGGCTCCGGCTCCGGCTCCAGCTCCAGCTACGGGTCCTGCTCCCGTTTCAGTTCCTGGACCGAGACTTGGAATACGCAAACTGCCCTTAGTGCCTGCCGCCTGCTCATATTTCGTTGTCCTCATCGGACGAGACTCGGCACTGCAAAAATTCATCTGTTTGCGGTTCAGACACGTGCCGTGGCCAGAAATAATGTGCACCGGAATCTGCTCGGACTAATGGGCGCACAACACGGTATTTGACTTAGGCCCAGTCCAGCGATTCCATCGGCATTGCAACCAATAAACCGCTTTGATGCTTTGTGGTGGGGGAGACAAAAGAAGGCTTCAGAAACAAAAAGAGTATTTATATATGATTATTGTTTGTCTATTGTTCTTACAAAAATGTGTACTTGTTCTTAAATGTTAAATTTAAGCGAAATACTCAGATATTTTTAGTAGCAATACAAACACAAACTATTTGTACATCGAATTCTTAATCCATCACTTACTTTGCACTCCAACTTAATAGTTATAAATTTAGGAGTTTAGAAACAAAGAAGTCCTTCTTGTCTACAGATCGCCCAGAGTAAGCTTGCTAGTTGGCTAAAGCAGCCAGTTGAGCTCACTAAGCTTAGCCCGACATTAAGCTGCGATGTTCATTGTGAGCTGTTCCAGGTGAGACGCTTGTCCAGGATCAGACTCAAGTACTGCGCCTGTGGGGATTGTGGAATGGTGTTCCCTTAAAGGAACACTGCTGTGGCCAATTTTCAGCTATTTATAGATATGCCAAACGAGTCCAGAAAATCCCGGGTGATCCCAGGCGGTGTAGAGGGACGATAGAGTGGACAATTCAACTGCTTGACCTTTGCCCTCTATGCTAAACAATACAATTTCGAACAAGCAGTTGGGATAAGCAGTTACTTATAAAGTAGGCCATCATGCAACTCACGGACGAAAGCTCCTGAACGGGGTCCCATGATTGTGCCTAAAACAAAACTGGCCATCGGGAATGGCATCCGGCTCGCTTTTTACTGCAATAACTCTACTTAGACATATGCCCTCGAATGTTTTATAGAAAGTAATAGTAGGCTTACCAGTCGTTGTGACCCTCCACGGTTCTTCCATTGATATAAGATCAAGGAACAAGGAACAGGATCACTTTTTAAGCAAGCCTTGCCAATTCTGCTGTCAATGACAACGATAATGCATCCAAGTAAAGAGCATTAAAGAACCTTAGTGTTTCTTTAACATCTGCGGGGATCCCTAGGTCAAATGGCTGCAAGCGCTTCGCAGGCTTGTCCGCAAAAGTTAAAGAAATCTTTATGGAGAACCTGCACTATATATCGTCAGATTTCTGTGGGAAATCGTCGTTTGTCGTTTCAGACTCCGGGTAGATTTGAAAATTTCTTAGAAAGTTCTTTGACAGCTCTCAGCGGCTGGGGGGCGTTGCAAAAAATGTATTCGCGTTTCATCGTCCGAGTATGGCTTATGGGTTTTAGCTCCACTCGCCGCATTCTCGCATTCGTCCATTAAAATCCGCTGCAGTCCGCTTATTGATTATTAACACAAAAAAGACCGCGAGGACGAATTGCAGTGCTCCTCTGGCTCCAGCTCCACGAACCGATCCTGCTCCCGATTCAGTTCCTGGACCAAGACTTGGAATAAGCAAACTGCCTTAGTGCCTGCCGCCTGCGCACGCTGGACAGCTTTCGGCGGCTTGTGGGCGTAAGTGAATAGTGTGTACTATAACAACTTAAACAACTTAAATTTTTTCCCAAAACAATCGTACTGTCATTGAATAATCTATCAGAGATTGAGTCAATAGTCTGACTTGATCCAGCCTTTGTTCCATATCTAAATCGCTTGGACAGGTTAACCACAACACATTAGTGCGAAAGACAAAAACTTCTAAATTAGTTACTCTATCTATGTAAGTATGTAAAACGGTGATAGATATCAACTGAAGCTCTGCCTACATTTGCAGCCAAGATGTTTCGCGCACTCTCCATTGAGCCCATTAGAATCGAGGAGCGCTCCAAAGATGAGGTCCGTGCCAATATATTTGTGTTCGCTGTCACCTGTGCCCTTATCCGGTTTATTCCGATAATAGTGAGGAAATTATCCTAGGCAAGACCGAGGCTGCGATTGTGTACTTCCGCTTTGACTGAGATAAAGCCGATAATAACTATTAAAATACAAACAAACTCCCAATTGTTATAGTAAAAATAGAGAGTGTCAGTTTTGAGCAGTTGGTCTGCGTTAAGATGGGCCGAAAATATGCTTGGCATATCGAGTGAAATTGTTATGTATAAGAAATAATAATATCCAAAACAACAAAACCTTTTTCAGAAGATTTGCTCAGCTTGGGGCTGTTTCCGCGGACGTGGGTCGGCGCCACTTCAGTCTGCATGCTTCATCTCAACCGGATAGCCTTTGAAGTTACCGAAAATTCGAAGTTCAGACGGCCTTCTTAATTAAAACAAGAGAGAACGCTATAGTCGAGTTCGCCTACTATCAGATACCAGTTACTCAGGTAGTGCGAACGCCAAAGTTTTCTGGCACATAAACAATTTTCAATTTAAGAAATTGTTTAAACATTTTCAAAAGTGGCCATGCAGATCAGGAAGCTCGCATGTCTCACCTCAACTCTCTTTTATAGTTATAAACTTTCAAATGTAATCTAGTTGAGACTCTTCGTACCATACTCTAACTTTCTATCTTCTGCGTCCACAAACTTGTGCGCTTAGCAGTTTTGGGCGGTTTAAGGGCGTTAGAGTGGGCGTGGCAAATTTTTTTTGCAAATCAAGAGAAATTTACAAGACGAATAAAATTCCGAAAAAATATCAACACCTTTATCAAAAGTTTTGTGCGGTTTGTGGGCGTTAGAGTGGGCGTGGCAACATGGGTCAACAAACTGGCGTTGCGGCTTTGTCTCTACAATCTGCATGCTTAATCTCATACGGACAGACGGGCATGGTCAGATCGACTCGACTATTGGTCCCGATATATATACTTTATATAGTCGGAAGCGCTTCCTTATGCCTATTACACTTTCACGGGCTTGAGTTTTAGCGTTACACCTCGATTGATGATTGTTTTTGGTCAGAAAACTAGATTTTCCTTACTTTGTGTACATAAATTGGCTGTCTTCACTATCGTCACTATATTTTTCCTACCAAATTGCTAAGATTTCCCGTTTAATTTTGTATCCTCCAGGTGGTTGCATACTTCCAGGCAACGACATTAAAATGGAAAATACAAGTGCCATTTCATTACACTGTTCAAGATCTCTAACTACTTCATAGCACACAGCGGCCTCTATTTGTTGTTATTCCTGTTACTCGTTGAGTAAAAGGGTATACTAGATTCATTGAAAAGTATGTAACAGGCAGAAGGACTTTATAATTTCCGACTTTATAAAGTATATATATTCTTGATCAGGATCAATAGCCGAGTCGATCTAGCCATGTCCGTCTGTACGTATGAACGTCGAGATCTCAGGAACTATAAAAGCTTGAAGGTTGAGATTCAGCATACAGATTCTAAAACTTTTTGCCACGCCCACTCTTACGCCCTAAAGTCGCCAAACCGGTCACGCCCGCACTTATGAACAATTTTTTTTCTTATTTTATTCCCCAATATCTATACATATCCCCGAAAAATTATAAAAATTTCGCCTTCGCATTGACACTAGCTGAGTAGAGGGTATCTGATAGTCCAGGAACTCGACTTAGCATTCTCTCTTATTTTATTGTTTTGATTGCAAATTTCTTAACCGTCGCAAGTCAGCCGCAAAAATATAATCGTTCTAAGCCCGCCAAATTATTAGCAAGTGTTAACATATAATGGAACAAAACAGCTTACCTAAAATACTAACTTTAAATACCTACTATCAACTCATCGAAATCGATGTTTGCATATAAGTTGAAAAAGCACTTTCATATTAAATAGCAATTTATCTGACCTCCAGTTGCCCATTGGCGTCAACACCTTCTCTTTGCAGCCATGAGGAGGGGAATATAAATCAAACAAACAAAGCCCCATTAGCATATTATCAGCATCAAATTGTGACATTTTCCGTCATCTTAAGTTCAAGTGAGAAATCTGTCACGTTGCATTAAGTCGTCTGGCGTGGTAGCCCCCAAAAGCCGCAAGGATAATTCGGGCAAGGAGTCCAAATGGAGTGGGCAAGCCGGAAGCCTGAAGCAATTCCCGGAATCCGGCACACATAATTATGCGTGTAAACAAGCCGATGATAGTGCGCTGACGTGTGACGATGGCGGTGACTGGCAGAGTCACATTGCCCAAAAGGGTTAAGTGCTGTTCCCCCTCCTTCTCATCCAACCACCCCTGTGCGAAATACTCGACTCAACTAGGGGAAAACAAAGTGTCGAAATTCCACCAGGCCATCAGCTAGTTGTAGTTGTAGTGGCCCAGCTTCACGGCTGCTGATTTATTCGCGTTGTGCTGACAACAATTAGGAAAGTTACCGCAGGATGTGCGCGCACAACACCCGAGAAGATGTGTCCTCTCCTGTCAGGACTACTCCCCACCTCCAAGCTCACCCGGTCCCAGCTCACCGTTCTGGCCTGTTGGAGCTGTGTTTTAATTTGACGAAAGACTGACGACGTCTCATTAATATTCATTCCCTGCTAGGCGCTTCTGGGATTTTGCGGCCATATATTCTGTTTATGCCGGAGTTAACTCATTGCGGGCGTCTTGTTGCTGACTCAAGTAGAGCCGCCCCAGAGATGGATACGTCGGCGGTTGCTGTTAGGATAGCTTGTTGTCCCGATTCTAATGAGGCGTTAAATGTTCATTTTTACGCTAAGCTTTGAAAGGGTGAATAAGGAAGGATGCTGACTAGGTGAGTTATTTAGCAGGAATCTCAGTTTGTTCGCTGTTTGCGGAGGGTAAGAAGTCCTTACGGAAATTGGGCGTTCGTGCAGGGAAGATACGAAAGATAAAGGTTAAATCATTTCAGTTTATTTGACGTCTTAAATACACATGGCATTTTCTGAAGACTTCATGAAATGTATACTTAACTTAGTGTTTGCTTAGATATTAGGTTTTAATAACAAAACAGTAGATATACAGCTTATATACCAAATGGCCCTCTGTCGCGTGCAATTTAGCATATACAATATGTCCATCCCATATTTTAAGATGAGTAATATGATGAGGAATGCCTTAGGCAAAGCGTGCCTGCCACCACTTACCCCTTGCTTTCTAATAGCGTGAGCACTGGGCTTTAAAAAGATCAAATTCATCGAACCATTCTACGTAGTTTTCCTCATTTATATGTATGATAGACGAAGTCCATTGGATGTAGTGTATAAAAGAACTAGATAGCTAATACGTTTACAGATTGTAATTCCTTTTCTGGAAAATAAAAAGCTTATATTTATTCGAATATGGCGAATGGCTTCTTTTGAAAGATTCACAAAAAATTCCATTATTGGTTGGTCAGGTCACTAAAATGATGCTGAAGGTAGGATCAAAGACTATCAAAATTAAACAAGAGAGTGTTCTATAGTCGACTACAGATACCCGTTACTGAGCTATTAATAATGCGAACGCAAAATTTCATCTTTTCATTTGAGAAAAATTTTAAAATTGTTTAAAAGTGGGCGTGGCCGTTTTGGGCGTTTTGTAGGTGTAAAGCTTTTAAACTTCAGATGGAAATGTATATTTATAGGAAAAGCGTACTACTACTGTCATCTTAATCTGATGAGAAATTGTTCTTATACAATTATTTACAGCTATTTACATATACATTTATAGATATTTATATTGAATAACATCAATGGGAACTTTGTTCATACAAGATTGTGACGTTTAAGTCTTCTTCGTGTTCTTGTCCGTGTATCTGAAATTCGCCCAGTCGCCTTGCTATGCTGTTGGGGTGTAAATCCCGTCTCTCTCGGTGTTTTTGGTCACCTTCTGGATTTTGCCTCCTTTTATGTGACCTTAAGACAACTTTATATTGTTATATCCGGTTATATCCAATATATGCGGTGATTTTACGCATGGTTTTCGACTGTAGTATTCGTAATTTTTTCAGTTGGGCTTTGGCACCACTACCTTGGATATCTCTTGGATATCATAAAAAAGGGCAGAAGCCAATATGCTCTTATATATCATAACATTGCTTTTCAAGGGCAGTTTGCTTCTTGGTGCAGGAGCCCGCGGTGCCACACTCCATCCAATGCTTGCTGGATGTCCCAGAAAACGACGACCTCTTCCTCTTTCCTTTCCATCGCCTCTAATGTGAAGCTGATCACTCTATGAAGTTGTTTTGGTTGGATCCGGAAGCCAAATTGGAATTTCGATCACCCTGACTTCAGCATCAACTTTTAGCAGTTTATTAAGGATTTGGCTCTCCATAATTTTTCCAAGGGACGGAAGAAGACCGATTGGTCTATAGGAGTCTGTCGATATACAGATATACCGATAGAAATTGGCAAGACAAATAATAAAACGAAGAAAAATAAAAATATTTTTCAAAAGTGTGGGCGTGGCAGTTGCCAAACCCCCCCTTGCCCTACCCTGGCGACGCCATTGCTTTTTACTCTACCTGTAATGAGTATAAATATACATATATAAATGCTAAAGTCGATCCTATCCTAGGGCTAGTACTAATCGTTGCTTAGAGCAGTGGAAAGGATACTTTAGTTAGAACATAATACGCTTTAAAATGTTAAAAATTTTGTTTGTTTAAAATGGCCAGACATTGTTTGATACTTTAAAATTTGGTGTATTGTGCTAATTATGCAGCTTGTCACAAAATGGATACTCGGCTAATCGTAGAAATTGTAAAAAGGGGCATTGATTTCCTTGTATCAAATTTTAATACGACATATCACTGTTTTTTAACCATAACCAAAACGTGAATGGAAAGTCTTTATTTATATTTATTAAAGTTCACAGCACTAGCATGATTTTTAACCAAGGTGGGTAATGAATAAAACAAAATGTACAGATTCAAATGCATATGTTTAAAGCTCATTGTCTCAAATAAAGTAAGTTTTACAAGGGTAGTGATATAATGGACCTACAACCGTGCTGCACATGGCAATTGATCTGATTTTCCAAATACTAGTCGATAACCCGCCGTTTACAGACGAGGAAGATTATCAAACAACAGATTTTTCCTATCAGGTACTATAAGGTTTCTAAGATAGGTTGAATAATATGAAAAGGGATTTCCACAACCTATCATGCGGAAAACAGACTAAGAAACTGTATATTAATATTTATAAACAAGTCTTGTATCACTGTCTGTCATTTCGGCATTCAGGTATTAACCCTGAGATCCCAGGTGGGATGTTATAATTTTAGATATTTTTGTGGAGCGCATTTAAGATATTTCTGATAAAACCCGTCCTTTAACGTTATTTTTTTACATACTTTAACTTCAGTCGCTTATTAGTTTACAGAGCAACCCACACGGCCATAAGTATTTAAAATTAATGATGGCACTTCAATATAATCTTAAAGCCCATGGCACCCAGAATGTAAACGGACCACTCTCTGAAAGGAAACATTATGTTTTCTTTCGCTGTGTGTTGTGTTGGTTCTGGCACCCCTAAGATGCTGTCGTGACATATTTATAAAGTTCAATTATCATAAAATGCAAATGAAATCGTCATGGCCCAGGAAACGTCAACCTAAGCGGCAGTTGGAAACCTTTCCCCACCAATACGCCCTTACCTCCAATAAAACAAGCCGAAAAGACGCCAACCTTGGCCCCTGGACATGACCCCAACCAAGCAATTTACTTGCGACATCCGCCAAAACAGAGACTTTCCTTTGACCTGAGGTGGAGCTCCCGAAGAGTACAATGCCAATGTCAGCGCGCGACATCTGGCTGGCGCTTGCTACTCTACTCCGGCTAAATTTTATCTGACGACTAACGCTATTAAAAGAAATTACGCTCAAAACTAAATTGCGTCCTTGTTCAAAAGGGCGCACTTAGAAAAAAGGGGCTTAAAATCCAAAACAGTAGAAAAATTGTATCGTCCTAATCATATACATATTTAACTAAAGTCGATTTTCTCGGCTATTAGATACTTGGTATCTCATATACCAATAATATATACTTGGCTAGTGGGAGTGCTAGGATTTTTTTTGGCGTTGCAATAAAAAATGGCCAGAAAAAAGGAAAATACAACAAAAAAAACGTGCAATGTTGTGGACGTGACAGCTTTCTCTTTGGAATCGATATGCCTAATTTCAGCTTTCTAGCTTTTATAGTTTCCGGGACTACTGATCCTGATAATGAATATATAATATTTTCAGGGTTGAAAACACTTCCTTCAACGAATATCTTACTCTGCGAGTAACATGTATAAGAACTATAGAGTTCCTCGTGGTTTGTATTCAACCAAAAGAGTTCAAATCCAAATCCATATGGATTGGCAAGTCTAATAATATAAATGAATAAAAGAGAATGCTATAGTCGACTTCCCCGACTATCAGATTCCCGATACTCATCTAATGGAAGTGAGGACGGGAAATTTCATAATTATTCTGGCATATCGAATAATATTGAAGAATAATAAGAAGAATAGGCTTGGCAAAAAAAAAAACAGACGGACGCACAGGCCAGATCGACTCGGCTATAAGAATGTATATACTTATATAGCCGGAATTGCTTCCCTCTACATGTTACATACCTTTCAACGAATCGAGTAAACCTTTTATCTACGAGTAACGGGTGTAAATTCAACATGACTATTACAACCGCGGGTGTACCAGATTGTTATTACCGAAACATATATTTTATATAATTATGTTCTGTGAAAATTTGGTTCAGTGCCTTTGGCGAGGATGGGAGTAATATCTAAGGTGCACCTCCTACAAAGCCGAAATGAAAAACGATTATGGCTCGGCCTCGACCCGAACAAATAAACAAATGCCAAAGAACAAGAGGAAAACTTTTTACCTGTTTGCCATGTTGATATTTACAAGTCCTGTGGGACAGCCCCTTCACTTGCCTTCCGTCAGGTAACTTCTTTGCCGCATTGCGTTTTTTGCGCTATATTCATTGAGTGCAGCATTTGTTTCTCGACTTGTCTGCGTCTCGCCTCTTTCCGACTTTTGCTTGTACTCTCGATTAACCTTAATATGTTTCTGTTAGTTTCGCGGGGCTATTGGCAGGGTGCAAAGGGTCACCCACCCATTCTAGTAATACAGTCAGGTAATTTGGTGACAATTAATGCTGTTGCTTCAAGCGGTTATTCCCAAAAGGGAACAGTCCGTGATGTAATCTAGAGACAACGTTTCAAAGTTTTTGGGGTGCTTGAAGTGCAAATTAAGGCTTACTTTAGATACTTATTACTCAACCAGTGAGAATGCGAACGCGAAACTTCATCGTTTGTTTGGCATATCGATCGATATTGGGGAGTTAAATGGGAACGAATTTAAAAATTGTTCAAAAGTGTGGGCATGACCGGTTTGACGGCTTTAGGGCGTTAGACTCGGCTATTGATCCTGATCAACAATATATATTTTAAATAGTCGGAAACGCTTCCTTAGACACTATTCAAAGAATGTAGTATACCCTTCTACGCTACGAGAAACGGGTATCATCACACGGCTCACACTCGACACACACACAAATAACACACACCATCTTATTAACCATAGAAGCATCATTTTTAACAATAACAACTCAATAGAGCTCCTTTCAAATCCCACACCTCAAAACATGTTGAATATCCTTAAATACGTTAAAATCACCACCACCATGTATAATCCGTAATCGAATTCGTAAGAATTTTACGATTTCGATTTGAAATCGCAAAATCGGTGCTCCGGTTGAATTCGTACAATTTTTTCAATGTGTAAAACGGCCACTTTTATCTGGCCAAAATGAAAATTAAATGCCTCTTTTTATATTAAATCAGATATTATTAACTAAGGTAAAAAATAGTTTACTCAGTGATCTATTGATTTTTATTCCACATCACCACAAGATCATTCTAGTATTTAGTTATTTTATAATATTATTTTATTTCTGGCACCACCTCAAATTTGACAAACAAAATTTTCCCAAAAATGATCGACTTGGCAAAGCTATCGCGAAGGTTGCCACAATGTTCGCGAAACGAAACAGGCAGGTAAAAATACTTACCAAATACAAAGGAATTCATTAATTAATTTTAAGGAGGTGCTCAAGTGTTGTTTGTAAGTAATGCAATTCCTTAAATGGTAAGAAAGTAATTGTGCCCGCTCGATTGTCTGGAAAACAGCTGTTTACTCATGAATACAAACAGTAATTTCTGCCTTCTCGTGGCTTCAAACAAGCAAGTGCAAATACAAAATATATTCACGTTCTTTGATTTTGGCAAACAAAATAAGTCAGCTGTTTGAGCAGAAACAAACGGAACACTCCGATAGCAAAAATTTTTCGAAAACCAGAGCACCTATAAACAAAATCGAAAGATTTTGCCCAAATCTAAATCTTTATATGATATAACCCTAAAAGTATGCATGGGTTTTGATTTTGGATTAAGTTTTCTACTTTGTAAGCCGAGGGGTAAGTTATCCGATATCAAATATATAGCTCAGCTATAATTTATCGGACTTATCCCTTACTTCCAATTACGTTTTTCAAAGCTCACTTGTACGGCCTTTCAACATTTTTCGAGCGATTACTTATTTTTCTCGTTTTATTGTGAAATAATTATTTGTCACCTCTACGGGTTACATTTTCATATTTGAGAACACCATAGTGGAAGCTACGTTCAAACCATTTTTGGCTCATTTTGGGTGCACATAAAAAGATAATTATTGTTTTTTGTATGACAAATCCAATACATATGGTCCTAAAATTAGGCATATCTTCTAGTCTAGGCACCCAGCTCATACCAGTCTATCACAGTTCAAAAGGGTATTCTTGACGATTTGATTGGTGGCTATCGACAAATTAATGAACCCTAACTTCAGTTGGTGACCGTGAGATAGTCACGTGTCCCAAAGTTGACCGTCTAAGCGTTGCCTTCCCATAGCCATTTGAGCCGCAATTGATATCAACACAGCAACAACATAAATTAGCATCACGCCACGTAGGGCTTAAAGAAATGTTCCACCGCGATCTGTGAATTTTTCCCATCGTCGAAAGTTTGCCGAGATCAGGTCGTTTTGAGCCAGTCTTAACTAAAAGTCGTCACATACATTTTTGTATATATTATTTTTATATAAGTTCTGATCTGAAATCTGAAAGAAATTATATATGTAAAGTGAAATTAAAGAAAGTAAAGTCCTGATGTAAAGTTAAAACAAAAGAATAAAATAAGAAGATGGAAATTTAAAAATAAATCAATTTATTAGAATCAGAACTACAATTAAAAAAAAACCCTTTCTTTAAAACAAATTTATGTTTCATATCATTTTATTTTAGAATGTGTTAATAAAAACATAATACGTTTAAATTGAAGAAAAAATTTGTATATGAAGTAGATAAATTGAAAGGGATACACTCAGAAAAACCAAATACGAATCTAACACTTACTTATATGCATATACCTACTAACATTATAATTTTCTTTTTCACTTTATACCTTCCTATTTACCATTGTTATTATTAGCACGTGCGAACATCATTCCATGTTAACCTGTGCTCAGAAATATAGTTTCTATGAATATAGAGCGTGAACATTTTATAAGCCCATATTACTTATAAAGAACGATTAAAACCGTAATGACATTATAAGAATTTGAATATTATTAGTTCAATAGTAAAGTATTTTAGCGAATTGATATATTCTTTTGTCGAAATTTTAAGTCAGTGTAGAACGAACGTTGGAATAATTAAACAGTGAAGAACTCACAATTTAAACGTATGGCAATGGAATCAACATATCATTTGCTAAAGTATAAATGTTACACAATACCAAATGGGCTTTTCAGACCTGACAGATATATTTTCTTAGAAATATCGACACTCTCAGTAACGCCGATAGTTTCCTCGCTAACAATCATATTTGCATGGCAACTCTAACGGTGCTGTCAAGCTTCATAAGGTGGCTACGTTCTGCACGTCATATTTAGGCACAAGATAATTTGAATAATTTGTTGCTAAATTGCTTGGCAGAGCTAATTAGAACAGCTCTTGAAGGTGAGAAGATTTCTCGGAAGGAAGATCAAACCATTCTTATACATGGTTTTCAAGTTCTGCAAATAAAATGTCACATTCTGAAGAAAATGAAGACAAAGTGATCCCGCTGACAAACCTGGAAAATGCCCAAAAGGAAGATGAAAAAGCATTTAGATATTCAAGGCGCAATGGACATCACACCATGGGTAACGTAGTTGTATTTGGAATGACTTTTGTAAGATTTGTAATTTTTAAACATTGGGTGCAACCCTTAGCCGCAGCTGCTTCGTCCGTGAATCTTGGGATAACTGAGCCATCAGAGGCTTCGCAAGACATTACAAAACACTGGATGCAATGCAGTGCGCCCAATGAAAAAGCAAGATCCCTTTGTTTTGGTGCATATATATTAAAAAAATCAATTAATAGCCTTCTCAAATACTGCACATTAATTTCAGGTGATGCAACCAGCAGAACTTTATCAAAAAGCTTAAGGTCTGTTCATTCCGCCCTTATAAACAGTACCACTAGTTAATAACTCGATGTATTTCAGTGTTCGAAAAGCAGTCCCGAAAACATCTTCCAGCCAATCCAGTTTTGTTTACAAACCATTCACTATGTCTTCTGCGCGAACGTCTAGTTCGCAATCACAAGAATTATTAAGGAAAGAAAATTATAGATTTGAGAGTAGTGCTACAGGCCTAGACGACGACGGTGATTCCAATGACATATTTTGCTCCACAATGAAAGACCCCCAGGATTTTCCAACATTTTTATCAGATGAGTGCGAAATTGACAGTATGGATAGCCTAAAAAAAAATAAGAATCCCCAAAACAGATCTGCGAAATTCACGATAACTGCTTATGCGGACAATGCTAAAGATCATTTTTCGGATCTTGAGGTGAACAACTTAATAGACGGAAATCACAAAAAAAATAATATTGGAGTAACACTGAAAGCGCAGCAAAATCAAGTTCAACCTGTGGACAAGGGCTTATATGTAAAAGAATCCGAGAAGGGAAGCGATCACTTTATCTGTCAACAGCAAAAAAAGAATATATTGGAAACTGGTGAATTATCCGAAGATGACACCTCCGAAGAGCAGAAGGTTCGATGTGCTTACAAGACATCAGATCTGGAGGATGGTGAAGTGTCCTGCGAAGGTTTGGATGTCCCGCATAACTTGATTAAGAAAACGTCACTTTGCCAGTTTGATAATACTATTTTTAAAAAGAGAAATATATCGGTGGATAAGAAAGTAAGTAGGTTAGAGTCTTGTGAGCTATTTGAAGACACTTTTTCCCACACCTTAGCATGATCAGGTTGAATCTGTTGATTTGGAAGATGGCGAACTTTTCGGAGAAGATAATGAAGTCTCAAGTAATACTATTAAAAAAGAGGATAACAGAATGCCCTTTTGTCGTTATCACATCCGCAATTCCTGCATTTGGGGCCAAAATTGTCGGTTTCGCCATCCAAATTTGAACAAACTGGGAAAATATGTAATGTTTGAAAAAAAATGTTTGCCAGTGCCTACAGTGACTTTTCCGCCAGGTAAGTTACACTTTGAAAGTGCTCATCAAAATTTGTGAAATTTTTTTTAGTTTTAGTTAAGGAATTAGAGAAAACATGTATTAATACAGGTAAATCTCCAATTCATTATATAATTAACATTAAACATATCATAAAACTTTTTAAAACCGAAAATATCAATATGCCGTGGTAATAGAAGGATATTTCGTAATATCCCTTTCAGTGAATATTATAAATTGGCAGCTTACAACGCGCAAAGGGAGTTATATCCAACCCCACAAGTAAAAGCTAATTTTGATCTGTTTTAATACAAGTTACAAAGAAACTTATTTTTAACCAATTTATTTTCCTTTTCACATAGTGTGGTCAACATGTGTCTTACCAGCTAGGGATACCTACCCAATGGCAGTGATCGAGACAATGTCGAGGATGCCTGAGAGCCGAGATATATCGTTCGGCATGAACAACATGGATAACGATCCCTACTACACACAGAATGAGCCAGAGGTGGACAAGCGTGCTCCACTTCTTCCAACGCCGACCTTCAGTGAACTATTAACAGAGCAGAAGCAATATCATAACTCATTGGCAGGGAATCGGCCTGTCCGTACCCCTTCGCCCGCTAGATATTCTCGGAATCTGCGATCTACTGTTCAGGCCAATAGATCGTCCTTCTTGACGTGCTTAGAGAAACGAGATCGTTCTCCAAGACTGCCTAGATACTCTGCCAGCAAAAATCCGCAACCTCAAATTTCATTAAGCAATATACGAAGACCTTCCAGCATAATTGTACGGCTCGAACGAAAACGACAACGACTTGGCGACAGCACTTTCAGTTCTAGCGACTCCTCTGAGTCCTCTAGCTATGAATCCACCACAGAAAGCACAGGTGATGTTTCATCTTTCTCCGAATCTGATGCACGGGGTGAAAAAAATAGCTTATCTTCATTGGGAATACCGATAAAAAACATGAAACGAAACGAAGAAAAGTTCTCATCTGATGCAGTTGCTAAATTTACCGCAAAACGAAAACACTCTTCAAAATTCACGAATCAAAAACAAACTTTTTCAAAGCTGTCGACGAAAACTCCATTAAGAAATCCGCCAAATGTGTTACCCAATGCACCGAAGAAACCTCACAGCATATTGGAGAGCTCTTACAGTATCAAAAAGAAGCAGGATCGCCAGAAACGTTTGCTAATGCAACTGTTGCGCGTAGAGCAGCAAATAGCGAAGAAGAAGAAGCATCGAATGAAAGCATTTAAAGAGTAATCTGTTAAATATCGAATCGTTATTTAAGTTGTCTAATAAAACCAAATTATCATTCAAAATGTTAAACGATGGATAAATGAGTACTTATGTTTTCGAAAAAGTCGCTAACAAATCATGTTGCACATATTCGGGGTGTGTTATTTTAGAATGGGATGTATGCTAAAAATAAGTAATAGGAATTAGCAATAAGTAAGCTGTGGAATCACCCCTGTACGTATGAATTTTCTGAGCATGCAAACATCCAGTTGGCACAGGCGACATGTCCATAAACCACGAACACCATGCCTAATGGAATGCATTTGGGGTCTAGGGTGTTGCAGCGCCAACATTTACAACTGAGTGCAACAGGAGAAAGCATCTGCAGCACCCAAGTGGGAGTGTATGTATGTAACTTCTGCTAATATCCATGTTAATATTATTAAACATTATTTATGGATTTGTTTAATTTGTATTTAGTAACGCTTCGCCAGGAAACTCCGGCTACGTGACTCCCAGCTCCAGCCTCCGGGGTAAAACTTAAGATCTGCGGTCGTCTGCTCTTCCTACGCCGTCTGCCCTGCCAGCTGAGCCAAATGTCCGCCACACCCTCTCGCCCCACTTTCTTTTCGACCCAGCATCGTCGTTGCCGTAGAGGAACAATTACACTGGTTTGCCTAATGAATTTATCTGCTCATCAGCATCTCTATAGACCTGTATGCATGAACTGGTTGGTGCACCAGCCTGGGCGGGAGTGGGTCGTATGGTTGGATGGTTGTTGGCATCACAGTAAATATTATGTAGATTTTCACACACGAATTATGTTTATTTGCGGCATTCTGCGAGATGTTATCTCGCAATATATGATTTTGCTCGTGTGGAAATAAAAGAAACTGTACGCAAAGCGGTTGTACTGTCTTGTATCGTATTTACAGGAATTATTTTAGGTGCATAATATTGTAATGCTGTTTTAAGTTCCAATGTTCAGAAATCCATTCAAATCAATACTACTCGATAATATGCATAATAAAACTCAATTCCGTCTCCGACTTATCAGCGGTCAATTTATACAGAAAGCTGTACTTTCCCGGAGTTTGCTCATCTCTAGCGAAGTCGCACAAATTTCTGTTTGAACCATTTTATTAGCAACTTAATAGTGATTTGTTGCTCCATCCTGTTTCAATCTGGCAAGCAAATGAATTTATGGATTAAGTTCGCATATGATGGTAATTAATATGAACTTACCGAAGTGGGACGGCGGCAAAACGAAGACAAAAATATAAATATATATATTTATATAGACCACTTTATTAACGGCTTGATATACATACCTACAGACCGACCATTACGTGTAATATAAGCAATATCTTTTTAATTGTCGTCGGTGCTGCTGAACTCTTCCTTTAGCAACGAAATTTCGTCTTCCAGATAATGAACAGTCACAATCAATGTTACTATTATGATTTGAAGGCATACCATCTGTAAGTACCGCCTATGAAAGCTATTCTCGATCAAATCGCAAAAACTTACCAAACTGACGTAAATAATATTTGGCTGAAAGGGTCCACCAAACTTAAAACATTTTTTTTTAAGAACGCCTCTCAAATCTTTTGCGATAGGTCGCAATTTTTTTGAAAACAATTTCCTCTGGGCCAGCAATAAATCTATAGCCTCAATAAAGTTTCGCCGCTGAGAGATTCAGTCGATTAGTTTTCAATATCTAAACAAAAAAATGTATATGAATGTTATCCTATTTTACCTCGTTCTCCATCATAAACAAAACAACCATCAGACAGATGTAATCACTGGCTATAAAGGCATATATGGAGGCATTTGCCGCATAGAAGATTCTTCTCTTGCGATCCTCGAACAGAACGTACCAGGTATTCCAGTAGTACGTAAGCGTATAAAATCCTCCCAAAAGGCAGTTTGCGTGCATTGCAAAAAGAAACAGCATAGAATGTTTTAACGACTGGGCGAAAATGCAAAAATTGGCTTCCAGAATCTCCAGTTTTGTCTTTAAATTTTCCAAGCCTTCCGTGGAAACCGTAAATATGGCGGAGGCAATATTGCCAGGGTCCTTCGTCAAATTAGCCCTTAACTCCTCTTCGGCATTTTTCTTAAGCTCTTTTAGCTGTCCTCTACTCAACCACGAGAGAACTGTGTACAATCTTACTGACCCGGCTAAAATGAAATGCGGCAAGAGCAGAGCCATCCCAAGCATAGCATCTGGCAGAGGAGGTAGCTCGAACTTCATTTCATATGCTATGTAGGCCGCGAAACAGAAGAGTATACCAAAGGTTGAAGTCAGTAAGAGGTAGGCCGAGGCTTCGTCTTGTGTGAATTGGGAATTCCTAGATGGCAGAGCCTTCAACAGGGAGTTAATTGCGCCCACAGATTTCACCGAAGAATATATGGCATAAGCGAACGCTTTCGCTCCCAAGGCAAGCTGCACCCTGATTAATCCAAATAGAAAGGGTGATATATCTTTCAAAACTTTTAGTGTAGATGACGACTTATCGAAATGCTGGGAGAAGCACGCGGTATAAACAACTCCGAGGACAAATATGTAAACTACACTGGGCAGGGACAATCGGAATCGATGCGATGTTTTTTCAAACCAATGCCTTTGATAACCCATAAGTAAAAGCACGACATTTGTTGTCCTCAGAATGCGGGAGGTATTCATGGTTTACTTATTTTCAAAGCTACCGACTCGCCGACCGAAATGATACTGGTGATTTCGGTTTTGGGCAACAGAGCTTAACGGTAAATCAAATTTGAGATCTTGTCTGGCTATCGAGTTGCGACGAACAACGGTAATTATCGCAAAAACCGGTCACGTTCAAATAAAATATATGTTTTTGGTAATTACTTTAAGGCAGAAGCTTTACAAATATGAATGCTTAATTTTAGACCGTTTTGGAACATTAGCTATGGTACATACAAAGTACTGAACACAGTTCTCAGCTAGCGAGAGAGCTTAAAAAATATATTTAATAAAATAAGCAATTTAAATTGTTCTTTGGCATATCAAATAAATTGGGAAAAAAATAAAATTGATATATATATATATATATTGTAGAAAGCTCAACTTTTTAGCTTTTATAGTTTCCGATATCTACACGCTCTCCTTTATATCGAATTTAGTTCACCATTCAACTCTACCAGCAATATACATATGTACATATGTAAATAATCCGACTTGCATATGTGCTAATATCTAAGACTATATATTTTACACATAGAGTTTCTAAAACATTCGCCGAAATAAATTATTTTAAATAAAATAATCTGAATCGCTACTACTTAAATTCTAGGTAATTAGTGTTGATCTTCATTTAGAAATTCGAACCGTTAATAGAACCAAAAGTCTACAACAAGAAAAGATTCCGGCAAGCTAATACAAAGTGTACACATGTGGGTGTGTCAATAGACGTTAGCGTTGCATGTCGGTAAACTAGAAACGGCTTCCTGGGACAGATGTCTTGTGTGGCTTCAACACCGCCATGTCAACATTAAAAATTAGAAACAATTAAAAAGCCTTCGCCGGCGTTTGCCCGACTTATGTAAATATTTGCCAGCTGTGTAAGATTTCTAGAACTCAGCTGCAGAAGAAGAACATCTTCCGCCTACCGTGTTGATTTTGCCAGACGCAAAAGGCAAACAGGCGTGTACCAAACTGAGATCCCATGAGAAGAGGATTGGGATTGCGTTTTGAGCAAAGGGCGGCGTCCTTTGCCAAGTGAAAACCCTCCATCACACAACCATATATTTGAAAAATTGTTATTGGCAAACTTGAAGACGGATACAAAAGCAATTAAAGCAATGTAATTACTATTACTCCTATCAACTGACGAATCGATATAGATATGTCCGTCCGTCCCCTCACACACTAAACGATATTTATTTTTATCTATATAGATGGAGTAGTTTAGAAAACTAACTAATCACTATACGATATACTTTTCAAGAATCTATTAACGTTTTTGAAGCATGAAGTGCCTTCTTCGGTATATATCAGAATATCCGTGGTTCGTAGGCCATAGAGTTTTCTAGTAAAGCATGCCGGAAGAAGAAAGCGTTTTCGACCACATAAAAAACTCGACTATAGCATTCTGTGTTTTCTTGTTTCGTATTTGAAAAGACTCGAATTGGTTCCCTTAAATGCAAGCAGAAAACACGTAGTCTCGTCTTCCGTTTTTTAGAAAAATACATTTATGCTAACTGTCTGGCTGTTTAGTGTATAATGAATAATGTCTTTGAAAACCATTTAGATGTTGCGTACGATTACGATGCGGGCCGATAGTGATCCAGCTCGAATTGCGCGAATTGATGCATTTTTTGGTATTTTGTTTGTGTTTGGCTGGTGCACGGACTACGTTTCATCAAAGAGGAGGCCCAAAGATCTGATCTGCCGAGGATGGGTTCATTTTATTCCGAAACTTCCGTAGCCACGCTACGTTACGTGTTGGTAAATCTTTTTTTCGTTGCGCCCGGCCGCTACCTTCAAACTGATTTATGCCCCTTGATGGACGACAGGATTGGGCAACGGACGATGGGCAAGGATGCAACGAGTGCAACCGAACGGGCACCGCGCAGAAGGAAAAAACGCCAGTGAAATTGAGGGCGAATAAAAATTTATGCATTTTCATTGATATGCAAAGCGCTGTTGCAGGCGAAGATGAAGAAGAGAGGAGAGAACTTGTGTGTGCGCTTCCGTTTCCGCTGCACTGCCATGGCATCTAGAGGGGCGGGGGCTTTGGTTCTCTGGTGAAGGGGTGGATGCCAAAAGCGGGGTGGTCGTGCGTAGGTCGACATGTTTGGCGTATTGTCGAATTGCATAATATGCACTTTTTCATCGGCCATCCGCCAAAAATTTACAGCCCTACACACATCGATTTATTGCCTGACAATTGTCCCGAATCCTCCAACACTACAACAATGGGAATGCCATCGTCGATGCCCATCGTCCTACGGATTTGTGTCCATGTCCGTGTCCCAGCCTTGGTTGCGTTCTGGCACCGTGCGGAGCTATGAGTGGTATACGCTGTTGGCGACCGATTAAATGTGATTTTCCACTGCAATTCGCGAGGTTTTTTTCATGGTGGATTCCATCAGCGGATTTCAATAAAATTTTGGGAGACATCCTTAGTACTTCGAACTGGGATCGCGATATGTGCGTATCCATCCAATGAGTCAAATTCATGTAAAAAATAACTTTTTTAATATTGACAAGCATGACAATGTGAAAGCAATAATCGTAAATTTTTATGACCAGCAATGGAAAATGCAGTAGCAAGGGAACAACTATAACAAGAGCAACATTTAATTTGCAGAAAATGACACAATACAAAGTAGTCACACTTATAAGTTTTACCACAATTCTGGTAGTATTATTATTGTTTAGAGTTTAGAACTCGAGGCAAAGAAAAATGATGATGAGAAAAATGACTTCGCGTTCTCACTTCCAATAGCTGGGCTGATAGTCGGGGAACTTGACTATTTTCTAGAGGCTGAATTTGGGAATTTGTAATCCCTTGCAGGATAATTACCTGCATATCTGCAATCTGCGGCATATGCGGCAATGTAAAGTCCGATCGCCCTTTCCGCATCTCCATTAATCGTTTCCAAAAGTCTTCTTTCTATAAGTCGGAACAGCCTGGATCGGACTACTATACTATAAAGCTTGTAAGGAAAAAAAGAACAAGTTCATTGATCGTTGTTCATACCACACATACGACAGCTCTATGTAAGCAAAAAAAGAATTCTTTATAAGCGAAACAACGAAAATCCAAAAGTAATATGTAATATGTAATACGTATCTTTGTTTCAGTTAAATACATATAGTTCGATATACTCCCATCCTGTTGCAGAAGCGAGTTGAAAACAGAGCTTTGGCTCCAACTTGGCCGCTTTTGAAATCCCGACAGGAGAATGCATTCCAGAGGTCTTGCTGGCGAATTCCTTGTGTTCAAATATTTGAAGCTGCCTCAGCCGTAGGGAAAAATGGAGGAGCTCACGAGCTGGAGGTCTTGTTGTGCAGTGCGAGTAGTTTGGTGGAAATGCGGCCGCGTTCTAGGACACATCATCATCGTAAATCATGGTGGGTCTTTCTGCTTTCTCTGGTCGTCTCGCGGGGCGATGGCTCGCACATTTTCGGTTTTAGCGGACGATGGTCGAGTCTAAACATAAAAATAAATAAAAAGCCAGGCTGACAGCGGCTTGCGCAGGACCCGCTTCAATTCGTACTGTTTTCCTTCCACTATTTGAGTGTTGCACAAAAATTCGCGTCGGATTGGTGGAGAATGTCGGTTGCAGTCAAGAGATGTTATTCTGAAATTCGCAAGGATGCGCTGGAGAGGCGCAGCAAAAGGATTTCATAAAAATTGCGCAATTTAAAATGTCACAACATAAATTCTGTTTGCGTTTCTGTGTGCAAGCATGCAACCCAGCTAACGCTAGGCGAAGGGCAATAAGTATTAAATTTTGTTAGAAGGACCTCTCGCAACCCGGAGTCTGCGAAGTGTCCTTTGACGCCGGCCAACCAACAGGGCGGAGTGGTCTTGGCGCTGACTGGCTGTCGAGCAAGTGAATGTAATGGCAACCCAGGAAACAAAAGAAAACAAAGTGCTCACACACCCACAGAACCCCCAAACGAATGGCGAAGCTTCCTCTTCCGAACGAGGAGGGATCCTCCTGCGAGAGGTGGATGCGCTTAGGGGACCTGCCTCCAGCTCACTTCCAACTCGTCAGTGGCATCATCGCAGGTCCTTCTTTGTTGTCGCTGCGATTTCTATTGCTCCTGTTGGTCAGACATGGTGTTTTACTCTCAATGTTGTCGTTATCGTAAGTTTTCGTTTGTCTTCTGGCTTATCATACCCGTAGCTATATATATAGTTTAAGGGAATACCAGGGCCGTTGAAGAGTGTTGAAGGGTCAAAGGAAAGCGATTTGGATTCTTATGAGTAAATTGTAGATCATGCCACAATTATTTTCTTTGTTGGCAGTATTTTTCGATATACGAACTTTATAACATTTGGGAGGAGTATACTGATATATAGTGATTTTTTCAAGGCGATCAGTCCTATCTTGTGTTTTTATCATGCCAAGCTAGGAGATTTTCTATTTTAAATGCATTACAACTTTTAAATATTCTGTATATTTTAGCTGTTTTCATTTTTACAGTGTAAAAAATTGCTCGTCGGTGGCATAAATCAGAGGACAGTGTTGGTGAGTGTCCCTCCTAGAAGAGAGTGGTTTGGGGGCAGGTTTTTGGGTGTGCAGAAGACCTGAAGCAACGCCCATTGTGCAACACTTTCGTTTTTTGCAGCTGCCTCTCAGGTCTCTGCTTTTCGAGGTCCTTTCTTTTTTCCATACTCGCCACTCGACGTTCCCACCGTGTTTTGTTTGTTTTTAATTTTTTGGTGATTGTGAGAGTGCAGCTTCCTCAAAAAGTGTGTGTCTGTGAAAAGCAATCCCAATCCTTTCTGTATGCGAATGTCCTGCTATTCTAGCGTCAACTTCACATTCAAAGTCGGAGTTGTCCTTCTGTTGCCCATAACTATTTTTGCTTCTGGTTGGACATAATCGCGTCTGCATTATTGGTTGATGTTTGTTGCCTGTACTTTGCATGGAGCGAAGCATAAAACCCACCAGGATCTATGCCACGCCTTTCCGAATCCTTTGGGCTTGCTCCACGTTTATCGTCTGTGTTTTTCAAGGTGTGTTGGAGACATAAATATTTTGTTTGTTCATCCTTCCCTGGTGCTCTGGCACTTTTCTTTTCTCTCGTTCAGTCCCCACCCTGTTGTTATCCTTTTTGCAGATTATGTGTGTTTTGTTGCCTGACAGGGATCAGCATAAAATGTAGCAAGCTGAGCTTTTTTTAAGTCCCTGGTAATTGTAGGGTGTAAATGGTATACTGGGATTCATATTTTAAAACACAAAATTTGTTATATTCATAGATACAATGACGGTAGCATCAGAAATTGGGGGTAACGTTTCGTTCCACTGCTCTATTAAATTCTATTATCAAGAAGGATTTAATAATATTACATTGAGTTTTGATAAATGTTCCTGCGCAGAGTAAGTCGACTAAGAGTACATACATACTTAAGATCGGCCCGGACTTCTGGCAAAACTACAGCCGTATGAAAAAAAGTATAAGTACAACTTATAAGAACATTTTACTTACTGGTAACTTTTTCCGTCCAGCAATCAAAACATGACTTTATACCCCAATTTCATCCCCTGTGACTCTTTGCTGTTGTCTGAAAGGTGTTTGGTATATGTTTAGGTATGGAAATTGTACTGGACGCTTGGGTACGTGTATGTCCGGTAAAAACGGGTTAAGTGTTCTGGCGAATTTGTAATTAGAAATTGTTTGGCGCATTTCCCTCCGCTTGCTTGTTTTGTGCCGCAGTTTGTTTGCTTGTAGGTTTAGAATTTTCGCTTACAGCAGGCATTTAATATTTCATATAGCTTGATTTGTTTTTATTTCCAAATATGTTCGTTATTGTTTACAGTTCGTCCGAAATTTACTTATTATGGAGAGGTAATTCTTTAAATCACTTATGACATTTTAAGGTAAAAGAAAAAATTAATATAAACCATTTCTGCTAAGTATCTTTTCTCGTATAGTCAAAGGGCTTGATTATAGCGTTGTTCTGAATTTATTATACCACTTCACTAGTTACGAAGTCCCTTTCCGTCGCGCTCTTCTTAGTTAAGTAACGGGTATCTGATAGTCAAGGTGCTCGACTAAGCGTTCTATCTTGACGAAATCATTTTTCATGTTTTTACTGCATTTAAAGTCGCATGTGTGCATTTGATTTCGATAGTAGTAGACGTTGCCTCTTGGCTGCACATCAAAAGCGTAGCTGACATGACCAGGATCTGTTAGTAATGGGCGTGGCTGGGCTGGTTCAAGAGCTTGCTCCGGTTTTCCCAACACTCCATGTAATGTATTGCGCAACCCACCGTGCGGGTCTGCATCTTACCCCCTGCTCCTAGGAGTGTGACTGCATCTTGAGGCGTCCTTGCGGCGACATCGCCATCATCCCCAGCATCATCGTCATCATCTGGGCGCAGACACCCTGAAGGGGGCTCTGATCTATGGACTCTGGCGGTGGAAACCTATTCGGGTTCGACTTGCTGGCTGGCTGTCGTTCTCTTCCGCTCTTCCACACTACTCTCCGGGCGAATTTTCTTCTGGGAAAGAGGTCCTACAGCTTGCAATTTATGTGCATCCCACATGGAGCCTGCGAGCCGGGCTGTTGGGGCTGTTTCTCAGTGTCGCGTCTCTGAATTTTTCTAGTTCCAATTTTTTGCCCTCCTTTTTGTTTTGTTCCTGTATTTATGGATTTTCATTGGCGCAGCAGCTCTTTGCGAGCCAGGGGAAGAGGGAGCGCCGTGTCAAAACGCAAATGATTTATTGAACTGACAGGCAGCAGTGAATTTTGTCGAGTCAAGTCGCAGGACAACGATGCGGCGTCGTCGTTGAGGAAAAGGACGAGCCAACCTTCAAGCACCTCCCTGCGCCTTTTTCACTAGCCTAACATTTCGCATTACATTGGGAAGACGGCGTGGGTATATAACAAAATGCTTTGATATGGTATGGTATGCTTATAGCAAGACAACATTTGTACTTTTTATACCCGTTACTCGTAAATAAAAGGGTAGATTCTAGATTCGTTAAAAAGTATGTAACAGGTTTCCGACCATATAAAGTATATATGTATATTCTTGATCGGGGGCAATAGACGAGTCGAACGGGTAATGAATGACTTGATCTCAGGAACTACAGGTGAATTTTTAAATGTTTTCTCATTTTATTTCCCAGTATCTATCGATATCAAAGACAACATTTTACATTTTGCGTTCACATTCACACTAGCTGAGTAACGGGTATCCAATAGTCGGGTACTCGACTATAGCATGCTAGAAAACAATATTTCGTAAGTGCAGACCTCCGAGTGAAAGCATAAAGTCACATTTCGCCTTATTATTTGATTTTAGAATTGACGGAAATTATCAAATCGAATCGGTCCGTGTCGATTTCGAAACATTTTTCGGTGTAATATTCCCCCTGCATCCTCTGTTGCATGTTCTAGTTTTGCCGCCATTTCTTGTTTCGATGTTGTACCCGTCTCGCTTTTTGCTGCATGAGGGTGGAGTTTTCGCTCAACTCAACTGAAAACCGAACTGAACTCAACTGAGGCCCTGGCGCAAGAAATGGCACCGATGCGAAATGAAGTTTTGATTTAGTTCAAAATTTTTATCAAAAGAAACGCGTTTCTGCTGCTGCTGTGGCTTTTCTCCTGCTCCTGCTCCTCTTTCCGTTCTGGGTTTCCCTTGCAGTTTTTCTAATAAATCACAGCATGGGTTGTCTCCTGATATGGGCGGACCTTTTGGGCGTAATGGTATTTTGATTTATGTCTTAACCAAGCATAATGCAAAAGTTCTCAAGCTCAACTACCACGCATCCGTGAAGACCACCTATAACATAAAATAAAGTAAGCTGATGCAAACGTTTTCAACATGCTTATTGCCCGACTGCGCGTTGACACCCTGGCAGTTCTTCATCAGCAAATATTAAAATGAGCGTACTTTGAAGTACACGTTGTATCAAAACCGAGAAGCACGCTGTGCGGATTTGATTTTCGGTTGATCGACTTACGTCACGGTGCCATGAAAGTTAGACCATAATTTTCTATAACTTATAAAATAAAACTCAGACTTTGAAGGACTTGAAGGTGTATATATATGTATATACATACATATATATACGCAGAAAATTATTGAACCAAATTATTAGAAAGTGTGCTGTGCAGGGATTACTATCCTGAATGATATATATATCCGCTCGACAGGCACATGGACAGGCACCGACCTACATACTTGTAGGTACATACGTGAAAGCATGTGTTATGATACTAAATTATTGCTAATAAATTAAGATGCTATAACCCACCATGAGTTACGACTCAGCTGAAAGTATTAAAACATATCCCTCCATATATTCGACTTGGCTTAAACTTATCCTGTGAGCATTGCTCGGCATGTCATCATCACCATTCCCAAGTTGAATAATTACAAAATGGAAATAACTGAAACAGACCTTCTACGTCTCCCTCTGACGCAAAAATGACGAGATTCTCAGTTCCTCTTAGACATACCTACATATACTTAATGCAGACAGCTTTCAGGAACGCCCACCCACCACCAGATCCAGGAATGGAATCAGATCCACGCGACGAATGCCAGTGCCATCGTCATGGCGATGAGGATGAGGAATCCGAGACTAGAAGCCAGAAGCCAGAAGCCCGGCAAAGACTAATGAGACTGCCACAGGACGCAGGACAAGCGCCTGCAGTGCAAAAGTTTAGCAAAAGTGTCAGAAAATGTGAATGCGATTGTGGGGGTGGTGGGTGGTGTTTGGCGTAGGGTGGAGCGGGTAATGTGCCGAGGTAAACGGCAGCAAACGAGATGAATGATATCCAGACGAATGATGCATGAGTCGCTTTGGGGGCGGGTGGCGTTGGGTGGGTGGCCGGTCGGTTGGAAATCCGAAGCTTCATTCGCTAGGGTTTATGTGCTCCTTAGTGGAGGGGCGGGTGCGGGTGGTGAGCGGATGGCGTGGTGCGGGTTGCGGGGTGCGGAAGACGCTGCCTTGTAAACCAGACGCAGGCGTGGACGCAGCAGCGAATGAGAATGCGAATGCACACAAACATACACGATTATATACACTCAGCTGGTAAGAGGAAACATATCCAGCTCGAATCTTGTCTGCAATAAATCAAATTTTATTACACTTTTCTTTATGCATGCCACAGGATATATGGCAAGCGTATGGCTCACTGATGGGCACACAGAGACCCAGGGCACAGCGAACTGAGATTTTCGCAGGCTCATTTAGTGGTGCTTTTGCTCCGGGGGGTAGACTTGGGGTTGGGCCGAATTATCACACGGATTGACGTCGTAGCAACGCGCCGCAAGAGGTTTACGCCATTTGGGTCACTAATGATCGAATTGGGGTACGGGCACATATGTACAAGATAAATGCAGTTTTAAATAGAATTGTTTAAACTTATTAAACAATTACGACCTCAAAGTTAAATATGAGGCCTGACATCTCCTACGGCACCTTTAGATTTAGATCGCCACGTTTACGACGGTAATTTCCAAACTATCCAGTTTTTATTATTTATTTTTTTATTTATTTATTATTTTTCCAGTTATCAAAGAACACTTTTTAACGAATGTATTTCTAATGAATGTCTAAGCTTGGAAAATGGAAAGGGAACGCAATGAGCTGCTCAATCAGCAAGTAGACTTCATTGGAGATTGTATTCAAGTTCCGCGTAACATCACAACAGTATATATACATGAAGAATTGTATTTTTATTAAAAAAAAAAACATTTATAGGGAGTTGCCTTTATTGAATACTAAATAACGATGTTTACACGGCGTTTTATGCATATGAATAATTCAGTCGTGCATTGTCATTATAGAGCCCCTCTATAAATATTCGAAATAAATCTCATAGTTTTACATGTAAACATAAAATCATTAAGTCACTTCTTAAATAATATTATGTACATTTTTAGGACTAATCATTTAAAATATAAGCAACCTTTAAATCGCTCTAAGTCGATAAGACTTAATTTTAAAACTGCAGTAAAGTGTATCTAACTAGTCACCTATTTCATTATCCTATCATTCATTATCCACTATTAATATTTTCGCACATTGGCTTCAACCGTGTTTCTAAAATTTTGGGTACATAAATTACATAAGTAAATCTACTTGTCTATCGCCTTAGGACTTAGGAATTAACTTTGGCCACTCACCTTGGCATTTTGCACCTGCCTCTAAATGCGCCACCCACTTTAGCCGCCCACTTAGACATAGAGACAGTTTCAATGTCGGCAGTTTTGTTGGCTTATCAAAGAGCAAAAAAGTAAACCGTTATTCATGACACTTTTCAGAATTTATGTGTTTGTATCTCATTAAGCGGAGCAGAAGCAACGAGTGGAGCAGTGGCTGCTTGGAGGTGGGAGGTTAACCCTAAGGTGTCCTGTGCGTAACTTTCGAAGGCAAGTAAAAAAAATTCTTGGGGGGAGGCCCTTCGAGAAGAACGTACAGTCAATGCAACCAACCTGAATACTGTGGAGGGCCAGGAAAGTTGCGTGAAACATTTTACAAAATGTATCTCTTAGCACAGGTGAGGCATCCAGCACATGTCGCCCTACCCCCCTATCACATAGGTGTACACAGCCTAATTTAATTTAATTTAATCTAATCAAATTTAATTTAGATTAATTTAATTTAATTTGCTTTAATTTAATTTACTTTAATTTAATTTAATTTAATTTACTTTAATTTAATTTAATTTAATTTAATTTAATTTAATTTAATTTAATTTAATTTACTTTAATTTAATTTAATTTACTTAAATTTAATTTAATGTACTTTAATTTAATTTATTTTAATTTAATTTAATTAAATTTATTTTATTTTACTTTAATTTAATTTATTGTAATTTAATTTACTTGAATTTAATTTAATTTAATTTACTTTAATTTAATTTAATTAATTTAATTTAATTTAATTTAATATAATTTAATTTAATTTAATTTAATTTAATTTAATTTAATTTAATTTACTTTAATTTAATTTAATTTAATTTAATTTACTTTAATTTAATTTAATTTAATTTAATTTAATTTAATTTAATTTAATTTAATTTACTTAATTTAATTTAATTAATTTTTTTATTACACCATAATTATTGAGTAAAAATAAATCCTTCGGCAATTAACATTTCCGAGGAGATTTTTGCCGACATCAGTTATGGCCGAAAAAGATGGCAATAGGATAGTGGAAGGAGAGGGTTAGGAATTTTGGTATGAAGCTGGTATCGGGATGTGGATGTCGTTGTCCCAATCCTTTCTTGCCCATAAATCAGCGAATCGCGTTCACATTTGCCACATGTTCTTGTTCCTGGGAAGTCACTTCCCCTTCCACCAATTTACCACACCGCCGAGTTAGGACGGCCGTGTAGGCCATAATTCAGGTTTAATTAACTCAGAGTGTTTATTATCACATATTAGTTTACAATGTGAAATGTCAGGTTTTCGGGTGGCGTCGTGACACAATTAAATGAAACTTAAACTGACCCATTTATTTTGATTGGCAAGGAACTCAAACTGAGCTTGAGAACAGAGCGTGATATTTTGGCCAAATTATTTGCTGTGATATATGTATATATATTGAACTGGTATATAGAATATATTTATACAATACAAAGATTGCCGAGCTCATGAGCTCTTTAATCTGGTTCTTTCTGGTTACTTTGCTATATTTTGTTGTTGTATGAGGATGTTTTACTTCAAAGGCCTTCTATGGGTCGTCCGGTCATCCGGTGTACCGACAATAATTAATGTATACTATAATGTATTATAGCTACAAATAAAGATTAAACATTCCGAGTTTACGGCAGAATGGATGAGCTTATTCCGGTCGAAAACCCCTTAGCCACAAATATACCTTTGTTGTTTGGATACTTATCTACTTACAACACTTACAAAGATGCTTGAAGAAACTTGTATTTTATAGTCGCGACACTTGACTGCCGCGTTACCATTCTGATTTTCTAGGCATTAAGAATATGGCAAACAAATCGACTAAATTTCTTTATAGCAGGCGTTCTGAAAAGAATGTCACCCACAAGCCCACAAAAAACATATTCAATTGGAGAGTCAAACGTACAAATTTTTATTGAACTCCTTATTTGCTCTTCCTACTTGGTAAGTTACCATTGAGCTGCATTTCGTGCACTGATTTAAAATCAGGAAATTAGATCGTTGGAAAAATGCGTTTTAATTCTATTCTGAATTCTGCCTTTATTGCGTTTGTATAACTAAAGTGAGTAACACGGGGGGCGGGTGGAAGATGTTGCAGGAAATACAACGGGTGTTGTGGTGCGTGGGACGGGGAAGCAGGTGGCTTTGTTTAAAAATAATATCACAAAAACTGAAATACAATTCGTATACATAGTTGGTAACCATTATTCCCCATATATCATAGATATAAATTATCCTGACGAAAGAGGCGGTAAAAGTGATTGTTTGGACAATATGGTTCACATTTTGCATAGATTGCCCTTTTCTTAGGTTTAACTCTTAGGTTATATACTCAAAGTTCTTAGTAATTGTTGAGACTCGAACTGCTAATATACATTGGTTTTATATACTTTAATATGTGTATGAATATATCGTTTTAAAATTGTTTCCGTATACATGCGTTGCTGTGGCTTTATATTGATGTAGATATCATTATTCTTTAGACTTATGGAAGGAAAGTGCCATTGGCTAGTATTTACATTTAATCAATGCATTTCGTTTGGGCTACATGTGCATCGCATCCATTAACTGGTTCTATCATTAGGGTTATTGTTTAAGTGTAAGGATTTACGTATACTGCGTTGCGTTTGTTTTGTTATTGCTTAGAATAACCAATTTAGCTGGTTAGGTTTCTTTCTAGATTTAAACAGTTTTGATTTGGCACCCTTTTCCTTTTCATTCATTGTGACAAGGAGTAGCGGATAAATAAATAAGTAATGGCTGGCTTGTTCCCTGAGTGCACTCAAATCCGAATTCAATTGCACTCGAAAACGAACCAAATTATTGCCACTCAGTAGGAGTACTCACTCTCTTACTCTTTATACACCCACTGCGCTATGCCTGTCTCTCTCGCCGCCATCCAATTCCACTTTGACGAACTCGTGTTGTCGCCTTTCGTCACTCCGCCACTATGGCCGTCCCTGTCCGACTCGCTTTGATGGACAGCCGCTCGTCAAAGTGGTGGTAATTGAATTTCCAGCTTGCTAGTCCTCTCTCGCTCGCGCCTTAGACTGCGGCTGTCCGATTGGGAAACAATAAGCAGCAGACCAGCAGACCGTGACGTCACTGACGAAGGGGAAAAACTACTCGAGAGAGCGTAGTGGTCTGGGGAAATTTCCTGTTAAATTCAGCAAAAGTAGGGGAAATCTTGTTGGGTGTACAGCGGCAAAGAGAGAGACAGTGAGAACTTTGATATTTGGAGAAAGAGCGGACGAAAGAGCGAGAGCTGTGCAGATCAGAATCATGATCAGAAATCAATGCAGTTTTTTAAAAATTTGCAAACGGATTGCTAAAGTTTGATTAACAGACATTAACGAAAATAGCCTCGTTTTTTTTTAATTTGAACCATCAACTAGGATGGTTATTCAGTTTAATGTATTTTGGGCTGCTGTTTGAAAGATTTTGGCTTCGTAAAGCAAACAATTTAAATGTAGCCTAAGTTCAAAGGATAAATTCTGAATATTTAATACAGCTTACGTGTCTGCAATCTGTGACCCAATTTGTTAATTCCCTTTAAGCACTTTTGCTAATAGATTTTTCTACTGTTTTACGGATGACATCTCTTCTCTACAAGTTCTCCGTTCTCCAGCAGTTTAGGCGTTTTTAGAGGATAGCTGTTTGGCCAGCTCCGTGTATTTGAGGAACTTTGACTGCGGACTCTCGTCATAGGGGCTAATGGTTGGCGAGGGAGGGGGCTGCTGAGATCCTGTCGCCGGACTCCTGGAAGCTGATCTCCTGGGGGAGGCCAAGGGCATCGACTTGGGGCTCTGAACAGCGGGGGACTTGAGCCTGGGCGAGTCCTCGCCTGCGTCTTTCACAAAGTGCACCTTGGAGAGATGGTGGCGGTAGGCGCCCTTCGATGCAAAAGGGGTATCACAGTAGGAGCACTTAATGATAGACGAATCGCCGCCGGAGCCACCATTACTTGCACTCAGAACGGCCTCGTTGCAGGCCCAGCTGAAGGCCACCAGGTCGTTACCGTTCGCTGAGGGAAGTGTTGCTGATGCTGTGGAGGATCCGGTGGAGGACGCGCTGCGGAGGGCAGTGCTTGGGGGATCCGCTTTCTCGCACAGTTTCTGCAGCGCAGCTAGGGGATGGGCCTTTGGCTTCTGGGCGGAGGCGCTACTGCTGCTGTTGTTGTTGTTAAAGCAGTGCCCTGGAAAAATGATTAGTTCAGTATTGTTAACCAATATAATATCTAGCAGTCAGTGATATGTTTACTAATGAATCAATTCACTGAGTCGTTATTTATTTCATTTCATTTATTTTTAATATATAACTAATAACTAATAATATTTGCATGCATAGATTACAAGGTTCTGAGCCAATCGATTTTCTGACAATGGACTAATACCTCGTCTCTAGTTAAGCCTTACGCTTTCAAACAATTTTTGTATATATTGAGTATTGTCTCTTACCCGAGTGGTTGTTGCCGCTGTTTTCCACTCCACTGAGCTGATCGAACATGGAGTTCAAGGCCAGAAGACTGCCATTATCTGGTGGAGATCTTGCGGTCTGCGGAGCAGGTGATTTGCTTTCAGACCGAGGACTATCTCGGCTTGCTTCCATGCTGAACTCCTTTTTCACTTGGATCTGCTGCCGAGGACTGCAGCCCTCCCGATCGCAACCCACCAAGGGTTCCGCCTCTGGTGGCTCAGCTTTGATGGTTGGTGGTGGGGGAAGCGACGGGACAGGAGTATCTGGACTTCTGCGGGGGGTGGCCTGCTGTCTGTCTGGGGTGTAAG
The DNA here is from genome assembly GCF_004382195.2 of Drosophila sechellia. Lineage (NCBI taxonomy): Eukaryota > Metazoa > Arthropoda > Insecta > Diptera > Drosophilidae > Drosophila > Drosophila sechellia. The sequence continues at coordinate 22,289,569 of NC_045949.1, read as the reverse complement.
ATGATTCCACCCTACTGGCTGAGCTCGATTCGCTGGCACTGCGATCTCTCGAGGCGAAGGAGGATCGGAGCAGGTGCATCGCTTGGGTATCCATAAGAGGCTTGGTGTAGTCACTGCTGTCCTCAATTCCCAAACGCTTTAGGATGCTGGCTCCAAGCGGAGTTCCAGCGTCGGAATAGCCACCAAGTGTCATGGTTCTGCTAGTTCTCGATTCGAAGCTCTTCTCTATAAGTTGCTCCAGGGCATTTAGGACTGATGGCGGCTTTTCAGCGCCTTGTCCTAGACTAGGACTTGGCAAGCTATCTACTCCTGCCTTAGATCGACGGGGAGGGATTGGAATGCTCTCGCCTAGGCACTTTCGAATGTGCTCTACAAACAACGCAGTTTCTATCTTACTGCCACACTTTTCACACGTAATTTTGGTGGCAGCAGCAAAGTCCCTCAGGGGCTTTAGCGCTGAGTCCAGACTGGAATTCGAGCCAGAACGCTCGAGCTCAAGAAGCTTCCTAACCGGCAAAGACTTCTTGCGTTTCTCGTTGCGAATTTGCCTTCCCCTTTTCAGACTGCCAGTGCCGGCAGCTGGAGGAGATGCTGAAGGAGCCGGTGACTCCTTGTAGTGCGATTTTTGGGCCATGTGGGTGCTTAACTCCTTTAGGCTGCCGAAGGCCTGATCACAAACTTTACACGTGAGCACTGCACTCACTGATGGAGCTGTGCAACTCGGCGAAGGGGGAGCAGCGGAGGACGTAGACGGAACTCCAGGGTTTGTCGGCCTCTCCCGTTCATCGCCAGACTTCCAGGAAATGATCTGCTCCTGCGAGATGATATTCGTGTAGTGCTGCGTCTCCTGCATGTGACTGGTCATCTCGGCCAGAGACCGGAAGCTTTGTCCGCACCACATGCACTTAAGTATCTGGCGGGTTTGCTCCGCACCCTTTCCGAGCCAAACATCCTGACCCCTCACCAATTTCCTGGGAAGGGGCATAGTTTCCTTAATAAGCATATTTAACTCTGATTTCGAGGAGTTTGAAGAGCTTGAGGTGGAGCTACTGCTGCTGGAACAGGCCGAGTTGGAAGCTGAAGTGGCCAACCTTGTGGGAGGAGGAGCAGTCGGAGTGCCGACTCTTCCGGTTGGCAACGGCGAGGGTATCTGCACACCGCAATGCTGAGTCTCCTTCATGTGGGCAGTTAAGTTAGCCAGAGTTGAAAAGCTCTGCTTGCACCACACACACTTAAACACATCCTTTGCTGTATCAGCACCTTTGTTCAGCCAATGAGACTGCCACGCGCTGTGCCGGCCACCGGAATTGGAACTCGCTCCCGCAGGCACTCCAGCTCCTAGAGATGATGTAGCGCCTGAGTTTCGACCAGCTGTTGGGGGTGTTTCCAATCGGCTTATCTCAGTCATCTTCTCCAACGCTTTGCTGGCGTCACTGGGTGCCAACTTAGAATATCCCAATCCGCCCGTTTTGGCCGCTACAGCTGCCAAGTATGGGTTGATGGGGGGCATCCAGCTGCCAGGTGGTAGAGGTGACTTGTAATCTGCGGATATACTTCTTGGAATCTTCCTGGCAGGCGGAGAAACGGATTCTTGCCTTATCCCTGTGCTTACAGATAGATCTAAAGGACCATTATCGCACTGGACATCGTGATCGGGCTCCTGTTCCTGGTCCTGTTCCTGATCATCTTCCTGATCGTCGTCTCCGTGGCTCGCAGGCCGCTTTCTGCTAAAATCGAGGGCCGGTGACTCCACCTCCCCTTCCACCACTGCCTGCTGCGTTGCATGTTGGACCAGAGAAGCTGCTGCCGCCAAGGGATTTGTTAGTAGAAGGTGATTTTGTTGGGCAGCGGCTAGGTAAGCGGCCATGGCGGCGGATTGGGGCGGTAGCAGGGCAACTGCAGCTGCAGAAGGAAGGGTCGCCGTCAGGGGAACTCCCACCGAGTTTGGGGAGATGGTTACTCCAGTGGGCGTGAGAGTGGGCGTTGCAGCTGGGGTCAGACGATCGCTCGCCGAACAATGCGACTCATTCGATGGACATCGGACATCGCCCGTTCCAGCTCCCGCTCCAGCTGATGTGTTGGACTCCCGAGACTGACATCGCGGACTAGTTAACTCACTAAAATAAAAATTCGAAGATGGTGGAAGTTATGATCGAGTCACAATGCAAAACATGCAAACAAAATGGTTTATTTTTTCCTATTTAAAATTGCGTACTTTAAGCTCTTTAGATGTCGGACATCAAAACAGCAGTGCTCCTGTCAATTTGGTAGCACTCGGAATAAGCCTGTACTATATGGGCCTTGAAAACAAGCATTCCAGTGTGGAGCAGAAGAACTATATTATATTGACTAATTAATTAATTTTGTAGTCTATTGTAAATGGAGTAAACTTAATCGGCGAGAAGTTGGAATCACAACAAACTTTTAAGCAGGGTGAACAAACTCGAATTAAAATGCCGCCTGCGTTGTTTTAGTTATATCTTTCGTTTATGACCAACCAACTAACTAACTTTATGCAGCTTTTGTATTTCATGCTCGCTTTCGACAAAATAGTCGAAATAAAGCACTGCGTCTCCGAACGGAACCTGTGAACCTCCTCGGGAAACCCCGTATCGAATCGCTATTGGCGTGGAACAGCAAATCGGAGGAAGCGCTCACCTTGCACTCAGCGCCTGGCGATAGATTTCCAGCATGACGGCCTCGTGCAGCATCATTTTGTGGAAAACTGGGTATCCGGGCTTGCTCTCCAAAGGTTTGATGACTGGACTGCCTGGCGATACTTCCGAATTTCGTCCGCCTGGTCATCGATGGTGGCGGATTCGTTTCACTGCGGCCAAGTACGAACGGAGCTCTGATTTTATTTTCGTTCACTGAATAAATTCCTCGGCGAGCATACGTGTGTTTGTGTGACAGTTTCGTGTTGAACTTCTATCAAAAACACACACGTCAAATAAATCAAATGTCACAATGGTTCGTGGGCCGAAGAGGGGCGGGCGGAGACTGGGGAGCGGAGGACCACGACGATTCGATGACGAACGGGTGTATGTGAGCGTGCGTTTGTGGGTTGCAGACGTATTTTATTGCTGTTGCGGTCAAACTGCCGCCAATTTCACTTCCTTCAGCTTCCTCTTCTCACTTTGCACACACAACAGCTGTGCGTGTGCCGTGGGTGCTCGGCAGGGCTATTAATTTAGTGATTTATTGATGGCTTTCGACGATAATTTCGTTTATTTATTCGCCTACACTTGGATTTTCGAGGTCTGTTAATTCCGTGAACACTATTTTCTGCACTCGTAATTTAGTCGTAGGTCGAGCGATGTACCGTTACTGCTGCACCACCCACCGTTCAAAGGCGACATGATTTCGAACTTGCCGCTGAGAAAGCCGTTAGATGAGTCTCCAGCTCGGCCGAGGTCGAAACTAAAACACTCGACTGAAATATCTTTTTGACAATCGGAACGTTGAGAGCTGACAGCGGGCAGCGAGAGCGACAGCAGAAGAGAGAACATCTGAGTTGAGCGAGAGAAAGAGACAGTTTCCCCATTGAAATGATATATGAAAGAGAGGATATGAGATGGGGCGAGAGTGCCGTTCGCTCTCACGCTCCAACCGACGCATGCGCACCTTTGCCGTGCACCTTTGTTTTGATTTATGGAGGCGGCTCTCGCTTACGCTTACCTCTCCTGCACTGTGAGCAGAGCGATTGCAGAGAGAGCGAGTGAGAGACAGCGGCGTGTGACAGGTGTTTGTGTGTGGGGAGGGGCCGGTCTGACCCGTGTGTGAGCGCTAAGGGCCCCCCGCATTTGTGCATGTATTGCAGCTGGTCAAATGGTGACTGCTCTGCCGACGTTGACGTCGCTGCCGCTTAAATCAAGGTTATTTATTGAAATTGAAAATGAAGCAATGCGTCAGAGAGAATGAGAGAGAGAGCGAGAGAGGAGGTTTGTTAAAGTTAAAGAGTTTCCATTTGCAGCACTTGAAAAGCGTTCATTTTTGCGCAGTTTTTTCCTATAATGGTTTGCTTGCTCCTGCCTTCGTGTGGCTATCTACTGCTGGCATAGTCACTTGGGGAACAATTGTTGCATGCACATCGCTAAAGGATACCTGCAAGCTCAGGGGAGGTATGAGGTCTCTGAAATAATCTTGAGCTATGCACCTTTGTCCCGCCTTTTAAGTTGCTCCCGCTTTTCCTACACTGTTATTATTTTCCAATACTTCTGCGCAGACGGCCATTACGCACCTTTATTAGTTTTACGGTTCGTCTTCGGTGTTTCACACTCGTTAAAAAGAACAGCCGCTTACAGAATTTAGTTATATAAAAATAAAATTTTTATTTCATTAGTGTTATAATCCCAATTATTTAAAACTAAATAAAAGAGAATGCTATAGTCGGGTTTTCCGGCTATCAGATACCCATTACTCAGCTAGTGGAAACGCGAAATTCTATAATATTTCTGGTATACCGATAGACATTGGGGAATAAAATAAGAAACAACTTAAAAATTTTTCAAAAGGGTGGGCGTTAAAGTGATGGTCGGCTTAAAGGCGTTAGAAGATGTGTGTGGATGTTAGAGTGGGCGTGGCAACGTGGGTCAACAAACTTGTCTCTAGAATCTGTGTGCTTAATCTCTACCTCTCTAGCTTTTAAAGTTCCTGATATCTTTGGGCGGTCAGATGGACGGACAGGGCCAACAAACTGCCAAAACTGCAACGCCCACTAGGTAATGGGTATCTATGAGTAGGGGAACTCGACTTTGGCGTTCTCTCGCTAATTTTTTATATTAATAAATGGTATATGATATATGTTTATATTTATATGTTTATATAATTTAGTAAGCTTTCTTATTGTTCGGGTTTCTAGCTATAAATTAAAAAAAAAATTCTTAAATTAAGAACTCCGTATTTTTAGAAACCTGTAACTTAGGAATATGTAAGTGTACTTCGATTTTAGAATTTTTTTGACGTTAGTTTTGAAAAATGTGGTTGTTATGAGTAAGTCTAAATTACCATGACTTTCGTTTGCACTTTTGTCTGTCCGTGTGGATATAAGTTCCATTCATTAATTTTTTTATTTTTGTTTATTTAACTTGATCGTTACTACTCCACTCCGAAGCCTACATACCTTAGAACGCTGTCACACCCAACATTTTTAAAAATGTTTCGATTTAATTATTTTCATATTTCTCTAAAGAACCAAATGTCAGTTCCAACTTAGAGCTGAGTGTGCTATTAAAAGGTATCCCGAACCAATTACCATTGTCACCAGCATTAGTGGAAATCCGATGGCGAAAAAGTGCCAGAAAGATATCTTATAGCCATGCTGAAGGGCGATCAGCGCAATAATCTCATTAGAAACGGCTCCAAATAAAGACCCATTTCCCCCAAAACAGGCTCCAAAAGTCAAGGCCCAAAACATCGGTGTCAGGGGGATGTCATCGTTGCTGGCCATCTCGATGCTGAACCTTAGCATAAATATTGTAACAGCGGCGTTGTCGATAAAGATTGTAAGTAGGGCGGTTGTCCAAAGAAGCACCATGGTGGTTACCGCAATTTGGTTCTGTGGTTCCAAACTTCTAAGAAATCCAACCGTTCTCTCCCCGAGCCATTCAAAAAATCCCAACTGATCCACGGCCTCTGACAAAACAAAAAGGGCGGCTATGAATAGAAGGATTGTCCACTGGATTATGCCGAGTGTGGCGTTCAGGTCGTTTTTGTCGTCCAGGATAATGAGCAAGAAGGCGGCTAGCAAAGTTACCCAGCCCAAGGAAGCCCCGTCTGCTACTTTGGGTATCGAGTGGAGGACCATGCAGAGGAAGGCGAAGATGAGGGCTATGCAGCACCTAACCAGCAACGGCTTATCGAGAATCCGACTGCTTGCCTCCAACTCAGCCAAAGTTTCTGGATAGCCTTCTACTGGCCTTAACCAGTACTTGCCTGGCAAGCTACCCTTGAGGAGAGCTATGCGATCTAGGGTTTCCTGGCTGGGCGGTTTTTTTCCTCTGGCTCTCTCCTCCATAAGGTCCAGCTGATTTTGATCTAGGACAAATATGCTTTTTCTGTGGGTCACGTAAATTATACCAAAGACCACGAACATCGCGGCCAGCACACCTGGCATCATGTGTATTATAAAGTGGACAAAGTCAACTCCTTCTGAAACCGCCACCGGACTTGTCGTTACGATCGCATTGGGTGGATTTCCCAAAGGCGTTAATGCACCGCCCATATCTGCGAATATAGCCATTACGACCAGAACGTAGCTGGTTCGCAGGGACATCTCCTCGCACAGACGGATAGTTATTGGGGTGAGTGACATAGCCATGATATCGCTGTTCAGGAAAGCGGACAAAAAGGCGGTCAGCATGCTCAGAAAAAAAATCAGCGGCCACGGTCGACCCCTGGAAATCCTGTAGGTCCAAACGACCAGGAAATCGAAGACACCCGTTGTCGCCATAATATCCACAATGGTCATTAGCCCGAAGAGCAACATCAGAGGCTCGAAGTTAACAAAGGATACTATCGCATGCATGCTGGGCCGGTGCTCCAGGATAGCGAGAATAGCGACGGCTGTGGTAGCTATAATGAGCGCAGCAAAGGTGTGATCTATTACGTCGAAGATGATCAGCATATAGAGTCCAAGGATCAAGAGCCCTGCATAAACGAGGCACATATCGGTGACCATCGGATTTGTGTCTATAACAACGTGCAGGGATATCGGAGAATTCCGTTTACTCTCCAGCGAGATAACTGCTTGACTGTCTGCCCCTCCCGTTCTCTTGACCATGAAGTTTTTCCACACTTTCGCGTATGCCGTGTCATCATTGCTTATGCCAATGCTCCACACCTCGGTCCGGCGGTAAGTCACATTTAAATCGGAGCTCCGCCATTCCAAACGCAAGTCCACGCCGTCAGCTCCATCACTCTGTACTGGTCCATGTAGTGTGACTTTGAGTGCGTTGTTGGGCGGCTCGACTTTCGTCATGGCAGTTTTATTGGGCATCACGGTGATCATAGTGCTACGTGTCGATTGCTCGGCTGCGAAAACAAACATTATGAATGCACAGCCCAACCATAACAGCAACAGGATGCACATCTTGACAATATGAATAATTTTCACATGGCGACCAGAAGACTGTTGTCCGTCATCTTGCCGTCGGATATCTGATCTGGTTTGGCGTACGTTAGGCCACGCCTGGAAACGGCTGCCGCCCAAGCGCTGCGAGTTTATAACCAAAAGATTACTTAGAATTTTCATTTGAATTATAAGTAGAACACGACTGAGTTCCGGAGAATACTCACTCGCATGATACATGTATGTAGTTTTTTTTCTAGCAACAAAAGTGGATTACGACGTGTACTACCATCTACTGTGAATTAATCGTTTTATGATCGAAAATAACGAAGGTGGATTTTTATTTTTGGAAGCAGTATCCATTTAGGCTTATATACAGAAAAAAGGAGTAATTCGTTCTATAACATAATCCTTTTTTTTGTGATACAATGTTAAAAAAAGGGTAGTAGTCTAATAAGTTTATTTTTGTTAGAGTAAACGGGTATAGTAGACTCGTTAAAAAGAAAGTAGCAATTAGACTAGCAGCCTAAGACACAATTAACTGCCATTTCAGGTGCAACTCAGAACCAGTTTTCTTCTATTTTCACTGAACATGCCATTCCCAGTTCATTCAAAAGCCATGTCCTGCCTACATAGGAATGGCCGGCCGTCAATCAGGTTTGTGCAACGCAACCTGTGGAAGCTGCCAATTCCCTGCCGCAAATGTCATGTATCGCGCCTCTTTTCTATTGCAGCAATGGTTGGTATTGTTTTTGTTGTTTAGGCAGTGGTTAACGTCACAAAACGAATTGACACGCGATTTTTTATCTCACTTTGCACACCCACAGACTCGTGGCCAACTGTCAAAAAATACAGATTGCAAAAAAATCCCGACACATTTTTCTCGGTGACGGATGCGGCCAGACGACAATCACAATGGCAGCTGCGTTTTCAGAATGACATTATAATGCAGGCACACGTCCTAAGCAATATGAAACCACGTTTTTAAAATCAAAAAAATAAAAAATATTCGCTTTATAAAGTCGACACAGGTACAGTCATTCATTTAACAGCCAGATTCATTTTGTGTTAATTGAAAAATCGAAAAAATCAAGTGTCTTGAATGGCAGGTACCTGAAAACTCTGTCCACCTTTCAGGTGCATTCAAAAGTTAAATGGAATCTAAATGGCTAATTATGGTTTTAACAAATGTTTATGAGGTTTGTGTTCAATTGATATGTGCGAGTGTTTTGCACATTTTTGCTATATTTTGCACAGCCGCAGGCACTTTTTGTATGCTTTCTAGAGATTCTAATTATTAACATTGATGTTACAGTTGTGAACTTTGAACTGTAGAAAACGTATTTTTTTATTTGAAGTAGTCCGCATATTTTTACTCCTTGGGCTGTCCCAGAAGGTATACTCTCTGTTGATTTTGGGTCTTTAAAAACGCTTTAAAACCTTAAATTTTCAGAAAGTTTTAACTGTCTACTTTACTTAAAAATAGGTCTAGGAGGAATCGATATGCCTGTTGTGTTTCAGCCAGGTCACCTTCATACGATTTTTAGTCAACATTTTGATGTACATCAAGTGTGTACGTGAAAGTGCTTTTGTGAAATTTCGTTGATTTTAATTTCATACGCTGCCGTACGCAGTAAGTTGAATTGAAAGATTTTTATATTTTAGGCTTATTTCGATCCAAAACTGAACACAACATTTTGGCAAAGCTCAGCGATCAAGTTGCAAGATACAAATTCATAGCATGAATGAGAAATCATGAATCCTTTAGGATGAGCCATTTCTATCCAGCGAATACTTCCCTCACAATTGTCATCAAACAAGACAAAGTCACAGATGAAAATATCATTCATCTGGATAGGCATTTACAACACACTCGACAACAAAAAAAGAAACCAAAGTCTGGCTTTGAAATGCATTGGAGTGATGCAGATACATACATACATATATCAAATGACACTTCCCCGTACGTTGCCCGTATTCATTTCCTCTGCAGCTAAAAAACTTACGGTACGAGGACTGCGAAGAAATAAATAAATGCAATAAAACTAAAATAACGCGAATAATTACTGGAGGACTTAAGGTAGTAGTACTGCCGTTTATTGGGTGCGATATGTGGCGGATAGCGACACAATTGCCACTGTCGAAAACAATGAGGGGCACACTCGAAGGGGGAGAAAGTTTATTTTCGCAGTGCTGCCTTAGAATGTTTTGAAATTCAAATGGGGCGTGGATGCGGGGGGGTGTGGGCCAGGGCCATAACGAGCCCAAAACACTAAACTCCGATGCTGAATGAATGAGTGTCAAGTGTGATATATCACCGCAAAAACAAGACCATAAGCATGAGTGATAAACGCTGTTGAGCTTGGTTAGCGCACTGCAACAACGCACAACCAAGCCCGCTTCCCACACACACACTGTCACAAACAGTACGTCAGCGCACACATACGTCCGCATGCAGTCATAGACATGTCAACATGTTGATGATGGTAACTAACTAGAGCAGGAGCCACCACGAGACTGCTGGCCAGGAGTGGGAGGGCTGTGGGAAGGATGTGCAGACGGAGACGGGACCAGGATTCGGTTTTGCGTTTGGGATGGGGTAGGCACTGAAACTGGTGCTCCAGGCCCTAGTTGGGTCTAGGCGCGATAAAGCGATGAGGACAACAGCTACTGGCGGCGGGGGAACGAACGTGTGGATCCAAAAACATCCTGCCAGCCGCACACTGAAACCAACATGCCTCGCTGTCAAGCAAATGCACCCCTTATAGGATCCGAGACATCTAAAAGTCTGCTCTGAACTTATAGCCGAGGCCTAAAATGCTGTTTTCACAATGGGTTCTCTAGTATGCAACAATTTCGATCATAGAAATTATAGATACAAAATATATCTCGGTTTTCACATGCAACATTGGTAATTGTAATGATAATTTTGCAACATTTTTCGGAACCCAGCACATTGCCCGCCCAACTTTTGGACAGGTCTCAGGACACAGTTTCCATGGAATGTTTTGTGCAACATGCTGCGGCAATCACATGTGATGAACTGCAAAATGTCACAGGACAATTAGTGGAATGGGGATCGGATCGGGATATGGGTTCCGGAACAGAGGAACGCGCCGAGGCCGCTGTGCGAGATGCTCTTCCCTTTTCCCTTCTTTCCCTTTGCTGTTGTTGGTGCTGCTGCTGGATCTGGTGTTTCGGCAAAAAGGCGCCAAGGCGTTTAAGCCGAAAACAAAAACTGCCAACTAGGAATTCATTGGCCAAAAACAATGCAATTAATTTCACTTACCCGTCACCGTTATGCTGCCGGTCCGTCCGTGAGTGATGATGATGCTGCTGTTAGTCGTCTGTCCACAGTGGAGTGTTGCTGTCGCGCTCCTTGCTGTTCCTGTTGCTGTTCTGGTCGCTGTTCGTGCTGCTGCCTCACCGGACGATCCAAATCCAGTCGAGACTTTATACGCTCGTCCAAGCTCGTCGGAGTGCGAGGCGGAAGTGTCAACGAGGCGAGGGTTTTCACCGAGGGTGATGAATTTCATAGTTGTTGATTTTATGATTGCCGTTTCTACTTGTTTTAAATGGCTCGTAGTTTTTGTTGCTGGGGCCAGTGATGCCAAGGTTCATTTTTCATATTTCCAATTATTATTATCTATTATCATCGGTATTAGTATTTCAATTAGTGTTTTTATTTGGAAAGTAAAAGGTAGCTTGGCGTTTATGAGTTTGTAGTTTATGAGCATGATTGCTTGGTATTCAAGACTTGAAGACCTACTAGAATCCTATCATAGCAACAATTTGGATCTGCTGGACTTTTACTTGACTTCATGGGTACTGTATTGCCTAAATAGTTCCCATCACTGCTGGCGGCGTCATTTCACATATCTCCTAACTTTTTACAGTTGTCAACTTCAAGCATATTGCACCATGTTGTTGGCGCTTCCATCCTGGCCGCCATCATCAGGTTTTGCTTCTTTTTACGAGTAGTTTGTGTTTGTTTGCCGTTTAGCTGAAGAGCCAGCCGCATTATGGCCGCATGTCAGGCGGAGGAACATTGTCACATCGTGAATCCTTCAACGCCGCTCGATGACACCCATCTGGCGATCTGGTCAGGTGTTCTGTCCCCGCTTTGTGGTTGCAAGGCAAATATAAGCCATTTCCATTGTGCTTGCTGACCTTTGGCATCCGATTATGACCGTGTCGAACGGCCACAATGAGCTGGCCGAGTATAGCTGCGTTTGAAATCAATGTCCGTTCTCTGTTGGTTGAGGCATTGTCGGACTCAAGGCTTCTGTGATTTGATTTTTCAAACGTGAACGATGACGGTTTGCGAGTTACGTCATTTGAAAGAATTTATAGAATGGTGGATGTGTATGTTTGTATTAAAACTGTTAATTGTTGTATAAACATTTAAGTTTATATAGAAAGAATGCACACTTAGGTGGATACGAAAAGGAAATTCCCCTATCCTTTTTATTTTTTATACTTCTTCAACAATTTAACACGATATCGTGAACTTTTTGGAGTTTGCCAGCCCGTTCGCCAATTCGAGTTGATGCGCTTTTCATTCCATTGGTGGTGATCCAGGTGGTGATCTTGCACCTAGGTGGGAGTGGGGAAGAAAGATGCAACTTCAGGCCAAGCCGTGACAACACAAAAACTGGACAAATGACATGGTCGACTCAGAGTTATTTCTTCAATTACGATTCTACGCAGGCGCACCAGCTCTGCATCCTCGGCTACTGACTGTCCACTTTTGTCCGCCGTTGACATTGACATAGCGCGTGGACAGGAGTCCACTGCAGCATAACCCTCCGGTACGAATCAAATCAAGCCTCCTTTGTCCGTTGTTAATGGTGCACATTTTGCGCCCTTATGGCTAATTCAAAAGTTGGCAGATGTTCGTAATTTATTCGCGCATCTCGGGTATCTCTTTCTCTTATACAAGACCAAACCTTTGGGACTGGCCCGGTACTGGCTCCATAGCTCCATACCCGATCTTTGGTAGCACATAATATTGCTACAAAAAATCCAAAAACATGCAAACGGTAAATATGATGAGCCCATTACGATGCCACCTGAGATCCAAGTGGGACACAGTAAGATATACCAATATTAGATAAACCTTTTTTTATTTAAAACTTACCATCTAAAGACTTATATTTAAACGCGTTACTCGTAGAGGAAAAGGGAATACTAGATAGTAAATATGTACATATGTATGTAACAGACAGAGGGAAGCGTGTCCTACCATATAAGTAAACATAGTCTTGATCAGGATCAATAGCCGAGTCGACCTTTAAATAATGTGTTGAAATTTGCTCAATTTATTATTAGTCTATCCAATTACAATCGATATGATAACATAATTTTAGGCCACGCCTGCTCTGTCGCCCACGAACCGCCCATTGTTTGGGTCTTTTTGATCAGAAGATTTCAATTGGTCAAATGCGTTGCCTGACGAATAGGCTTCCAGGATGTAATCGCGAGAAAGCGTGAGAGTAAGGTATGTCATCTATATTGATAGGATATTGATATTGATATTGATATTGATATTATGCTCTGAATTCAAATAAAAGCTTTACTCTCAGTACGGTGGTAGTGCCAATGATAGTGCTACCAGTGTTGGTTAATGCTCTGGTCACTCACAATTCACTGGAGTTTAAGCCCATAGCATACAATTTTAATGAAGACATTCAAAACTAATTGGGGAACTCAAAAAAAGAGACCAGAGAAGCAATGAAATAGAAAAGATGCCGCAAATGGAACAAATGGAACTGAATGCGAAGCATGGTCCAGGTCCCAGAACTAAGGCCAAAGCCAAAAGACCAAAAGACCAAGCTACTGATGCAGCAGATGATAAGCCCGCAGGAAGTGTTGGCGAATTGGAAGACGAAGATGGAGCCTTAGAATAAGGAAAAATGCAAAAAGCAAACGTACATACAGGCGAAAGGGGCCCAAACCAAACAAATGGCAAATGAGCCAGGAGGGAGGAAAACATTTTGTAATAATATCATTTTGCAAATGACGTGCGAGTAACGAAACAAAAGAAATTACATTTAACATACAAAGGAACTTCTGAAATAGGAATGAGATGCCTTAAGATGAACCCGGCAATGGAAATGGAAAACGGTAATGCCACAGGCTGGCGCCTTATGAATTATGAATCGCATATCTTAGGAGCCACTCTATCGGGGGAGCATTCAGGAGGCTGTAGCTGGGCGGTGGGAGAACTATTTCTGCAGATGAGGTGCCGAACGCGAATAGGTTTTTTTAATGTCTGCCAGAGTGCGGGAGACATTGAGAATTATATTATAAATGAAATAGAAGCGGAGCAAGTGGAACAGAAGCGGATCCAGAGGTACAATGAAATTGTTGCCCACTAATGCGCCCAGAACCAGGAAGCTCCGCTGACCCCTGCAGACAGACGATGATAAAAACTCATTTCATCTGATGGCCCAAGTCCCAGGCCGACTGCCCTTTGCCAGCTACAACCAGTTTCTAACAAGCGACAGTGGTTCCGAAGGTATTAAAATTAAAATGCGGGTTCCCTAGCTATCTATAGCTAATACAAATAAATACAAAGCAACTGATTGCGGCTCCCAATTTCCCCCTCTCTAGTTAATACCCTTTACTCTGACAAGAGTTTATACCGCGTAGTTGTAGCTACATACATTCATATAGCAGGGTCAAATGAAAAAATGAAGTGAAAATATTGTTTTAATTAAGGGGTTAAACTATCGCCAGCGAACGTTAAATATTTAAAAATCATTGTGCGTTTCTTGTATTATTCAATAGTATTTTACGAATTTATTAAACTTGAAATTAATTTGTTCTGACGGACAAGCTGCTGAACCACTGTGTGGTAGCCGCCAATGGAGCGTGGACACTTTGACGACTCCTGACATGTCGAGTGTGAATGCCCAGAGCCAGACACCACCTAGCCAATCGCACTCGGTCTCAACCAGCGTGACCCCATCGTCCCTCTGATCTGCTGACGCTGGTAATGTTTCTCGTTGCGGGTCTCGTTCTGGGTCTCGTCCTTGTTCCTGTTCCTGGACGGCGTCGCGGTTTATTTTAATATATTTGATACAGACCATTACTTTTAACGATTATTTTCTAAAGTAATTACGTTTCAACTACGAAATATGAACAGGAGAAACGGGCAAAGGGTCGAGCACTCCCGTTGTCACCCACTCCACCAATTCACATGGGTAGTAGTCACATTAAAATGAAATGCTATAACAGTGCAGCCAAGTCGGCGTTTGGAAAGCTCAACGCGATAGCTCTGCTAACGACAACATTGTACAGCCTAACTTTCCAAGACCCTTTGGCCGAACCATGAATTTAATTCGAAGCTCTGCAAGGAATCAACCACGTATATAATATTCAACCAGCGTAGGGCTCGTTTTATGGCCATTTTTAATGAATACTGCGCTTGCCTTTTAAAAATGTTTGAAATCGCTAAAGGGTTCTCAGGTGAGGTGAGATCTTGCTGTAAACTGATACCAGAGTTAGTGATTACTAATAGAAATATTTAGAAACCGAGGTGTGATGCATCTTGTCATTTTTATACACAATAATGGTACAGTAGATTCGATAGAAATTATGTATCTGGTTCAAGAGATATAAAGTATATATGTTATTGATGATGGTCAATAGCCGAGTCGATCTGGCCATGTGCTTGTGTCCGTATGAACGCTGTGAGGAAACTGTAAAACCTAAAAAGATTAAGTTGAGATGTGCAAGCTTATTTCATCAAGTGGTCACGCCCACAAATCGAATAAAACTGTTACGCCTACATAATTTTATCTTTTTCATGTTTTTTATTGCTCGTGCAAATATTAAATCAATATGCCAAAGGCATTTTAGCAATACGCACTATAACTCAATGAAGGGTATACTATATTCGTTAAAAAGTATGTAACAGGCAGAAGGAAGCGTTTCCGAACATATAAAGTATATATATTCTTGATCAGGATCAATGGTCGAGTCGATCTGGCCCTGTTCGTCTGTATGAACGTCGAGATTTCAGGAACTATAAAAGCTGGAAGGTTGAGATTAAGCATACCAATTCTGTAGACTCGGACGCGGCGCAAGTTTATCCACGCCATCTCTCCGACAAACCGCCCAAAATGTTTTCATCTTTTTTCATATTTTTAATAGCATCGTAAATTTGTTCTATTTCTGACGCCCAAAACTGCCGCGCCCACACTTTAAAAAATGATTCAATTTGTTCTTCGTTATATTGTCTATCTTCCACTTCAGACATGCCCCTCCCTACAACTAAAAAACGGTCACGCCCACACTTTTGAACCGTTTTAAAATGTGTTCTAATTTTATTCCCCAATGTCTATCGATATCCCAAAACAATTATAAAATTTCGAGTTCGCATTTCCATCGCCCAGAAATACCACGCCCACACTTTTGGAAAATGCTTACATATTTTCTTGTTGCCTTGCTAAGTTCTACCGGTATTCCAAAAAGCACTTTGACAACAACTCGTCAAATAATTTATATAACAAGAATTTTGTGATCTAAACTTTTTAAACAAAATTTTAAGCATGTTTGCTGATTTTTAAAGTAAATTAAAGCAATAAGCAAAAAATTTCTAATTATGTTTTGGATATTTTTGCAGTAATTAAGCATCAATTATACACACCTATTAATGTACGCGGTTAGACACTCACCATAAATTATATTGAACTTCAGCGATTTGCCTTCCTCCCCAACGATCATTTAAACTGAATACCAAAACCTCTGACTTGGGCGGGGTTATTAAGTTCAAAATTAAAGGTTAACCCTGTACCACTTATTGGATCGAAAATGTTGGACTAGTGTGCGTAGGTCCGGCTTTAACGCAATGGAACAGGAGGACTCACGGACGGGCCAGATACAACGAGAAAAGGAAGCAACTAAATTATACCGCTGAGAGTAATTTAGGTTGCTTTCGCCTTTATTTTGCGAGTGTTACGAGAACAACGACCAAAAGACGGCCCAACAAAACAGGAATACCGAAACGGTCCAAAAGGGGGACGGCTGGTAATCCCCATCAGCCCATCCTCGGCTCAGCTTTCATGATGTATTTGCCGTTTTGTTAGCCAGCCTCACCACAAATATTCCTGTTTTCTTTACGTAGGCGGTGGGTGATTTACAGACACTATGACTTTCGATCGGGTGACCCATTAGTGTGTTAATCCCGGAATGAACGAAGTGATGGTTCCAGTTAAAATCAATTCATCGGACACCAAAGAAGTTTGATTAGGTTTGATTTCAGTTGAAGCTTGCAACGCAGTAAGGAGACTTACGAGAACATAATTGATTTAATTAAATTTTATATAATATATAATAATGATTATATAATATTATATTACCACGGAATTAATAATGAAATAGTGAATTAATAGTGTGCAAGGAAACTTTTGATAGAACAAAAAAAAAGTGGAAGGGCGAACCAGAAACTTAACTCTTTCGGGCTGATGAAAGTGAGGAAATAAAAAAAATTATAAAAACAATGTTAAAATTCGACAAAAGTAGTGCATACCCATTACATTTCGTGTCAGATAAAATTGGTGTGTGTGCTTGTATGCATAAGTATTTACTTCTGCAGAGCTCTTTGACAACACACAATAACTTTCAATACAAAATTAAAATAATTCTTCTTAAAAGACTTACAAGCGCAGGCTGAGAACTTATAGAGTAACAAATGTGCACAAATTGGACGTCACTCTAGTATATCAAACACTTTCCTCTTTTACGTTTAGTTCCCGAAATACGTTCATACGGCCAGGGAGCAGAACATACCGTGATGCCCTGATCGGTGATCCTGATATTAGACAACCTTCTCCTCTCGCGTACGAGTAAAGTGTATTAAAGTATTAGCGAAAGGTGAAGTGTTAAATCAATTCCATTTAAACACGACTTTCAGAAACACGTTACTTAAATTTCATAATATCTCTGGGATATCGATAGAGATTGGGGAATTAAATGAGAAAAAATTTAAAAATTGTACAAAAGTGTGGGCGAGAGCAGTTTGGCGGGTTTTGGGTGTGCAACATTTTTTGGCAAATCGATAGAATTTTACAAGACTTATAAAATTATGAAAAAATATTTAACAATTTTTCAAAAATGTTGGTGTGGCAATTTTGGGCGGTTTTACTCTACAAATAAAGGGTATATAAATAAAACGTTTTTGAATATTGTGGGCGTGGCAGTTTAGGGCGTGTGTAGCAACGTTCTGAAACAATCTTGCGTTGCGTTTCGGGAATCTACATGTCCCAAGCTATTTATCTTCCGAGTTCTTGGCGTTCATACTGTAGTATCAAAGACACTAGAATAATTCTAGAATAATTCTAGAATAATATTCTAGTGTCTTTGGTAGTATGCTAGAGGGTTTGTAGATAGTATGTATACACATTGTACATAAATTAGGCATATCAACATTGTATATAAAAACATTATGCTTAAGTCATTGTTCACTTTGGGTGGGGCATTCTCTCTGTTTCGCAACATCGGCTCTCTAGCAAGAGGTATAGGGGCAGATCGGAGAGGGAGAGGTAGTGGAGCGAATGCTAAAGCTGAACAAGTGACGTACCAAATAAACCAAGAGAGGCTAATTGCTGCATGTGTGTTCCACTTAAACAAATGGACTTATATTATACCCTTACAGTACGGACGTTGTTTTCGTTGTTTTAAAAATCATACGTTTTCACTCGGTATAGTACATCTTATACAGCTTATTGACAACATATAATTCCTGTAGCTGATTTAATAGATTTATTTTTAATATTAGAAAAGAAATTTTGGGTTGCCCTGAATGTTCTTATTTTTAGGCATATAAGCATTGTCTTTCTTTGATGTGATTTTAAACTGCGGCTTGGTTCAAACTCTGCGACAACCCAATTAATCATTATAGCCCTGCATTAATTGGCATGAACCTTGGTTTGGCTTGAGCTCCTTGCTTCGAATTTCGCTTGTTGGGGGTGGGTAAGTCTACAACGCTGCTGGTCGTTGGGCGTCTTCAAGTGCAATCGGCTAATTGATTTCGATTTGTTTGGCGGTTCACGATTCACACGTCCACCGCTTTTACAAGGGGATAGCAAACGTTAGCAGGACCCTTGGCTTGTCGTCCTATGTCCCTATCTATCTGAGATTGTCACCGCATTTTCTTCTTTTCTTCTGACTTTACTTCATTGCTAATTTCGGAAAGACGCAGACACAGCAAACCGATACCGGTCAAAAGTTATTAGTCCTTGGGGTTTCTCATTGATTAAAATGTACTTGAAGTCCCAAGCCCCTTTGTCCAGCGACTTTACCATCCGTTTGGCTGCAGGATTTCGCCACAATTTTTTTCTTTTAACTAAAACTGTCATCGAATGTCTGAGCAATTTTCGATGTGAGCAAACAAGTGCAAGTCCCCGCTGACATTTCCTCTATTCTTGACCAGCTTGTTTGCTATGCACTGTTATTAATTACGCAGAAAACAACTCGAACTGCGCTAGATAAATCCAAGCTGTCATCGTCACGCGTGGCAAAAATAACCATCGTTAGTACATATATCTATAAAGAAATGCAGTGCTTAAGCTTCAAAACGAAATAGGAATTTGTTGCAATGATCACTTAGATATACTGCAATTGATTAAATCCCGAAGCACATCTTTTTTGCAAAATTTAAATTTAATTTAAATTTAAATTTGAATTTTTTTTTTGTTCGGCATTGACTGCTCAGGGTTGTCACCTTCCAAGTAAACACTGTTTTGTTTATTAACTATTAAAAGTTACAGAAAACATGTTTTAAAATTTTTTCTTAGCTTTTTATCAATTTATTGATTTCTAAAAATTGTATCTATAATATTTTTCTAAGCTACTTAATAAGAAAACAATTTAAATGTAAATTATCACTATGAAAAATGGAACTTCCAACTAATTTTTAATTTGATGAAGCGGAGATGTGCCATCTGTGCGATTTATTTTTGTTTGACGGGTTACAATAAAGCCACATGGAAGAAGTAAAATTCACCAAAAATGTTTTCACAAAGTGCACAAAAACAGCGGTAAAACTATTTTACCGCAAAGTAGCTCTAATAGTTTCTGTGAGCCTTCATACGTAAAGAGATATATAGATAGATAGAAAAATTTACTCTATAATACATTTTATATAGTATGATATGATAACACAACGAAGTGATTTATTCGTTATAGGTATATAAAAGTATGCTAGGTAGTATACAGACAGGTTATCATAGCTATGTAGACAATGATAGTAAAAGGTGTATTCATTATATGGTCAGAAACGTAAGTCCAATGGCCACTATAGTTTTCAAGTACAAAACCATAAAATAAAAGTTTTCAAAATTTTCTTCAGTGCAACTTTGGCCTTTTGATGACTTTCATGAGAAAGGAAAAAGGAGAAAAATCTTCACTGATTGTTTTCACATTTTTCACCCGCTTAAAGAATTCTCTAAACCTTGATTTCAGAGAGGGAAAACAATGCACCAAGGGGGAAATGGAAGTGTACTCGGTCTAAGCTTTGAACCTGGACATGACATTTCATTTCACACAATACCCACGAATTGATGCGAAAATTGATTCGGTTGCATGAGACATGTTTACCGAATTGTTTAATCGCTGACAGCGGCCATTGAACGAAGAAGTTGCCAAAGTTGTAACTATATCAAGAATTGCAGTCCTCCGTCACATTCCCCTCTTTAACCAAAACGCTTTTTTAGGGAAGCGAGGATATATCTTTTACTAATCAAAAGCATACCAAATGTGGCTTTGAGGCTAATTAGTGTGGTCGTTCGACTCGTTTCGGTTTAATTTCGTTTTTCTTCGCTTTTCCACTGAATATACCAGAAGAGGGAAGTCCGATTTTGGCAAGAACTTGACGACATAATAAAAGTTATAAAAGACGATAAATAATTTTAATTTTTAAGGGCTACCGGTTAATTCAAAATCATCTTGCAAATAGGAAAATTTATAATTTACAAAATGCAATTAATATGTATGTGAATTCCTATTAATTCATTATTTGCGAACGTAATCCACATTACTTCTAAGCTCTTGTCTTAGTAGCTAGAGTATATAAGCGTTGGCAAGAAGGAATCTTAAAGGAAGCTTGCCCCTTTTTAATTAGGGAAGCGAAAGGACAAAGATGCGTTAGGACAGCCGCAGCGTGCGGACAAACAAAAGATATCAAGAATTTCATTTCTTGGCGGCCGTGGAGGCGGCAATTGAAGTGAGGAGCTGTAGCTAGAGGAGGATGGCCAAAAGACGACAACAACCATCACTGGAAGAGTTGGGGGAGACACAACGCATTTGGCTAACATAAAGAAAATGCCAGCGAATTAGCGGGCAGTCAGAGGTGGAGGAGAGGCTTGAATTGCCCATGTTCTAAGTTGGATCACATTCCTTTTCTCTTCCAGCGTCTTATTTTTTCCTTTTTGTCATGATGCGCTTTAAAATTCCGCTGATAACAGCTAGCGGCGACAGAGTCCCAGGACCAAGGAGCAGCAGATGGCGTCAGTGTCAGCGGCAAGCATAAGAACTGTGTCCCAAGCAATTAGTGTTCCGGCCTTTGGAGCAGATTCTATTTTCATTATGTGGGTTCTTTTAAATTTTACATTTTGGTAAACCAAAGGTAATCGATCAAGAGTTTTAAAGATAAGGCAGATGAAGCGTTTCCGAACATATAAATATATATTTTTTTATCGGGATGAATAGCCGAGTTGATTTGGCCATGTCCGCCAGTCTGTCTGTCCGTCCGATCGTCCAGATCTCAAGAGCTATAGAAGCTAGAAGGTTTAGATTAAGTATACAGTCTTCAGGGCCATAGACGCGGCGCAAGTTGGTTGATGCATTTTGCCACTCCCACTCTTACGCCTACGACACGCCCAATACTGCCTCGCCAAACTCTAGAAAAATTTTTGAAGTTTATGGAACTATTTTTCGGGTGCGCAGACTTGTTAAAAATAAACAAGATAGAATGCTATAGTCGAATTCTTGGACTATTAGATACCCGTTAGTCAGCTAGTGGAAGTGAGAACGCGAAATTTCATCATTGGCCGGGCATATCGATGGATATTGGAAATATAAGAAAAAATGGGAGGGTGGTTCAAAAGTGTAGGTGTGGCAGTTTTGTGCGGTTTTTGGGAGTAAGAGTGGGCGTGGCAACATGGGTCAAAAAGATTGTGCTGTGCCTATGTCCCTGCAAGCTAAAAGCAAAGACACTAGAATTCAAGTGTCTAGTGTTATTCTAGTGTCTTTGCTAGAAGCTTGTAGCTTTTATAGTTCCTGAGATATCGACCTTCATATGACTTTATGGTCGGAAACGCTCCCGTCTGCCTGTTGAATACCTTTCAACGAATCTAGAATACCCTACGAGTAACGGGTATAGAAGAAACGGTACCTTTATGGGTATGGTATATGACTTTTTTAGTTCTTTTATTTCCAAACCCTAAGAGTATTTCCAATACTGTACTCATAACCTGCTGCTATTTTCGTTTGTAAAATATGTCAGAAATACGACCTGTATACATTTTGATACTTTCATAGGTTCGAAACTGGTAGTGGTCAATTAAAATAAGAGGTGGGCATTGAAGGTCCAATGGGGGTCAATGATTAAAAATAGTATTGCAAATTTTCTCGATCTAGCTGCTGTAAGCTCTGCTATGGCGTCCTCTAAATAGACATATTCACCACTCGCATATTTCCTCTTAAGTGCGAAGCGATTCTGCCTCAACCCCGCACTTTTTGACGGGTATCAAAACAAACAGCATATCCAGTGAAGGAGCTTCTGCAGCCAGCTGTGATATCTTTGACAGTATCCCCAATTAAAAAATGCAGAGGATCGTGCATCTAGCGCGGGAGCAGCTGCGATACTCAATTCCACTCGGGCGATCATTGGGCGCATATGAGATCGAACAGAATTCACATTTCATATACATTCCCGCCGCCCATCCATCCAATCTATCGGCGATCCATGGGGGCTGCTCAGTGGTTCACAGCAGTCGGCATTCCTGAAGGGCAGTATAAATATAGTTGCCGTTCTATCACTGTGGACGGCGGTCCACGATGTGGCGATACCTGTAACAGGTATAAGGATGTGTTCCCGACCATATATAGTATATATATTCTTGGTCATGATCAGTCGGTCTGGCCCTGTCCGTCTGTCTATCTTCCGGATGAAGGTCAAGAACTCAGGAACTAAAAAAGCTAGAATGTTGAGACATAGACGACACAATGTTCCAGAAAATGTATAAATTTCTTGTTCGCTTTTCCACTAGCTAAGTAACGGGTATCTGATAGTCGGGGAACTCGGCCATGGGGTTCTCCATTGATTTAGCAGACTGCAGGCATCACTGTTCGAGAGTCTTATTTTAACCCGATTTATTACGATGCTTATGCTACTCTAACTTAGCAATGTGGTCGAAGCTGTGAAGGCTAGGAATGATTTCAGCCTAGATACATACAAACACGCTTAAGTGGGTGGATATATTCTCTGCACTCCCGCCATAATATGCCTCCCAGTTGAATTGGAACAGCCTGACGAGTGGGAGCTGTGGTGGAACCGCCTCCCGACAAGCTTGACAGCATGCGATCACATCAGCATCGCCTCGTGTGCGGGTGGCCAAGCCAAACAATTCTCTGCCTGCAGTGGCGTTGGCGAGAGGATTTGTTTATTATTTTTAATGAAGTGATTTTGCCAGCAAAGGATGTGATTTCTTCCGTGCCCTACTCATTCTCAAAGAATGCCGAAAAATAATGACCAACCTGGTCTGGTGAACCACCAATGAGGCCACTTATGCCCAGAGGGAACAGCTCAAAAAGTTGGCATTAGGGCTGGCCCTGCAACCAAAAGAGACAATGGTATCGAAATTCTCCGCCAATGGGCAAAGTGCTTCTCTTTTCAGACTTTAGCTGACATTGATAAATTGCAGTGCTGTAACTTTTGGTCGCTCTGCTGCCATTGTTACAATGTTAGTAATTGTTTGTCTTTGCATAAGAAAACGAAAGGCTTTGGCTATTGCCTCATTTCTGTAGATTACCGGGTATAAATAACTGTATCATAACTTGAGGATTTAACCCCTGTTCTTTAGCTATAAAGACTTCTTTTTGCCTTTATGCATTTTTTGCCTATTGAAATTACTAATTCGAAGGCCTAATTGTTGCACAAGACCATGGTTCACCTAGACTAACCTATAAGCCGTTGTTCGCTAATTGGCGATCAATAACGATCAATAAATACTTACTTCCGAATGTGATCTTCCCCTTTACTCAACCTTGAACGGCTACATAAGAGAAAATATAATTTTAAATATTTTTATAGACCCAACATTTCTAAGACAGTTTCATTTTTGGTCCAAGTTGTACCTTGTGGATTAATATACTCCATATATATACTTAAATATAACGAATATACTTAAACCATAACGAATTGAACATCGCGTTCTGGTACAGAATTTGCGTGAGCGATATTTGTATATATACCTTGTCGTGGGTAATCATTAGGGAACATTCGATTTGGTCAAAAAAGTGAGCATCGCAAAAACTATATTATATTATTCGATAAGTTGTTGCACCTGGACGTATAAATTGGCATTACCCCACTCTCATCTCTCTAGCCACATACCACTTGAGATACATATTTTTTAGCCTGTTGTCAGAGGCGATGACGAAGGCAGTTCAGCTGAGGCTTTCCATACACGAAACGTGCTGGGAAAAATTATTTCTGTACTATTTGTGTTCACAAACTGATTTATTCCCCAGCTTTGGGGAAAATTTATTTCGACAGAGGCAGACAGACAACCCAGTATATCTGGCATCATTTTGTTCCAGTTTAGACTTTTGGGGAAACGGTTAATTGAGATTTTGAAAGTAAAGGAATTTTTAGCCAGCGAGTTATGCGAATGTGTTTCAACTGAAATCGATAATAAGTGCGTTCTCAAATTGGTTAACAATAGGTTTCTGCCTTCTCCCATCCGTATCTGTTGGCGAAATTGAGAATCGTAGGCAACTTTCTTTTGCCGAAACTATACATAACAATGAAAATAACTTTTCCCCCGATTCCGTTGAGTGCCATTAAGAGAGTTAGCCATCACAAGAACAGTGGCTAGGAGGACAAAGAGCTGGGCGCAGGCAACACAATACAATGGACAATGACCACATAAATCAGAGTAATTAATAGAACAAAAATAGAGTTAGGCCTGACGATCAGATCCCCACGCAATCGAATGGAATTGAAGTCCCGTAGCGCCAGATCTCTTTACCTCATTAAGAGGTCGAGGCAAATAATGGCATAATAAACCTCTCCTATTCCTGTTTATTATTTATTCCTGCTGATACTCTTTTAATAATCCGTGGCCAATTCGCTTTTCAGCCATTTATCGCGCAGATTGAAGAAAATGATTAAATCTCTCGTCGCTCGAACCAATTTCATCGTTTCATTTGCAAATTTGAATACATATTTAAAGGGGTCATTTTGGGAAAATTCAATTTCTATCAAGGTTGGCCATTTTTAGCACTGGTCCACAGCTCATCCATCAGCTGGGCGGTGTGTGTCCGAAGAACTTGAGTCGTCTCTAAGGAACTAATTCATTCATTTGCCGAGAACGATTTGCCAAATGTCCAGCAGGAGAACGAAGCCGGAACGGATCTCAAGTTTCGGACCCGGAAAGGGGTGACCTGCAGTCAGAAAAGTCGTAAAAACGAGTCACCTGAAATAAGTCAGGGGCGGAACTCAGCCAGTTTTATGTCTGGCTGCTGTCCTTCATATTACCAGCTGATTAGACTCGTGGGACATCCGCACATCCGTGCCCAACCATTCTTATCAGTTGTGGCCGACTAAGAGGTACATATTGTATGGAATGGGTTGGGATTGATAAGCTCTGTGGCTTTCTCTAAATAGCCCAACCTGAGATGTGGAAGTGATAAATATATGGCTGGGCACGCGTCCACAGTGATTTTACTTCAACGGAAATAGAGGAATATAAATGGAGTTCAGTTTATATGCTGAAGCAAGTCACTAAGCACATTTATAAATCAAAATAAAAAAGTCCCAGTATAGTTTTATGCCTCATGAATTATTTCTGTGGAAAATAGATACCTTCTATTCTCGATTATTATACACCCGTTACTCAGCTAATGGTAGTTCGTCGGAGGCCAATCCTACTTCTTTTTTGCGTAACTATAATACGTTCAGTTAAAAAGAAAATGGGGAAAGATGTTTCTGTATAAGCCTTTTTCTGGGCATTGGGTCATCTAAGGAGGCTGTCAAGGGGCGAAAAATGTTGTACTTGACTTTGTAAATATACCATATAACTAATTTCTTAGCCACGATAAGCTGTTATGCGTTTCGTGGTTTCTTTCAAAAGTGGTAGAACTGAACACAGATATTTATTTCGATTTTAGAGTACTGTTTTGTTGCATACAAACCAAGAGGCAAGCAAACATTTGTATACCCGTTACTCGTAGAGTAAAAGGGTATACTAGATTCGTTGAAAAGTATGTAACAGGCAGAGGAAACATGTATAAAAAGGTCGCAAATTGCTCTAATCAGCTTTATTTTAGTTTTATATGATAAAATATATTTGAAATATATATGAATTTATTTTTAAATAATTTTTTTGCGATTTCTTACTGCTAAATGGGTTATTTTTTTTTTTATTTCTTTGACCACTTGTAATCATTTTTGATATTCGAGCTCTTTAGTTGTTCATTTCTTGTTATAATCTAGCATTAGTTTAATGCCACGCTCTGCATTATCATTAACAACTTTTAATCATGCAACTTTTGATGGATCAATGACTGAAAAAGATTTCGATACATTCAACCGGTCGAAAAATTTAATACTATTTCATGTAATGAAATCAGATAATTTTTTTGAAACAAATCTCGTACGTTTAAGTTAATGCTCTTAACGGAATCTTCATTCTTGCCTGTATTATCCGCAAAGGCTAATAAACGCTGTGCCATTCCTCGTTTTTACGCGACAGTAAAGTTAACATCGAATAGGGCCAATGTGATATTTTCGTCTGTCAGGTCCCATAAATGATGTCTGCCATCTGCACTGCCATTGCAGTCCTCTCGTCCACTTCTCTGTAGTCGTACGGATAAATTGAAAGTCTCTATTAGGAGCTTGGGAGAGAATCATTAACTCTAATAGTTCGCGGTAGTCGTTACGTGCATGTTCTTTCTCAATTGACATCGATAGAAATCAATGATCTGATTCCTTTCTTTGTTTATACGTGTGGCGACATAATCATTTAGTATAATAATTTAGTATAATTCACATATATGATGCCTGCATGGAAGATAAAGCAAACTGCGTTCCAATAACTGATCTAACAAAACTGACGAACCGTTAAATCTTCCGGAATTGGATGCAGTTGTATCAAAACATGCAGCAACGATTTTATCCGAAATTCCCCACTCTTTTAGCATTTTGAAGGTTGCACGAGATATTTCAACGACAGTGTTGCAACTTATTTTGGTACTCCCATAAGTTGTTCACCATCAGAATATGATATTATAATTGGTATTCTTTCGACTTTTTCTCGACCAGTCAATTCTGGGAGCATTTTTCCATCCCAATGTACCACTGCAGTCATCTAAAATTAACAGTTAAAATGGCATAATCAACTTTTCCAAAATGATGCGAACATTCAAAGAGTTGCAAGGTAATTACCAAGTCTTTACAGCTTTTCTTCGCTGACTCAGATATTTTTTTCCTATTATCTTCTGGTATTAAATGCGTATTCGTCGACATCATGACCGCTTTAACGACCGCAGAAATCAAATGCATAGCTGCATTATTGGAAATCTGCCATTTGCCCATCGGTGAAAGAACTCGGGATGTTAAAAAGCTTCACCTGCCTCTTTTTATAGGGGACAATTCTAAATCTGAAACTGAAATGTCCATATCTTCTTGAACAGCAGACAAAGCATCACTGTTGTTGTCACTTTCAGAAGATCTAATGCAAGATTATAACAAGAAATTAACAACTAACGAGCTCGAATAAAAAATTATTATTAGTATACAAAGAAGTACCCGTTTAGCAGCAAGAAATCGCTTAAAAATTAATTTAAAATAAATTCTTTTTTTTTAAATTTATTTTATCATATAAAACTAAAATAAAGTTGATTAGAGCAATTTGCGACCTAAAACCTTAAATGCTCACAAAAAAACAGAATTTTGACCAAAAAATACAGCATTTTAGCCAAAAAATTCCTATATCAAACTTTTGGTTGAGAGAGGCACATTATCCGATCGGGCTAAAACTTTACAACTTAAAGTTTTACAACAAAACGAACAATTTGAGACCATGAGACCTTTAATTTTCGAATTTTTTTTTTCCTCCATACGAATAAGCCGAACCAAAGACACTAGAATAACAAGATGCGTAACGCCATACAAATTTTTGGCACGCGATTTTTTGGCCGTGGCTCTAGAGGTGGCTCCAGGCTCTCTTGAGTTTTTGTTCGAGAGAGAAAGAGCGGAGAGCGCTACAGCAAACAGCTCTTTTCTACGCATACAGTGATAGCATACAACTGTATGTGTGCACACGTATGCTCATGTATTGTAAATTTGACAAAATATGCCCTTCACCTTAGAAGTTCGTTGACTGTAAATCTATATTATTATATTATTCTAGTGTCTTTGGCCGAACCCTATTATACATTCTCAGGAACTATAAAAGCTATAAAGTTGAGATTCAGCATACAGATTCCAGAGGCAAGGACAATTGACCCATGCACTATGGGGCATTTGGCCTGTTTTTTTTTACAAAAATGTGTTTTTCACAAGTATACAAATTTGAAGTATTTTAGTATTAATACATTGGAAATACGTCAAACTACTATGTTATAGACGGCAAAAGTAATTTTAACAGTGTACTGTTATAATAACAGCTGTTAAAGTCGGCTGTTGCGAGCATATACCACGTGGCTGCATTGCGCGCAGAATTTAGATTAAGTGTTAAAATTTAAAAAGAAGACGAAGAAGAGTATAATTTGAAATGGATAATCAATCCTTAGGTTTTTATTATGTTTTGCTATTAATATATTGTTTATTGTGTGCGCCTATTTCCAACAATTTGTACATTTAGCAAGTGGTGTCAACATGTAGTTGTTTGAAACAAATTTCAACTTTGAATAGAGCTACAACAATTTGTTCAAATTTGTTCAGTAAGTGCTTATATTCATGTTGTAGTGTGTTCAATTCGTAACTCATATCAGGTAGTCTCTTTGTGCGTTTTTTGCGGGTTTTTGAGAAATTTCATTTTTTAGGGAGCAATATCTCGATTGCCAATGCTGCCCTGCTTGAAGTGTGGCGCATGCAAAAGGGTGTTCGTCAAAAGGAATATTCTGATAGCAAGCTAGACTTTAATGAACGATTAACGAATAGTAATAATAACGAATGTTTTCAGTCAATATTTTGCGAAATTGGAGAAAATGCAATCGAAAAATATATGAATTTTCAAAAGTTTTTTCAAAGTGGTTAGAAGAACACCTAGTCCTGAGATAAAAGAGAAAAATAAAATTGAAAGAAAATGAGCTGGATGCCCGAAAACGTCATATTATTTTAAAAGTTTGAGAGGCCGAAGACAGCAAGTAGATGAACTCGTATGGGCGCAGAACCACAACGAACGTCTTTTGTGTAAAGCTGCAATGCTAGCTGCACGAAAGCGCGAAAAAAAAATAAAAATAAAAAATTGGGGTGGAGTTGGGGGCACGCCCCCTTTTCCAAAATATTCCTGGAGGCATGTGTAACACATAAAAAAAAATCATCCAAATATCTCCAGTAGTTTAGGAGTTATTAATTTTTGTAAAAAAAAACAGGCTAAATGCCCCATAGTGCCATGTTGCCACGCCCACAAACCGCACAAAACTGCCACGTCCACACTTTTGAAAAATGTGTTGATATTTTTTCACATTTATATAAGTCTTGTAAATTTTTATCGATTTGACAAAAACCTTTTTGCCATGCCCACTCTAACGTCCTAAAGCCGACAAACTGGCCACGCCCACACTTTTGAACAATTTTTAAATTTTTTCGTATTATATTCACCAATATCTATCGATATCCCAGAAAAATTATGAAATTTCGCGTTCGAATTCACACTAGCTGAGTAATGGGTATCTGATAGTCGGGGAACTCGACTATAGTATTCTGTCTTGTTTTATTTTGATATCCAAAAATCTTGATTCTTTGGAGCCTTGGACCTTCTAAAGTGGGACCTTTTAACAAGAATTTTTTAATATATTTTTGTATGTAAAGTTACTTTCTAACAGCCCAATCAGCGCCAACTTACCGCCAATTACCTCTCCATACCAAATACCGTTCGATTGGTGTATCATTGTTAAGATCGTACTAACACAGCAGATTTTCATTGCTTCTATTTGGACTGACGACCACAGGGATTAAAATAAAATCATATTTATCTATGCTAGCGCATAAACTTATCAAATACTTAACTTGCAGGGAAGCTTAAACGTTTTGCAAACGGCAACACTAAAAGTAACCACCACTGCAGAGTCACAGTACAGAATCAAACTTATGCCACTGATTAATTTTCGTGAGTGCAGGATCGTCGATCTTAATTCTTCACGAATCGGAGAAGGCAGAGATAGTAGCAGCGCGCCAGAACGGGTCAGCAACACAAATAATTCGCTTTAATGAGATCGCAATCTGTGCGATTTGCGACAAAAACACACGCGTTTTCATCTCCAAACCGTCGGTTCAAGATGCAGATACAGAACCCAATTCAGGTCTGCTATGGTGTAGTGTGTGTGCTTTGCGTGTGTCTGATCACTTCAGAGATGAAGACGAGGCAATGTTAAAATTCTCGATCTTGATCAAGCCACAAATCTGCAATGACGATCACAAGGCCCAGCTTCCAATCGATGCAACAACGTAGTTTGATCGGTGGCTACCAGCATATGCTATAGAGGAACTACACTGTCTTATAAAATAAAGTCCAGCTCTCCTGTTAAAATGTTTTATCATAAACATTATTATTAATCAATTTCAAAATATTTCATGTCAGACGTTACTAACAGAAAGCTTACTGGTGCCAATTTGATCAGCCGCGGATGACTTTAGAGGACACAGTCATGTATATACAAGATATTGTATATAGAATTAAACTTAACATAGCAAGAGCACATATTTTATATAATTAGGCACGGGGCCCACGTATTTTTCGCAGTGCAACTGTTGTAACCAACGATCTCTGCTGCTGGTGCGCTCATGTTGGCTGTCAGCGCTCTTGACTTGTTGCCTTTCTGGCCTCCGTCGCCCTTCTGTCTCTCTTTTTCCCGGGCTGTGTATCGCCCCTTGTTGACATGCTCAGCATGCTTAGGCTTACAAAAATTACAGCAATAAGAGCAAATGCGACAATCAGAAAGGCGCTCCAGAGATGTCAATGTGGCGTGGAAGGAGCCTTACGGCGGAATAGACGGTATCGCGACACAGTGAATACGAATTTATCCAGTCTACTGGATAAGCCTAACCATTATCCTATCCGTTAGCATCCGAGAGGGCTTAATTCACATCTGCAAACTGACGCACTGTTAGAAAAAGTTAAAGATTAAAACTGTTAGAAGTTGGCTACTAAGATATGTCACTATAAATTCCAAATTTGCCGTTTTTTTAGAAAACACAGACATTGAAATTTATTTTTCGTCTTACACCCAGTTATTTTTAATCGCATTTCTATGTCTCGCTCGGACGCTTTGGTCTATGGTCCAACGGACTTCAGTCGCTCAGTCGAGGAAGCAATTCTTAGAATTGTGTATCCAGAGGCTCGAAGGGATGGGAGATTCGAAGAAATGATACACGGGTATAAAATAAAAGACGTTTATCGGTGGCTTGAAGATCCAGACTCTGTAGATACTCAACAATTTGTGAATGCGCAGAACATCATTAGCCAATCCTTCCTTGAAAGAAGTGCGGAACGGGAGAATATCAATTCCAAACTGACAAAGCTCTGGAATTTCCCAAAGTATGGGTGTCCCATGCGTCACGGTAACTACTATTATTTCTTTAAGAATACTGGTCTGCAAAATCAGAGTGTTTTGATGCAGCAAAAGTCTTTAGAGAGCCCAGAGTCTATTTTCCTTGACACCAATAGCATGTCTTCCGATGGAACCACTGCAATTAGCCATATCAAGTTCTCGGAAGATGGGGCGTTCATGGCCTATGGACTGAGCGAAAGTGGTTCCGATTGGAATAAAATCAGAATACGAAATACCAAGGAGGGTATCGACTTACCTGAAATTCTGGAAAAAGTAAAGTTCTCGAATGTCTCCTGGACGAAAGACAGCAAGGGATTCTTCTATGGTCGATATACCGATCAAGACGGCATAATTGATGGATCGGAGACAAAGCTGGCTGAAAATCAGAAACTGTATTACCATCTACTAGGAGAGAGCCCACATCAAGATACATTGATCGCAGAGTTCCCCGAACACCCGTCCTGGCGATTCAAAACCGATATTTCAGACTGCGGAAAATATCTGATCTTATCCATAAGTCACACGATTCGGGACAACATGCTGTACTATGCCGAATTAGGATCGAAAGAGAAAAACGCATTCCAACTAGAACTTAAGCCAATTGTGGATAAATTTGAGGCTGACTTCGATTACATTACCAACGAGGGATCTAATTTGTACTTCCACACAAACAAGGATGCCCCTAATTACCGGGTGATTGTGATTGATGTTAATAATCCAGCAGAGGGAAACTGGACCACCCCAATACCCGAGCATAAGAAAGATGTTTTGGAGTGGGCCAAGTGCGTTGATGGGAATAAATTAGTCGTTTGCTATAACTGCGATGTAAAGCATATTCTTCAGGCTCGCGATCTTAATACAGGAAAGCTCATCCGTCAACTTGGCCTGGATATTGGCTCGATAAATGGGATTTCAGGAAAGAAGAATAATTCGGAAATCTTTTATGGTTTCTCATCGTTTTTATCACCAGGTATAATATTTTACTATGACTTTGCCAAGCCATCCGAAAAGCCGACCGTTCTGCGCGAAATAAGTCTAAATTTGGAGGGCTTTCGCCGGGATAACTACAGCGTGAAACAAGTGTTTTATAAAAGCACTGATGACACCGACATACCTATGTTTATCGTACAACGAAAGAGGGATATTAAGGAACCCCGCCCTTGTTTGCTATATGGATATGGCGGATTTAACTACAGCCTAATGCCATCCTTCGGCATACTGAGTCTGATGTTCATGGATACGTTTGATGGAGTTTTGGCTTTTCCGAATTTGAGAGGAGGCGGAGAATATGGCATGGAGTGGCACAATATGGGTAGAATGTTGAGCAAACAAAATGTTTTTAATGATTTTCAAGCCGCCGCTGAGTTTTTGACCAAAAATAACTATACAACCAAGGATCGATTGGCCATACAGGGCGCCTCGAATGGTGGACTTTTGGTGGGTGCTTGCATCAATCAGCGTCCAGATCTTTTCGGAGCAGCCGTGGCCCAAGTTGGTGTAATGGATATGTTGCGCTTCCACAAGTTTACTATCGGTCATGCCTGGTGCTCCGATTATGGCAATCCCGATGAAAGGGTACACTTCGCGAACCTTATTAAATTCTCGCCTCTTCACAACGTTCACATTCCTCTGAATCCGGATCAGGAGTACCCATCGACATTAATCCTGACAGCCGATCACGACGACCGTGTAAGTCCTTTGCACTCCTATAAATTTGTTGCTGCTCTTCAGGAAGCAGTGCGGTACTCAGAGTATCAGCTGAATCCAATATTACTAAGGGTTTATACGAAGGCAGGTCACGGAGCTGGAAAGCCAACAAAAATGCGCATTAGTGAGGCCACGGACATTATAACATTTCTCAAAAAGACACTCAATGTCGATTGTATTAATCTATGAATGATATGAATGAATGATATGATATGATATGAATCAAAAATAAAATTGCCAATCATTTTGAAAGCACCTATTTTGTTGTACATAAATAATTCCAGTCATTGTGTAAGTATTAAAAGCACAATTATATACCTTTACAAAAGATACATTTTGCTTGGCATAGCGATATAAATTATAATGACAAAAAATAAATTATTAAAAAAATGTTTGTAAGTGTGCGCATTACAATTCTAGTCGGCTTGCGGTCTAAAAAGCGCTGCGTTCACGTCAAGTGCTACGACTATCAGATACCCGATCTAAAAAGCGCTGCGTTCACGTCAAGTGCTACGACTATCAGATACCCGCCCCTCAGAAGGAGAAATTAATCTAATCTCAATCTATTTTCGAGAAGATGAAGTTTTCATTCTGAAATTGAATTCGTATTAAGAAGTATTAAAGCAGATGGCTTTTTAAATGAGAAATATTCCGACTGATTTTGGTGTTATACAAAATCATAAGCTAGGGACGTTTCGTCGTACGTCTGGTTAATTAGTTGGATGCAATTACAGAAAAGTCACCCGAACATCAACGCTGTCATGGCCCAGATTGTTCCCTTTGGAAAGATCCTTCACTCCATAATCGCATGATAGTCGAGCGATTAGAGTCGAGGAGCATGCGATATAAGGCTAGGGAGAACCGGACTGAGAACCACATAGGGAAAACAGAAGCTGGTCTGAGGCGACCAGATCGCCTGCTCTGTCCACTGACTTTGGACCTGGACCGAGAGAGGCTTAGTAGTTTTGTAATGTCTGCTGCCAACTTTAGTGTCCCAGCATGGGTCCACACATCCCGATCCCCATTCTCGGCCTCTGGATATCGGGGCCCCGCGATCGAAAATGGATTTATATCAATATCGACTCACTAACATGATTCCAATAAATTAATATGCATACATGGCAAGCACACAGGCAGCGACCCTTGCCTGTCTTTTGGCCGAAGTATGGCCTATGGAGTGCGGGATCTGGTATCTGGTGTCTGGAGATCCCGATCGACATCGCAACACGATGATGCATGTGCAATGCCTCTGAGTTGTGATCGTGCTAATGTAAATAATTGCCAGACAGTTGGACGAGGCCCAGTCGAGTGGCCCTGTAGTATGGTATTCTACATGTAATTAAAATCTTTCTGCTTCTCCATTTTGGCCGGCATTTAAAGCAGCTTGTTCTGCGTTGCCCAAGAAAGATTGCTCTTGACTGATAGGAGAGTGCGACTTACACGCAAGACTATTTTCCCTCGGACGTTTTTTATTTTGACTTTGGAATCCTGTTGTTGACATGAGATCGAGACTTTGATTCACTTAATTGCATTAGGTAAACGAATGGTGTGCTTGTAAATAGCTATTCATAATAGTATATAATGTCTTTTTTATATTACTTATTAAAGTCTCATCTTTCGAAGCGTATACATCGTAAACCTGTTCTTTACTTTACACTAAATTATTCGTAAACTACTTTTAATTTTTCAGATACGTCCCGAAAACAGTTTTTTTAATGAAGATAAGTGCATAGAACCCAAACTCAAAATAAGAGAAAAGGAACTTGGCGACCTAGCTTTGGGTTTCGAACTTCACGTACTCCTCTTTCATGTTGGCAAAAAGGATCCGAGACAAGGCTTTTGTATCGATACACTACACTTGGCCCGGCTAATTTATGGCCCTAGATGCAAAAGATATGGCGCCAGACGAAAACGAAGGCGATGTGGGAATTAAAGAAGGAACTTTGCGTGGATTGTTTTTAAACAGATGTCGGTAAGCGCTTTTGACAGAAAAGTAACGCAACTATAACCAGTGAGCAAAATACTGCACTTGCTGACGATTTCCTCAACATTACACAGCTGTGTTCAATGAGTTAAGTTCAGGCCAATTCAGTTGAAACCCTACAAATTCTTTGTACACGAATATTTTACTTCAATTTCCATGCGGTCGGCAGTACTTGTATTGACAAAGCGTACAAGTAGAGTTTGGGCGATTACTACGCTACCGAGGATTTAAAAATGTTTGGAAGTTTATTTATTTAGTAGAATGTAATAGATTTGTATTAAAAGTAGGATCGCCTCTATTTTCCTCTTTTATTTTCTTTTTTTATTACTCTGAACTTGAGTCCCCCCAATGAAAGATTATTTCATACAGTAGCCAATAAAGATCCGGAAATTCAAGTATAAACCAGTCGTCCTTCGAACGGATAGGATTTTAAACCTATATCTACTGTAGTTACTTTATTTATATCCGTGACATGTTGAGTAAAAGGGTATACTGATTCGTTAAAAATTATGTAACAAGGAAGGAAGAAAAAAACGCCTACGACCATATAGAGTATATAGATTCTTGATCAGGATCAATAGCCTAGTCGATCTGACCCTGCCCGTCCGTCTGCCAAAAAGAGTATTTCTTTTCAATGGAGGCGCTCAAGTGCGGCTTCCACGAATATCATGGATACGCTGACATGCAGATTGAGATGCAGATGTCGATGCCGGAGTTGGAGTTCAGGTAGAAGTCGGTTCCGATGCAGCTGCAATCTGGCTCGAGACCGCGTGCTTCGGTTCTAGGGCCCCTTGTTATTGTAGGCCCGTGGTACTTAGAGCAGTGCATGTGTTTTTAATGCCGTTGGTGTTTTCCCCGATCGATTTGACTGAAATTATTAATGGGGGAGGCTGCAGGGCCTCAAGCACCGCGCATATCAAAATAATCAACTTTTTGATTGAGTGCCGTTAGTGCGGTTGTGTTTACACATTCTGGATCGCGATGGTCGAACGATCGATTCGACTCATTTTCATCGCCCGAGGAGCATGCGTTTCGTTTTCAGTTTTATGTCCAATCATGTTGTTGATATTGATAATGACATTGATGGCATCGACTTGGCCGGAGTGACTATGGGGCTGCACTGGGAAAAAACATTTCTTTAATTCTTGCCCTACCAAAACGTGTCTCGTTGTCATTGGAGTGAAATATATATGTGTCTATAAACTTTTCTATACAACTAAGAATATCTATATTTCATTTTTTTTATTTAAATAAGTAATACGGTGCTAACGAAGAAGAATAACATTTTTCGTATGTGTCAGTACAGTCTTACAACTTGCACACG
The DNA here is from genome assembly GCF_004382195.2 of Drosophila sechellia. NCBI lineage: Eukaryota > Metazoa > Arthropoda > Insecta > Diptera > Drosophilidae > Drosophila > Drosophila sechellia. The sequence goes on along the minus strand of NC_045949.1, from coordinate 22,253,476 downwards.
ATCAAAATCCCGGGCTCAATTTCGAGTGCGAATGAATTCAATTTCTGTTTACGCGTTTTTCTTTAATTCGAATTTTTTCTGATGCCTGATGGCTGTCAATCCGGTGAAATCCGGCTCAGTTCGATGGAATTGGATATGGAATCGAGACACCCCAAGACGAACGATGATATTGACATTATCGAGACACTTAAAAAATGGCCTGCACGCAGCCAAATGCTCAAGTGCCAATGCGCAATGATATGTTAAAAACACTCTTGTCCAATTGTTATCGTTTTCTCATTATTAAGCTGGCGATGCTCTAGTCGATGAGCCTTTGGCGCGCTCATCAGGCGAAGTCGGACTTCAACTTGATGGATTCGATGCACTTGACATGTGAGATAAGCAAGCCCAAGTGAAAGCTGTGTAAGATATTATTCGAATTGATTTGTGTTCAGCATACTGAGTGTCCACACAGATGGTTTTGTGTTCAGATTGTGTAGGAGTACTTCAATCCACACCATTGGAGGCGATTCTTAAATTCCCCTATTAAACCTCATTGACAAACTGATTTTTATAAGAAGTGTGTTGGTGTTAATAGCAACGTGAATTAACAGCCCCACATCTGAGTTCTGGCTGGGTAGCTCAATGGAAACAAACCAATACAATTTTCACGTTTTACAAAATGCGCTCAATGGAGTCCTTAGTGTTCTTATCATTTTGCCAACAAGGGTCAACAGTTGGTGGTGCCTTGCATAGGTTCGAGGGTATTAATTAATTAATTAGGTTCAGAGGTTCAGAATTGGCCCAATTAGAGAAGAACATCTATTGTTTTGGCACGGATCATTAAATGCTGCAATGTCAGTTACAACGTGACTTGGAGCTCTTTGCCTCTTTCCTTTGACCGGCAATTTTTCAAAATCGTCACCGATTCCCAGTTGCTGGACATGCACGCCCCTGTTCAGCAACGTACTCATTTACACTCCGAGAATAACACCCGCTTAAAACAAGAACCAAGCAAGATTATAAAGCTCTTGAAATATGTATTTTTTTGATTTGATCCAATCGAATAAAAATTGTTTCGAGTGCATTCACACACTCTTGTAATCGGACGGCAGCCCCGAGGAGGTTTTGGTTATTTATAATTCGAAGCGATTGATTGATGGAAGCGCTGCGAAGTCGGTGACACTTCGCACTGAGGCAAAAATAAATAACCGAACCGACGCTGGGCGAGGCATTGACAGCTGATTGCGAAAGTCCATTAAGGGACTCTGGACGAGGATGTGGACGAGGTGCTGGCCACATGTACGGAAGACCAATGGGCAGAGTAAGGGACGGCTAGTGGAGTGCGAGTGCTGCATCTGCATTGAAGTTTTGTGGCCTTGGCAGCGGCATCAAAAGTGCAGTCAATCAAGTGAACAAAATTGGGTAATTTGGACCGGAAAAAGTAACGTTTCCGTTTGGTATTCGAGCAACTTCCCAGCCTTCTGTGAATGATTATCTGTCTATTCGTGGGTGTTCCCAAATCAGACAACACTACGAAGTATTTCGAGAGTCCTAGCCATATAATAACCAATTTCTGTTGCGGACAGGAAGCTTAGTAAATAGAACGTAGATGCTACATTGCAAAACTGCTAGGAAAATCAGATTAAATAACCTCTTATTATGAATTGAAAGAAATGCACTGTTCACCTGTTCGTTTGTGACTTACCAAAACCTACCCTTTACAAGGGGATTGCAGGATTTCCTCCTCAATTGTATGTAAGTATAAATAATGGCAGAAACCTAACTCCTTGGCTAATGTAGGGAGCAACTTGGTCTATGTGCAGGAATTGTTTACGGTTATTTGTTGCTTTTTATTTATATTCGGATCTGTAAGCATTCAAAAAATGTATCAACAGTTGAGCTTTAACATTTTCGGTATTTTCTAAGTAAACCAGGTAGAAGTCCCTGATTTGATAAAAAATTATTTCTTGTTGGCAGCACCCGCCGCATTCTGTTTTCCGCACAAATATTTTTCAACCATGTTTACCCACTTGGCTCGTCGCATGATGATCGGCAATAAATTTATCCGAAACACGACCGAACCTTTGGTGCAAAGTGGACTGAGTCAGCTAAAAGCACAACGCATAGGCGGGTATGTCGATAAATAAATCCATTTTATTGTAATTTGTTCAATTCGTTAAACTCGAGGATCCTTTAATTGCAATTTATGATTTATGAGCTTGCGATGCATATCAAATTTCTCGAAATGCCGCTCCGAAGGGGGAGCAAACACCTGAAAGAAGGCCAAATAATTTAAGCTGAAATCATTTACTCGCGCTTCTCACATTTACTTCACGCCGACGGTGAAGTGCTCGACTTGTCTGTGACATGTGGACCTGGACAATGGACGGTTAATGGTCATGATGCTGCTCCAGCTACACAGATACAAACAAAAACGACCACAAATAAGACTTTGGAAATAAAACCGACTCACCAGCGCAACATAAATTTCAAAACTAGCCCACACCCAGCTTTTCCTGGGCGGTTTGGGGGAAAGAAGGGACTCCGGTTGTATCCCCCATCTGCCGCACACATTTCACGCAGTGACGACAAGAATCCGCCGACATAAACACATAAACCAGGACTTCATTCCGTTCACACGGACGCACGAAAATACACTCACAAAAGATTAGCAAAACACGATACACGAAGGGAAAAGTAACCCAACAACAAAAATGGGCAATAAAGAAAGGAAAATCTGAATCAGCGTATCAACGGTACATCCTGTTGGCCTTACAAATTAGTTAGTAAACTCAGTTTTCAGTTTCAGATCATCGGTTTGAAGAGTGTCTACAATCCATACTTAATGCTTTTTAACTTAACAAGCTTTTGAAAAAGTAAATCGAGGCTGTGAACAACAAACAAAACTAAGGTTTGTGCTCTTAATATTCCCGATTAATTGGACAATTCGAAACAAACATTTTTTAAAAAGTATTTCATTTCTTATGTGAGACACCTTCAAGATCGTTTGACAGTGAACTTTAAATGCATGGTGCGTATGTACGCTTATAAAGTTTTGTTATTATAGAGTACTACCACTAATGATACGGAACAGAATTTATTTAGTTTTGCTCCAACGCAATATTATTCTTAACAAATCATCGTTTTCGGAAATCGGAACTCATTAAATTATGTTCGACAAACAAAGGATATTAAGCCTTAGTCCAGACGACGTTTTATTAATTTGTTGTAAAAATGTAGTCCACATTAAATGAATGATACGAAAACGTTGAAGTATACATTTAGTTCGAGTTTATAAGGAAGTAAAATTTGAATAGGCTCATTGCTCGACGTTCATTTCCGTTCACTGTACAGATAAAACGTACTTATTTTTTCTGAGCGTAGAGATTAGAACACTACGTATAGAAAGCTAGTGCACGGGAACCGAAAATAGCTGGAGAGGCCCAAGAGGAATGGGCACCGTTCCACAGGACATTTGCAGACTCGAGGACCAGAACTAGCAGACCTGTGGACACTGTGTGGCGTGGCGTGCAGCCGTGGCCAAATTGGTTGATAGCTCGAAAAACAGTTTCTGCACAGCTCCGTCAAATTGCATTTGGTGTGACAGACCGCAAAATGCATCATCACCAACATGAGCGATGGGTGTTGTTGTTCTAGTTGTTGCCCCTCGACGTTGTTGATGTTTATATTTTCCAGGCATGACCCCGTCCCTGCTCTTGCCCCTGCTGCCATCATCTCCAATCAGCATCGCCACTCCACATTGTCCAGTAATTTACGAGCTTTTTCAGAATGTCCGCTGGAATGGGAGTGCAATGTGTTGCCTGCACTTCACTTTGGTCTGTTGATGGCGACGGCGACGGGGATATTATGGGCAGTTAGGTGGATCCTGGGAGTTGAGTTGATAGTGTTGATAAACATGGGTAACTTTCAGACCCTTCTAGGGCAGGACATAGCGCGAGATAGGAAGGTCATAGCTGGAAACGGAATTTGAAGTGCAAAACTATACATGGGCTTGTCCCTCAACACAAAGCGCATTGAATCCAATGTTGGTGGTGAAGGTGGAACAGTTTTATAAGTATTTTTAATCGTAGAAATATTTATCAAAACTGTATATACACTATAGAGTAGTACACCAATTTTCCTATGAGTATATGATAGGCCCACTGTGCCTGTTTAAAGCCAAAGAAACTGTGCATTCAGTTTCAGTTCACATTAATGCAGCGTGAGTTAAGTGTCAAGGACATTTTTTGGTTTTGGTGCGAACAACGCAACATGTTTCAGTCTCTGGTGCGGAGTCCCTTCTTTTCTGACCTCGTGCCTCTATGTCCTTGCCTACCAGTGGGTGGTGCTATGCTGGTCATTTGTCCTGCGTGTGACTCTGCTTCGGGTGACCGAAAATGCGTTGCAACATTCAAGTAAGTGACATAAATGCATCACGGACACAGCAATCGCCCTCACCCACAGTGGGCGGACATGCAGACGGACTGAGTAAATCATCGTCATCACCATCATCATCATCAGGGGCACGAAGGACATTCACATCTACAGAGGACACACTCGCACGCAGGCACTGGAGGCAGTTATGGCTGTCAAGATGAATGCCATATCATCGCCGCACCGAAAATTGTGTCAAAACGTCACCAACGGCGGTTCAACACTTTAACAGCAAAATTGCAAACAGAAAACACGACCTCCGCAGTTGTTATCCGGTTGAGTTACGCTGTGACCGCTTGAAATGAAGAGCAGCTGTCTTCCATTCTGTGGAATTCGGCAGTAATTTATCCCACTAATAAATATAACCACAAAACTAATAGATACATGAAAACCAACTGGGCAAATAACTCTTAACTAGGTTCTAATATTAAAATTAGTTAAAGGCGACGGACAGGAAAATTTTTTTGTTGAAAACATAATCTATGAGATTAAGCATACAGTTTTCAAAGACATAGACGCAGCGCAAGTTTGTTGATTAATGTTGCCACGCCCACTCTGATGCCCCCAAGCCGCACACAACTGTCATGCTAAAGATCTTGCAAAATGTTTCGATATTTTTTCATATTATTCTCGAAAATTTCTATCGGTTTGTCAAGAAATTTTTTGCCACACTTTTGCGGAATGGTTAAATTTTTTTGGATTAAATCAGTTTTTTTGCCAATTTTATCGATACGCCGAAAAAATTTTTACTCTTGCATTAAAATTCATTTTCTTTTCCCAATTTCTCCCGATATTCCCGAAAAATGTTGAAAACTTAGACTAGTTCAGTAACGGGTATGTGATAGACTCTTGAACAATTTGTCTCATTTTATTCCCCAATATCTATGGATATCCAGAAAAATGATGAAATTTCGCGTTCGCATTCACACTAGTTGAGTAAGGGGTATCTGATAGTGGGAACTCGACTATAGCATTCTTTCTTGATTTTTCTTTCTATTTTTGACTTTATAATTATATTTTATTTGCTGTTACAGTACGATGTTGAATAGCTTTCAGTAATTAAAAATCACTATCGCAGCCTGATAATGTGATCAGACTACTGTCAGCTTCCACATCCCAGCACAGATCTTCCACATTTGATGTGCGACTTTAGACCACATTTAGATCGGGAAAATGTATTAACGTTATTTATGTGGACAACGGATATAAATCAGCAAAGGGACCGAAGTTTTCTTAATGGACCGTGAAGTGGCGTCGTTTACACTTGGCAGCAAGTGTCAGGCGGGATTAGATGACGAAAGTCGAAGACTCCAAAAATCAAAACGTAATTTGAACCCTAAGCGCTGATCGGTAGCTACAGCCGAGTAGTTTTTAAAATTTTCGGTAGCACATAAATTCCACTCCGCTAATCTGAAATTAATAAATGTCAGCCGTTCGCAGAACACGTCCTCAGCTTCCGTGTTTCAGTCGGACCGCTCTGTTTCAAAAACTTTAATTGGTATTATTTTTCCTTTGTTGTCGTATTTTTATACCCGTTATTCGTAAAGTAAAAGGGTATACTAGATTAGTTGAAAAGTATGTAACAGGCAGAAGGAATCGTATCCGACTATATAAAGTATATATATTATTGATCTGGATCAACAGCCGAGTCAATCTAGCCATGTCCGTCCGCCCGTATGAACGTTGCGATCTCAGGAACTATAAAAGCTAGATTGTTGAGATTCAGCATACAGATTCTAGAGGCAAAGACGTAGCGCAAGTTTGTTGACCCATGTCGCCACGCCCACTCTAACGCCTAAAACCACCCAAAACTCCCACGCCCACACATTTGCTAAATGTTTTGAAATTTTTTCATAATATTTCTTTATTGGCCAAAAAACTTTTTGCCACGCCCTAAAGTCGCCAAACCGGTTCCGCCCAACCTTTTGAACAATTTTTAAATTTGTACTCCCTTTTTTACAAATATGTATCAATATCGCAGAAAAATTATGAAATTTCGCGTTCGCATTCACAGTTTCTGAGTAAGGGGTATCTGATAGTCGGAAACTCGACTCTCTATTGTTTAGCCTTTGCTTTGGATAGGAGCTCTTTGATTGTGTGTCGTCTGCGTTCAGCTTGGCGTGAAATGTCCGAAGGAATTACTTGAGCCGTTGTCACAATTGATGAATGAGCATTAAATGTGGCATTTGGTTGAGGGTTTGGGCTGGATCGAGTTTCAGCTGAAGGACTTCGGTCACAAATATACCACGTGACACTCTGGACATAGTGTCAAAAAGAATTTCATTTTCTGGTTTTTAATTAAATTTTTCCAATACTTGTGAATACTAATCTAAAACAAGGTAGAAGGCTATGGTCGACATTCTCGACTAACAGGTACCCGTTACTCAGCTAGTGGAAGTGCGAACGAGAAAGGTCAACACTCTTCTTGGCATATCGATAAATTGGCAAGAAAAATAATAAAATTTAAAATGGAAACGAATTTTTAAAAGTAAGTGCGTGGCAGTTTTGGGCAGTTTGCGGGCGTAGGGTAGGCGTGGCAACATCAGGCAACAAGCTTGCACAGCTTCTACGTCTTTGGCATTTGCATGTTTCAATTTAATGGCGTTTGCAGACGCCCAGTGATCTTGATCAATAATATATATACTTTGTGTTGTCGGAAACGCTTTCTTTAATTGCTACTTCTCTACGAATCTAGTATACTATTTTACTCTACGAGCTACGGGAATAAACACAATGTCTTCAACATAAACATATGTACATATAATTTAAATGATTTTACATTTACCTTACTACGTCATTTGCCGCTTTAATACATATTTCAGTTATTTTTCCTATGCAGCACATCGAAGACATCGTATTCCAAGAATTTTTAGCAACCTCTTTGGCAAAAAATTAAGTTGGAAACCACGGAAAACTTTAAAGCAACGAGCTAACACAAAAATCGATTATTGATTTTTTCGACCAGTTGCGAAGCAGCCTAGTTTGCCGCAAACGAGGGACACAATAAAACAGAGAGGCCCAAAAAGGGAAAGCGACTGCCGACTGGCGGGCTCCAATAAAGGGCGAAATTGGTTTGGTTTTTGCATGTGTATTTCACACAAAATCAACAAGTTGCCGTTGGGTTCGATGAATGGGAAAGGGGAGTCGGTGGGTGATGGTGCGACTGTGGAACTTGAACTCGGGGCCAGAGCAAAAGAAAATGTTCTAGCAGACGGCAGGCAGACGCTCGACTCGCTGCCAAGGCCCAAACGCACGCGGGCAGAAGGAGGTGGGCCGCCGCTGTGTGTGTTTGGAAAACGTGAAAAACGCCAGTCGGGCGTTTTTGTGCCTCGCAAGGAAATTCAACCCCGAATCGAAATTGAACTGGTGAAAAAAGCAATTTTGCCCAACTTTTGCCCCTGTTGCTGTGGCCATGTCTCATGCCAAAGGGGCAATGGGTGGCGAGGGGGATTTGGTTGTGGCCTTTGCCACACGGCAGACTACCGAGATATAATTCCTTGATTCCGCTGCGGCCTTGTCCTAGTCCCACTTCTGTCTGGCACAGTCGTAGAAGGACCCTCCCATTGTGTGCATGTGGACGTAGGCATTTTTCGCAAATGGTCCCAAGCAACAGGCAACCTTGCGGAAAGCGCTACATGCCCACCTTCGATTTTTCATGAATCAATCAATTCCAATCCCGATATAGAACACACTTATGGTCATTATCAGGAACGGTACGGCAAACGACTGTCACAATAACCTGCGCATTCTGGATATTCATCAAATATTGAAGTACACACAAAATGACCTTGATCACTTCTGTACTCGTTTAGAGCAGATTGATAAAAAACATTTATTTAACCACTCTATAACTATACATAAAGTTTTATACTTTTAAAGCTTTTGAGCAGCACCATATAATGGTCAATTACAAGTAGGAAGACAGCTGGCAGAGACCGACTTGTGAGTTATGACACTTCAATTTTATTAATTGCCAATAAATCAGGGTCATGCGGTAACTAAAAATGAAGAAATCGTTGCCCATGAGGCTGGAATCCAGAACAAAAGCCACCGACAGTCATAGAGCTTGCAAATTGGCCAACATTGAAACAGACAGGCTAAAGCTGCAAGCGAATTGGAACAAGGCTCATGGCCATCCTGACAGATCTTCCATCAAACGTGCTCTCACGTCAAACGTCAAATGGAGGAGGCCTTGTCCGGCAAGCCGAGGGTTAGATGAATGGGCTGTTGGCTGTGGATATAGATGGCTATGTTCATGGGGATACGTGTATGCAAGTGGATGGTCGGATGGCCAAAGGGGTCGGGAGAAGTGTTGTGAGTTATGACGAGGACGTGCGCAAGTTGATCCATCAAACTGCTCAAATCCGCTGCCTGTACACTCGATTTCATGCATTGAACGATGGCTGCGACGAGAACGCCGACGTCGTTGGTCATGACGGATGGCTTTGACTGTGGTCGGCACGGATCGCAGCTGTAGACTGGGACCTTGGTGAATGTATCACGCTAAGGATAATTTGACGTGTTCTTCGTCCCATTGAGAAACTTGGTGATAATTTTTGCATATTTGTATTGTCTTATAGTTTTTATACTCATAAAACAAGGAGGAATGGCCAACTGGGTCATTCGCGATGTTCTGTTGATAATTAGAAATTCAAACGTCATAATTGTACAAGTTAGTCGTAGAGTAAAATTATATTAATATATTCGTTAAAAGTATGCAACAGCTAGGACCCTATAAGGTACCTATATAAATTATTCGTATATCGATATTAGATATCTGATAGTCGAGCAAATCGACTTTATGATTCTCGCAAGTCTTCATTGGCCATGGACCCTTTAAGGAAATCCTCACGGCTGATTCATATAGCCAAATTACCAAATAGTATAAGGTGAGGAAATTCATTTTAGAAGGCATAATATGACCTTCGCTGCCGACATATATAATTCCGAACGAATTGGAACAGCTGGCGGAAACAAAATAAATAATAATATTCCAATTTATGGATAAATATTAACAGTTGTTAACTTTTATGTTACATCTTTTTTAGCCTTGCAACGAGATTTCAGAGGAACTAGTGCGCAGGATGAACTCCTTTAATTTTGACAAGACGTAAAGTCTATTAAGAAAGTCAATCAATGTCTTTCAGGAGTGTTGACTTCGACTTGCACTTCAAGTTGGACTGGGACAAGAGACCAGCAGAATGGAGAACTCTGAGTGCCGGATTCGGGAAGATGAAGGCCTCCCAAGTAAAGTCCTAAGGTGACAGGCAGCTGAGCGGAGGAGAAGGGTGCTGGGGTTGGGTTGTCAGGGAGAGCTATACTGGGCGTGGGATTGACGTGTAGGTGAAGGCGTCGGCCACTTGACTGACAGTTGGACGCGGATGTGGACGTGCGATTGTTGGAAGGAGTCCTGGCTCCATGATTGAAAGGACGAATTCAATGTGTGAGTGTGGACACACACTCCATACAAATTATGAGAAAAAATTGAATAGACTTGGCGCGGAATCGGAAGGAGAAGAAGTTGGTTATAAAAAGTTGACGAAATGGGTTTCAAGCAAGGCAAAGTTGTTGGAAAGAGGTAATTGAAGCTGACAAGAGCCCAAGGACTCTCACCTATCCTGGACGACGCCCGACAGGCAAAAGTTTTCCTCTTTTTTCCCGGCTACATAAATTTGTAAAAGTGTTTTTCATCAAACAGGAATTAATTAAGATGCGCTACCGTGGACCCAAAAGTTTCTGAACGGAAAAACCAGAAGACTGAAAGGAATCAGAAGTCCCTCTCTTATTGCTCAATCCAATCCAATTCATTCCCATCCACTTACGATGCCAATAATAATTGAAAATCATTACTCGAGATTTTGCTAATTATGTGGAATTATCACCTCAATTATTAATTTTTCGATTTCGATGCATTTTTCCCATCCTTCTTTGGTTCTCCGACGTATTGATGTGGCCGACTCTAATTACTTTTTTCCTCAGGTGCGATTATAATCAAAGCTTTTCTGGATTTGTGCCATCAAAGTCTCTTCGAACTTCTCAATTAAACGAGCGCATAAATCATTGGAACTGGCACGTCTGCAGATAATTCCCAAATGACCCACTCCTCCAAAAACCAATGGGCATTACAGAGCGAATATATGTCTATGAGCTCACACAGGACACTCATAAATCTGGCAAAATGTTTGTAATTAAAAAAATACGCATATTCCATCATCACACAGCTCCTCTGGACTTTGGCTCGACCCTGATAAAACCCAACTGAGATTTATACCCCCATAATCCATAAATATGCTTTTACGCATCGCACATATGTACACATATACATGCAAACACAGTCTCACGGCTATGCCAAATCCCCACATATACATCTTCATAAATTAGCTCACCAGCGTCGGTCTTGTCATTCCATGACGCATTAATTAATAGCCACATCAACAATTTACCAACAAACATAAGATGCTCCTAGGGGTATTCTGTTGCCATTCACGCCTCGTAACCTGTCGATTGCTTTCACATTGAAAGGCGTTCGTGCAGTACTCGTTAAATAGAAACATATACTTTTTTTAAACGAACCGAAAGTGTACAAGTCCCCTTTGCTTAAGAAGTAAATCTATAAATTAAAGTCTGCCACTGTGTTTCGATTTTTAAACAAGAAGGAACGCTAAAGTGACATGACATTTACTATTTTGATAATTTGTATGCTTTAGAGTGGGCGTGGTCAAATGAAGTTGCACAGCGTAGGCTTCACAGGATCAGCATGCTTAATCTTAACTTTCTACTAGTATTCTTCCCAAGATATTGAGGTCGTTACCTTTTACTTTCTAATACAAAAATATGTAAATAAAATTGAAAAAAGTACATGCAGTACATACCGTTTAGATGTACCTCAGTCATGAAAATGCTTTAGTAGTTGTCAATCTTTAAAGTATTTTAAGGAAATAACAAATTAAACTGCTAATTGGTATGGATTAGATTCGCAAAGCTCTCGAATCCAGATATCTGCTCCAACTCCCGCCCGTGTAATTGTAGTAAATTTATCTGAGTCTGAGGCATATTGGCTTTAGCTCAAAAACTTTTGCGGATATGGTTTATTGGGGTAACAAATGTCGGCATGGACAACAAATGTGTTCGATATGTGTGATGGATGGAAGGTGCTTAGTTTTATTTCAGTGGTGGGAAAAGAAAACGTGTAACTCAAGTCAAGGTCTGCGGCTATTTATAGGATCTCCGCCTGGCTGTCTAGTAACTAATATTGCATGGGAAGACGTTGCACTAATCACTTCATTAGCAAAACGAGGAGCGGAGGTCGAAGCTTAGACTCCGCCCAGACATATTTATGTAACCTGCACAAATCACAAATTCATCCATCATTCTTTCCTCGAGACAGGACCCTCTGCTACAGCGACTGCCTCTAGCTTCCCCTCCGAAAATTTCGTCCGTCTTTATCACCAACGTCATCGTCTTTGACTGACATTTGACTTCGAGGCTGACGAGTACGGCGACGATGAAAGCGACAAGTTCATTGTCCTTGCCCTAAGTCGACTGGATACTCCTTTAAATAAATCCTCCCTCTCCGCAACACCCAGTTCCTTCTGCGTTCCTTTTGAGGGGTTAGCGAAGGACGGACGTACTTTGTTCGCAATTTGTTTTGTTTGCGTATTCCAAGCCGCACTCTCCTTGTCCCCACATTTCCTAGAGACCGTCGTCGTGGGGCTGTTTTCCGTCTAAACTTTTGTGGGTGAGCTGGAAGTCTCTTTTGTCGGCTACTGCAAATGTGTGTCGCGCATATTTTTTAAGACTCAGTTTAAAGCTATTGCGACTGTTTAATATATATTAACGGATTATGGCATTGTAACGAACACACTCATAGAGCGTTGTCCACCCCAACACACTCTGTCTACTATTTTTACCGGCATGCTCAGGGAAAATGGGCGTGGGTTTTGTGTTGAGATGAACAAGAGTGTCACAGCTACAATACTGTAGACAGAGATACGGTAGATTCAAAAACGATAACCAAACGGTTAAGAAGCGGACAAGGAAGTGTACCTATTGAAGATGAGGCCCAGATATTATTGGCCTTATTCTATACCCACCCTACCTGTGAAATCCATTCGGACTCCACCCTAATACAACCACTGCTTTACATACCCTTTGGTGCCCAACAAGACGTCAGATTAGTTCATTTTGGACCCCATATAATTGAAGATAAAGATAATATTCCGATACATTTTCCTAAACCTAATCCTTAAACTAAAAATTACGTTATTTACGTTAAGGAAATCTCTTATTGAGTAATTTTGCTTATCAACGATAAAATAAAGGAAAAATAATTAAGATAAGAATGCAAATACTGGTATTTAAGTTTACATTAATGCTTTCGTTTGTTTGGCTTACTTTACATTAGAATTATGTATGATTAATGTATATTTAAACTTTAAACTTCTTTAAATTAAGAGATCTAGATATATGATTAATTAAGGCAAGGTATTTTAAGCACACTATTTAGGAATATCTGACTTTTTTATATATGCTTGTGTTTTTATTATTTTTGTTCCGTACTCACGCACTTTCCATCGATGTCAGCAGGCCTGATGACTGTTGATGATTTGCTGTAGGTATTAATATAAATCGGGAAAATCACATATATATACTTGTTAGATCTCCCACAAGTTAAGCTAAATTAGAATCGTAGAAATTTATAAGTAAATATTTTTAGGTAAAATTAACACAAATATGAAAAACTATCCTAAAGATACTTAAGACTGGACACGATCATTCATGTTGCGGCTGCGTCAGGTTCGCAGCATACGCAGCGACAAGGCCAGCAGCCTGGGGCTCGTGTTGTGCACAAATATTCTTGGAATGCGCACGGATGAAGAAGGCACCAAGCTGACTTGTGCATAAAATGGATGCACGGCGATCTGCTTCCTGCGTGCGGCGATGAAGAGTAGAAAAAAGAACGCCAACTCTGGGGGGGTGGGTTGACCTGCGATCTGTCGGCAGCAGAAGAGGACAAGCCCAGCTTTCCGCTGCACGCGGTGGGTGCTCCTGATGCAAGCAGTTGTAAATCTTTCTGCGATCGATGAAGCCACAGTAAGTTTCACGCGTACAAACCGCCTTGGCGACGCAGCCACTAAGACTTCTATCTCCAAATGTGGGACCGGCAGCGACGCAGTTAAAGGTAAACTATCACTTGGCAGTATTTGCCTTGAAAAACTATTATCCAAACCACACGATGCTCGTGGATTTTGAATCATGGATTTTGCATAAAGTTAAACTGCACTCGATCACGCCTTCACGAAAAGAGAACGGAAGTATGCAAATCATATGTGACCGTAGCTTGCTACAATCGTACTCTGGAATTTTGTGGTATTTTTATAGGGCAATATTCAATTTTGCCAGGATTTGAATTTGGCTAAAATGGTTCGTTACCAAATAAGTGCGGTAGCACATATAAGGTTGCCATTTGGCTCGACTCCCACAGCATACCAGATTGACCCATGCAAGCTAAAATTATTCCATCCAACACCGAAGCCATGGCAGTTCAGTTCTGCCACAACTTAGATGCATCAAGTGAACACATTCTAAGCGCCTTAAATAGACTTCGATTTCCAAATACTTTCATTTATCTATTACAGGCAGGCAGGCACTAAATCAGCTGGTACAGCGAATAACGATATGCAGTATAAAAACTGGAGGATTTTATCATAAAGCTGTCATACGAAAGGTCGGAAAATATTCGAAAAGAAATCCTAATTTCGTTGTTTTGGATCATAAAGTATTCTTTTCCTTTATAAATGAGATTTTCATCTGTATACTCGTATCCACTGTCAGGGTAGGTAAGCCATGGTTTGTCGAAGCGTTTATCTGTATTTTGCACCAAATATTTTCTTGAATTTCCGGTTGAGCTTGTAAGCTGTCGCCACCCAATTATCTTATAGCAAACATGCCCCTCTTGACTTTAAAGCAGCTGCTCAATCTGTTGCACAGTGGGTGCCATTGGGCCGCACTGCGCTGATATGCAAACCGACAATGAATCAATTGCCAGCAAAGACCGGACACGTCGCCTGCACACAAATAGTAGGATGGAGCGGGTGCCAAGACGCATTCCAACTCATAATTAGCTGTTCATGCGTCACGCAGCAGCAGCTGAGTAGACGGCGATGAGTGGGCTAAATGGGGGATCAGGGCCAAGGAGATTTTACGTGGCCGAAACTGCGAATATGAAATTTGGCGTCAACAGCCAATTTTGGGCATTAGCGAAACCCGTTGGGCAATTACCGTCAGAATGTGTCGCCAACTGGGTGTTTTGTAGTTGAGTCCCACCAAGGATTACCAAACCGAATTTGGATGGTCAAAACATTCAGAGGGCATGAGCGATGGAGAGGCAATCGTCTGTTGATTACAGCTGGGGAATGGATGCACCTTAAATTCGGCCAGCATTGCAGGCAATATTATATTTACTTCTAGAGATGCAACGCCCAGTTTAACGAGCGCAGCCTACAAATCGCTGTCTGGCCTGCAATAATGAAATATAATTAATTTTTGTTCATTTTTTACATAAAGTGTAATGGCCAAGGTGCGCTAGTGAGCAATCTCGAAATAACAATTTTTTCACACCCTTGGTATTTTATAGTCTAGAGACTCGACCATAGCATCATCTCTTGTTTAATTTGATGGTGTTAAAAATGAAGTCTATATATATTTTAACATGTTATGACCCTAGAAGCCCAATATCTTCTGTGCCTCAAGCCGATAATGCTGAGGGTGACATATGAATTAATAAGTAACATGGAACTAGTCCAGTATATTCCAGAGGTACAAACTACTCACACGACTTCTCCTCGTCTTTTGAGTGATTCATAACTTGGTGATGGCTTCGCATTGTTATGCAAATGCCGGGCGTACGAAAATCGTTTCATATTTCATTTTCGATGACAATACAAATTCTTCACGCGCATTTCCTTAAGGATTCTGCCCGCACCGACCCAGTCCCTCAATCCCGAATCCCTCATCAATACTGCGGTCTGTCTGTCAGCGGCCATTCGGTCTTCAAGTGTAAGACATGTCATGGCCACTCCAATGTCCAATTTCGACAGGGGTCAGACCGGGAGATGTGTACCTTTCAGCCGGACCGAACACACTCGACCGACCCATCAAAAGCATCAAAAGTTTTGTCATGACGATTGCGGATCTGGCCGTGCCACATAAAGTTTTTGCACCTGCCGCCAATACAAAAACGTTGACGTATTAATCCTTAATAGAAATTTCATCAGCACCAGCAACAAAGGTCGGGCAATCGAGGATATGACAATGACAGGAGCCTGAAGCGGGAATCGATGGACAGGCTACAAGCGTGGTGGAGTGGGTTTCTACTAAGAAAGGGCCGAAAGTGAGTAGTTGAATTTTGGCTTGGCGCTCGAGAACTAAAGAAAATTACAAACATTTCACAAAATTAATGGGCGCTAATGTTTAGCTAGCTGAGAACTTTAAACTCACCCTGCTCGAACTCACCCTGCATCTGGCCATATTCATTCTATCATATGTTATTTACTCCATCAAAAACTGTTAAGTAGAGAATTAGAAGAGATGTTCTATTGTTGCAGCAATAACAAAAATCGAGGATGCTATTTGTTTTTCCAAATAATATTAATCGTTAATATATATACATAATACATTACGTCATAAAGCGAGCAATCAAGGCCACGAACCTAAAATCCAAACACGTAAAATTGGGCTGCTCATGTAATGAACTTCAGGAACAACTGCGACTGAAATGCATGTGATTGGCGTGCGGAACGGGGAATCTACAGTTCGTGGTCTGCAGTCCGGAGTCGTTTGGGGTCACGAGACTCAGGGGTCTCAGTGGTCCGTCCACCGAACCCTCCGGACTCATTTGTCGCACCGCTCGAAGTGCGATTGACAAACTGTCAGGGAATGCATTCCGCTGGTCTCGCTGTGGCCCGGCTTCTCTCCGCATCTGGATGCAGTGCGGCTGGCAAAAGAGGAAAAAATGGAAAATTAATTGAACAATTTAAAGGCATTTTTTGCCTTCGGTGAACTGGACGTTAGGCTATAGTGGACATCGGCTGTCAGTGTCAAAAAGGACATGACCGAACATTTGGCGGCGAGTGAGTAAGTGAATGAGTGAGGAGAGATGGTTTTATTGATTTTGCATATTAAAAATGTCACACACATGCTCGCGATACGAGCCGAGCGTGAATGTGTGCGCCCGTGAGAGTCGACAATACAGCAACAATAAATTAATTAAGCCGATAGAGACAGTTTAATGTCATTTAATAAAATATTGAAGTGTCACTGACGCTGACGATGACATAACGCACACAGACTCGCACGGGAAAGCCCGTAATCTATGGGCTCGCCATTTTGTTTTTCCTTCCCTGACGTTGATGTCTGATGGGTGTTAAAATCAATTGACGAAATCAATTGGAAACGACGGTCAGTCCGCAAAAGGACGGATGCTGATTGATTGACGTTCGACATATTGGCAACCGTTAGTCCCAAGATTGATGGCCCTAATGAATGGTTTAAGCCATGTATTCTCAGAGCTGCATTCGGAATGCATCAAAGCGCCACTTGTCAAAGCAGACAAATTCGCATAATGAAATGTTAATTCTGACACGTCATTAATATATTTTGTTTATCCCCAAACCACCAACCATCTACCAACCATCCAACCAGCACAATCTATCGACCGCCGGCCACGCCCATCTGGCCAAAACAACCTCAACGATATGGCCAGGCTCAATTGACGTGCAGCGATGTCGTAATTAGTTTTGACGTTTCTCGTTGCACAAATTAATTTATTTGACATGCCCAACGCGACGGTCATCGTCAATTGACAATCGACAATTGCCGACCACTAGGGGCAACTACAGGGGTTGTATGTATCGTATCGTAATCAAGTGCCATATCCGTGGCCACATAGTCGCAGGTTCCGCATAGTATTTAAATGTCGGAAATAATTCCTTTATGTACCATTGTAAGTTCTTTTTTATTTTTTATTTTCTGTTTTTTGCTTTTAAATTGAATCTCAAGCTCTTGCTAATCAACTTGCAGATGCTGGACACCTACAAATTTGTTAATAGATCTACATTTACAAGTTAATTAAGCTCTCGGTACACCCTCGGATTCTTTTTTCCATCAATGTTCAGTGCACTTTGTACTCCGTCAGTGAGCTGCTTTACACTTCGCCCGGTTCCTGCCCCATTTTGCCCTCTTTGGAGTCATCAGTTGACACTTTGCATCTTGTGCAATCACCAAATATTGTCGCAGAATGTCAACGTCGAAGTCGTCGCCGTCGTCAGCATCAACTTTGTATCGAAGTTTGCACACAATCAGTAAAATATTTTGGCCAACCCTTCGGGGTACGACCTCGTTTCGTTCGACTGTGTCCTGCTCAGCTCCCTGGTCTCTGCTGAGATCTGCAGTGTTTTTCTTTCGCCATGAACATTTTCCGTTTCCCTCCCTCTTTTTTAATCTTTGGCTCTGGCTTTCGGTATTCTTTCTTAGCAGCCCATTGCCATTCTATTGCGCTCCCTAGCTGAAGGCAAACTTTTTTGGCGTTTCATCTGCAGCACATCAATTTTTGTTGCTGACGAGCAAAAGTTGCAATGGTCGAGGCTGCCAAAACCACCCTCCACCCTCACCCTCCACCCACTGCCCACTCGGCACATAATGTTGCCTCACTGTCCCAGCGTTATTTCTACTTGGGTGGCTGAATGTCTGTCCGAGTGTCCGTCTGCTGATTGACGGCAACTGACAAGTTTCTCTTCGACTGCGCATTGACTTTCTTTTGCAGTCGCTGCATTTTACGTGTGTGTGTGTGTGTGTGTGTGCTTCAACTTTTCGCCCCTTTGCCCTTCACCCTTCACCATCCTGTATAAGCAGAAAGAAAAGCATTTCAGTAAATTTCTAATCCTTAAGTATATATGGCAGAAAGCGTCAGTCGGAAGATGTGTGTCTGTCTCAGTATCCGTCCTTTTGCCTGTCTTGGTCCTGTCTCTCTTTCGCTCGCCAGCGGAGCTGGAGCGCCCATCCCTCTCCATGTATTGCGTAACGCGCACTGGAAATAATTACAAGTGCCTACTCAATTTTCCCCCACACGAGATGTGGGGTCGCTTATGATTGTGTAAAAAATATATAATAAATGATTTGAACACTTGCTTTAATACCCTTCGTAGATTTTAATAAAAGTTATATTTTAATAAAAGTTATTGTCTTTAAGTGCTTGTCCGGTATTGCCAGACTGCAACTAGGGTAGAGAAATGCTGGTCATTTCGTCAGTCAGTCTGTCTGACAGCCAGTGGGTGGGTAGGTGTTGGGTGGTGCTTGCTCTTGGCTCTGACAACGTCGGGAACGACAACAACAATGAACTCAGTCAAGTCTTTATTGCATTTTGGCGACAAAACTCCTTGGATCTCGACGTAGCTTTCAGTCCGTCTCCTTTTTTCTCTCTCTGACTTGCAGCTGAACGGATTTTGCGTTTCACTGACAACTCCTAAGCAAATTTCTTTGAAATGGACAATGTTTTTCTCTCTAGCTGGATGGATGTGTTTGGGCTTACTTGCTGTTTCATGTACAATTTTGCATTACTTGGATTTCCGACTGATGAAGTTATCGCCTCCAGCTGAAAGGGGATCCCAACCAAAGAAGCAATATTGTGCGAACTGCAAGCCCTATAATATTTCCTTAATACTTAATTTTCATCAATGCGCCAGCCAAATAACGATTCTGGCAAGGATACTTTCGCTAAACTGCATATCTTCATCACTCAATACACAGACGTCTAATGAAATATAGATAGTGCGGAAAATGAGTGCCGGAGAATAGTCAAGGGAATCACAATGCCGCCTTTTTCATTTCGGAAGCAGAGTTCAAGCCCCAACCTCTTGGCTAAACTTCCCAAAGTAGCTCGCCAGCTTCATTCATGTCTATGGGTACGTTTCGGGAAATCGGACGCCTAACAAATGGCGTACCAGTCAAAACTGTTTTTGCCTGTCATCATAAGGCGTGCCACGTCCAGGCAAAGGCCTGGATAGTTCGAAATTTAGAAAGGTGAGAGCGGGAGCTGAGACAGAAAACTTCTAGGTGACCCCGAAAGGAACTGAGATTGAGGAGGCGAAGGAATATCATAACTGTTTGGACCTTGCGTATCTAGTGGAATCTATCTAGATTGTATGATACCTCAGTGTGTCAGACTTGGACAAATGTCATATCTATTAACTCCATAAATACAGCATATGTTTTCTATGTTTCACTGGCCTAACCCAATTTCCAGCTTTGGAAAATTGCATACGATATCCAGCATAGCGCCCAAAGATGAGCAACTGTTCTATAAAATCCAATAAAGAAGTGGAAGTTCGATACCAGAGCTAAAGTTCCGTCCAGCGTGAATGGTACGTCGCAGCAAGAAACAAATTGGCGAAGAGAAAAAACAGAAAACAGCAAAGACCTCGCGGAACGTCAGAATAATCCTTGGGCATCATATTGCAGCTTCCTAACCACCAGGACCCGAGCACGGCAGCATTAAATAACCCGGCGCAAAATCTTGCGAATGCTCTGCAGCGGAGCCTTCGAACTCTTCCCATTTCTGTCATAGAAGCCATCAATCGTTTTGTTGAAATGTGCAATAAAAGAAAAGTCATGAAAAGTTTCTGCGCTGCTCGCAGACTCCTAAGGATGCTTGAAGGGGTGGGGTTAGTTGCCTAATGCCTGCGACAACTTGGGTAGGACAAGGATTTTCGCCAGTTTCCCCACTTATCCCCTCCCCACCGCCTTTCGGCTGCCCTCAATTTCGCTTGCATTTGACAGCGTCGTCGGCGACATTTGACGATTGACGAGGACGTCGAAGACGGTGGCCCGCTATTTCCTTCCTGGCCCGCAGTCGTCTTGTGGCCCTGGAATATTGTGGTTCTTGTTACTCTGTGTGATAGTAATGGCCACGACGTCGGACAGGATCGGAGAACTGCCGAAGCCGCAGCTGCTGGCCAGGAGGGAAGTCGGTGAAGCTGTTTCCGGGAGTTGCGAATGTTTTTGCCTAGAAATTTCCCATTTCATATCTATATCCATTGAATAAAAATAACTAATAATAACCAAAGCTGGACTCAGTTTAGCATTTATTCATAACTTGGTGAAGACATGCCGAATCCTGAGAGCAAAGTCGGATCAATACCTGCACTCCGCTCCTGAGATATCCTAATGATGTTTTGCCACCCAAAAAGAGTACGAAGAAAAACAGGAACCCGGTCCGTGGGTCAAACTGTCGTTCGCACGTTAACTTGCGGTTGGTAACTGGGGCTGGGTGGGATATGGCGGTGCTGGGTGGGTCTGGGGCTTTGAAGCAGCCTTATGGGGCAGCCTTATGGGGCAGCCAGTGGCCGTGTGTATTGGATTTGCTGCTGCCTTGGGCCTGACTGGCTCGGGGATTTTGTTGGGTTGGCGTCTTAGTGTCAGCGGCCGAGGCGTGACTGGTCCACCCCCACCCCCACCCCCACCAATCACCCAGCCTAGACACTTGTTCTTTCCCTTTCGCCTTCCAACTGCAGGCGACAAGTGCAGCCCAGCACGATCTCCCACTGGCCACCCACCTCCTAAGATGTGCTGCCTTCGAGTTCTCCTTGGTTCACGACTCGCTCTATCAATCCGCAGAGCGCATTGAACGACAGCGTCAGGATTTTTGCAATTTGAGAAGTTGCTACGTGACATTTCAATAATTTTTGAAAAGTTTCTTACGTTGCCCTATGTCGTCCACGCCTCGTTTTTTCTTAGGAGACGGCTTCATCAAGACACTGAAGAAAAGGCTACCTATAGTGTCAAGTAATAATAATTAATCATTTAATTTAATAACGATAATAATTTACCGATCCCAGCCGAATATCTTCGCAGTGTCAACTTCAATATTTATCTTTATTTATTTATCCTCGATTGCAATTATATAACCGTTGTGTACGTTTTGTCCTTTTTTTATATTTTAATAGTGTAGATTTCTCTGCCTTGTCCTTGGACACAAAATCGAAGCGAGGCCAGGCAGACAGGATGTTCCATGTGTTTTGGGTTCACTTTTGAGTGTTGTTGTTGGATGTCGTTGGCGGCACCGGAACTAGGAATTTTATATTCTGCAATTTTCGTGACAACGTCATTTTGTCCACGACATTTCTGCCTGATGCGTCGCGTAGCTCCTTTCCCTCCTTTCGTCCTGCGCGTCCTTTTCCCTCATAGCAGTTGTCGCCATCGTCCTTGTCAGTGGCCAGCTGTACCACGGCTGGCTTCTCCTCATCTGCTGCTCCGTATCCTCTGCCGCCTTATATAAGAAATTTGTTGTGTGCATTAGGAACTTTGACGCTTCACTGGATAGCTGTCAGTGGGGTTCGGGGCTTTGAGTTCAGGGCTCTGCGCTCTGGGCTCTGGGTACTGGGAGCTTGGGGTCTGTGCTCTCCTCGCTTCGACGTTCGTTTTGACGTTTGAATTTTGATGCTCCGACAGTCTATTCAATTGTTTTTCTCGCTTTTGGTCCGAAAAATTACGGAAGTGCAGCATCAGAAGTCATCTGCCTTCGTCCACCTCACCGTCACATCGCCTGTTCCCATCTGGCGCTGCTTACGAAGTAAGAGAAAATTGCTGGTCCAAATGACGCTCAACTGGAAGGACTCAGCCCGTCGTACCAAGTCCTCTGATACGACATGCTGGCCGGCCATCTTCATTAGAATTTATTTTTATTGTTTTGCGCAACTTTCAACTTCTACAACTTTATCAATATATGAATTTAGATGCGCTGCGCAGAGTTACTTTCCGCAGAAGGCAGCACTTTAATAACACAATTTTGCATTGGGCGATACGGAATAAGAGGTGTCTTTTGAGTTCGTAATTAATCAAAGTAAAGCCAAACGAAAATACAAACATAACTGCACTGAGAACTTAGAAATTGAAAGGGTTTGAACTCGAATTCCACCGAAAGACATTCATAAAAATATCCATTCATAATTTTACACGTTACTCGGGTACCTTTTTTAAAAAAGCCGCGGCAGATCTGCCCTCACAAGGGTTTCCAAAAATTATATTTATATAATTTGAATACATATATATTTAAAATTGATGAAAGCTTAACACCTTTAACCGGAATTAGAACTTCCTTTAATTGTGTTTCCTGTGGGGGAACGCATTGATCAGGCTGCTTACCATTTGTCATTACCATAAATGACGATAGAGTGGTAAACTTTAATCAAAGAACCATAGAAAGTCAAAGTCGAAGCATAAATCCGAATGGAATGGTCGAAAGTGCGCAGGCGCAATCCGGTTAGTCGAAAAGGCTGTCGTTGCAGTGCATTTGTGTACTTTTGTTCAGAGTTTTAAGCGGCAGGAGACGGTGCTGGAACCCGACTGGGACCACATCCACTGACTTTCCCAGCGAGCCATGGCACCCATTTGCCATGAAATATAACCTCAATCAACATTCGCTCATTAACTGGGGACTGGGACGCTGTGGCTTTGGTTGCATCGTCGGTGCGGTCAGGATGACATTTTATTTATGAATACCAAATTGTAAATTATTAACATGTTTCACGCAAGTTATGGCCTGACCCATGACAACAAGGAAACTCGCAGATACCCGCGATAGATCTCCGACTAGCATGGACACCTGGGCATGTCGTTGAGCTTATTTCAAAGCTGAATCACTTCGCGAAGTAAGATGTTTATGCCGCCCCTATACTTGCAGATGAGATAATTGTGGCCTTCACGAAACTGCCCGTCGAGCAAAGAGTTTAATATGAACTGGGCACATCCCATCTCTCTCCTTGCTGCCTAAAGCGGAGCTAGTGCCTTTTGAAGCGCTTCAAAGTTAGTCCTTCATTCATTCATTGCCACCTATCAGTTCGGTGCGAAGTGAAGAAACTGCAAATGCAATCCATGCTGCTTTTTAAAACACATCGAATGATATCGCAGGAATATCTCAATTGACACGGCCCCTTTGCGGAGAATTAATTTACAATTCACCGAAGGAGAAATTCAGGCGGAGGTGACGAATGATAGCGACCGATGTTGCGGACAGGAGAAAAAATTCCCCACTGAAAGTTGGCCAAATACTGATTGCGAATTTGTCCACCATCGTCCACCTCCAGCTGCTGAGTTCCCTGACTGGCGACGTCGTCATTTATCTTTCTCATATTTTCCTGCAGATAAACACGAAAAGTAGACGGACTGCAAACAAATCATGCGACTGACTGCATAAATCACACAACACATTTGACACATTTGGGATGCCATCGCCGCTGCCTCCGCACCATCAGTCCCTCAATTTCCATGTCAACTAGCCAGCTCCCAAGGATGTTGGAAAAACGTTCTGCCATGAAACAACAACAAAATACAGTCCATTGCATTGATGGGTAATGCCTTGAACCAAGCGGAGGAAGTGGACAGGACCAACGAATTGTGATTGAAAATTGGAAGATATCTTATGGCTTGTTGTCAATTGGTATTCTGTACAGCTTCGAAACAAATTCTTACTAAGTAACTCAAGTGTTATTTACCAAATTTTCGCTATTTATAACATTTCAGCTTTCTGAAGACAATAGTACATATTCATGCTTCCAAGGTAGCTTTCATTCGATCAGCAATGGGCCCTCCTCTACCGACTAACTAAGATTGGCTTCTTTTTTGTTTATTTCAACAGCTTAATGAGGGCAAAGAGTGAGGGAGTCCGGCGAGGAGCCCACGGATGGCAAAGTTAGTCGCGAATCCCGAGGCTTCACATGCCACCCATAAAGAGAGAAGGCTCTCCGCTTACCGCTTGTCGATTTCAGGTCCACTTCCTTGCCGACACCAAGTTGATTACACTGATGGCGTTGCCGTGTAGCTGTCAGCATTGCTGCTGATGATGACGATGATGAGAGCACCGAGCTGCGAGCTCCAGGATGCCATGCCGTAGTTTCTGTTGCTGCTGCCTCTGCTGATGCTGCTGCTGATGCTGCTGCTGATTTTGCTGCTGCAGATGTTGGTGGTGTTTCTGCTGCTGCTGCTGGCGTATCTGTTTGTTGTCAAAGCGCCTTCATTGGCGGTGCGGTATGGCTCGCTTAACCGTGGCCAGAGGTTGCCCCAACTCCAACCTACCGCCAGCTGCCTGGCTGTGTAATAAATCTGTCAGTAGGTGATTTTTATGGCCGCGCTCGACACTCGCCGATGCTCGCTGCTGTTTATAATCAAATAATAAATGCGCTTCAAGCTAAGCCAGCCCGGGATGCGGAATCCGACGAACCCATGATCCCCAGACGGAATCTCTCTGGGTCTCATGGTCGCGCAGAGTAAGCTAAGCCCTCCAGTATTCAGCAAAGTTAAATGAAGCTCTGCTACGTGGGAGTTGTATTTATTACGGCTGTCCGAGTATGAGACAATTGCATATCAGGTGAACAATAAACATTACGGTAAGGCAGATGATGAAGTCAATGGTCTGTCATGGTAACAGCACGTATGCTTTATTGCGATGAAAGCGGAACTCAAGTACTTTAGCTGAATCTGTAACATAGGTACACTCAAAGGATTCATATAAGGGATACATCAATGTAGGTAGGCTCTGATATCGTGGTCGGTCTCTGTGGGGCGGCCGGTCATGTCCCGCTAATCGGTAAACGTTTTTAAAGGCAACGGCAACCAATAGAAACGGATTCTATGTGATTGATTCATATCCTTATACCAACGTTATGGGTTAGACTAAATACTAAAAAAGAACTACAGTATGTACAGTACAATTTAATGTATTATGGAATTCCTTGTCCTATCGTTTAAAATCTATAAGGTTCTTGGCTTAATTGAATATGGTACTATAATGCGGTTAAAACACATTTTGCTATCGAACTGGACACCGAAGTCGTATTCCTAACTTGATCATCGGTAGAAACTGAAGGTAGAAGGCGTCATAGTTCCTGTTAGTGTTCAAATATTATCACTTAATGCTGTTTGAAAACAAGAGAGAACGCTATAGTCGAGTTCACCGATCATCAGATAACCGTTACACAGTTGTTTCTTGTAGGCGTTACAGATATATTTCTCTACGAAGCCAAGTAGAATGCAAATATCTTGTTGATTTCAGTTTTATTATAACAATATTTTATTTTTTAGAAAAATACAAAAGTTTAATTCCTCAACCAGCCATTTACGTAAATTGATTATTCATCTTCGCTTTATATATTCTTGTATTTTCAATGATACCACATAAGGAGGATGGTTTCTTGTCAGATTTGTTAGATAATATTTCGCTGCTATAGAATTCGGATTGTCAGCGCTATTCACCCGTTGACATTTAATTGCAAACAGATACATTTTGTCAGGATGTAAACTGAATGGGAATAGGAAGACGGCGGGACAGGTCTTCGCCGTATCTGTCGTGCCATCTGAATCTCATTGCCATTTGAGCATCCGGCCGTAGGAGCTACTGGCAAATTAAGTGGGTGACGCGAGATGCCGGGGATTCGCGTTCGCATTCGGAATAGAGATGGTGATGCCAGACGACTGGCAGATACGGATGCATCTGACTCTGAGGCTGACAAGCCTGAGTACGGGAAACGGTTCTCCCGTGAGAAATGCGCAATTTTTGTTATTTAATGCCAATGCATATCGAGTGCAAACGTCAAGCAAAAACCATCAGTTTTCAATCACGATCTGATTTCCCATCCCATCCTGTCACGTCTCTCGGCCCCATTTGCAAGTACCGCTCCTGTGGTTCACTTGTTGCACTGTTAAATCGCTTGACTTAGCATCTTCTCATCAAGTACCCCGCCACCCCCAAACTGGTGTGAACAGCTACCCATTCATCCAGTGCTCCCGCTGACTGATGGGTAACTCATCCGGAAATGTTTTTTCAGTCAGCCTTGCCGCAGACAAGTGGCAAGTTCCCTCGACTTCGCGGCCAACAAGACAGCAGCACAAAGCGTCTTTTGTCAACTGGCTGACAAATTGGGCCTGTTAATATTTGTACAATGCTTCTCGCGAGAAGGTCCTAGGCTTAGGCTTTCATTTCCACAAATATGTTGCACATTATGACCAATAACACTGTCCACTTCTCTCTCTCTCTAAATCTCCAATTTAATTGTTTTAATTGATATAGAAAGAATGATGTTGGTCTTTCAAATGGTGTTATAGCTCTTACTCCTTTAGTTATTTTAGAATATTACCTCTGTGTCAACACGCTGTCAACAAGTATTGTCTACTGCAAATTCTGGCTTCTTTTTCCGCACCTTTCCACTATTTTCCAAACTCCTAGGGAGGCTTGGGTGCGGCAAACCTATTTAGTATATCGCGTGCGATTCAAGTTCCCTCGTGAAAGGCGACAATAGACTTGTTTGGCCAATCCCCAACCTAATGATGCATTTTCGATGATGCCTTAAAGCGCATCCCAATTTGCATAGTCGCTAAGCGAAGCAACGAATTACCCAAACGGTATGATTCGTGGCAGCTATTGCGAAGAAGTGAGCCTGTGACACATAGTCACGACCATCAGAAAAGGCGTCATGCGACATTTATGATAAGCTTCCCCATTCTGCAGCTGCGGACTAGCGCAACGTTATACGGCTCATCAGCCAACGCCTCCGTTGTTAACCTCATCAGTTTTAGACGAGTTTCACGAAGCCAGATTGTCAGCAGCAATGTGCCAAGGCTCCATCTAGGTCTCTTCTCTTGCACAAATCCACATGCACTGAGCGGGAAAGCGCGTATTTTCATGTAATGAATTTGTTGCTTCTTCAAGAATACGAATAAATTGCCAATTAAATTCGCAATGGTCAATTGCGAATAAATTATAATGATCTGGAAGTCTTCTTAGCTGCAAGGGTATGCTACGTTCGGCTTTAGGCAAGTGAGCTGACATCTTCTTACGGCAGGTGGTTGTACAAACATATATGTATACTACACTAAAAAACACTATTGTAAAGACATTAACGTGAGTTAATAGAGAGCATAGTGTAGATTTAAACGGATAGGGAATAAAAAAAAGAAAAGTTAAGAAATGTTTTTCCAATCGCTTGAAATTATAACAAAACGTGGGCGTGCGGAAAGCGCATAAATTCTTCAGTAGAGGTATATTTTTTGTTTTTTAACTTAAAACATAAGATTACGTTTCTTCCCTGTGTGTTCCTATCTTCGCGGTTATTCTTAATGTTGTCTGGCAGCAACGAAGTCATCATCAGCCCCATTAGTTCCATATTTAGATACAGAATCCGTTGCAGCACACATCACATTGTCATTGGGAGTGCATGTTGCTCCCTTCAGTCTCCATGCGCTACAAATACTTGGATACATTTCATATTTCTTTGAAAGTAAATGTGACAGTTATTTAGTATTTATTCACGGGCAAAGTAACGGTATTGTGAAGTGGATCGATTATCAGCCAATTAAATTGTAGATCTTACTGCTCCTACATCTCGACGGTCCTCAGATCTCGTCGTGCGGAATGACCAGACTTTAAATAATGTACTCTATTCAACTGTTGCGCCTTTTTATTGTTTGAAATGCGGCAATAATACATTCAATTACACCTTTTGATTTTCGTCTAGAACTTGAAAAACGTGTGATATAAAAAAGTTGTTTAAAAAATCCTATTTTTTCGAATATTACTCAGTACTTTAAAAGCTGTGATTAAATTTCGAAATTTTGCAGTAATGTAAGAAAACGTAAAAGATCAGAGTGACTCTATTTATAATGATTTCACATAAATAAACACATCTTATACATATACATATGTATGTATACGCACATATATGTATGCCTCAACTCTTGGGATATAACATCACACACTGTCACAGAAAAAACCACGACCGTTGGTGCGTTTCGTCTGCCTCGTCACTCTGCCGTATGAATAAATGTCATATTCTCGGATGGTAATGACGAACTGCTGACAGGTGGCAGTCTCTAATTGGGCTTCTTAATTTTCTGACACTTGAGTTTGGTACAGACAATTGCCTGGCTAATCTCGCCGCCTGAGATTCAGCAGAACTCTACTCGGTCGTCCTCGTCATGCGACAGCCCAGCCCCAAATGGCAAAAGTCCGGCTGGGCAAATCGGACAACCACGCGTTCCTCATCATAGTCGTCAAAATTTAATGCAAAAAATCACACCAACAAATATTCAAGCAAATAACAGATTTTAGTGTACAAAATTTAATAAATATCTTAAGATATATGTTTGGAGATTAAGCTTTAAGGTATATATCTGCAAATGTATATTGACATCGGCAAAAAGAAATTGCGTTGCGACTATATTATATGTTTATTTATTATATGTCTCTGAAGTCAGCATCTGTAATCACAATTTGTTAGCTTTTCTCGATCTCGACGTTCATACGGGCGGACGGACAGACAATGCGAGATCGACTCGACTTTGATTTTTGAACAATTTTTCGATATTTTTTCATAATTATATTAGTCTTGTAAATTTCTATCAATTTGCCAAAAAACGTTTGGTGTATGTATTCTACGAACTATGATCGACAAAAAATGCAAAAAAATTCACATAATTCAACGTTTGCTATGACAACTTGGGTCGGCTGCAAAACGCAGCGCCCTGATTAAACTCTCCCACCGCCCCAGGCACATATTAATGGCGTTCCACCGCAGCGAACACCATTAAGCGGCCAAAATCAACCAAGACGACAACTTGGATGCTGAGACGCTGAGATGCAGAGATGCTGAAGCTTGTCACTTGTCAATTGTTTGTCGTGTGACATACGTGTGAGTGATATATAAACACACAACGACTGAGATGGTGCGGTGCCGCCAGGCGAGTAGTATCCATTCTACACATGCACTTAGTGAAAATGCTCGCGTACTTAGCGGCATGCACTCCCGGTTTTTGGTGCCAACTTGCCGTTCTGCTCTGCTGTGCTCATTCGCTCATTTCGGTGCCTTGCGTGTTTTTTGTCAGCCAAATTTATTGCTTATTTGTATCGGTCCACTACCTCAATGGAGGGGAAGTTTGCCGGGAATGTTAGCCTCACTACATCGCAGCGGCGGTTTATTTTTTCATATTTTTCAGATTGTCAGTGATATATCATCGGACAAGTGGTGGCAACATCACCATCCGTCGGTGCCACTTCCGCTCATTCCCTTCAAGAATCTGCAAGAAATCAATCATCTCGAGGCAGCTACACATACTGTCGGCTATCCCTTAAGTTTGACACGCAGTTGTACATAAGTGCGAAATGCTTTAGAGGGAAGTTCTTCAAAAGTTTAATTTAAAAAAATATATATTTATTATATATATAATACCCTTCGAGGAGGTATATTGATTTTATTTTATTATATAGCCTTTAGCTAAATAATTATTTATTATTATCTGATAGTCGGGGAAGTCAACTATAGCATCCTCTCTTGTTTTAATGTTAAATTACTGTATAGTTATAAAAGGTTCATTGTGCTTAGATATGTATTAAATAAGTGTATAAATATGAGGAACAGAGCCATCTGAAAAATGTCTGAAATCGAAAATGTCTTGTCAACAAAACCCAGCATTTAATTGTCGTATTTTGTGGTCCCCAATGAAACAGTGTGGTCGTCAGACAGACGTGCCTATCCCATCTGCTACGCATTTGGGAGGAGTAAAAGCGTTTATTATGGGCCTTGACCACAGAACGTCACGTAATTTTGATTGACGAAACCGTCGAGAAAAGGCAGGAGTCGAAAGTTAGGTTCGTCCTGACAAATCGTTAAAAGGGAGGCCGAGCTTTGAAACTTTCGCCAATGCATGTGCACGCAGTTGTCTCCACAATTCCTGCCTTTTTCAGTCCTGGAACGATTTGTTTAATACGTGCGCTAGTTGTCCGACGAACCTTCTGGCGGGGAAAATAGCATATCTCATCTGCCCGTCAAACTGTACATCAATTTGCCAGGCGGTCACCCAGCTAGTCAGCCACCCCCAACAGCCACGGCAATTCTCGTCCGGTACAGTGGATTAATTGGGTTTCAGCTGTACTACAATCTTTTGTGATTACCACTTACCACAATTTATAAGTATTTACTTTTCAGTGTCAAAGTAAATTAAAGAAAAAGTTTTGGTTTTGGGACATTTAAGACATTAAGACATCTTTTGAAATCATTTTGTATAGTTTCACTTCAATTATATACTTTTCGTTTCCACTGTTTAAGAACAAACGATAGACGTAGCGCTTTGGAGTAACTACCGACGGCTGTCTATCATTTTGTCTGCTCTATAAATTTTCGATTTTAAATTGACAGCGTCTCGTCCAAAACTGAAACTAAATCGTAACCGAGAAGAATGGAATGATTTCAAATGGTTTAGTTTGCCAAGGTTTGAATTGAGTGAGTGAGTGACGGCCTGACGTCCTGTCTGGCCGGGTGAGTGAATGAATTGGACAGATTGACATACTACCCGTTACCATTCAGACGCCCATCTATTTAGTGCTTGAACTTGAATCCTGAAGCCAGAAAGGTTCTCCAGACTGTCAGATTGCATTGCGTTAAGTGGCCAAGGACGAGAAACTTAAGTTTATTAAGTTCTAACCGCTTTCTTTTTGGGGTTATGGGTCATGCTTGAGCTGGAAATGATTTTGAGACATTTTTGTTGGATGAGTACAGAGAATTCAAGTAATTCCATTTTAATATATATATACAAATTCTAATAAGTATCAAAAAGAAATAGTGTATACTTTATTCAGAAATTTTGGTCACAGTACATATAATCTTGATCAGGATCAGCCTAGTAGATCCAGTTCCCCAAGTCTTATTCCAAATCGCGTGTAATTAGCTTTAATTCTTGACGTTCATTGACCGATGATAACAATCTAAAAAAAAAACCAAAGGATCTTTGTCCTTTTAAAATTATTTTCACTTCACTGAAAAATCATTTTTACTAAGGTAGCACGCATGTGTGAGTGTGGGGCGAAAAGTTCATGGCCTGTTGTCCTATGTCCTTTGTCCAATGTCCGTCAACTGATGGACAGACTTGCGGGTTTGTGTGTGTCTGTGTTTGGGCTCGGGCCAGCCAACATTATGTATATGAAAGGATAGGAACCTGTCTCTGACAAGTCATCGTCAGCTGTCAACTTATTCTTTTGAAGTGTATTTAGTGTTGACTGTATTTGTGTTGCAGACGCTGTCGTCTCCGCTTAAGGACAGACGGACGAAGGGACATCTCTTTGGTCCTTGTTGGACTGGTCAATTTACGTCCCCTTTGCTCTCATCCCGAGCGGATGAAATGACTGAAAGATTGAATGTTGCAGAGTTTTTTCTTACGTCTACTCGTCTACTTTTCCATTCTGGCATAGTGCTGTTGACACTGACACGTAATATAAAAGTAACGGTACAGTTAATGTCCAACAAAATGTCAACCATGTCCAATAAATGCAGGCACACTCTCCCAATTGGACAATCACACAAGTGCGGTAACAAAATGGGCTCGTATAAAGGCAGGTAACTAAAGTTTAGACAAAAAACCAGAGAGAACGCAACAATCGATTTATTCGACTATCAGATACCCGTTACACAACAAGTGGGAGGGGGAACTAGTAATTTTCCTATTGTTTTAATGGCAGTTGGTTGTCGGATCCGGCCCGTTCCAACTTACCTTACCTGCATTAGAAGAAAGTTTTTAAAAGTAAGAGAAACCGACAGAGGGACACAAATGTCTATGTGGAAACGAACCTATGGCTTATGAAATCATACTACCCTCTCTAAGGGTATACGAATAGTTAACATTGTTCTCGACGTAATTTAAAGTAAATCAAGTTTCTAAGAAAAACGAGAGACGAAGTTCGTTAAATCAAAATCTCAATTGTGACGAACTACATGCAGACAAAGGCGGTACGACCCTTCATGGCAGGACAAGGAAAAAAGTTGAGGTATTAGGAAGCAGAGTGGGCAAAGTACATAAAACCTATGCGAATAGAGAGGATGGAAAGATATGCTGACGAAGTGCAAGCACAAGATGGACAAATGAAAAGCCTTAGGAAGATGGACAATATTGGACCAGTTCCTATCCTTCTCCGCCCACTAGCAAAGAGAAAGGCTAACGAAGAGGCAAAAAAGGAAATAAGGAGTGGGGTATAGTGGGAATCGAGAAAGGGGCCTGACATCCTGACGTGATCTGAAGCGACAGGAGAAAGCAACAGCCGTTGCCTTGACTTGAGATTGAGTTGAGTTGGTGACGAGCTAGATGACAACTTGAAAATATTGATAATGAAGGACCTCATCCAAACACAAGAGACATCGTTCTGTAAGCACACATACATACACACTTCAGAATAAAGGCAATTCAAATAGCCAAATGACCGAATATACTGTTACGAGTAATATTTATATACATATGTGATGAACCAAAGAGCTTTTATAGTTCCCGAGATCTCGACGTTCATTCGGACGGTCGAACAGACTAATAAGCATGATGCAAAATGCATACATCTCATTAACTTTTACTTTTACTGATATTAGTTACATGCCGAAGTCTAATTTCATTTAGAAGTTAGATTTAGATTTTCCCGCAGTTCTTTTTTACGAACTTCAGTGTCGCAGTGTCGTCCCGGCAAGTCGCATGGCCTGCTGCGACGCATGAGAAATTACAAAGTTACTGCCTCGCTCGCCTCCAGTTGTCAAACCCTTGAAGGATCTTTGTTATCTGCTCCAGTGCCCATGCGGGCGGGGCGGGAGATGTTCTGAGGACAAGGCGACATTTGGTTTGACGAAGACGCCGAGGAGCAACAAAGACGTCGCTAAGTGGACAGCCAAGGTTAAAGGATTTGTGATAAATGAAAAGCCAGTGGCGTATGAAAGCGAGGTCCTATACTACTGTGTGCTCCGCACAGTCGCATCCGAGCCATGTCCATTGTCGCAGACATGCGGCTGACAACTTTGTCAAAGCTGAAATATTCATCTAACTTTGATGTGCTCCTCAAGCGATTACCCCAAACTGTGCGAAGGGAGGCCACTATAATTAATATTTCGGGGTAAGCTGTTAAAATCTTAGATTTATTGGTAGAAAAAAAATTATACAATTATAGTTCTAGCTGAACTATTTCCGAATTTCAACTGCCCATGAAAGTCATCAATGCGTTTAAATTATAGGCAGTCCAAAAAAACGTAATATTAGCTATTATCCTCTAAATATTTAATATAAAAAATGTGTGCATTAACTTGTTAATTATAAACAGAAAATATTCACTAGCTCTTAAAAAAATTAAACATGACAAAACGCTTTCACGCCAAAAAGGGTATAATATTTTCGTTTTCTTTTTTGGCGGCGAGATGGTCGACCCTTCACAAAAGATGTCTGAAGTGCTGTCGAATCCTTCAAGTGTGTCTGTGACACACGATATAATATTCCGGTTACACATCAACATCTCCCATTGTCCTTTCTTCCTTTTCCTTCTTGCTCATTGTATAAAATGATTTTCCTTTGCAGGGGGTAGATTTGTACGCTTTAGTTCATTAGACAATATTCGGCCTCGTCGGCGGGTGTTTTTAATTTCTGATTGAACTTTTCTGTCGACGGTACCAAGACACCATTCACCTCACCTCAGAGTCTGTCTGGGAAACAATTGCTTGAATGAAAATTCAGCAAAACAGATGTGTTTTTCCCTTTCTGCAGCTTGGCAATTGTCAATCCGTATTTTGTGCCCGAAAACCCACAAGATGTGTGGGTCTGACTACACTTCCACCGCCAACCTTACTAAAGAGAAATTAGTCTACAGCCCTGCTACTTTATGCAAATAAGTTCAATCACCTCTCGCCAATCAGACAAACTCGGACTCCAACTTCGCCTCCGACTCAAACCTTGACATCAGCAGTGGCTGCTCGTCAATTTTCGTTCGAGGCACTTTCAATTTATTTTCCTGCCATCCACCACTCTTTTAGTTACCCTTTTGCCGCTGTCACACTCTGCAAACATCCTTCTGATGGCGTCCAGCTTGAGTGGCGTTCCCTCGGTAGTGTCCGTGGAGGAGAAACGCAGGAGCCCCGAAGGATTTTCAATCGAATCTGTCAAATATCAGGAGAACCTTCAATCAAACCAAAAGCTCGGCGTCTCATTTTTCCTTTGATGCCACCATCAGGATCACGACGACGATGTGAAGGAAGATAGTGTTGTTTTGATGGCATATGATGAAATCACCTCTCACCCAACTCCTTCGGGGTGACAATGAAAATGTCTGACAAGTAGCGCAAGCACACATTGTGTCCGAACGGGAAGTATAAATCATGGATGACCACCTCCTGGATTGGAACAACGTCGGACCACAATACGTATACGTATGTATATTACACGTACAATTTACTTTTCTTGTTTATTTCACGGTAGCGCTGAAAAAGAAGTGTTTAGTAAGTTTTTGATTATTAATAAACAATTAAGTCACGGGTCCATAAGACATTAGTAGCCGACAGTAGCATACAGTTGAACTAATAGTGTTGGTATACCATTCTTTTAGTTACCTTTCAATTTTGCTTATGATCGAACATATACCGCAGATTTTCATTTGTTCGTGTATACATATTAGTCGGCACTCCTGTGTGCAAAAAGAGTTTATTAACAGTTTCCAGAGAAATTAAAATTTCATTACTAAGTAAGAATTAAGCCGATGAAAAACAAATCTTTTCAAAGTAACTTGGGCCAACCTTTATTTGTAAAAACTATATTTATGAGAATGTTCTGCTTATGTTTGGCCACGCCCTTTAAATGCATGCAAACCTCCCAAAACTGTCACGCCCACACTTTTGGAACTGTTTTAAATTTTAATTTCTGTTTTGCCAATTTCCATCAATATACCAGAAAAGTGAAGTTCTTCACTCCTACTAGCTGAGTAACGGGTATCAGATAGTCGAGGGACATGACTATAGCGTCTTCTCTCGTTTAATTTCTTCCCTCGAATTGAATATACAAATTTTGACTTTCTTGATTAAAATTGCATACCACATACCACTACAGTGCACTGTTGGTTGCGATTTTTATTGTTGATATTATTATCGTCACACGTCGCTCCCTAATTGATTTTCCTTGTCGCCTGCCTTGCGGTCTGCGGCGCCTATCGTCGACCAATCTGAATGATTGGCCTGAGGCAGTTGGCAACGAAAATGTTGTGCGAAGTCTGCCAATTGCGTGAAATGGCTGCATTTGGAAATATCATTGCGATCACTGGGTCCGGCTAGCTGTTCCCAACTTGTTTGGATTTGACATTTTGTCACTTAATTTGTTGCCAGATCTGCTGCTGCGGCCACAGGTTGTCTTTTGGCTTGCGGTCCCAGCAAATTGCAGGCGATTGCAGATAGGGCTAGCCTTAATTGGACTTAACGGAAACTGCAGACGGCTGAAGACCCCACTCCCAGTTGGTGGGGCATGCAACAATGTCTCAGACGCCAGGCTATGCCAGCCTGATCTTTGGTGCCGTGTCGTTGCGAACTTTGCTGCGGTGCTTGACTGTGGCTTGGCCGTAGGCCAACTGATTCTGAGAACAGATCAGTCTTTGACGTGCACATCGCCAGAAACAGATCGTGGGAAAGGAAGCGTGCGTTAGTGACGGCACGATTCGGTATAACACCTACCATCCTGTAGGATCGATTACGTACCGTCGAAAAAAGAAATTTGATTAAAAACATGATTAGTGAAGGTAAAACCTACTCTGAAATTGGACGCATTGTCGGTTGTTCAAACGAAATGATTCGCAACGCACTACCGTTTGTCGATAAGAACGAAACACGTGGAAGAAAGCCCTCAATGTCCAACGTGGAGATCAAGCGCTTGGTTCGGCAAAGCAAGAAGGAGCCTTTTAAGCCGGCGACGGAACTGAAGAAGGAGCTTCAGATAGCTGCAAGCGTGGAAACAGTTCGCAAACGGTTAAGACAATACAACCTTAATGTATGCAGTCCCAGAAAAGTCCCGCTTTTGACTGTGAATCATGTGGCAAAGCGAATCGAGTATGCCATGATAACCAAGGCATGGCCTGTGGAGAAGTGGCGCAACATTTTGTGGTCAGATGAGAGCTAAATTGTGTTGTTTGGTGAGAAAGGCCTTAAGGTCTTATGTTCGGCTGACCACGAACTGAATATAATCCTCGCTTCACCTTTAAGATGGTAAAGCACGGGGGATCAAGATCCGATCCATTGGATTCAAGGCATCATAGATCAGCACATTTACACAGATATCCTGGAAAATGTGATGGCACTATATGCCGAGGATGAAATGCCGTTTTTTTTGGACATTTCAACAGGATAACGACCCAAAACACACGAGCAAGAGAGCTCGAAAGTGGTTTGAGCAGAAATCGATCCGAGTAATGAAGTGGCCTGCTCAGTCACCCGACTTGAATCCAATCGAAAAACTTTGGGGTGTGGTCAAGGATTCATGGAGCAAAATTCCTCAAAAACGGTGCCAGGACTTGGTGGACTCCATGCCAAGACAATGCGCAGCTGTCATTGCCAACAAAGGTCACGTACCAAATATTAAGATTCTTTAAACATAGTTCTTAAGATATAATCCATTAATCCTTTTCTAATTTTTTTATTTAGTTTTAGCAAACTATGAGAAACAGTGCTATTTTTGTTATCCATATATCCATTAGATCATTTACTAATTTTGTTATTTCGATTGAAAATCATTGTAGTATTTAAGTTTAGTGAGTAAAATGATGAAAAAGTGTCAGGAAATACAGAAACGCTGGGTCAAATATGGTGCTATTATTGTTACCGCAACTGTATGTGTATTATAGAAGATTTAGATATAGATGGCGATTTGAAATATAAATATTTTCAACAAGCTTGTCATACAAATTCATTTTCCTTCCGCTTTGATTGATTTTTTCCTTAAGCTTGGAAATCTGAAACCTCTCAAGAAGACGATGGTCGCCGCTTTATCGAAACACCTGCGCCTTTTTTCACGTTGCTGCCGCCAAAATACGTTTATGAATGATGTCCACATATGCGCAGACATGCATATGGCGAAAGGAGTATAAAGACAGATGGCGCGCTGTCGTTGGTTCGTCGCTCCCAGCGTTGCACATTTTTCAGAAGGCTTGAAAAATCCCTGCCCCCAAGAAGTGGCAAACTAATGCGACCTAAACTAGCAGGGAGCCGAAAAGACCTTCGGTGACTTTGGTTCGACTGCCGCTCCACCCGACACATCTATCATCTATTATAGATTAATTCATCTGCGTCACAGGGACCAGTAGCTGTCCTGTGTGGTCCACAATATTTATGAATAAATTGGATTTTCGACGGCGTCGACTACTTTGAATGGTTTCTTTATCCAACTATGGAAACTTTTTATTTTACTTTACATACAACGTATGTATAGGCAGTGAAATGGTTAATTGGATTCAATCGAGCTCTTTTACTACCTTACCCAAACAATATTATAATGGTAATGCCCAAAATCTGTTTTCCTTCATATACCATTTAATGTAACAGGTTGAAGAAAGTGTTTTCGATCCGATAAAATATATTCTTGATCAGGATCAGGACCAGCAGAGTCAATCTGGACATGTCCACCTGTCCGTCCGTATGAACGTCCAGTTCTCGGGAACCATACACTGCCTAGGTTTTTTTTATTTGTCATGTAAATTTGCCAAACACACCAAAATATGTCATGCCAAAACTTTTGAAATATGTTTTGATTTATTCCGTAATCTGAATTCCTTAGATTTTATAATTTTAAAAATCTCAGCGTTCAGAAAAGGCCTTTCTGGTCCCCCAATTCTCGTACAATACAATCTTTTGAAATTCAGCCATTATTGAAGTCGAAATAGACATCAAAGTGCCTTTAATTGCACTACCAAAACGACTTCGAAGCTTTCGATCTACTACCACTCTTAAGACATTTCTAAAAAACTCGCAGATGCAAGTTTTGTTAGAAGTCTCTCACATAATCATAAAACGACTTGGCGGGAAAGGAAATGAAGCTGGCCAGAGGAAATTTTCCGGACAGATTTATGCACTCGAGAAAGCTTTGGCTCCACCACCAGGCACGGCTCCTAGCTCCATTCCAGTAGTTCCTCCGTTTCTGTGCCTGGTCTGGGTTATTACACAGTTAAAATGTGACGGCAGCGCAATCGCTTGGATTTAGTTGCAATTATTTTTAATGTTGTTTACTTACACTTCAATTGATGATGCCGATAACTGTTTCAAAAACTTTTCGTTCCAAATCGAAGAGTTCTCCCTAATGGCTGACCTAAAATAAGCTTGTAAAAATTGCTTTTGGGAAAACTGTCTAGGATTCGGCTGAACGCATTTTATGGAAATCTTACATTTACCTTTATATATGTATATATAATATAAATATGTATATATGTATATTTAATATAAAATGTATAAATGTATTGTTAAATATTTAATCGGAATATCATTTGCTTGAATATCTCGGCCAGAAACTTTAATGATCTGATTACTACGAAATTACTCGAAATTTAAATAGCACCTCTAAAGAAATGGCAAATAAACACTTGCATATTACGGATTTTATATCTTATATTACATATGTATATAATTGAAACTATAAAG
The DNA here is from genome assembly GCF_004382195.2 of Drosophila sechellia. NCBI lineage: Eukaryota > Metazoa > Arthropoda > Insecta > Diptera > Drosophilidae > Drosophila > Drosophila sechellia. The sequence goes on along the minus strand of NC_045949.1, from coordinate 22,214,564 downwards.
TCGTAGAAAGTTTGACCGATAAGCATTTTCTAAAATGAAGTTTACAATTTCTCACTTTATTTTCCCTTTTGATTATTTCTATTTTTTATTGATATGACATCTCTTAAGGGATATTTATACCTGTTGTAAGGCAGCAAGCAAACAACACAAACGTATTTAATATGCAATTATTTCTAACGTTTTTAAGCTTATTTCAAATCTAGAATTTTATGGAACCCATGGTCGGTCATCAGTCTAATGTAGATTGTTTCCAGCCACTCTCCTCATCTAGTTTGACTTGGAGGACGTGCTATATATGGGGCGGTACGTGCGAATTGCTTGGCCAAATGTTGCCGGCGGACGTTGGGCGTTGGAATGAGGATTACTAAAAGCTTTATCTCTGGCTGAAGATGTGATTCTCATAGCTGCATTTTTGGAAAACCTTTCTCACCAGATTCTCCATTTCGGAACCGCCAAAGGGGTAGCGTAACTGGGTATCAATTTTACAAAAGAAAACGTCTGGGATTTTTAAACTTAAAACCACATCCTTATAAAAAATTGTTTTGAAAAATGCACGATTGAAGTGTAAGCATCGTCAGCAGTAACAAACACAAAATATCGATAAATTCGATTTCCTTAGATCAAACAAGATAAAACACCTTCTCAAAGAAATAACAAGAGGGAATAATATTGCCGAGTTCCCCGACTATCAGATAATCTGTTACTCAGAAAAAAAAAATTTTAAAATTGTTCAAAAGTGTGGGCGTGACCGGCCGACGATTTTAGGGCGTTAGAGAGGGCGTGGAAAATAGTTTTTTGGCAAAAAAAAACTAATTAAATTATGAAAAAATTCTTCAAAAATGTGGGCGTGGCAATTTTGGACGGTTTTAGAGCGTTGAGTGAGCGTGGAAAAAAGTTTTTTTTGAAAATCGATAGAAACTTACAAGACTAATGAAAATGTGAATAAATATCAACACATTTTTCAAAAGTGTGGGCGTTGCAGTTTTGTGCGGTTTGTGGTCGTTAGAGTGGGCGTGGAAACATAGGTCAACTAACTTGCGCTGCGTCTTTGTCTTTAGAATCTGTATGCTGACCTCCTACCTTTTATAGTTCCTGAGATCTCGACGTTCATACGCACAGACGGACACTCGATTTCATTAAAAGGTGTTCGCTCTCGCATTCTAATACCTTTTAAGGAAGTGAGCAAGAAATTTCCAAATTTATCTGGCATGGATGTGCCATGTTAAAAAGTAAAAAGTAATTGGGTTAAACAGAATAATACTTAACACATCAAGTTTTTTGGCACATCGGTTGAAATTAAAAAGACTTATGAACATGCCTGTTAAATAGTTTTCAACGAATCTAGTATACCCTTAAACTTTACGAGTAACGGGTATAATTAATAGTACGAGAAACTGTATTTCGCAATAATTTTTCTTGGTGTATCCCACTTCCCCAGGGCTGGCAAGTTATGTCGCACGCGTCAAATGAATGTTTCATGTCCGGTAGAGTGGCGCAAAGGACGTGCGTCAGGCCTCATCTGCTCCAGGTCCTTTGACATTTGATTAGTTTTTGCTTTTCTGCGGGGTACTTGTCGAAAATCGGTTATTGACAAGGCCGCGGAAGACATTAGGGGAATGTTATTCTTTTATCTGGCTTTCACTTTGATGGGTGATTTCGTATTTTTTTACTAGGCAAAGCGTTTTATACAACTAATATATTAGGTCCCATTTACACTTGATTCAACAAGTTGATTTTTTCCCGTCTCGGACTTTTTTTGTAAGCCAACTCTGATTCCCACTACGAAATCGAGAGCAAGCCAAGGTGACTGCGTATCGTGGCAGCTCGAGGGATCTATGTTGCACACATCAGATGTCGCATGCATAAACAAGGTAAGGGTATGATCGGAGCTTATGTCCTGACCCCGTTCCCCATCCCCCATCAGTTTCCACGGTTCTCATAGACAAACTTTGTTTGTGCAATCCAGAAATGATTTGTGCAGTTCGTGCGCCTGGCGCCTGGCCTGAACCGAATTGCCACTGGGTCCCGAGATGAGAGGAGCTTTTCTGATAAACGTTCGTTCTTTGGCTAAGTTGGTCCTGCTTGTTTCTCACCTGTCGTCCACCCCTTCGTAGAAGGAGTGCTGGGTGCCCCAGCGGCATCATTGCCCATGAAAAATATGGCAAAACGGTGCCGGTAATTTGTGCAAATTATGTGTTGCCAAATCGCTGGTAAGGCCTTGCTGCTCCCATGTAGGAAAATTCGTGCACGTGCTAATGGCCAGCGAAGTCGGTGAAGTGCCAGGAGTTCTTCAAATCAAGTTCCATTGCAAAAGAAATCTCGTCAGCTGGCCGCGGACCATTAGCATTTTGGTTGGGAATTTACGTTTCAAGTGCGTGATCTTATCGGCATGCTGTTGCCATCATCAACTGGCTGCCAAAATTTTGGAAAGGAGATCAGATAATGCGTAGTGCAAACCCAAATTTATATTCATTCAAGTTTTCAAATGATTATCGGGACATCGGGTGCTATACAAGCTAGAAGAATTGAATCGAACAGTTTAATTTTGTTAGTAAGCTAACAATGTTTACTTTTAAATATTTTCATAGTAATAGTTTTTTTTGACAGATTATTTGGTACGAATAAAGTTATTGATTAATTTCCTTTAACAGGTAAAACAAGAGAAAATGCTATAGTCGATTTTCCAGACCATCAGGTACCCGTTATTCAGCTAGTGGTAATGGTAACGCGAAACTTAATAATTTTTCTGGGATACCGACAGATATTGGTGAATAAAATGAGACCATATATGTGTGATCGAAAACGCTTTCTACCTTTTCAACAAATCTAGTACGAGTTTTCTTCTACGAGTTACGGGATGAGAACCATCTTTCTCATCGGGAAATAACAAACCCCTAATAGCGATATGGTGTCAATATCGTAATATGTTTCCATTTTAACCAGGTGAAATCGGTGCCAATGTTGCGATGGCGGCACATCGATTGCTAAACGTCAGAGTAAAAATGTATTACTCCAATAACTTTACCGTTATGAGGACTTAATTTATGAGCCGCACCAGCATCGAGGACGGCAAAAGCGCCACTGACAACGCAACAACAAATGCAAAAAGCAACTGCTGCACTTTTTGCTGCCACGTCCAGGACCTCGCAGTCCGAGTCAGTGTCCTGTACCCGTGTCGCTGTGAGTGTGTCTCTGGGCTTGTGTGTGATAATGTCCTGTTTAAATGCAATAATTTCAACTGCAATTTTCCGCGGCCATAACAGGACACCGCCCAAGCCCGTAGACCTTCCCTCCCTCAGTCCCGAATCCCAGCCGTAGCCCTGCTAAAACTCTTCCCTTTGTGGCCATTCCTCCACGGTCGTCGGACTGTCAGGACGTGTGACGACCAAATGACTGCCAGCTTGCATTTATTTATTGCTGACTGACGTGGCCCTGGTTCACGTGTTGTGCATTTACCAGTGCTGTCTCTTTGGCTTCCAGGCATCTTTTTTGTAAATATGTATATGTATTTATTTTCATATGTATATTGGGCACATTGAACTTGGGACCTAGCTAAGTGGTAACAAAACATTAAAACATTTATTGTATACTTATGCTGTTAGTGAGTCTTATTCTAAATAACTTTGCTAATTGTACTTTAGGATGAGCCAACTCCAAACTAACACATGAACGAACGCTAAGTCGAGATCCTCGAGAGCACAGAGTTCATACGGATGGGCGGACGGACCGACTGACGGACGGACGGGCATGGCCAGTTCGACTCTCCTAGTGATCGTGATCAAGAATATGTAAACTTTTATTCTACGAGTAACGTGTATATCACAGAGGACAACCGTGTTTTTCAGTATCTATTTCCATTAACCACTACCCGACTTCAGTGTTTGTAACTGCACCTGCCAGCACTGACTGAGTTGCAATTGACGACTACGGCACACGCAGGTTGAACATTCACTTCAGCGAACCTTCTCCTGGGGATCAGGGGGCCTTTAGCGTCAGTCTGTCTAGTTGCAGTCATAAAACCGAAAGTTATGACAACACTACCGGGATTTATGGGCATTTTGCAAAATTATTGTTATTTATTTTATTGATGTCTGGGCTTTATGCAATTTCAAAAATATTTTCCTGTATACATTTCAACGCCCAAGTGGAGGGGTTCAGGGCGTAAAGGTTTTACATTGTGAACGTGAAATGCACAATACAGCCCTTCACAAACACCTCCTGTCAGCGCAATTTATGTCCCTGGCTGCGATAGGCATTTCCTTTGAAGTTTCAAGTGCTCTGCAATATACATAAGTCCTGGCTCCGTTTATTCAGAGTTTTAAGGAGTGATTGAGCCAAGTGCAGCATCTGTGATCCGCAAGTCGTCTATTGGCGGAGTGAGCCATAAATAGCACCGCGTGTGGTACAAAATCCATTGGTTAGAATTTACCTAAGCTAAGAATCAGCATGCAGATAGGCACACAGCATAAGTTTGTCTCCTGATGTTGCCACCCCCACTCAAACGCCCACAAACCGACTAAAACTGCAAGACTTTTGAAAAACTCGTTGATAATTTTATTATAGTGATTGTCTTGCCAGCTTCTATCGGTATACCAAAAACACGTTGGCCACGCCCCTCCTTTCACTTTCAAAACGCGTTACACTGTAACTGCAACACTTTTAAACAATTTAAAATTCGTTCCTCATTTTATTATGAAAGTTCGCGATACCATTCCACCTAGGTGAGTAACGGGTATCTGATAACCGGCTAATTCGACTATAGCATTCTCTCTTGATTTAGGAATAATATTTTACGTAAGAACCTTTCCGACCAACTGATGCTTTACAACGATTGAAAAAATATACAGGAAAGATACAATACAAGATCGATAGAAATTTAAAAGACTAAATTTTTCAAAAATGTGGGCGTGGCAGTTTTGGGCGGTTTTAGGGCGTTAGTGTGGGTGTGGCAAAAAGTTTTTTGCAAATCGATAGAAATTTACAAGACTAATAAGAATATAAACACATTTTTCAAAAGTGGGAGCGTGGCAGTTTTGTGCGGCTTGTGGGCGTTATAGTGGGTGTGGCAATATGAGTCAACAAACTTGCGCTGCGTCTTTGTCTCTAGAATCTGTACGCTAAATCTCAAGCTATCTATGAGCTTTCATAGTTTCTGAGATCTCGACATTCATACGGATATAAATTCTTGATCAGGATCAATAGCCGAGTCGATCTAGCTATGTCCAGACCGGCCGACGGACATGGCGAGAGCGGCTCGGCTATTGATCCTGATCAAGAATTTATATCCTTTATATGGTCGGAAACGCCTTCTGCCTGTTACATACTTTTCAACGAATCTAGTATAATCGTTTGCTCTTCGAGTAAGGGGTATACAAATTGCTGAATAGACAAGAGGTCACGAATAGAGTGAAAGGATCCAAACCGAGATTTCCAACGCTTCAACGGCGAAACAAGTTGAGACACTTTACGCTTGGATGGAGCTCGGATGAAATAGGAGAAAGAGTATGCAAAAATCTGGTCTAGTTGGGAAAACTTGCTACTGATAAATGATGCCCCGGGCTGTGTATAAATTGTTCTCTATTTCGGTCAATCGAAATGCTGATGGGGATGGGGCGTGAAATGAATGTGCGGGTATTTTCATCGGTTGACAGTATTGTGTCCTCTGCGACAAGCAAAATATGTGGCCAAGATGTCACAGCCAACAAAAGCTGAATACCAGAGAGCTGGGGCGCGAGTTACGAGTTTTTGGAGAACGATATATGGGTTCTAATGTTCCCTAACCCTTACGCTCGCCGCTTGAGTTTTGCATGTTTTGCACGCCACTTCTTTCGCTTTGACAGCTCGGCGGACTGCCGTCCGTCCTCAATTTGTCCTTACATTTTTGGCGTTGCCGGTTTGTCTTCCTTTTCAATTTTTTTCATTTCGCCTGCTTTGGGAAAGAGCAGTGCGAGGCGTTGGACAATCCGCGCCACACATTGGAAATTTATTGGCGTGCCTGTCAATGATTTAGAAGGGCGACGAAGCTCGAATTGGGAAAAACAAAGGCAAATGGGTGTAGAGCCTAAGTTTTTTAAGGATTGCATAATCACACCTAATATGTGCGGTGTTTGTGGTCTTTTCCGAACCTTTTTAAAACACGTCTGCGCAACCTAACGTGGAACTATTCAAAATATAATTATATCCCTGATCTTTTTAAGCACTAATATGTAGCTCCAGATATCCTCTGCGAGTAATGGCATGAAATTTCGATCTGTGGTTCAGTAAGTAAAGGTGCGTGTGTTCTTCATGTGGTCAGAAATGAAATCAACATTATCTTTTTTCCCGATCAGAAGGTATCAAAACGAGTTTTATACTGTTCATAAATTCAACAGTATTTATTTCTTCGTATACAAAGCTATACTCTTGAAACCACTCCCATAATTTCCTCCTTGGCAGGCGTCGCAGCCTCGATGTCTGAACTGCGATCCACCGAATCTCTCCCACGCTGTTTAGCCGAGTAGTCAAGTGAAATGCCCCAAACTATCTGGCAATCGCATCGAAAGATCGGCTCCACGCAAGAGGCCTGCCAGGTTGTCGGTGACAGTTGTTCTGCCACAAGGTTTTGTCGCAGCGCTTTGTAAGACAAAGGTTTTGTCACCCGCATGTGCTTGCTTTTCTTTCCTCTTTGGCTCCCCGGCAATGACTGTGGCAGCAATCTGCAATGTAGGCGTTGCAAAGCCACTGTTACCTGCCACCGGGGCTGGCGCTGTTGGAATGGGCAGCAAATTTGCAACGTGTACTTTACGGATGTATTTCTCGTTTTGCGAAATTGTTTACAAATTTGGTGGCTGTCAAGTCAGGGAAGCGGGGACAAGAGCGAGTGGCAGACATATCTTTATTAGAAGTCGAATCGATCCCGTTCGAGTTCTGCCAGAAAAACCAGGCTTGCAGAAAACAACTTTGAGGCTGTATCTAAAGCGCTTTCATGTTTATTTTCGCTAAGTTTTAACACATTCGTATAGATTTTAAGCGGTAAGGTTTTTACCGCGTTAGGTTTAAGCCGTTATAGATATACTATCCAGAACAACAAGGCAACTCTACCACCGTATTCAGAGCACCTGAGTGCAGGCCGAAAATCAACTTATTAATTAAGTTCACACTGTTTGCTGTGCGTCAATGAAGCACAGCTTAGAAAGGTTATAATAAGCTGCGCATCCCCTCGAGGCAAGAATACCACAATGGCATCGAAGGATACCAGAAGCGACGGCACCCATAAGGGCAAGGGCACGGAAGTTACGCATTACCGACATTGTCATTGTCGTCATTGCTGCCGGGTCTAAACTCTAGTCCACTCAGCTTTACCCTCCCCATTTGAATCGACTCAGGACACGGGATCTGACTTGGCCGGGCCGTCGCACCCATCAAAGTGTTGTCACTGTCAGTGCGAATGTCACAGACACATCAGGGATTAACGCGATGACGAGGAAGGAGCCGGGCCGGGAACTCCGGAACCCGGAAGCCGGATTTAAGGGTTTATGCGCGGTTGACAAATACACCGCCAAGCCAAAGCGGCTAAAAGGAGAAGAAAGGTGGAACGTAGAAAGGCGCCGAGCATGAGACTGAGGCACTTGTCGCACACAGCGGAATGCTTTGGCATCATACACGACAAGAAACACTGAAGCTTGAGGCAAGTACTCGAGAATGGTATATAAGTTACAAATCTTTCGAATACTAAATGTGAAAGTTACAGAAAGTTAATGCATTTAACTAAATAAAAAATACAGCTAGCATCTGTTGAGGATGTTATTGCATTTGGAAGCCAAACGAATTTTTTCAGTGTTGTCCTATAGGCAAACAAAACGATGTCAACCGCAATGACAACAACAACAATAATGAGGGCAAACATCAACAGCAGACAACTCAGGCGACGTCAAAGGATTGTGGGCCAGGAAGGCGTACCGGAAGTGAGGGGTGCGCCGGATCGGTGGTGGATGGTAGATGGGCACCGAGTCTAGTGCCCATTTCGTCATTACTTCAACCACATTTACATGTGTCAGGACAGGCAGCAGAAGCGCCATGAAAGCGAGGCAGCGACCCTTTGAAGCATCAAGTTAACGGGGACAGCAGTGCGCCAACCCCCATCTGACCAGCAAGATTCGAACCCCTGCCCCTGCCCCTGCCCCTGCCCCTGTCCCACCCACCTTTCTCGCTTCCATCAAAGTCGCTGGAAGTGCTTTCAAGTTGCGAAAAGCCGGGAAGTTTCTTCTCTTTTGATGCCTGGGTGACCCCTCCGGCACACACCACACCACACCACGCCACACCGCTAGCCAGCTACCCACTCATTACGAATGTCCTGTGGCATTGTCGACATGTCCTTCGCATTATAAACGAATTACTGTCGTCTCAGCAGCCCCTGCCCTTGCCCCTTGCCTAACGCCGCTCATGTGGAACCCGGGCCTCCGGGGGGCTGCAGCTTTGAATTTTGGCCAAGCCTACTTGGTTAATCGCCGGTAAATTTAATTAGACCCTGGTGTGGGCAAACTACGGTGAATAAATGTCTGACAATAAGCGGGTGGAAGGGGTTGGGGCTGATGTGCTCCAAGTTTTAATTCTAAATATACCAATTTAAAGGGCAAATGGCCCAAATGCGTTATTTTCGGACCTATGAGGCCGTTATCCGTTATGTGTTCTGTAAATCCTTGCAAATGATAGAAGACGCAGAGGCAAATTTATGTGGGATTGTGTACAAACATCTTTTGGACTTTTATGGGTATTTTGGTTTATTTCGCACCTGTCCTATAGAAAATCCCCCCGGTATAAGAAGCAATCCATTCACTTCATTCACTTCATTCACAAGCCCCATCTCTGCTATTTCCTTCTGAACTAAGCACATGGCGCGGCGCCACGAGAGAAAATTAAAAGGACCCCCATCTGGAAGCTACCTGCCATACCAGAGCTTGAGATAAATAGCTAAACATAAATGCAGTTACAGATGCGTTTTACAAGATTGAAGACGCCAGCCCGGCACTCAATGAAGCAGCGAGCCGGTCGGAAGAGTTATACAGCGAGTTATGAGTTCCCCGACCAACGAGCGACTTCACACATGCGCCTGGCTGGCTCGCTTTTTATCGCCCATTCGCGCACTTAATAATTGAAAAGGAAGCGACGATCTGCCAGGCCGCTGCCTGCTCACTTCGGTCGCCGCTAGCGCGCATCTCCTATTTGTTCTAGGCCCCACCATTCCAATTCCAATTCCTATTCCAATTCCCAGTCCCACTACCACTCCTTGTGGAGTCCGTGTTGCAGGCCTCTGCTCCGTCGCCTGTCCAAATGTTTGTCGATAAATTTGCGGATGTGCGAGTGTCTTGTGCGTCGCGCTCTTGGCGGATGGCGGATGCCATCACTCGCGAATCGCGATTGCCGGGCGCCGTGCTCGACCCGCACAGTGGGGCAGGTCCACAGAAAAATGTTTTGAAAGAGAGAGAGATATATTTATGAATCACCAAATTTCTAACATGATAAAACATGACGGAGGAAAAGAGGGTCGACAAGATCATTCGCCAACGTGTTCGGGTGGGCGGTAAGTCTGTCGGCATATCGGCTGAAACAGTAATAAAGCTTATACTCTGACAAAATCAAAGCACTTCTAAGATGCTAAATTTTAAATCAATTACGATTTTGCTTTTAGCTAGGATGTAATGTGCCCTTCATCGTATATTTCAAATAATTTAAAGTGTTGTTGTCCAAGCTGTTTTCATTTCTCACGACTTTCTGAAATGATCAATGATGGTATAAAAACGGCTTAAAAACAAACTTCTAACTTTCCTTATTTCTTCAAGGGAACTTTCACTGGATTGGCATTAAGCGCTTGATTAGATCGGTTTAGTTGATTTTCAAAGGGGACTCGATAGCAAATCCTTTCTAGAATTCCCCAAAAAGACGGATTGAACGTTTGCTTACCAGATTTCTAAATGTCAGAGCAGTGTGCGCCGCCATTCCTCTCCATCTCCCCTTGGGCCAGTTGCATCGACATCGTCATCGGCTGCATTCTGCATTCTGCGGTTGCTCGTTTGGGAAATTTGAATTTGATTTTGTAATGCGGGTGGGCAATAGGGGGAGAGCGGGGCGACGAGCTGGCAATCTGCGCCGCGTAAAGTTATTGACAATGGGATGTATCTGTCGGGCTGGTGTCATTAATGGCGAATGCTTTATGATCGCATTGCTTGTGCAATTTTCAACACATTTCGCGCTCGTTTTCAGCCCGCCCGATGATTTTCATGTTTATTGAAGTGAAGATATTTTTATCTATTTAGAGGCGCAAGTGTTTATTTCTACTGATTACATGCCGCCGCATCTTTGTGCTATCGCTTTGCACTTAGTAAATATAAATTGCAAGCAATTTTCCCTGTATTTTTTCTTTTAAACGGCTGATGAAATTATAGGGGCCCATATGTATTTAATTGAATAGCTCTCTTGTGACTTCAAGTTGTCAGCAAAGAAGAAGCCGATTAAAAGAAAATATTAAACATTCAATTATATATTTTGGCTAATAGAAAAATTGCAACGGCTTCATAGCAATACTTTTCGTTAAAAAGTGTGAAAAAATATCAACACATTAATTAAAAGTGTGGGCGTGGCAGTTTTGTGCGGTTTGTGGGAGCTAGAGTGGGCATGGCAACGTCTTTGTCTCTAGAATCTGAGATTTTGACTTTCATACGGGCAGACGAGCATAGCTAGATCCATTCGGCTATTGATCCTGATCAAGAATATATATACTTTATGAAGTCGGAAACGCTTCCTTCTGCCTGTTAAATACTTTTCAACGAATCTAGTATACCCTTTTACTCTACGAGTAACGGGTATAAAGAGTAAGTCTGCAAGTAACGGGCCTAACAAGGGATTATTCTACAATCCATTTCCTCGGCTATCAGATTCCCAGTACTCATCCAGGGAAGCTCAAGAAAGATTGGCGTGACAATTTTCTAAAACAAAGTTGAATTTTTTAGCTAGATTTTGACGATACTATCCTTAGACGGACTGACTATCGATTCGGATAGTGATCGTAATCAAGAATATATATACGATACAGGGTCGGAAACTTGAACACTCTTTTACTACCGGGTAACAAAAGCATAACTTTAAAAACAGCTTAAGGTGTCCGTACTTGCTGGCGTGTGTTTTTGTATTTTGTAGAACTTTCAAAGAACTCACATTATGGACGAAGGTTCACCTCAAACTCTTGGCCACCGCCCATTGCCCGGTGTCCACATGACTTTGTTTGAGGCAAGTTTTCTGAGGCCATCCAGTAAACAATTTACGATGGCTCTGATGATGACATGGCCAAAGGGAATGACTCTGTTCCGAAGCTGATGCCGCTAAAGTTGATGATGAAGACTATACCGAGTTTCGAGGAGAGCAGCTGTTGTGTCCATCGCACTTAGCACTCGAAACACTTCCCACCGCGTATCTTCTTTTCTGTGTTGTTTGTAACTGTGTACTGATGTTTGGAAAATCCTACGGCGTTTTGTGTGGCAAGGCGGACTCGTTTCAACGCCTGTGAATCCTCCCTCGGGGAAGTCCAGCAAAAAGCATAAAAGTCAAATGCACTTGCCGCCTTGTCTGCTAAGGGAATCGTTTTTCAACTCGTTATGCCGTTTCGGGCATTGTGGTGTGCGCTGTTTAAGTAACCAAAACCCCGCTTTGATATCTTTAACACTAATATTATACGCTCTTACTCTACGGGTAGTTGAGTCTCTAGACTAACTCCCATAAACCGTATAGTGCTGCTACAGCTATTGCTAAAATTGTTTTAATATCCTACGGTTTTTTTTTCTTGTATTTTTTTTCGATTTTACAAAATACTTCTTGCCACAAATATAACAAAAATGTCACACCCACATATTAGAAAATGGTTTTGAATTTTTTGAATTTTATTATTTTTTTATAATTTCTATCAATTTGTTCGAAATTTCTTTTTCGCATCCCCAGCGTTCTCTCTTGAATCATTTTGATTTCCCAGTTCTCTTGTCACTTCCAAAGCGTTTTTCTTTATTTTATCTTGACTGAGTACCTCCCAACAATTATAGCATTTCTTCAATTGATAGTTCATCCCTGAATTTAAACCTTTTTAACTGATACATTGAAATGATTCAGATTTGGTTATGTATATTAACTAAATGGCACAAAAAATTGTTACAGCACGCAAGAGAAAAACAGTGAGAAAGAAGCCAAGAGAACGATAAAGCTCTGACAGTGACATGGGCATCACTTACAAATGGATCTCCACCTCCATCCGATTCCAACTGCATGGCGGAGATATATGTATAAATACATATTCATATTTTTATTTATAAAAGTGCAGCAAGGGGAAGTGTGTGCTTTGCCTATTTATGCTTTCTCTGAAATTTATTGTAAAACTTAAAAGTTTTGATGGAAAAATGAAATAAATAGTGACATCACTAAAAGTAAAGAAATTATAAAGTGTCACTGGGCGTGATAAGTGGGGCTACAGCACCAACAAGAACGGCAAAAACGTCAACAGGAGCCCTGGCATGGCCTGCAACAACCGGTCAAGTTGATGTGGGCACCTCCAGGACTTAAGTAAGGACACTGACCAGGGAGGATTGTGGAACTAGTAAAGGTTGGGGCAAGAGACGTCAGCTCCTGGGCCCTTAACAGATTTGTGGGTCAAAAACCTAGGCACGTGTGGTCGAAGACAGAATGACTATTAAGATGGTTATTCGGGTATTCGGTATTATCATATGATAAAAAACTATGAATAAATGTTATGCTTTATATTATCATTAAACATTTGTTCCACTCTTCCAAGCTATAATATAAGGCTTATTATACTGGTCATACCCATTTATGCATGTTATGATTAAAAACAAACATTTTCTACCTAACTTTAAATGCCGATGGTAATTTCCACTGTCGCACACACAAAATATTTGACGATATTTAATCATGTTTGATCTAGGGGGCGCTCAGCCAATTCTTCTGATTTCCGTGTGAGAAGTTTGGGTGGAGTCGCCGGGCTTTCCACCAAACATATGCCTAGGACCTAGGAAGCTTCCGTCTGTGCGACATTTTTCACTTAAGTTGACAGTTATGTACTCTGGAGGGCAGTTGCCTCCCCAAAATCCCCACCTCAATCCCTTTTGGGGGTCAGCTCGGTGTTCGCTCAGCTGTCATTCATGAGTTGCCGTTCACCGTTATTAAAAATTACATACTTACTGGTTTGGAGGAAGCAGCAAAGAAGAAATAAATTCAAAAGTTCCACATGCACTATAAAACTCTGGGGAGCGAGACTCGGACCATTGGGAAGTATGGCGACGCTTGACACGTCACAAGTTTATAGTGGCTTTTGACAGCTTGGACATACTTCTTTCTCCCCCCGGGTGGCTTTGCTTCTCTTTTTTGACATAACAACGGAAAAGTATTTGACTTTTTCTATATGACGGTTGATTTTATAATTTTCTTCCTGTCGCTGGAGGTGGGACCTCTCGCTTTCTAGTTGGAGTCTAGCTTTTCCAATGCAAATTCTTGGCGCCCAGCATGAGCAAAAAGTGTCTGCGATTTGCCTCAACTCCTTGTTGATGATTTTGCGGTCACCCGTGCTTAATCCTTGGAGACATGTGTCGAACAGGAATTCCGTTCGCAGTGAATATAAATAATAATTTCTGGAGAGCAAGCTGGTAAAAGGTAACTCAACTTTGAGTGGGTGTGGAATACTATATGTGTCCCTGTCGCTCTCCTCAGGTTCTTGCCATATTTGCCACAGACAGCTTGTCGATCTTTATAATGTTGTAATTGAAAACTTTTTTCTCCCCTGCATCCATTGTCGTTTTTGTTGTACCCTAGAAAAACATTTCTTTTAAAATATTTTATACTTTTGATATGTCATGCTGGCTGAAAGCTGTCGAACCGGGCCAAGGCAAGTGGACAGCAGCAAATTTTGCCGAAAATATGTTGGGAAACACTCGGACAGGGTGGACCGTTTAGATGGTTAAGTGTTGGGTTTGGGGACTTTGGACTTTTGCAAACTGTGACAAAGCCTAAATGAGATTAATAAATTGGTATTTTTTATATGAGCGTCTCATATGCTGAGCTCTAACAAGCAGTCGAAACGGCATCGAACAAAACTGTGGTGTAAAATGTAATATAAATAAATCGCGTTCTAACTCGGAAATCGATGACGCAAGTTTTCTCAAAATGGACCAAAATTTTTGGTCAAAATATGTCAAGTGGATTTAGTAATGTCCACACACGGTTTATAATCATACTCCACTCTATTTCGGTTTTCAATATTTGTTGTAAAGTATAAAGTATGCCTAGCAAACCAACGTTAATCACAATAAATGAGCCCCATTCCAATGACAGTGTCCTGCAACTTAAGCCTTGCAAGAGACACTTGGACAAATGAACATTTTCCAAAAAAACAGCCTGGTTGAGTGACAATCGGCATGGCAGCCAGCAATGTCCAGTTTTAGAATGTTAAGATGACAAACGGCAAGCGACTCTGTGACAGAAACTCACAAGCACACTGCTGTGCAACTCTGTATATCCGAACACGTTTATTCGTCAGAAAGTATTTTTAGGTTTATGCAACAACTGCCAAGAAACTTTGTTGGCGGATGCATCTTCGACAAGTGACAGAGGAATCAGGCGGAGGCGACAGAGGAGTCAAACGACAAATTGCTTGATAGACCGGACTATATAGAAATAGATATTCGAGTCGGGAACGCTACCTACAGAACAACTCCTTTTCGCCCAACCCAGTACTTTATGGGTTCATCACTGGCAGGTAAAGGCTGTTATGAAATGAGCAAAGTCCAAACTAGCAAAAGCTTTTTGTAATTTCTTGTGGTTATGTACGTAAGAAATATTTTATTTTATTCCAAGGCCCAGCTCTCGAGTGAGCAGGCATGCACGTACTGGCCGATAAAAGCCTTTAAGTCTCGTTTTTGAAATATAAAATAAATATTGGACATTTTCCTCTCGTCCTATCTGTCAGCTGATGACAATGACAGGCATACAAATGCATTTAATTGTGGGTCACAGGTTTTACGGTTGACTTGGACTCAAGATACTTGCCAGGTCCCCTTAGTTCGTTATCTTAAAGAAAGCACAGCAGTCATTCATCTGGGGCAATTTATTCAAAAAAATAGTCCTTGACGCAATGACATGAGGCATTCACATAAGAAAATCTGTGTTTTTAGAATACCAAATAGTTAACTTCCTTCCATCAATGCATTGCTTTATATACATAAAGTAGGCAATTAAACGCAAATATTTTTATATATTAATTTTTCTTTTTAATTAGGATTATATTAAGTATACATATGTCCGTGAGACGGTCCGTATGAACGTCGAGGTCTCAGGAACTATAAAAGCAAAAAATTAGACATGCAGAAGATTCCAAACATATACGCATCGAAGGCTTGTTTACTGACACACTAACACACTACAGGCACACTAACGCACACAAACCGCCCAAAACTGCGACGCCCACACTTTTGGGAAATGATTTACAAAATTTTGGCCACGCCTCTTCTAAGACCCTCAAGCCACACAAAACTCCCACACCCTCATATTTTAGAATTTTTTTGAGTTGTCCTTTTTCCCCCATATCTAACGATTACTAATAAGAATGTTGAACTAAATATATTGTGTTCTCGCGATCTTTTGTGCTATAAATAAATAATTTGTCAATGGTACTTTTAAATGGTCGATGGTCTGCATAACAAGGCCGTGGAATCAATTGAAATTCAACTTAAAGCTTTGTGAGCATTTTTATAAAATACGATGAGTACAAAAATGCTGTAAAGCATATGAAACTGACCATTTAAGATGTGTGTTTCAGTATTAGTGTTTCGGCTGGTCATTAAATGAGCGACAACTTCGACTGGCGGCATCATTACACCAGCATTAATATATCACATGACCAAAAGAGACCCACCCCCGGTATTTTTCACGCTGTCCACCATAATTGGCAAAAATTAATTAAATATTTTTCAAATGAATGATTCAGCGTTACCGCGGTGTCCCAAGAGGGTGTGGTGCGGAACTGGTTGGCCAACAACAGGGAAAATTCGTTAGCCCATAATACTCCGGACCCACAGAAACATCAGATCAGCCGCGGCGGGCCCCACTTAAATCTGAAATGCAGGACTGCATTTGAATTATGTCAAATCCATTTTGTTTTAATGAAACGTTGATTGTTTCGCAATTAATTTTCTATTGTTTGACAGTAATTATTATTTTATTATAATTTATACTCGAATTGTTTTGAAGGACAATGCCAAATATAATACTCGGGCTAAAGTTAAACGTAGACGAAATTTGTACATATTTTGTCTGTATGAATAATATACAGAGAAAAAACCAAGTTAGTTTCGTGTAAATATAATTCGTCTCAGGTTTTAGCGCTCTTATATATTAAATATATTAAACGTGAATGTAGTAATCGTGACTGGTTATGTGTTTCGACTCCGGTCACCGCCATCTTGAGTATGGACCCATAAATCGCTTGCATTGGTTCGTCTTCGTCAGTTAATTTAAAACATGTCAGACAACTCCGACAAGTTTGGACAATTGATTGACGTTTTAAAAGTTTAGCACAGAAGGCGTTCTTGCATCAGCAACAACCACACGTGCAACATGCAGCTCCGAGCAGGTTCTTCCTCCTCCGATCCCTTCCTGGCCCAGACTATCAGACTGGACAACGACCAACTGTTTTCCGCCCGACCAGAATATCCAGGGACGTTTTGGAATTGCAAAGAGGCCAAGCTCCGACAAGCCTGGGCCAAAGTAATTTATTTATTTTCCATTTGTCTTGACGATGAGCAAACGAGCCAAGTGATGGCCTGATGGCTTGGCCTCGCTTCGATGAATGGCGTTGGCGTTGGAATGGCCTGTGCGGCCTGGTTGGGCTCGGATTCGATAGCAATGGTCAGGGCAAGAAACGGGCTCCACAGAATGGATGGGTGAGAGCCATGCCGTTAAAGATGGGAATACATTTCATTTTTGGCTGTGCACTTTTCGTATATAGTCGGATGCCTTTGGAGACTGAGCTGTAAATAGCGAGACGATGGCGACTGTGACTTTGATGATGTTGTAATTTTATGATTTACTCGTATAAACAGATTCGTTCAGATTCAAATTAACAAAAAATCATGGGTGACACAGTATAATTTCTTTACGTATCAGTGTTAGTGGACTCAGTGTTCCCGGACTACCAGATACCCATTACTGAGCTAGTGGGAATGCAAACACGAAATAAGATAATTTTTTGGATGTCGATAGATATTGGGTGAGAAATTATTTAAAATTTTTTTAATAGTGTGGGACCCACACTGTGGGTGTGACCGCTTTGGCCGATTTGCCGGTGTGAGAAGGGGCGGGGTCAAAGGGTTTTTGATATACCGAAAGAAATTGCTGAGTCTCAACCTTCTAGCTTTTATAGTTTCATACGGACAAACGGACAGAGCGACACAACAACAAGAACAATAGATATGGAGACTCTGATGATGATACGTATCGCAATTCGCTTCATTCTGATGAAAAGAAAATAATAAGCATATAGATTCAAAGGGCCAAAGTTAGCTCATACTGATCATAAAGTGTGTATTTGCCATTCAGTCAATTAAATAGTATTAAAATATGCCCTTAATAAAAAAGCATTTGCAAATAGTATTAGCAGTCTCGAATATTAAAATACACACCTTAACTTTTTAGGGCCTATATAAATAAATACGGCGCCTAGCAAAACATCTGTGAATGAGAACATCCCGCTTGAAACCCCTTCAGAATTTGTCTCTATCTGCGCTCTTTTTCGATTCAAACGTCTGAGGTGGCAACCCATGCATCGCGATGAGAACCTTCTCCCACTTCATCAAAGTCGGACGTTGTTGAGCTTGAATACAGTTCAGGCTGCGCCTCTTTGAGACCCAGGGCCCCACACACATCCATCCATCTATTTTGGAGGACGACAGCTGCAGAAGATTGGCCTCGCCAATGGTACGGGAGTATCCAAGGACAACCGAAGGCGCTCGACGATGGATTATGAAGCTTCCGTTCGTTGCAAGGAAGCGCAGCGATGCCAGCGTCATCGTCATCAAGCTGGACATCGCATCGCGTTGTTTACTCGAGTCCGACGATATCCTTCTTGTTGCTTTGTTATTTTTCATGTCAGTCAAAGAATTGGCAACGGACATGGCCGATGAAATATGTTATACATATATAGCGATCGAACGGCGGGGGACAAACTCGGTCATGGAGCACATTGCATCAATATTGAAACGTCAACATCAAACTTGCCCAACGGCCAAAGGGCGATGGCAGAGAATAGACAAAGGACGTTGTGCAGGATGCTGCCTCGACCCAAAAAGCTGATGAAGAGTTCACATTTTTCTTTGTATGATTTGACGAATGAGCTGTCATCTTGCATTGGAAACTTGTCCGTATATCTGCCCATTTTCTCCCTGGACAACTCAGAACAGCTGATGGCCTTTATAGTTGTATTCCTTTTTCGAACAATGTTGAAGGCAAAAAGTTGCTCACCATTTCGTTTGATGCTTCGTTAAGGAATATAATCAAAGGCTAGAGAGAGGAAAGGTCAGAAAGGATCAGATTGAACTCATCCTTCAACTCATTCAACTTATTAGTGGGTGACACGGAATAATTCCCTATTCCTTTGGACTTACTGAGGTGCTTACTCGTGGAGTAACAATATATTATGTGAGTTTCGATGGCCTGTAATACTGTCTTCCACGTATCGTTTCCGGTACTATATATTCAATAATAATACAACAACAAGTAAACTGACTTAGGAGTTCGACATAGCCACCAAGTAACTCGCAAGAAACCTTAAAATGAATACAAATGTCGCTCACTCTTCTCAAAGGGATTCAACCAAAAAACGTTTTCTAAAATCGAACTGATTGTGGGAATCGCACAAGCCCTACCAACCTTCGCCTCAGAATGTTTCGCCTTTTCGGATTATTGATGGCAGGGGATATTTTTTATTGATGTCCAGACACTCATCACGGCTTCTTGCAGCCGGCAGACGCTTCTTGTCACTCTCACGTTCCGTTTCTGGAGCCCTCCGCTCCCGCAAATGGCCATCAAAAATGATGCGATACTGTTTTCAACTTTCGGACGACAAGGCCACCGGGCTGAGGAAAATTCAAGAGATATTTGCCAGTGGGAATGGTGTCCGTGAGCAGGAAAAGAGTTTTGTAGTGACGTACGTTTGTTTGAAAAATGCACAGGACATTACCAGGAGCTTCTGCTGCTTGGATCCGTGATGTATGACGACTGGGCCGCGGAGTGGGAGGTGCTATGACTCCAAGCGCCAGCTGCTCCATCACACCGTTGGAACTGTCCTTGCGGAGGAAAGGACTTTGCTTTCGTCATCTTTCGGGGTCCTGACTGACCGTCAGCCCTGGCTCGACGTTCTGCTAATGGCTTCGGTCCATTATCTCGTCATGTTTGTTACGAAATTTAATTACTCTTATTTATTTTTCACTGCCCGTTCTCATCTGCATCCTTGTTCGCGTCCTTGCCCTGCTCCGGTTTATGATTTTCAGCTTGGTCAAAAAATGCAAAAGCAAAAATTAAACGTGAAAAAATGAAATTAAAAATACTTTTTGCAAAAAGCGTCCTTAGGGCACTTCCCTGCGCCCCTTTTCTTTCTGAGGTCTCATGCTTTGCCATCGTCTAAGGTTTCGTCACTTGAGCTCTCAATAAAAGCCCTCCTTTTTTCTGTTGACTGGAGCTAGGAGTTCCGGGGATGGGTCATTTGGATAAAATCTAATAAAACGTTTTAAAAATTATGTTTGTCATTGTTGACAAGTTGCCGTTAGACGGATATATAGATCTTAGGGTTAAATTAAAAATCATTTCTTATATGTATTAAAAGCCAATGATATCAATGATAGGTTTACTTCAAATTTACAATAATTAAAGCCCTCAAAAATTGATTCGCAAATGTCGGAATTTTGGATTTGGCAAATTTCGAGCTAAAAACAAATCGTTTATTTTTTCTATCCTGGTGGAGATTGTTTCTTACTAAAAGACCTTAAAGGAATTGATAGCGAGTATGTCCTCAGATCCCTGAACACTTCCCCTCTTTAACTTGCAGTCGTCGAACAATCCTTTTGAAATTAAATGCCCCACGGAGATGCTGACTAAGGAAACTGTTCCATTGACCGGCGATGGAAGATGGAATTCATTCTGCTCTCCTGCAGCCCCGTGCATGTCCATCAATGCTTTTGTCTTTCGGTTTTGTTTGCACACGCCACTTCTTGCACAAAATCTTTGCAACCCCAGTGGCAGCCTCTTAGACCTGCCACGCCCCTTTGGCAACGCAACCGCCCTCGCCCACGCCCACTGGCATCCCTGCAGCTGTCAGTCAATGTGTCGTGTCACAGTGTCTCTCCATCTGTCTGTCACTTGCATGTCTGTATGTCTATTCTATGTGACACCAGGCGAGCGAATTTCCAACTCCTCCGGCCACCGACTTGCGAGCTTGCTGGATGCCAGCTCGGTTTCTTGCTTTCCTGCTTGCTTTCTTGCTTTCCTGCTTACTTGCTTGCTATCCTGGCAGGATGAGGGCGGGAAGGGGGAGCGAGGAGCCTCGGTGAAGGATGTTCTGCAAGCGATGGATGGATTTTTGGATTCGGAACTTGCACTTGGATTACAAGTCTGATTTTGATGCGTGCATGTTTGTCCCGTTTTCAGTGCAATGTGGAAGGGTGAGGGAAGGAGGGACCACTCGCAAGCGCACTGCTAAAAATTAATTAGGCATTAATAATTAAAAAAAAAAACTACTTCAAAACTATCTAAGTAACTAAGTCAATTAGACTTACACAAAGGCTTATAAGTTGCTTGATTACCATAAACTAAATTACAATTTGCTTAATTAACTAACTAAAAGTGCTATTATAGAAAATTGATCCTTCTATATAAGATATAATTATTATGTCATCTTGTATATTTATATTCACTCAAAATATGACTCGCTATGCAACTCTAATAGCCGAGGTAATCTTAAATGGCGTTGTTTTAAATTTAACTACTTTCTGTAGTCTTTTTAAAACACAAATGTACTCCTCCGGCTAGAAATACTGTATTTGAAATATTTTCTATTTTTCGTTATTTAAATCTTAGAATTACATGTGTATGTATAAATGAGCATGTGAAAAAGAAACTAGACTTCAGGGTTCATATATTTTCTTCCGTGTAATGGCCCCAAAACCCTTCTCTATTATGGGTCAACCTCACACAAACACGAGAGGCTGGGACGGTATGGGAACATTCAAGTTCTCTTATGCTTTGTCTTCGTGTTCTTTTATTATTTTATTCCCTGGCCTTGTTTTAATTCACAGCGTCTGCTGCCGCGTCATCCTTCTGACTCGACTTTGTCTTCGTGGCAGTATCCTTCTCCGTCTCCGGCAACATTGTCTCAGTCCGCATCCTTGGCAAGGATGCTCACTCACAGACACATGTGCCTGAGGAAAGAGGCATGTGCCTGTAAGTGCAAGGCAGTGGCTCTTGTTGTTGGGTTGTAAGTGACATTCGCAATTTTCAAAACTATTGAATGAGTGACAAGTTTTGCAGACACGATTGAAACTGACAGTTAGCTCGAGACTCGGAAAGCAGTGACTTGCATTGAATATGGGCGTGCTAGATGGGTCTTCAAATGTCTTAATGGAAAGCTCCAACGATCACTGAATATGGATCAAAGCTTGGGCTTTAATAAAGGGAACATTTTTTCTTTGTATACGATTTGTTGCTCCTTTAGCCTGTTAAATATTTACACGTTTCCACGTATTTTTGTCACCTGGTGCTCTGGGAATATTAGGGTATGTTAGATTCGCTGAATTGTATGGCAGCAATCGACCATTTCTGGTTTTCACTGAATGGATTCACAAATAAAATTTCTATTTTAAAAGACTTCATTGGCCGTCGGACAGGTCCTGATGCAGCTGCCAATAATGACGCTACCAACTCGATAAACTCGGTGACTCACTGGCCATTAACAATTTCATTTATTTTGTCACATCGGGCGAGTGAGTTGGGCTTGGTCTGTCGGGGACATTCGACCCAGTCTGTCTGTCAATGTCAACATCAATGTCACTGCGTCCTGGACCAGACATTTTGACAAATAATTCAAACCGCATTTTATAATGAATTTCCCAACGCCCTGGTAAGGATGAGCTGCCCAGAGGAGGGTGGGACTGCACCTGATAAGCCTTTCCCCCTTATTGGGCCAGATACATGCGGAAGATATATGAGGAATAAATTCCAAGAGAGAAAAAACACTAAACTGATAATTACACTGACGAGCGGGCTTTATTTTTGGATTCAGGCCTTAAGTGCCCAAAAGCGACGACTTGGCGTCACTCATACGCTCATCATACTCCCATAAAGAAAATGATTTTATGGGGCAGATGCTTGTGGTGAGTCCGGAATGCTGTGCGATCGTAAATTTATTCGGTCATGCCTGTATCAGATTACCAAGTTGAAAGTAAGTATTGGCTGCAGAGCTAGAAAACATTCTTACAGTCCGGCAAGAATAAACAAAACAATAAGTAAGTAAAAAGTAAGCGAAAAGATAACAGACCAACCATTTAACATTTCCCATTGTAAAAAAAATTTTTTTTTTAAATCGAAGGCAAAGTTAGTCACGCTGCGCCGACTTATTTCGCAACCTGATTCAAAAAACCTGTGTTCATTAAGACCCCCAAAAAGTCAATATCCGGAAGAGAAGAAATATTGTTATAACCGCTGACAGCTGCAATTATATTGCCACGCATCATGAACGTTAATAACCATAAAAACACCCAAAATAACTTTAAATTTTGAATCTGCCAAGCACCTTTGCGAAATCGGATGGAAGTGGAAGTCGTGGTCGAGGATTTCCCAAGTCATTCCAATACTAAGCATCCAAGAAGAAGACGGCTGCGTGCTCCTCCTTGTAATCTTTGATGTATGGCAAAATTTGTCCGGCAATAGGAAATACAATGGATTTGAAATTGTCATAGATACGTAGGGTTTCGAAGTGAAAGCCGTTTTCAACTATCACGTAATTTTTCTGAGCCTTGTGCGGCCTTAAAATTGGCGACAAGTCCACGTTGGCACAGTTTAGAAAAAAATAGGATGAGCTGAGGGCCGCCACGAGATCGTAGCATCCAGTTAGCGTTTCGTTCCAAATGGAGACGGATGCAAAGGCCAGTGATTCGCACTGACATATGGCAATGGCCTCCTGGTTATTGCGGAATGTGTGAAATGTTACTATCCCAGTTGGGTAACTTCCCAGCTTATCGTGCGTACAGTCACACACAAAAGTGGGTGAAGCCAGTGGTGGGGCAACCTCAGAAATGCAGGCCCTTATTATGTTCAAGTTGGAGGTGTGGCATTTCTCCAGTGCTGCCAGATAGCTAGGATGCTCGGCCACAAACTTACTAAGAGGATGTAGCTTAGACAGGATTCTCTCGACGATCTCCCCCCGAATTTTCTCTTCAACCAGAACCATGGCCACCGCATTCGAGGCAAAGGGATTATGAGCCGACTCAATAATAAAGTGCAGTGCACTGTTGATGTCGCCTTCTTCAAAAATAATCATCAGTTGGGGAGATGAAGTGGCATCGTGTCCTGTACGCCGGTCAGCTTCCGATGCCATTTCGATGACACTGTGATCAGGAGATCTTCCCTCCGGGTTATGGACCATATCGTAGGTGATCACATGATCCTGTGACAAAGACTCATTGTGCTCCGACTGGGATGGATGCTCGGAATCAACTGAACGCGGAAAGTATTTAGTTGTATCGAACATAGCTCATCCAAAACTTCACTATAATGTAATAGATTTGTTTTATATATTTTGAGATTCGAATTGTTGAGATTTATTTGATTGGCAACGCGATTGCATATGATTAAATAAATCATTTCTGACACACTTTAGTATTTCAATTATATCATTTTTATTAAATTCAGGAATTCTAATATTACTTGGGTACTCATACGCTCAATGCGATACACTCTGCATCCTAACCATTGGCCCCTTCCATCCATTGCCACATAGAGGGAATTCAAAAGAGCAACCATAACCCTCGGTGCCCTTTATTTGTTAATCGCTTAATTTATGATCAAATGCGAGAGTAAAATTAAAATATCACAAACAGATACAAAACACCATAGTATTTAGCCATCGTCCAAATAGAAAGCCAAAAATGCATTGGATTTGTTGAAATTAGCATTAATAATTATAAATATTTTGCCAAAATATTGCAATTTTTATTTTGCATTTGAACTACACACTTTTTGAATTACAACAAAGAGCATACGATTATGGAATAACAGAACAGAGCCAACAGCGACAATTAAAATATTTAAAGCCACAGAAATATTTTTTCGCATGGCTCATTGGCGAACTGAAAAACCTCAACAAAAACTGCATAGTAAATTTCCTAGCGAGTTGAGGGACATCTATGTGGACATCAAGTGCAGCAACAATACAGCCATGTACGGAACGATAATTTTGCTAACGATGACCATTTACATATATCAAGAGTAATTATAATAAAATGCCGAAAATAAAATTAAAATTAATATAGAAAGCCGATTATAAAATCATGTTTATACCTACAAACAGTTATCGCACACACTCTCATTCAATGTAGCAAAAACAACTGTCAAAAATAGCAAATCCCATAAATCAACAATGAAATTTTGCCAGAAAAAAGGAATTGAAACACAAATAGAAAAAGAGAACAAAAATTTGAATTTATGTGGTAGGCCAATATTTCCAGCTTCGAATATTTTGTCAATTTGCGTAGACCTCTATTAAAATAATTCTCAAAATGGTAGAGGGCATGATAAAAAAGCTAACTGCTATTTTATTTGGGGTAAGTAATTAAATAGCATCACGTCTCGAAGTTTTTACTGACAACTTTTCTACTCTAAGCTTGTATTGGCTGTATTATTTC
The DNA here is from genome assembly GCF_004382195.2 of Drosophila sechellia. Taxonomy (NCBI): domain Eukaryota; kingdom Metazoa; phylum Arthropoda; class Insecta; order Diptera; family Drosophilidae; genus Drosophila; species Drosophila sechellia. The sequence goes on along the minus strand of NC_045949.1, from coordinate 22,189,590 downwards.
GAGTAATTATACCCTTTACTCTGCGACTTAAAAGCGCTGAAATAACCATCAATGTGCTTAACTGTTTTAATTTTCTAACAAGTACCGTTTCAATTATTTTATGCCTTAATTTGGTCAGCCTATACTTAGCCAATTTGCGTGATGATTGGCTTGTTCTAGGGGTAAGGACTTAACCAAAAAAACTTGAGGGGGATAATTGTGAATTAGCTTATACCGCTGCAGATACTCGTCCTTCATTGGACGTACTTCGCAATTTCAAAACAACTAGAAGCCATGAACATGAGCTATAGTACATTCGTGGATAGCTTAAACCTTAAATGGCTGGCTTACTCCAATTTTAACAAGACAGATTGGCCTTCGGTTGAAAATGCGGTATGTGCAATGCTTTTGCTCATTTTCCCTTTCAAGGGTTTTGCTTTTCACAGGTTTTATGCTGTGGACTGGAGGGTCCCCGTTCTTATATGGATTATCTACAAGGGGTTCCAACCCACTGCTATCATCCCGACCTTATCACCCAAGGTTGCAGTGACTTTGTTAAAAACATTTTTATGCCGATGCAACAAATAAGTAAGTTGCTGCTCAGATTGGCAATTTTTGTGGAACTGGTAATATTACTTACTCTTGCTGCAACGCTTTTAAAGAAATGCATTTCTTTGATTGGCGAAAGGAAACATAAAAGAATTATTACACAGGGGCTTGCGGTACTAATAGATTTATTTAAAAACACATTTTAAACACAAGCCTTTTTCACCCAAACCAGACACTACTGCCCTATGCACAACACGACACTACCTTGTAACCATTCTTGAGTACTGAATGCAGTTTCTCGTAATGTTTTTTTAATACTGTATTGTTTTAATCTATGCCACTGTTGCATACAATATGCAGATGACAAATCCAAATGGAACAAAGAATTAAATTGAAATAAGCTGTCTTTTATTGCCGATGACAATTTGAATAAAATTAATATACAGTTTATTCTATTTTTAATTAATAAATGTCAAACATTTTGCGAGTATTGAGTATGAGTATTTAATTGTCTGATTTGTAATTTGTTTTTTTCCTGTTGTCTTTTTGTCTGCATTTCATGGAAAATTGGTTTTGTTATAATTCGTTCGATGAGTACAAAAAAGTTTCAAATGGCGAATAGAGTGGTAAAAGGGTAGCGGAAACACACTTTGGTCTTGTGCAACGGAAACGGAAGTGAGTATTAGAGGGCAAAATAAACTTTCGGAATGGAAAAACAATTCACATTAAGCAAAACGTAAACATTTTTGGCAATTTCATACCGTTATTATTGGTCTGAAAATGTACCGGTTTGCTATTCCAAATTATAATTTATTGTCTCTTTTGGTTTAAAAATGTATATATATCATAATAATCAGATAATATCAGGAAATCAATTTTGGAAAATGGAACGCAGGCGTTATATGAATGATACAGTGAACAGTGCTTTCTATTAATTTAAAACAAATTAAAATTATTAATTATTTATTTTCCCTAGAAGCAAAATGACATTTTTTTAAATTAGGTATACACTACGCGGCAGCAGATTAGCGCCCCCTGCATGGCTCCTTTTCTTATGTTCAATCCCATACCCCGCTTAAGAAATATTCAAAAATCAAGAGATAATGATATATTCGAGTTCCACGATTATCAGATACCCTTTACTCATCTAGTGTGATTGCGAACGCGAAATTTTCTGGGATATTGATAGATATTGGGGAATAAAATGGGAACAATTTTAAAAATTAATCCAAAGTGTGGGCGTGACCGGTTCGGCGGCTTTAGGGCGTTGGAGTAGGCGTGGAAAACAAGTTTTTTTATTTTAAATCGATAGAAATTTACAAGACTAAGAAAAAGGTGAAAAAATATTTACACATTTTTGTAGGCCTTATTGTGGGCGTGGTAACATGGGTCAACAAACTTGCGCTGCGTCTCTTGTCTTTGTCTCTAGAATCTGTATGCTGAATCTCAACCTTCTAGCTTTCATAGTTCCTGAGATTTCGACGTTCATACGGACAGACCGGCAAACGAACATGGCTAGATCGATATACTTTATATAGTCGGAAACGCTTCCTTCTGCCTGTTACATTACATACTTTTTAACGAACCTAGTATAAAAACAAGTGCTGAAAAATTGGGGCTGGAAAATGAATATTGGCTTCAGGAAGAGAATAACCCAAGGCACACTGCATTAAATCCAAATCGATAGCTGCTGCATAAATTTAAAATCCAGAGTCCTGGGATCTTCTTTAAAAAAAAGTTTAAAAACAAACATTAACGTAAAGAAAGCGGAGTGATGTTATTTTGGAGGAGTACAGTATCAAACTGTTGAGGATGCAAAAGAAATTTTCTATTCTATTTATATTCTATAACCAAATTTCTAAAAGCAGGCTATTTGTAGGTTTAATAATCTGAAGGAGGATTTTAATTTTAAAATTGATTAAAATGAAGTATTGTTAAATAATTTTAAGAAAATTACGTTATCGAAGACATTAAATTAAAGCTTAGTTACAAATTGTGAAGTTTCACATTCAAATATTTTTGGGATGTACGCGTTATGCGATTGATCGTATATAATCTAGGGTCGGAACCGCTTCCCTCATTCATTTACATAGTTTTCTTGAAATCTGGTATCTCCCTTTTCGCTACGAGAAATCGGTATAAAAAAAATGTAGTTAAGATTGAATTGCTGCAATTTCACTTAACAGCAACTGTACTAGTTCATGGTTTCTACATAAGAGAAACCAGAACGAAATTCATAAACCAAACCCTTTCCAGACCCTTGTCCCCGTAAGGCATCACTTGCTACTCTTAGTATCTGGTTTATGGATTTCTTGCCAAAGTAAATCATTAAACCTGATTCAGAAAACCCCAAATGACTGCGAGTGTTGGGGTGATGACTATAAAATCACTTTGATTGATTGCCGTTCCCGATTTGACGACGAAAGGAGGACCACACGCTTGTGAACTTTGTCAGTGCTAAATTTAAAAATATACACATCGTGTGCGATAATATGAAGCCCCGGTCATAAATACAGGGACCCACGAAAGAACTCAAGTGGCTCGTACGAAATTCCGGGCTGTGCGAATGGGTGCTCGCAAATATTTTGTGACTGGCAAGTGCCAAACACTGGCCATCGCAGACAGGCAGCCATCAGAGCGAGACTTATCATTTGCTCATAAAAATGTCAAAACTATCAAGCTGACATTGACTGATGACGTCGACTTGGGAGGGAGGAATGACATTCCGTTGGGTTCCATTTCATAGCCGGGATGCCAATGTTAAATGCTTCGTCTTCTCGAATTGTCGTATATCCAGCTCGACCAGCCCTGATATCCCGGCCATCCTTCAGCACGCATCCTTGCATTGACTGATTTCATTTCATCCTTTCCCTTCGCTGTATTTTTTACTCGGTGCCACTGCATTCACCCTTCCGCCTATCAGTCAATAGAGTGACTCAGAGATGCATAACCATTACCGTCTCCTCCGTTTGGCATGATTCATGACATCGATTGAATTTTGATTGACAATATCGCAAGCATTTTAAGTGTCTGTTTCCGCTTTCCGTGTTTTATGAATATTTTTCTCCACTCTGCTTGCAAGTGGCTTGACTTTTGGACCGCAGGGCTTAGGTGGAGTGATTGTAAAAATCATTTGTCCTTTGACAGAAGAGCGATTGATTGACATTGTCGGCTATGAATTGATCACTATTCCAAAATGAGTTATCAAGACATATATGCGCTGAGGTGGTTTAGGGACTATTTGGGGCATGTGCCTATTGCAGAGAATCTCGCAGGAAATATCCAATCAATTTGTACCAATGTGCATACGTATGCTTAGCGTATAATCGCCCTGATTTCGTAATGACTCCACAAAGAAATATAGTTCGTTTAAATTTATAACCTCTAATATGTGTCATCGCCTGCTAGGTATCGATTACAATCCCCACTTTGAGCACCCACTCTTCGAGCATGGACGCACACATTAATTAGCGATAAGATCACCTTCAGTTCTCTGGATGTGAAAATATCAATTTCATTTTGACATTGATGGAATTAATTTATGAGCCGTGCCTTTTTGAACGTCCACACCTCACTAGTTTATTTATGACCGTCACCAATTCGAACCAAATCAGAGCGTTTTGAGTGATTACCTGCTAGACCAATTTGAGATTTATGCTCCGAAACGGACCAAATGTTGTCGTGCCAGCTAGAAATATTCGATACGGAGTACGGTGTTTAGAACACACAGACCACAGGTGTTTTAAAAACAATTTTTTTTGATTACGTCTGTCGATGTAAATTGTAATTCTAATCTCACTCGATTTGCACATTCATGACAAAAATATTCTTTTCACAGAATAGTATTCGGTTATCTAGGGGAATCCGATGTAGGCAGGGTTCGTCGACATGCTGGAACTACACTCCGGTTCGAAAGAGGGCCTATAACAAATTTTTCATTTTCATTGTCATTCTCTATAAGCTTACATGTTATGTTGCTATGTTTTCTATGGCATTAGTGGAAATACCCTGAATTCACTTTCATGTGACCTCGCATGATTTAATCTGTCAACCTCAATGGTTCTAGTACTAATCAGTTAAGATTTGGCTTCCTCCGCAATGCGTTGGAATTTTTTATTTAACAATAAAATACATGTGAGTACAAAGCAAATGGAAGAGTCACGCACTCTTCTCCATGCTGTGGAAGTATGATCACGTCCACTGCAGTGGACGGAACATTTCAATTTACTCGTCGCGCTGTTCACCTCATGTGCAACCTGAGGCCTGGCAACAATCGCCAACAATCAATGGAAAAAGAATTCATTTTAGGACATTTTGCAGTAATTGAATGCGACTTGTCATCCAAATGGTTTTAATTATTTTTTAAAATTTATAACTACCGTTTTGAACCCCACTACAACTCCCAGCAAATAAATTGCAAATTATTACGGATTTTTGTTTCGATGTGGCATTTAAAAATATTTTCATTTTAATTCCACTGCACGTCGCTCATTGAAACAGCTTCTGTGGCACCACTGGCTCTTCAAACAAACCGACATTTTGACGCAAATTATCCGCTGTGGGCCCACGGGCTATGGACCATTGTCTTTGAGCTTACTATTTGATTAATGAAATTTATTTCCATACACTCTTCTCTCAATCGTCGTATTCCTTTATACACTATTGTAACATTTCAATGAACCAAAATGTGTATACTCGGAACCTACTCTCTAGTAAAATGCAAATAGATTTGAGAAATGGCATGAATGTAATCATTTGGCTACATATAAAAAAATCATGACAAAACTTAATTTACGGGTAAAAAATTCTCACGTCAAGTTTATGAAAGAAAAAAATGTAATACCTATTTTGTTTTTCTGGGATATCGATAGATATTGGCGAATAAGAAAAAAATGTAAAAAATGTTCAAAGGTGTGTTTTGGGCAAAAAGGTTTTTTGTCAGATCGTATAAATTTACAAAACTAATAAAAATATGATCAACACATTTTTCAAAAGTGTGGTCGTGGCATCTTTGGGCGACTTGTAGGCGTTAAAGTGGGCGTGGCAAAAGTCTTTTTATATTTTTCTCATTATATTTACCAGTATCTGTCGATATCCCAGAAATATGATCCAAATTCGCGTTCGCATTGCCACAACCTGTAACGAGTATCTGATAATGACGGTTAGTGGACGGTTAGTCGACTATAGCATTCTCTCTTGTTTTTTGATAATTTGTATAATTTTTTAGCCCCTTCCCCCATAAGTATTCGCACGGTCAATTCAGAGACTCTGCTAGTGCTTGGCATCTTGCTACTTTAAGTATCCTTTTAGTGGTCTATATTTTAGATCAATCCATCAAATACACCCCTCAAATACAGAAGCAAAATATTTGTAGGTCTGGATCGCCGATGCAAGGGGACTGCCCCAGGTAATGACTGACCCGACTGATGGGACTGGTCAAAAGTAGAACGTCCGACAGACGAACGGTGGCCTCGTAAACCCCATTCCCCGGACTCGTCCGCACCCGCAGCCTCAACTCGTAGACGAAGGACTCTTCGCCGAAGTCCAAGAAGTAGGCCAGTAGAACCATTTCGAGCTTCAGCTGCCGGCACTGCCCGAATGGCTTGATAAGCTGGTTGATGGATTCCACCATAAAGCGACTGCTTCGAAGGACCAAGCCGTCGTCTGTGGGAAGTTCGGTGAGCTCGCGGCAAAAGCAGAATAGGGAAGGTATGTGAGCCAAGTCGCAGGTCCTGTGGTCGGGAATCGGTAGAAAGAGGCTTATGCCCCTGGGCAACCTATTTGGGGGATGGGTCTGGAGTCTTTTCATGCTGACCTCTATGTTGGCGTCCTTCAGTTGACCAAGAGCTATAACATCCGCCAGGGTTTCGCGAAGATCGTACGGAGTGATCAGGCTATGCGCGTTGCTTTCGAGATTCCCCACTGCCAAAGGGTATTTCCGCTTTAGCCATTCCGGATATATTGCCACCATTAAAGGCTGTGATTCTTCCTTCATGCCCTGAAGGCTCATGCGGTATTCACCAGCTCGCAGGCCGTGGTCAGACATCAGAAGCAGCAGAGTGTTGTTCAGAATATCCGCGTCCAGCAACTTCTTCAAAAGCGTCATATAAGAATGATCCAAGTGCCAGGCATATTCATAGTACTCCTGGACACCCTGCGACTGCCAGAAAACCGAGAAAAATGGGATTCCTTGCATATAGGGTACCAGTTGGAGTACAAAGTCTCTGAGAACATCTTGGAATTTACGGCCTGCCGTGCAGTGGATCATCTCCTTCAGATCGATGCTATACCGCGTGTGATTATTCATCTCGACAATTACAGGAGTCAAATCAAAATCAACTGGAATTTTGGGAAGCTCTTTGTCCCCGTTCCTACTGGAGAGGATCCCTTTAGCGTTATCCTCACCGTAGGCAGTGCTGTAGCCTTCAATCTTGAAGCTGTCCCACAGCCACGCCTTGTCGTTGGATAGAAAGTCTGAGCCCGCTACTCGACTACTTTCGCCACCTAGAAAAGGGACTAAATTGGCATTTGCATCCAGGCCCACACGACTGTAGCCGAAGAATTTCGTGTGCGGGTGGTTTTCTAAGAAGGCCTTCACGAGGGGAAAATATCGCACAAAATGCATGTGAGAAACTGAGTCAATGCCCAAGACCATCACAGACAATTTTTCAGGACTCTCTGTCGACATCAATTTGGGATCAGGCGGAGAGAAAAAATAAAGCACGTCATGGTATTTGCTTGCCTTAAACTTGTCCAAGCACCTAATGCGAACTATTTGCTCTCCAGTGCCGATCTTAATTTTTCTGGTCGCACCCCTTTTCAGATCGAAGTGTCCATACGCTGTGTACTGTCCTGAGTGGATGTGGGTGTGTCCAGATTTTAGCCAATACTTACAACTCAAGTCCTCTGAAATCCTTTTGGCCTCCAGAAAATTGCTACCATCTTGAGTTATCGCAATAAGTAGTTGGGGCATCCGACACCGCAACTTGTTGACCGGCTCAATCGAAGAGTAAAACCCCGTCGGCTTCCATTGGCCACTTACATGACAAACGGAGGTGTTCACAAAGACAACTTCTTCGGGTGCAGCCACTAGATCCTTTCTTTCAAACCACTCTGTTACTGGCTGGAGTCCAAAGTAAAGCGTAAAAAATACACCCGTCAGTATCATGGATACTTTCATTCGCAACATCAACCGGGCCATTTCTTGGGTTATATACGATCCGAATAAGGACTTTTGAATGATGAATATTTTGAAAAGACGTTAGTTTTTAGGCCTGCTGTAAGCCCAGAATAGAGGAGCCGTAACTTTCCGGACAGAAAATTGGTCAAAATATTTTAATTAGTTTAGTATTTCACATAGGTGCCTGTAGTCGCACTGCATTAATAATGTCGAACAGATCTGGACCCCCACATGAGCTCTATAGGAGAAACTAATTAAGCCGGCTAAATATGATTAGAAACTACGGAATATACTATGAATATATGCAACAAAGAATAAAAAACTCAAATTAGCTGGCAATTGTTGATCCCGCATTTCGATAGCGCTTGAAATGAAAAGGGACAAATAAAATAAAGCCACTAATAAATAAAGAAAAACCAAATACATTTTCAAAATAATTTTTACTATTGTTTTAAATAAATAATGTGCAAAACTGTACTGCCGAACTTTTTTGGCTCGGCTTAGCAATGCAAATTATAAAATCTAATCACCTGTGTTTAAAATGTAATGAACGCAATAATTTTAGCGGATTTGTTTTTACATATCATTGCATTGGTAGTGGGGTGAATAAGGGAGGGAAAAGGTGTTCGGGTCGTTTGCCGTAATTGGCGACAGCCGCTTAATGCGCCGGGATGTAAAAAAGACCAGCAGAAGGCATAAAAACTAAACAACGTTTTCAAAAAACAAATAAAACGGATTTGTATCTATCGACGGCCAAAACAAAACAACAGAGATTATGGAAAAGCATAACAAAAGAGTTTAATTTCTCATTTTTATTTATCATCGTATGCAAATAGGCAGTTTACAAATGCCGGCAACCGAATATTTGAATAGTTTGAATAAAAATCGTGCAATTTATTTAACAAATTATCCATTTTAGCGCTGCTCGCTTTGTTTTGTCAAATGAGGTTAATTTGTGTTTAACCTGACTTGTGCTGGTCCCTGCCTCTTTCTGCGGTCAAGTGTGGGCAAACGCAGTTTGCTGGCTTTCCGAGCCGTTAACAGTGTGGGCAAATGCAGTTGGAAGCGTCGACGTGACGGAATTTAACAAATTGTTGGTCATATATGTAAGTCTCTCTCGACATAAAAGCGAGAAAGCGACTGTTTCCGAGATTGTGGGCGTCTGAGCGCCTCTTGAAATCTCAATTTATAGAAAACTTCTAAGCAACAAATAGTTCAGACAACTTATGGTGTTTCGTTTGCTGCTGAATAAACATTTACTATGCATTGCCTTTACGTGGAAGACAAAGTAGCATTTTTGACTAAAAGAAAATTTGTTTTATACCACACCATAGAATTTATCATAAATACGTAAATAATATACAATAAAAATGAATCACTATTAATGATATTACCGAAGAAAAGTCTTTCAATCAATTTACCCTTAATTTGTTTGACAAGAAAGAAAATGCAACCTATTTTCTGTATTTATTTATTTATTATTAAATATTTGTTATCTTAGATCATATCCCGTTTTAAGTAAGCACGTTAATAATTAAAGCATTGAAAATACTATTTATATACAAATACTTAACTATTATATGAATACAAATAAGCACTTCACGTTGGATCGCTATTATCGCTTATTTCAGTGGCATACATACATATATAATACATAAGGACGTTGCCTTATTTGAACGTGCATACACATATTCATATGTACGTACATAAGTCCAATACAGGATAATTGCACTGGACATGCCAAAAAGCACACCACGGATTGTTTCGGAAAAATGGGAGGCTGGCTGCATTGGCTGGGCTGGATGGTGATGGTGCGTTGACGTTGTCATCAAAATAAAAATTAATTATGCATTCTATGCGCTGCATTTGAATTGCTTTTGTTGTTTATTACTGTCATTCCCATTTTGAGTGCGTTTGTTGCGGCGGCGTCGCTGTTGTTGTTGCTGTGTATCAGGCTTTGTTGGTCTGTTTGTTGTGCGGGATTAATGTGGCATTAAAGCACCGCGCATACTTTTTAGCATTTGGATCCGATAACTGCGGGGCAAATAAATTACAAATATAATAATTAAGCAGCATTATTTTTGACAAAACAAATGCACACACGAAAATGGTGGCGAATCGGGGCGACTATCCGGTATAGCCGTAGTTCCACCTCCCGGCGGCAGAGGGCGATGGCGCTACTTTCTACGTGCTGCGCGTTGTTATACTAAAATGCATTTGTGCATAGGAATTAATTACGCATAATGACAATTTGATAAAATTGAAAAATTACATTTTATTTCAATTGATTTATTGTAATTAAAAATTCTATAATGGCTCCCAGGGTCCGAGTTTGCGGTCCATTCCAGAAATGTATTTGTGAACAATGCGAACTTAATTTATCGGCATTGAACATTGTTATTGGCCAAGTGTGTAACATTTACTGGAAAAAAGTGTATTCAAATAACTAGCAAAAGGTCACCGAAAAAAAGAAAATATTATTGTCATGATTAGCAATCACACCATACGCTCAGATACTTATGTGTACGTAACACAGCAGCGGAAGTAAAGCAAAAACTGGAGCTCATTGATTTCTTGCCTAACCTCCAGCAAACACAGCAGTCCAATCCATTTGAATTACATGGAAGTACAAAAAAATCACCTATTATAAGCATTCGAAATTTGTTTCACACGTTGGTGCTTTAAAAAAGCAAAAATCAAAATTCCTTGAAAAGACTGCAATGTTGGAATTTAATAAAAGTAGAACACATAAGATAGTTTTTCTTTAAACCATTGGGATAAGCTGACTTTTTTACTAGTGCCTTTGGACTTATTTTCCCCACGGTTTCCCGTCAGCAGTTGATCAGAAATGATCTCGTGTTTTTCATCCGCGGCATCGACAATAGCCATTCCTGTGGTTTCATTGTCAGGGGGATTGCCATTGCCCTCTGAGCATTGCTCCAGAAACTCACTGACGGCATTCTCGGTAACGGGGTTCTCAGCTCTGACTTTTACGCGAATATCCCCGCCATATCCAATTTTTTGGCCATCGTAGCCCAGCGCGATTCGGGCATCCTCCACGCTGAAGTACTTCAGGTACATGCGATTGGATTTCGTCAAGCTTTTGGCAGCAATGCCACCGATATCGAGAAAGAAGCAGTAGACAATGTAAGCCCTGTCCAAATCGTAGTCGCTTACGGATACCCAAAAAGAGTTCCTGGGCTCTTCGCCATACTTCTTTTTATTATCCTGCGAAATGATATGGTCTGAATTGCTTCCAATGACTTGATGGAACGCCTTCCGCGACAGACCATCCATTACGGGTTCTTCAAGATATGTTGGTAAGCAATGGTATTCTGGTTGTCCCGAAAACGAGGAGAGTTCCCTTTTTTTGTTGCTATTTTTAAATTTATTCTGTGAATCTGACAATTGATTGTTTATTCTAACAATGAATCATGTTTAATTTTTACGAGAGATGAAGACAGGCCATGCATTGGTAAACTGATAAACTACAAAAAAGGACAGAAAGAAATCCAGACTTTTGCCAGTTTAAGGGATAATAAGTTTAAAATAATCTCTCGCCTATCAGATACCTTATATAGTGGGAGTGCAAGCGGTAATATCAAAATTAAATTGAATAATCAATAAAAATTACAAAAAACTAGGGATAACGCAATAGTCGAGTTTCTCGACTTTGAGGTTCCCGTTGCTATGGTGGTGGGATTAGAAGACTAATAAAAAAATGAAAAATGACAAAACAATTTTCAGGCGTGGCAGTTTCGGGTCTCCAGACCGGCATGACTGAATCGACTTGGCTTTTGATCCCGATTGGGAATATATTTTTATTGTGCTACCTGTTACATAATTTTCAACAAATCCCTTCAAAACGAAGATGATTTTACACAAACCCAATTCAGCTTGGCAAATCCGTTCAGAGCTCTATTTATAAAATGTATTTTCCGATTTCTGGGGAAATATATGATTTAGATTTAGTTTACCTCATGACCCCACCATCCGAGTCACAACAACCGAACAACATCAAACGGCCGGCGGACCCCGAACAGCCGGCTTTGCTTTATTTACGCATAATTTCGTGCAATTTATGGGCTAGGTACTCCACCAAACACATAAATATCTCAGCTCCGGAGCGCAGGGAGGGGTCCGGGATCCAAATCAAGGCGAGTTCAAAGCGTTTTCCAGGCCCAGAGTCTATAAAATATTAAAAATTAGCTGAAACAAATACATATAAGTTATACTTGGAGGCGCCAATCGCCGTGGGTGCGTGGAGTGGTTGAGATTGTGATTGCGTGATTGCGGTTTCGGCAGCAGTGGTTGCCACCCACAACGAGCAACAGAGAGGCCGACACGGAAGTGTCTTTCAGCTAGGCCCATTGTGGGCCATTAACGCGATCGGAGATTAAAGGCGGCTGCTTCCGAGGCCAGGTCAAAGGAACTTCAAACGGAGGAACGTTCAAATCAGCCATTGCTGATTGGTTCCCATCATAATTCTAGCAATCGAACGAGTTCCTAATTTTTTTGTTTGTTCGCCTGTAGTGGCGGCGGCATCCCTTTGAACCGGCGGAGTCTATCGAGCTCAGGTGCGATCTGATGAATCTGCGTACGCTGCAGTATGCAGTACTGCTTTCATAATCCTCGATGCCTGCGACGGAATATTCAACATGTTAATCATCCGCGAACCGTGAAGCGCAATCTCGAAAACGTTCCAGATCAAAGGCTTATCTTTATCTTGACCCCATAAAATTCAATGATTCAATTCCCTAACGAACTGTGATCTACCTGCTAGCCTAATGATTTAAATCTTCTGGAATGTAGGCGTGCCGCTTGCACTTTCTTTATCATGTATCTTTACGGTGTTGTGTAATCAAAGTCAAAACAAACAGAATACTTCATTTTTAAATTTATCTGCACTATTAATAATGCATATAAGCTATTAATTTTCGTAACTAATTAATTATTTAAATTTACTGTACACAGCAAAATAATCTTTTTTTTACTGAAAAGTAGGGCCTAATTTATGTAAAAATTTTCCAATTTTTTTGTATGTTACAATAAGGATTATACATTTTATATAATATTTTGCAAGTGCATTTATAGTCTGAAGGGAACTTAACACTCTTATTTGTAGCGTAAGCTCTGGTCTATTCCTCGCCTATCAGAATTGATTCAGAGCTCTAAATGTTTTATGACTTCAGCTTTAATATAATATAACATTTATGTAATATATTCCAATATTCCTGTTCCCTAGCCCGATCATTTATACTATATATGAGCTTTTGATTTTTCCCATTAATTTTAGTGGCAGCACTAGGAAGAAATGTCAACGTTGTCTTGTAATCCTAAGAAGTCCCATGTGTAAATAGGATGCAAAACAACATTCAAAAGTTTAAGATTTTTTAGAAGAAACCGAGAAGATTTACAAACATACGACATACATACATAAATGGTAAATGATTCGACTTTCTTTACTTCTTATACCCGTTACTCGTAGAGTAAAAGGGTATTCCAGATTCGTTGAAATGTATGTAACACGCAAAAGGAAGCGTTTCCGGCTATATAATGTATATATATTCTTGATCAGAATCAATAGCCGAGTCGATCTAGCTATGTCCGTCTGTCCGTATGAACGTCGAGATCTTAGGAACTATAATAGCTAGAATGTTGAGATTCACCATCCGGATTCTAGAGACAAAGACGTCGCGCAAGTGTGTTGGCCTATGTTGCCACAAGCCGCACATAACTGCCACGTCCACACTTTTGAAAGACGTGTTGATATTTTTTCACATTTTTATTATTCCTGTAAATTTCAATTTTCTCATTCGCCAATATTACATATTAATATTTTATTCGCATTCACACTAGCTGAGTAACCGGTATCTGATAGTCGAGGAACTCGACTATAGCATTCTCTCCTGTTTTCTGCTGAATTAGATAAATGCATGTACATACACATATTTTTCATATTTTCAAAAAAACTTTTTGGTAATTTGACGTGGTGGTTTTCTCCTAGCTTTATTGGTTGAAAATTCTACATAGCTTTATTGGCTGAAATTCTACAGCTCGAATGCTATCGTCGAGTTGTAGGATGTTCTCAAAAACAAGGATGAAAGTTTTCAAACTTTTTGCCATTTCGGTAGTACTGAGAAAGACAAATAATAAAAAGAAAATAACGCCAAAGCAGTTTCCAAAGTGTGGGCGTGAACAGTAGTTTTCCTCTTAACAAACAACTTTATCAGAAATTTGTCCATTCGTAAGGTCGAACATCTTGCAACGTTCTTGTGCTCACGGAAGTCTTATATACGGATCATCAAATGTGTCCAATCTTGTCGTTAACCAGCTAATACTCTCCGACTCCAATTGTGATATTATAATCATCTGTAAACGTAAATACGATTTCAGATTCCAGACCAACGGAAATCGTGTGAAGTTTCTTTGAACGCTGTTTTGAAATCCCAACCGACACAAGCTATTGGGGTTTTGTGCATTGTGCGTTGTTAGTATGTGTGTGAGGGGGGTGCTGCGGAAGTCGTGCGTCGACGCCTCTGCCGATGACGCCGTCGAAGAAGAAGAAGTGCCGGTAGTTCAGCACTTGCAGCGCTGTTTGCTGGCGTGTGTGCGTGTGGGGTTTGGGTTTGTTTGCGTTTTTGTTTCTCCCAATTGAACGCTCTCTCGTGCAGCGCTGTTTCCAATCAGAAGAGAAGAGAGATACAGAGAGAGAGAGAGAACAGAAGAGCGAAGTACTCATTAGTATACTCTTTATTTCCCCTTTTGCAGAGACAGCTTCGGTTTCATTTCAGCCGTTCCTATTGCCCCGTTTTTCCCCTTATACAGCGTTTGCTCACCCCCGTCTCTTTTCAGATCTGCTTTGCTTTCCCCTCTGCCAAGCATCGGCGCACAACGCGGTCTCGCTCTCGCACCCAATAGAATTGGGCTAGATTAAGTTTTGTTTCTTTTTCCCCCTTTAGTTGTTTGGCTTTTTGAGTTTTCTTTGTTCTTGCCTTCGCGGCGGGTTAATTGTTGTTGGGGCCAAAGTGATGCGCAATGGTGACGGTGTATTGTCATTTACCGTCCAGCTTTTTTTTTTCAATCTCCTTCTCCCTTTTGCCTACGTTCACCTCGCTACACCTAGCTCTTACACATGCATAGATGTAAGTGAGGTGCCAGGTGAGAATAATATAACAATGTATCAATACACAACATACGTACGTATGTTGTAACAAAATACAACATATTTTGATGCCGTGCTAATTATAGCAATCTCGCATATATACATACATATGTACATACTTAGCGAGAGTAAGTTTTCCCTTTTTTTGACAGCTAAGTTCAGTTTGAGTAGCCCAGTTATGAACACGATGAAGATCGGAACTGTGTAACTATGCAACATAAATTAATCTGATGGGGCGGATTAATCTGAACCGGCAGAAAGGGTAAATATTAAGACATAAAACCGTCTGTTCAGTAACAACATTTAGCTTTTAAAAGTAAACAATTTTAACGCAAAACCCAACTGAAAAATAATTAATGTATAACTATTACAGTTCCTGACAGAAGAGTCGAATCGATTATGATGGGCAGTTTTGTTTTGTAAATGTCTCTCAAATGTATCCACGTTGTCACAACCCTCTAGATTTCGTACTGGTTTTGCTGGAGAAGACTATCCCGCGTTAGCCGGAGTGCGTATCAGATTTGGGGTATCTGCCAGGTGGATCAATTCCTGCCGACCACGCCTCGTCATCGGGAGCACCATGAAAGTTAAGCAGGAGCTGGGAATAATCCAATTGAGTGACTTGGACATTTTGGAAAAATATGTGAATTTTCTCACTTGAGACGCCTTTTACAAATTTCATATGACATTTCTATTTTAATTGGGGAAAAAATATTTTGAACTGAAACAGTTATTGCGAGAATGCTCAGCCTGAGGAATGGAATCTTCGCGGGCAACCTTCTCGGCAGCGGCTTTTGCCTTCAGCGATTTGCGCCCTGTGCCTGTCGCTCTTCGCGAAAGCTTCCGGCGGGAAACTCCCCGAAGAACCCATACAAGCAGCTGAGAAATGACTCGGTGGAGGAGAAACGCCTGTCGGTCCTGATGGAGCTGGGGTGTCGATGTCCGCAGAAGTCGCACAAGGAGCGTTGGTTCCTCACCAACCAGCGCATTATTTTGGCCCTGGCCACGACTCTGAATCGTCCGCCGGACTTGGTGTCTGACTTCTTGCACACACTGACCCTGCAGAACT
Source organism: Drosophila sechellia (assembly GCF_004382195.2). Classification (NCBI taxonomy): domain Eukaryota; kingdom Metazoa; phylum Arthropoda; class Insecta; order Diptera; family Drosophilidae; genus Drosophila; species Drosophila sechellia. Next base: position 22,173,648 of record NC_045949.1, on the reverse strand, counting down.
TTTCAGAGATCCTTCATCCCGTCGAGACCGAGACCTTAGGCCCCTCTTATAGAGTTCCCTTTGTGAACTGCGGAGCCTGTGAGAACTTTATGAGAATTTTCGATACTCATGGGAATCTAAGGAGCCGCCTTAGCCAGGACTCACTGCAGCTACTAATGGAGGCCGTGCAAACTGTTTTGCAGCAATCTCCACCCACTGAGCTCTGTGCATTTGACGCAGGCTTTAGCGGCCAACGAGGGACAATTAAAAGGCATTCTATAGCGCGTAGAGCTGGTATCGATCGCGACTCAATCGCTCGTCAAAACGGGAGGAGGCGATTAAGAAACTCGGAAGCCAGGGCCTCAGAGAACAGAAGCCATCTCAACACTGGCCTGGAGCAACGCACAGCCGGAGATCCTGGATATGTTTTTGGATCCAGCCTTGAGTCCGCGGGCTTAAATGTCATGCACACGCCCGAAAAATGGGCCTTTACGGATTCTTTAGCTTTAGAGCGGACCAGGCGGCTCTCCAAATTGCTCATTCAGGTTAATGAGAGGACTTATCTGACGCGCGATACTGAGAAACTTATAACTGCCATCAAAGAGCTCAAATTGGACAGTAATGTCACTAATCCAAAAAACAGCCCCCACGGCATAGCATCATGGCCAATGTAATTTCCGATTCGTACTATGAAAGAGTCAAGGCCTCTGCTTCGAAGCAGAGCCACTCGGCCCGCGGCTCGAAGAAAAGGAAGAAGGCCAGCGACGTTGAGCCAGTTCCTAAGCGGACCACGAACCGAGTGTATTATGGCGATCCGCTCCCGGTGCTCCTGCACGAACCGTTTAATCGTGAAAAGCCGTGGACCTGGTTGCGCCGACATCCCCAGCAGATGCGCATGGATGAAAAGGGTCAGGTGACACAGGGAACTATTCGTCGCTACCGGCGCCAAACCGTAGAGCAGATGATGCAGAATGCCAAGGAGCGATCATCGGTGATCACTGTGATCTCAACAGGCGACGAAAACGATTCCGTGAATGCGCAGCCCATGTTTGGCCAGGAAACGTCTGGGAGCTAAAGCGATGACTCTCCCGACCGTGAATTTTTAAAATTTTTTGCTAACGAAAATAATCGAAATTCGCATGGAAAATATTCAGTGTGCATGTCAGTAATCCATAAACATTTATAATAAATAATTAACAAAAGAAATACATTTTTCTATTGCAACTTGGAAATGTATTTAAATATATTTAAAGCATTTAAATATGATTTTGAAGCAAGCTTCCGAAAGCTTAATAAGCAAATGTACAAATTACCGTTCCAAAATTTGATGTTAAAGCTTGCTCATAACCCTTGCTATCTTGAAAAGTTTTCGATAGTTTCCCGCTCTCTGCGTCTATTAAATGTGCCATCCAATGGCATTGGAAATCTGCCTGTCACCGCGACTGTGCTGTTAAATCATTTTGATAATGTCACCCGAGGGGCAGGGGGCCCCTAAAGGGCGCTACGAATACTATTCTTAGAACGCGCCGCCGTACCGCATCTCGGTATATTTTGTGAGTTGAGTTTTATGACGTGTGGTAATTTGTTGGCTCGTTTAGTTTCTTTAAAGGGTAGGGCGGGGGAAGGAGATTCGCCGCGGAGCAAGCCGTTCGCTGCGTATCGAAATGATCTTGCATTTCGCCTGGCTCTCTGGTCAATAAAAATCCAAAATTTTTTACGACCGGCAAAGGCAAATCCAACCGAAATGCTTTTATTGCACCAGAAACACTCAATAAAAGCGAATTATTAGTGTTGGATTGCTGCTCTTTGTTTTTGTGTGCTGGCGCGCCTTCGCAATCTATTCCATATTTTTGGCTGGCTTTTTAAGCTTTTGTTGCTTCCTCGTCCCTTTTTTGTTGGAGGTGTAAATGCATTTTTATTACACTTTTAAAGCCAATAGCCGTTTTTAGTTGGGCTTTCGTTCCCCGGATTTGTCTACATACGTACGTATGCACATACACGTATCTATTTGTGTGGTCTCGGGTTGAGCCCTAAACTTTTTTGTGGAGAGTGCTTTGTTAAATGGCGGCGATCTGTTGTTTATTAACACTCACGTTTATAATGGCATTTATATTTCGAGAATTAGGCCATTTGATTTATTGCTTAAATGGAGCTTTCTGCGAAGACACGAGCATGTGCTACGACTTGGTAGTTCTTATCCATTGAATAAAAAATGCAGTCTGCAACAAAAACGAAGTTATTGCGAAAAAGTCAGCCGCATGTGCTTGAATCGAAATAGATTTAGCAAATAAACTATTGAGACACATTGAATTAAATGAATTAAAATGTTACCACATCAACTGCCTATCCTATATATGCAAATAAATTGAGTGCCGAATACTTTGGCTCTAGCTTTTGGCGAGCTGCAACTAGAGCTAGTAGTAAACAAAGTCTTTTTTTGGGCGAAAACTAGACCATAAACCACGACGAACCGTGCTCCACTCAGCGGCCCAGAATGTGAACGAGTATGTCGCCTGTCAGACAGTGACATCATAATAGTGTCATTGTCATCAGACCTATTGCATCGAGGACTTCGCTCGACTTAAAAACTGCCAAACAGGACGTCGAAAACGAGCCGAAAATGCCAGAGCTATAAATCAAAATGCGCCGCATGACGAGCAAACAAGAAAAACAATTAGAAATAAGCACAAAAACTAAAAGGGGCCATGCAGAGGATGAGGATGGGGATGTGGATCTGGATGTGCGCTATGAGCTCCATATGAACCATATGCCGGGCATAAATAAACAATGCAGGACCAAACAAGGACAGCACCGACGACGACAACGACAACATTTCATCAACGCAAACGAGCGAAACGTTTATCAACTGCTCAAATGGCCATTAAACGTGTGTGTGTCCCGACATCAACGCCCCAAAACAGTATGGCGTGAGTGGGGGAGCGGAGTGGCAGGACTATCTGCCAGGACATTCATCAAACGATAAATTGAGTGAATGACTTCATGATGGCGATGCAAAAGGGGCGCACTTCCTCACTTCCGGCCTCACGCACACTCCGCAGCCAGGACAATTGGCCAGGACATGCTGCATTTGCTGGCCCGGAGGCGGTGCGCTTGCCACGCCCCCTCGCACCATGGCGGAGAGCAGATGGAGGCCCGGAGAAACTCCATTTTGAGCGACTGTCTGCTGTCTGCCTTAAATTGCCATCACATCCTGTTCGTTGGCCGGAGGACGACGGCTTGCCAATTGTTTCTCTGATTGGTATTCATCCAAGTACTATCCGGTGAGTGCAGCCGTCAGGACCTGTTATCCTTTGGCTCCGGTTTTTGGCCGTTTTTCGCCTGCACTCTCGTCTTCGTCCTTGGATCACATCCATCACTCGCCGCCTGACGTGACGTTAGTGTTTTAATGGACTCCACTTGTCTGCCTTGATCACAGGACTCTGAGGTCCGAAGTCCAGAGTCCAGAGTCCAGTTAGTCCCCAACATCCTTTGGCTGCATTGTTTGTCTACGTGTTGGCAGTCGAGTCTGTGTTTCGGAATGAGGGTTTTTTATTGCAGTCCAGTTCGGATTCATTTGCATCTTTATTTGTGTCAGTTGCTTACCTAGCATTCGACTTCGGAGTTGATTTAATGAACTAAGGAAATATGTTCCAGTATGCTCTACTACTACGAAAATGAACACTAAGTAAAACTAAATATTTAAGAACTAAAATGTAAGTGTTCGAAAACAGGTGACATGTAAAAAAAATAAAGTACAAAAATTGCCGTATTAAGTACTTCTTTTGAGCTGCTTGATGATTTTAGGATCCTAAAGCCGGTGCTGCCGTTTTGGTCCTTTTCCAAATAGGTCTGTACTTTGTAAACGGCCACTGTCTCCCACTTCCACAACTTTGGTATATTTCTTTAACCTAATAGATTAATAGCAAAGATAGTCAAAAGGGCAGTTAGATAGGTTCGAGCCTAAAACCGGGATATGGATTGATTATATTGCAATACTACATTGCCGTGGTGCCCTCGTGGGCACCTAGTGTTGAAATTTCTGGTTTCTTCCATTTTAGTAAATTATTATAATAATAAAAGAAAAATAATCACATGGATTCAAGATTTTCAGACTTAACTAGCATAGTTTTTCAAAATAATGTGAAAGCTACTATCATATGTCAACACTAGAATGTTTAGAAAAACTGTAATATCTGGCTAGCTAGCTAGCTAGGCTAACTAGCACTTTTGAGTGAAAACTTAAAATTTAATTATTGCCATAAGGTAGCTAATGCTTCAAACAATGTGGTATTTTTCGACTCTTACTCTCTTAGTTGCCTGCCTTAGTTGAAGAGTGAACTAGGTACTAGGATGAAAACCAGATCGTGTGGGGAGCTTGGAACAAAACAACAAGTTCTTCCCAGCTTTATCAGCCGGAATTACCCCTGAACGGCGCAGAAACGGAAATACTGGCAACAGTGTTGCGCACCTAATGAGCTTACAATCGAATGAGTTTGCGCGATTGCAGGCGATTCCATCATCCTATATTGGCGGCTTACGTCAGGCGACTTCCTGACATTAGCGAGACGAGGCGACGGGCTCCTTGCCGATTTTAATCGCTGCTAATATTAACTAAGTGGCATACTTAGCCGGAGATAAGTGCGATGGGAGAGAGTGCGGTAGTGCGCCTCACAAGCTCTTCATCGAGATGCGACACGGACTGAAATTATCTAATGAATTTTCTCATAATCCGAATCAAAAGTGGCGATCAGGACGGGGCATCCGTTGCATCTGTTGGCATCGTCACCCAAAAGAAAACTCTTGCTTGTGCTGTGTCGTTGGCTGTCATAATCCGATCATCAGGCAAATCCGAGGCCCAAGAGACCCAAGGCCCCAGAGTATCGTATCCCCAGGGGCAGGGGGTCCCGGAGAGGGGTTGGCACCCAAGATGTGATCTGTGAGGTCGTCATCCGATCCCCCTCTTTTCCTCCATGCTGATCCGGTGATTTCTCGCGTTGATTTTCAGTTCATTCTCGCTAATATTTCGCCTGACAGATATTCAGGCATAATTAGAGATTAATTGTTTTGCTCATAATTGGTCTTGGCTTGATATTTTTGGACATTTGGCAGGAAGGCGAAAATTGCATCAACGTGGGGCTCTTAGCCATCACCAATACACAAAAACTAATGGCAGGGTGTCCGGAGAGATGAGGATGGGAAAAGGGACCAGAGTGACACTGCCAGTTGTCCGTGCGGAGAAATTGTATTTACATGTAAAGAGCTGTATGAATGTGGCAAGTGTTTTTCTTGAAAACCGTGTATGAATATTGACATTAATGTCGTTTAACGTGCAGGGGAAGTCAACTTAGAATTACCAGAGAATCGTCTTAAAATTGCATACTTTTACTTTCAAGTAGAAAATGACATTAGCGTAAGATATTATTCAAAATGTTCTTGGTGTATCGACAGAAATTTGTAAGACAAATATTACAACGAAAATATATTTTTGATGAAACTAAAAAAATAAAATCTCAAAAAACCACAAAAATAACCCGCAAAAAAGTGTTTAAAAAGCATAAATGTACACCTCGTTGGTTTGAATCCAGTGCTCAGAACTCTTTGTACTTTGTTCTCTCTTTGTACTCTTTGTTCTTGCCCAAAAAAAATGTTGGTGAATTTTTAAAAATTTAATTTTTGTCTGCAAAAATATATGTATGTACATATAACTAAAATTCACTCAAATGAACTTTTGAACACCTGAGAGGCTATAGATTTTTGCTCTGTGTATTATATAATGCATGGCTTTCTTATCGTGTATCGTGTTATCGTGTATTTTCCTTTTTTCGGCTATTATTTTCCATAAAGTTGATATTTGCCTCGCTTGTTTGACATTTCGCAGGACATGACCAAGACTGGGGTCCCGCAAAGTGAAAGTAGGAGCATATTTTATTCCCCCTAATGACAGCGCGTAAAATGTCTCGAAGGAGCAAGGGCCGGTCAAACAGAAGCTAGAGCCATGACAAAATAGCCAGGCATAAGAAGTAGCACATAAAAAGTGAAATTTATGTTCTGGCTTTTCTTTGTTTTTACTCAAGGCGTTCATAGATTATACGGAATTATGACGAGCGCGTGTCTATCCATCGAACAGGACAATGGACGAATGTCGCCAACAGACTGGAGGACCCAAGCTGACTTTCTTGTCCTGCTGATATAGTTTCCATAAATTCATTTTATTTCATTTGCGGAGCCTAGAACGAAACTCCTGCGTTCGACTCCAGACAGTTACATATTTCTTTCCTAATTGTGCGACAGTTTTCCTCCGTCTGCTGGGCGAAATTTACGTAGATTAGAGCACTTTGCGTCGATTTGTAACGATTTGGCGTACAAAATTGTATTGCGAGCCCATAAATATTTATATTTATGGCTTTCGCGCAAAATTGGAACTGGAGAATGGTCTGCATAGCGATCAGGTTTCGTCAATCTGGAACGTCAGCAATTCCCTGTATCCTTGCAGCAAATAGGTATGGTTGTTGACTTTTAGTTGAATTCAAGCAAAATGTCTATATGGATTAAGCACTTAGTATATTCCGAGTCGATAGGGAATGCTACAATGTTCCGATTACGAGTCCATCTACGCTAAGCAAATTGGGTTTTGAACGGTGCCACGCCCACCCCATAGCACACAAGCTGCGAAAACAGTTGATCCTAAAAATGTTTCGACTCTTTTAATTTTATTATTGGTTTTTCAATTTATATTCGCATATTGGCCACGCCCAATCTATCGCCCAGAAATATCACTTTTTATCACTATTTTACAAGACAACTTTTATGGATGTGTTAAAGGAATTTTGAAATTTTCCCCTCGCAAACTACATACGTTTTCACAAACAGGAAGATTAGCGAAAATACGAATTTAATATTACTATTATTTTCGTCATTTCTTCGTTCATAGCTCGCTGGCTTGAGCGACAGTCCAAATCCTTCCTTAGCTACGAATCCTGTTCTTTCTTTACAAATAACGAAAGCCGCCAAAACTGTTTCGCTTAAATCCCAAGACTAAAACCGTAAAAATGAATTTTTAATGCCTGGCATGGTTGGGAGGACCAAGGCGATAGATAGGAAAAGAACAGATTCGCTCGGAAATGTTCACACAGACAGTGGAAGGTTCGAGGAGACAGATATGTGGCTTGGACCGGCCAACCATCATTTCAAAATAACGTATCGTAAATTTTCAAGTTAACATCAAAATTGTTAAAATTATGTACAATCCCCAGGAACAGAAACGAGTGCAGACCGAAAACATTCATAACCAAATTTATTGCAAATAAGAAAAATGTACGCCATCCGATAGACGGTCGGGACGGAATGAGAGTGAGACTTAGAGGGGTGGATGGAAAAACTGGGAAAACCAACAGATAGACAGGAATGTGAGCGAGTTGAGTGGAAAACTTCAGAGCAAGGAGGACATGGCAGTCGAGCTGTGAACGTAGTAAAAGTGGCCACAGGACAACAACAACAATGGCTCCTGTGCTGTGTAGTTTTCCCACTGGGTCCCTCCCTCTGTGGTCAGCAGAAAATGTGGAAAAATAGATGAAAAGCAAGGCATAAAAAACATAAATTCGGTAAAAAAAAACAACAGACACACAGGAAAAACAAGAGCAAAAAATGAGGAAAGACAAACATGCGCCGCAAGGATAATGGACAGTGGCAGCGAAGCGGGGTGTAATTTAGCGAGACTGGGATTCGGCGTTTAAGGACATCGGGTCCATCGGCATCCATCGAGGCAAACAACAGGCCAAGCAATTGACATGTGCCGACCGTCCGAAGAGCCAAAAGATCCACTCCAGAGTAACCGGGTTGACCGACCCGAAAGCGAAGGTGTTGGAATGTTTTGGAGTGAAGGGCGGTGGTCAGCTGAAATTGACAAAAGAAATCGGTAGGAATGCAAGAATATTATTTGTCTAAGCAAATTAAGTTCATGAATCTCTTTTTGTTGGATCGCAAGTTGCGTATTGCACACAGATTTCGATTATGTCCAGACCAGTATACCCACATCTATTTATCTATAATGAGACAAAGCCTATAAACAAATTTCAAAAGTGTGCGTTGAGAAGTATGTAACAGGCAGAAGGAAGCGATTCCGAATAGCCAGAAAGTCCTGAAAATGAAAGACTCTCGATGTGACAAACAACGAATTGCTTTCGAACCGAAAAAAACAAAATTTTGTACAGATTTTTCAGCTGTGTCAAAAATTGTCAGCACAGAATAAATGACAGGCCTAACTTCCCTTCCAAGCACCACAGTGCCGTTCCCAATCCCAATCCCAATCCCAAATTCAGTCCCACATACCCCCCTTGCAAGCCTCAGGCTACAGATTCGTATATGTCGTGGCAAATATGAGTTACAATTCTGCTGCAGAAATTTGACACATGATATTTTGAAAATTGTCTGCCAGCAAACAAACAAAAGGAAGAATTAACCGGATGGAAATGGCTTTTGAATTTGCGAATTTCTCGATCCACTTCTAATTAGAGACAACTTTTTGGCAGACATTATGGTTCCGATTTCGGTTGTTGAATTCTTAATTCTGAACTTATTTGGCAGTTGTCATGCTGACAGCTTGTGACAAAATTCGAATGAGATGCATACGTCGAGTTTATGAATTAGTATGAAATGGCCATACAATATTTGTTCAGCCACCTACGACTCATTCCCTTAACATGTTTCGACTTTAGCTGGATTTCGCTTCTTTTTGACGAGCCAATTTCTTTTTGAGAGGAGCACCGAGAATCCCATTTAACATGTTGTACCCCATTAAGAGAATTCATTTAGCCTAATTAATTAGCTTGTTGTTCTTAGCGTCAGCAATTACGAACGAGAGAAAAGAACGCTTCCATCATCATAAGATATTTGCCGTTGAGGCGTGGAAATTAATAAAAATTATACAAATATATTTGTGAATATATACAGACACACTCAGCACACATAGCTACTTGCTGCGTTTTTCGTCCGCGCTGCTATTAAATCATAATAAAAAAATGATAATTGCGATTCTCACCCGACAAGCCGTAAATTAATGACACGCATGCGAGTGAGACAAGTGTAAGTCGTGATTCAAATTGACGCGCCAACAATTAACATAACTCTTGGCCGAGAAAGACGCGGCCTCCAAATGGCCAAGGGGAGTACTCACGCCCGCCCACGCCCCTGAATTTCCGCATTTCGGGTTCGGGATCGGGTTCGAGTTCGGGACCAACGGCATTCGTCAATATCTCTGTTCGCGCCTTCACAAATTGCAGCCCAGTCCCCAGTCAGTGGCATCCAGCAGCTGCATCATCACCACATTCCGGCCAAGCGGTTCGAAGACATTTTCCGTTGACACCGCGGATTTGCTGCTCCGCAGGCCCCTCGCCGGCGAATCGCGTGCGGTGCGTGGGTTGGTTCTTCTCTGTTGTGAAAGATCTCCGCTAAGGAGGAAAATATTTGGAAGATAAATAAACTAATAAATCATTATGTTAAATTGGCATGATATTTATTTTAGTGCCTTGGTCTTGGTCTTCGGCGCGCTTTCCGAAATTCAAATAGAACGGTAACATGTGTTATGTGGCAAATGCTCTTGGCGTGTTCAACTGTCAGTGTGCTTTAAGTTTACATGAGCCTAGTTGGATGGACAGCTGACTGTGTAGACGACTCTAGATCCCGTGGTATTAGCTCTATAAATGTTGACTTTGGAACGACCCGGAATACTTGGCGCTCTTTAAGCAAATCATTTGCACCGCCGATATGGTCTTAGTCTAGCACTTTTCGGTGTGAATTCGAGACTTGATACAGCTAGTGATGAGCAAAATTATGGATCATATTATCACATAATTTGTATCGCGACCACTAACGGAGTCGATCTAATACTACGTCTGTTTTGAGAACTATTAATATATGTATTTATGTTCCGAAAATAATCAGCACGCTTCCGATAATTACACTGACAATGAAGAGGCTATCATTGTGGCAGATCGGACTGAAGAGTTCATTTGTATAATGAGTTCAAGTTTAATAGTGAATTGGCTTGGGGCTTTGCAGGATTTTCTCGTTTCTACCCCAGTGATCTTCTGAAACGAGGCACATTCAAATGCAGCGGCCATCGTCTGAAAACTGTCGGTTTTTATGTGCTGAGTTCTGCATGTGGAAATGCCAAATTTAATGTTATACTCCAATAAAAACTTCTTGAACATGCAACATGTTGCAGGGATCGCAGCATGTGTACGAGTGCGCTAATGTATGGGCAACGTCCGCATTCCTGCATCGAACATTTTCAAAATATTAATAACGTGCAACAGCAACAAGATGCAGCAACAGCGCCAAATTAGTTATTAATTGCGACGAAGCGGCAAAAAGTATTTGCGGCAAATGAAGAAATGAAGTTGCCCGAGGCATCATCACCGTAGCAGGAATGAGGGAGCCGACTAGTATTTCTACCTCAGTGACAAGTGCTTGTCATCTAGAAAGATCGTGGAAGCGCAAACAAGGGGGCTCTACGCCGCTGCCGTGGAGTGGACCAATAAATAACAAGTGGTGGTGGAAAACAAATGGAAAATATTGAAAAGTGATTGATGCCGCGATGGTCTGTGTCTGCGTCTGCAGTGGGTGGTGGGCCCAATGGGTGGTGGGGGCTGGCAAGGGTGAGGCGTGAACAAAAGCGAACGACCAGGCCGAGGAAAGCAATCGAGAGCATGCTGTGCTCTGAGATGCAAGAACAGTGGTGTCGAAACACCCTGTAGCCGCTCAGAGGAGAACAGTGCCCCCTGATAAAGTGGATAAGTAAACGTTCCTGAAAACAGCGCACCCTGTCGTTGAATAGCGGTGTATACACTTTTATCTTTGTTACTAATAATTTTTGAAAATTATCTGAAAATACAGAGCTAGCGTATTTTGACAACCTTATTTTTTAGATCTAGATTAGAATATTAATAATAATATGTGTAATCTACAACAGATGCCACTTTTATCCAAAAATATTTATAAATTTTTGAAAAGATTGCCAAAATAATCGACTAGAAGTTTCTCTCGTTTTGTTTTCTTCACGGCTAATTAACAGTAATCAGGAGAATGAATATCTTTAGTGTCTCTATGAGGACAGCAAGAAGAGTCCCATAAATGGATAGATTTGCATCAGTCGAGCCTTTTGTGCTTTACTACTGCATATTTGAATGCTGATGAGCCCGTGTCAACGGACAGGGAAAGGCATTTTACATAATAAAATGAACATGAACAGATCGCTTCGTCCGACTACAGATTGGTCATATGTACGAGTATATGGCGTGGAGAAAATTTGAATAAATATTCAAGCTGCTGTAAATCACAATCAAGTCAATCGAATGGGTTGAGCAAGACACCCACTATTTATAAAGTATCTCTTGGCGACTTGTCGCCGCTATTTCCTTCAGATCTCGGCGTTGGGTCGTCTCTTTGGGGCTGAAACAAAACGAAGTTTTATTATATTTATCGCGGCGAGTCCGTCATAAATTTGTTATGTAGGACGCACATTATCAAATTGACCGATAAACATTTCAGTATAGGCCAGACAGCATGAAGCGAACTAAAAACACCCATCCAAGCACTTTCTATAAATGGATGGCTTTGGCAATTAGTTATACATAGTATTTATTGATAAATCGTTCCGTTCGAACATATAAACGATGTGGATTATACGCGAGACAGGCAGTTTCGGGAAATCTGGGCAAACTCATATCTGACATTGTCGTCACCGTTGAGCATTTCGATTGCCCTGGGACTCTCTTCAGATCCATAAATAATCGTCAAAAATATGTAGCACGCCCAAATTGTTGTTGTGGTTGTTAAAATTATAAAACTCATAAATCCCGAGGCTAATCTTGGGAAAGAAGATGTCTGAGAATTCATCAAAATGTTGAAACAAGTTTTAAGTTTTTTATTAAATTAACTACTGTTTCTAGTTTTTGCTCGACGTCCTCTGTTTCGATGAATTTTATGAAAAGTGATAAAAACAGTCAGGAGTGATCATCACGGCTTTCCGCCAAACTAATTAGCTAAGCCCATCTTAGAGTCGCTCAAGTCCTAGCTCCTAATTACAAATGCACAAGTGCACCTGAACTTCTCAGCCGATGTGACTTCCATCAGGTGGGTCAACATATTGGCGATGGGTGGTAGAAGGCAGGGGAGTTGGGCATGGGAGCCAGCACTTCTGATCTCAATCACAAGTGCAATCAAAGCGAAATTTATTATCACGCATCACGACCAGAGCAGAAAAACCCGACAGCCTGAGCTGCTAATGAATGATTGATGTGTGTGACGATTGCAAAAGGCACTCAAAAAAATAGTAATATCTATCAACTTTTTTAGTGAATTACTTGTAAAGCATATTTAAATATTCAAACATATCGAGTGAAACCCAAGCCAAACATTGATGAAGCCGTCTAGGCTACAGTCAGATGAAAATTAATGAATTCAAAACCCAACATTCAATTCATTGATTTGCTAACTGTATTCTTTAAATATTAATAGCTAACTAGTTTCTCGAATGGATGTGATTGCTTGTATATTTCATCGCTGCATATCGTACGACATAAGGTACATATAGTGAAACACCCAGAGCACTTTTGAATTCTGGGCTGCAGTTCTGAATAGTCTGGATGCAGCTGGAAATGCACCATTTTCAGGTCGAATATAGTATAACCTTTTGAAAATAAATTTCTGTGCATTAAAGCATGCTTAACAGCTCAGGACTGCAATTTGTGTGCTTTGCACTTGCATTAATCAGCATTGATTGATCACTGAACCCGGTTAAATACTGGCATCTAGACTGAGTCTGCCTTTTTGCGGTAGCAAGTCGAAAAAGAATTCGATACCAGTTGACTGACTGACCGGCCGGGAGACTAATTAGTGCGACGAAAGCAGCAAGAGGGGTCCCAGCTTATATAGCGTATACGGGCAGCATCGGATCCGCCTTGATTGATGGCACCGCGAAATTCAAGAACACAGCTGCTGTCAAGTCATCGCGAAAAGGATTAGTTCGGCGCGATGCGATGTGAGCGGATGTGAGCGGATGTGACGGGATCGGATCGGGATGCAAAGCGATCAAATGGTGCCGACACATCAGCTCCCAGCAAAAGTTGACACTGGCAAAGTTCGCGCTGCGGGCTTGATGGATCAGGGGCTTTCGGAGGGACAGGGATCCAACGCGAACTCCGTGCATATTCCATCAGCTGTCACAAAATATGTCACTGTCAGCCCGGATGAGATTTGCTCACAATTCTCTGCTCCCCAGCAGATTCTTCTTAGTTTTTGGAGCGAAATTTGCCTGACACTCCTCATTCGCTCTTTCCTGCTTTTCAGGAAGATTGACAGGGGAACGCTGCTAATCCAATTTAATTTGAATGTCAGTTCGTCTGGAAGACAAGACTCAGCTCCACTTGAGTTTATCCGACTCCCTAACTTTCGGACCAAACAACCACCTCGACCGGAGATGAAGATTCATGGGTATTAAGGAACTTCTTCATCTGATTTGCCTTTTACTCTTACTGCTAATTTTATTGTTTTCGCTTTGCGCGCTGCTGCTGTAGAGGCATTTATTTGCATTTAGGCATTTGTTTCCCAGACATATGTTTCACTTTATTTGGTTCACTGGTTTTCTAAAAAAAAAATCAAAAAGCCTTTAAGAACATTTGAAGGCCCAAAAACAGAACGAAGACGACAGAAGCAAAAAAAAAGAGTTAACATTGTTAGAAACTCGATGTGGCTTGGGTTTTCGCAGTAGTTTGCTGGGGTTTTTATCAGTGGTTACCGCGTTGTGGCAAAAATAAAAGCATCGCGAAGTTATAACTACAGAAGTGATTTGAGATATCGTCTTAAAGCCATCATCAGGATTTATGATATGGCTAAATAGCAGTGAGAATCCAAAAAAATTCTTCACGTCATTGATATTTGCTTCGTAAAGTGCTTGAAAAGACAGCACTGTAGGCTGGACTTTTGTCGTGCTGATGAGCACCGAGTGTTGTCTGCAAGGAGGCAACAAATCACAGCCGTCTAATTGAAAATCAGATCAGATACAAAGCCTGATCAGAGGCAAGGTGAATGTAAAGTTATTCAGATGCTCTGTTATATTACATAGTAAGACTTTATGCTAACATTTTAAAAATGTTAGCAGTTGTCGCCGGTCTTGTTCAACAGTATTATGTTCTGGCTCAAAATATGCGTCACATGATCGTAATGCTCCAATGTCCTACTTGGATGCGCCGTTCAAAAGATATTCAAATTAAACATTTTAACACATATGTATGTTTGCTTGTCTATCTGTTTCGTTAATTATGAAATCGTCGATTAGGAGTACTAGAATCAAGACAGAATTTCAAAAAGCTTAAGCTAAACACCTTTTACCTACGATACAATGATATAACATAATTAATAATAAAAAGGCAGTTTTGTTCTTTATAACTTGAAGCCGCTAAATATTACGTAATGGAAATTCTTTTAAGATTCTGACGTTCACAGTTGCTATGGTTTTCATATCCAAAAGTCGGACTTATATTTTGTCATGCTATTGTGTCGTCTGATTATTCATGCCCCTTAGATTATCGATCCATGATATTGATACTCTTCCTCTCCTACGGCATTGTTTTCGCTGTGACATTTTTGGCGAGCCATTCCCTTCAAACTCCGCAGAGTGGCCCCTGGAGTAGGTGCCTTTATTTATGTTTATGGCTCATGAGACACGACAACACTGCATTGCATTAGCTGAAGCTGAAGCTGAAACCGGAGCCAAAACCCTGCTTCGGCCAGGTCCACCCAGATCCAGATGCCATTGCATTGAGAGCGAAAATAATGGCACACAATGTGATCTTTCCCATTGACATCTTGGAATTTGCTAAGCGCGCGCGTCCATGTCTCATCAGCTTGTTAGGGAGTTGAAAAATGCCCCAGCTTGTGATACAGGAGAAGCTTGGACCTAGTGATGGGCAACCACACCAAGGGGGTATTGTAACTGATGGAAATGTCTTTCTTGTTCTATATTTACGACTTTTTAAAAGGACTATTTCAAAAAATGTATTGTGGTCGAAACATATAAAAACTAATTCATCTATTTTAAATGTAAATGTTAAATTACAGGTAAAAGTTGCGAAACCACTTAGTTTATTTTGACACTTATTTCTTCCAATCGACAACATATATTTTAACTGCAATGTACCTTACCCATATGTATAATTTTCGGAACCTAGAACTGACGAATCTTACCCAATTCCTTTAGGATCACGAGGCCACCTCTAGAGTAAGCCAAAGTGATCCGATCGATTAAGTTGAGACCAAACAAGGGAGGACGCTAAAGTCGATTTTCTCGACTGTCTGATACCCGTTGGTCAGCGAGTAGGAGATATTCAGCATTTTGTTGGCGTAGCAGTTAAAATTGTTATAGTGGCGGAGAGAAAGAAATGGTCAGATCGACTCGCCTAGTGATCCTGATTAGGAACATGTATAATTCATAAATATTTTATAGGATTGGAGACGCTTTATTCTACCTGTTACATGCTTTTCAACGAATTCAATATACTCTTCTTCTCTACAAGCAACCGGTATACAAAGTATATAAGAAAGAGACATGAAGAGGCAGCAAGAGAGATGTCCATCGAAATTGCATGGCGGTAACTGAGTTAGTAGCTGCTCCTCTCGGCCTTATTACCGATCGCAGCGCGATCCTTGACAATGACAACAACATCGAGGAAGAGATGGAGGATGGGACTAAGCTGAGTATGCGGATGAGAATCAGGCGGAGTCAGAGTCCCAGTCTCGTCTGTTGTTCTTCGCACGCGTGCGCATTTATCGAAATTTATTGGAGTCTTTGCTCTGGAATTTTGGGCTTGTGTTCTCTGTCTTTCCGTCACTCGCTGGCTACCTTAGCCTTATCCTTTTGGCTTGTTTGACCAGAATAGCCGGGCGGTGCATGAGGTGGCTTGGAGCTTCGAATCCATTGTTTTTTGGCTCGCTTGATGCGATCGATTTGCAAAGAAAACCCATTGCCAAGGGAGAACACAATGTGGCTAGTTTTTTGCTGCCTGGCCTTACTCTCGATCTTGGTGGCTGTCATCGGTTTACGCATCCCCGCACCAGGGTCAAGTTTTTTAAATATTTTATCAGTCGACTCGAGTTTGGTGGAAAACGGCGATAAAGATCGCGCCATTTTTTCCGCAACCTGGTCGTGTAATGAGTCTGTTTCACAGGCTTAAAAAAAGAGGAAGACCTGAATAGAAAACACCTAAGGATTTTTCGGCAGTCATCAAGGACTTTGAAACCTTAACAAATCCTAATAGAATTCGAAAATAAAAGAAAAAAACAATCGGTATTGATTAAGTATTTATCGGTATAATAAATTTATGCATATACAATTTACACATGCAGGGTTAACGAATCCTAGTATACTCTTACTTTTACATATTGATAGAAATGCCAAGGAAAAAATTAAATTAAGCAACAGGAGTGACGGGTATCTGATAGTCGTGAGACTTGTTTTTATATTTTTATTGGCAATACTGCATAGATATATGAGCTTTGGCTTCCCGAACTGAAAATACTACATTCCTTTGATTGGAGTTCTGCTTGCACATGCGAAACAATTATATCACCGCCTAACACCACCCTGTGTGGCTTTTAAAAAAACAGATAAATAGAATTAGTTAAGCACTCTTAACTTAAAAAAACGCGTGGTATAGCGTTGAAAATTTGAAAATGGTTATATGGATCAAATATCAAACAAATATCAAATAATATAACAAATATAAATATATATATGAAACAAATTTATTTATTTAATAGTTTTGAAATGGCGGTTTCCGAGATGACTGGGATTCTCTGCCTCTGGCACGCTTTATTTCAATTCACATGGTATCTGAGCGTAGATCTCTGAACTCGGAGACTGCTGCACAATGCACAAAGCGCAAGAAAAAGTGTCGCTATCCGTTTTCGACTTTCAAAAGTCGCTCGATCCCTTGCAACAAGATTTCCCACTTGTACGCCATACCCAGTCCGTTCGTTGATGGCCAAAACAAACTGAAAGCCGGCACAAGTCCGCAGTCGTCCGCGCAACAGTTTAAAGTTTTGAGGGCCTCTGCCTGTGCCGCTGCCAATCGGTATCTCGAAGCCAGGGAAACAAGCCAGCACAAAGCCCGATGGGGAGACTGCTCGTCCTCGATAGTCTTGTCCAGCTCTCAGGCTGTCCACAACAACGGCGACACAAGCCAATCTCCGATCTCCGGAAAAAAACTGCAAGATTTCGCTGCCGTCCGACTGTTTTGCCTACACTTCAAGACCATCAGCACCCAAGCAAAATGCGTTCGGCACAGATCAAATTAAAATTACGTTCCCGACTGGTCCCGATATCGATGAAGGGTAGTTCAGGCTTTTTAGACTATATTCGAAAGGCACTTGAAAATATATCGTAAATTAGCACAATTTAACATAACATAATAATCATAAACCAGAAAACATTAATGTTTTTGCATAATATAAGACTACGGACTGGCACACTTGACTTTCAATGTTCAAAGAACAAAAAAGGGTATCCCCAGATCCAATTCCGATTTTCACCTTCACTCCAGGCTGAGGTACCTACTGCTCCCGACATTGGGAATCGATCGCATTTGATATATTTGCTCCTCGAGCTCCGCGACTGTTTACCAACTGCAGCATTGGATGTATTGGATGTGGTGGCAATGGCGTCGTTGTTGCAGCCTCTTGCCTCCCGCCTTATGTATTCTTGTGACCCATCCGCAGCGATCGTTGTTTCTGGGACAGCATAAGCCGCTGATTTTGCTGGTAGCAGTCGCAACTGCAACAGTTGCAGGAGTTGCCGCTGCCTTGCTCCTACACCTCCGCAAAACCCGGATGATTGCAGTTCGAGTTTGGAGGATGGCGCACGAGGCTGGTCGTCGAATGCACTCGATCCCCTCGCAGTGTTTATGTCGTTTTTGTGAAATATCAGCTGCTCATGTATAGAAGGCTGCCTTGTTGCTTCTGCCACATTTGGTGCCTTCTCCGTGCTGGTGTTGCTCAGCAGCGTTTTGTTTATGCCACTGGCGGCCATTGGTCAGCAATTGGCTGCCGCTTGAGTTTCAAATCATTGCACTCCGCCTGCCAAGTGGCTATGAAGTAAATTATACAAGCAACTGCGGCGTCGTTTACGGAGAAATATTTTTTAGCGGACAGCCTAAAAATGATCGATGCTTTCGGGAGAATTTTTTAATAATGTTCTTCATGGTACCAAAATGTACCAAAAAAAAAAATGGTTCCACTAAAGAAACAAATTTTTGTTTCTCGGCTTTCCCCTGATCAAACATCGTCGGATGTATTGTCTTATATACAAGACAAAACAAAAGCCGATAATATAAAAGTGGAAAAATTTAACTTCTCTTACGCTAGGGACATATCATCTTTCAAGATAACTGTCGCAAACGAGCTCTTTTCGACCATATGTTCGGGTGATTTTTGGCCGGATAGTATGGTGGTAAAAGAGTTTGAAGCTAAGATCAAAAATAATAAAAAGGTGCCCGTGGGAATTAAACTTCCCTCACGTGGCCAGACCACTGCACCATCCGCCTCTTCATCTTCTTCCTCTTCAAAAAACTAACTACAAAACTTACTATCTCCTATCAAAACGTTAGAGGCTTGCGTAGCAAATTAATCAAATTGTATTGTGATAGTCTTTCATTTGCATCCCATATTATAGTGCTCACAGAGACTTGGTTAAAGCCGGAGATACTTAACTCCGAAGTCTTCCCACTATATATAGGTTTGACCGTCCCTCCAGACGGGGAGGTGGAGTCTTAATTGCGGTTAGATCTACCCTCGCGTCGGAGGAGTTACTTTTGGGCGATTCCTGTAACTCGGAATTCGTATGTGTAAAGCTGTCTTTTTCCGACAGATCAGTTTATATTACGTGCTCCTATATTCCGCCATCTTCTGAATTCCCAGAATATCAGAATCATCTGTCCGCTATCCAGTCCATCTTGAATAAACTTTCTGACAGGGACCAATTGGTAGTTCTAGGTGATTTTAATATACCTGGCACAATGTGGTCCCCAGAAAAACAATCGAATATCCTTCTCCCTTTAGCACAACATGACTTTATTGACGGCTTGCTCGACTTATCGCTGTCGCAAGTTAATTATATTCCAAATTCTCTTGGTCGACTTTTGGATCTATGTTTTGTAACAAGTCCTGAATGTGTGTTTCTGTCCAGGGTAGTACCTCTTACTCAACCTGAAGATCAATATCATCCTACTTTCGAGGTGGAAATCGACTTAGGTACGGTATTAAAAGTAAATTCAGAGAAGTCAACAAAACGAATTCCCTGTTTTCGCAAGGCAAATTTTCGGAGGCTAAACAATTTTATAGCTGGCTTTAATTGGTCCGATTTTTACTCCTGCAACATAATTACGGATGCGATTAATATGTTTTATACCGCAATTAAATCATTTTTTAACTCTTGTGTTCCGATGTACTATCCGTCAATCTCTAAACCTCCTTGGTTTAATAAAGAGTTGACACACCTAAGAAATGTAAAGTCCAGACTCTATATGAAATTTAAAAATACCGGTTCTCAGTCCATCCTTTGTAAATATTTAAGCGCTCGGTTAAACTTTACCGTGCTTAATGCTCAGTGCTACAAAAATCATTTAAACCGTTGTTAGTTCCAATTTGCACAGGATCCGAAACAGTTTTATAATTTCGTTAGCACTAAGCGAAAAACAAGTTCTTACCCATCCTCGCTATTTTTTGAAAACACTACGGTTACATCGGATCAGGCAATAGCCGATCTATTCGCCAAGTTTTTTCAAACAACATATTCAACTTTACCTCATTCCGAACAGCCATACTCTTATGCGGTATCTAAGTCGAATCTAATATTTTGCCCCACTATAAACGAAAGCTCACTGCTAAACGATCTTCAGCGTGTTAAACCGGTCTACTCGCCAGGTCCCGATGGAATCCCTGGCTGTGTGCTCAGATTCTGTGCGGAAGCCTTGTGCAAGCCTCTACTGAAACTGTTTACCTTATCTTTGGAATCTTCACAATTCCCTCATATATGGAAGGAGTCCTTTGTGATTCCTCTTCACAAAAAAGGTACCAAACTGGATGCAAGCAATTACAGAGGAATCTCTAAATTGTCGGCTATCCCAAAACTTTTCGAAAATGTTATCACTCCTCATTTGCAGCACCTTTGTAGATCAATCATATCACCGTGTCAACACGGTTTTATGAAACGCCGATCTACAACCACTAACCTCTTGGAGCTAACTTCTTTCGTAATAGAGGGTTTCAAAAATAATCTTCAAACAGATGTCATCTACACTGATTTTAGTAAAGCATTTGACTCTGTTAATCATTACCTTCTAATAAGAAAACTTGATCTTATAGGTTTCCCTGTTGATCTTCTAAATTGGATTTCAAGCTATCTGAATGGCAGGACACAACAAGTTCTCTTTAAAAATTCGTTATCTTCTATTCTCCGAGTCACATCCGGTGTCCCACAAGGGAGCCATCTTGGTCCGCTTCTTTTTACCTTATTCATTAACGACCTCCCCTTAATAATAAAACATTCGCGTGTACTTATGTACGCAGACGATGTTAAATTATGCCTCCAGTACAAGGACACTTCTTGCCATTTGGACTTACAATCCGATCTAGACCGATTTCAAATATGGTGCCGTGATAACATATTAGACTTAAATGGCTCCAAGTGTAAAGTTATGACCTTTTGTCGTGCCAACCCAATACGCACGACTTACACTCTAAGTGGGTGCCCTCTGGACAGAATAACACGAGTTGATGATCTTGGTGTTCTTCTGGACCCAAAACTAAAATTTTCTGACCATATTTCATCTATTGTCAATAAGGCCAGGGGTGTGCTTGGTTTTATAAAAAGGTGGTCTAAGGAATTTGAAGACCCTTACTTGACTAAAACCTTATTTATTTCGTTAGTCCGTCCGATTCTCGAGTACGGATCACCTGTTTGGAGTCCACAATACGCAGTCCACTCGGACCGCATTGAATCGGTCCAAAAAAAGTTCTTACTTTTTGCCTTGCGGCGCCTAAATTGGGATGCAAACCATATATTACCTCCTTATTCCAGTAGACTACTTTTAATTAATTTACCATCCCTAGCTAACCGTAGAACTATGCTTGGAACAGTCTTTATTTGTAAGCTTATTCGTGGGGATGTTGAGAGTCCCGACTTGATTAGTAGGCTTAACTTCTCGGTTCCAAGTAGAGTCACTAGAAACTATATACCCCTTATCTTAAATCATTGTAGATCTAATTATGAGTTGCATAACCCTTACAGAGTTGTATGTTCTGACTATAATAGACTTTATCCTATTATCTGTAATCTTGACTCTCTGCCGCTATTAAAGCAATCGATTTTATCTTTTCTATTACATAATTAGATCCTACTAACACTAATATTTATTTATTATTTAACATTATATTCATTTCCTCGTTCCTATTATATTTTTTATATCGCGTCTATATTTTCTCGCGAATCGAGCCGTACGATACACGGCAGCGCCCCTCGGTCGGTTGGGCGGGAGGTGTGGCCGTGGGACCCGTGCGTAAAAAAAAAAAAAAAAAAAAAAAAAAAAAAACCGAGCTGGTTAAACAGAGAGCTCTATTTAGTACCTCATACTCAAAATGTAAAATGTAAATGTGTGTAATGTGTGCTTTTTATCTGGATCGCAACAAGCTACCATCTATCTTGCTATGTCCGTCTGTCGGTGTGAACGTCGGTTTTCCAAAATGCGTAAGGTTGGAGAATCAGAAAAGAATAGCGCTTTTAGTTGACCTTAAAACCCGATTTTTATTGTTTTATTTTACGTTGATTGCCAATCTCTTTCAGTCATTTTATAAGCTATAATACAAGTCCAGGTCGAAAGGCATAGCAAACGCCAGTGTCATGTTTTAATACTACCAAAACTTGCTGGAATCTTAGTTAAATATACATAGTGTATAAGGTTAAAGAGTCCGATTTCGATTCTGAATAAGAGACACTATCCATGACTCTCCGTCCGTGGTTTTTACAAATGCTTTAATTTATAGATTATAGTTTCAGGCTCTATTAATTCCTGCGCCGTGGAAGTTTTTTTTTAAATCAACTTTAGAGTGAGTGAATGTCCAAAAATAGATAACAGAAGTTTTGCATTCTATTTAATGTCAGATACCCGTCACTCAGCTAGTGTGAAATTTCCTCACTTTTCTGGGAAATCGATAGATATTGGGAAATAAAATGAGAAATAATTTAAAATTGTTCCAAAGTTTGGGCGTTAGAGTGGGCGTGGCAACATTTTTTTGCAAATCGGTAAAAATTTACAAGAATTCACAAAAATGTGAAAAAAACATTTTCCAAAAGTGTGGGCGTCGCAGTTTTGTGCGGTTTGTGGAGGTTGGAGTGGGCATGGCAACATTACGCGCTGAGTCTTTGTCTCTAGAATCTGTATGCTGAATCTCAACCTAGCTTTCTAGCTTTCATAGTTCCTGAGATCTCGACGTGCATACGGACAGACGGACATAGCTAGATCGACTCGACTATTGATTCTGATCAAGAATTATATACTTTATATAGTCGGAAACGCTTCCTTCTGTCTGTTACATACTTTTCAACGAATCTAGTATGCCCTTTTACTCTACGAGTACCGGGTACAAATACATACTTATATTTTTAAACCCTAATGAAATGCTTACAAGACCATAGACCAATTTTTTGCGCTTACCTGGAAAAGGGGCCCTAAATTATAATGAACATCCCGCCCTATTTAGCAAAATGTCTTAGAGAGAATTCCAAAATAATTAGGCGCACAAGATAGGCATTGTGTGAACTATTTATCTACCTGCCGCAACTTTCACCAGCTTACCGAAAAGGACCGCCTTTTTCCCGATGCGCGGTAATCCGTGCTAATCCATCAGAAAGGAGTCGCAATGTTGCCGAATCGATTTTCCGGCAACTGCATACGTTTCAAAACATTTCCCGCAGATTTCCCAAGGAGAAACGTGTGTTGGCATAACATTTGCACATTTGCTGCCTGCATTCGGTGGACAAGAAAAGGGCCAAGTCAGGACGCTGATCTGATTTATGGTCCTCAGAACTTCACTTTCGATGCAGTTGCAGTTCATCACTTGGGATTCGTTTACATACGAGTTTAGGGCCTGTTCCATAGTTTAGTTCTTTGTATTCCGACTGTTGTCTTGACTAGTCTTTTGACTTTTCCTCGTAAATCACTCAAGCGCTAAGTCCTCTGCTTGACGTCTTCCGTCAAGACAATAAAACGGTCGGAATTTCGCCAGTCTAGTGTGCTACCGAAGTGAAAGTGAACTCAACTAACCCGAGTTGAGTTTCGGAAAATTCCCTACCCGGCGGCCTACGGGATAATTAGAATTTATTCGAATATCTGGCTATTTTTTTCAAATTAATGTGTGGCAAATAAGTTCTTACAAATTATACATCAACCTTGAAAGCTGAAATAAACTTTCATGTCTACATTTTTATAATCTCAGATCAGAAAGGATTTCCATGCATTTTCAGCACCTCTGTGCACCTGCTTTTTGTTTTTGTTTTCGGTATCTGTTTGTTTCCGACATTGTTTTAAGTCTTATATATATTTTTGACAAATAATCGCCGGCGGTTAATTTTAATTGGATTCTGACAAAACGCAGGCAACAAAAACAGCAGTCGTCTGCAAACTCAGTAAAATCAACAAAAATGAACGGCAGCAGGAACAAAATCCTTTTAATAAAATTAAACATCAAACATTGCGTGGAATTTTTTGTCGTATTACGCTGACAGGCGCAGGATTTAAATTAAAAACACGCCAAGTCCACAACAATAGCCGAGGCCAAGATCAAAAGGCATCAAAAATTGTTATGTGCCAAGAGGCAGAGGTGAATCCCCCTCAGTCCACCCACCAACAGCAGCAAGACGAAAAACCCCGCCGAAAAACTTTTACCAGCGTCGACGGCGGCGAAACGGAAACGGAAATCGACGCGCAAAAGGTTGCAGGTGTCATGTGACAAGGTCGGGGGCCTGTGGGTGTGGTGTTGGCGGTGGTGGTCCTGCCACGCGCACAATTTCGCGCAGGTTAGTGGCTAGTGAAGGATGGGTTGAACGGGGTCGTCGCGGGATTTCCACCAATTGATTAAGCGTGCGTTAAAATCGCGGGCGCAGCTCGAAAAAGAAAACAAAATCAAATCAAAGTGTTGAAGCCTAAGAGGCTGAGCGATGCCGATTGTTGGGAGTTGGGTTGGGTTTAAGGGTTGCCTGGGGCACTGCAAGTCAGGTGAACGGGGTTAATTTGCTGCGTTTCAGGGCATATGGCGGTCCCTCGCTTTCGCTCCCAAGAAATGAGTCCCCAAGGCTTACAGCAAAAATCATTAAAAAAGTTCAGCGAGTGTCTGGCCTTAAATTAAGGACGAAGAAGGCGCTCGAGAGAAACAAAAAACCCAAAAACAATTGAGTTCAGGTGGGGTGGTGGGGCTTCAGGCTGAGTCCCGCGTCGGGCGCCATTAAAGTGACAGCAATGCCATAATTTTAAATTGCGAGCTTTTCGAATCCGAAGAAAGAACGAAGAAATAAAGGTATTGGCAAGTCTTCAGTCAGTGAAAACGTTGGTTTGTGTTAGTGTGTTTTTGGTGCTCAGGCAGTCGTGGGGTTTGGCATAAGAGAACTATTAAAGTGTTTTATGGTGGCCGAGACAAGACGAACGTTGCAAAAAGGGCTGGGGGAAAATAAATGGCAACAGGACCAGCTCTTGGACGAACCCAACCAACACGATTTAGTGGTTTTCCCTAGCATATTTCCTTTTTTTGGTTATTTTGTGGCTTTCCTTATCTATTTGGTGCTCCAAACAGACTTAAGACTGACGAGTGGATAAGCAGCGCATTGCAATTTCTTAAAGTTACATAGGGGTACTAATTTCACAACATAAGAAAGTTTGAAATACAGATTATTCTAGTGTCTTTGGTATAACTCAATTTGCAATCAAGGCAAATTTTAAATTAATGTTACTAAAAAGGTTGTAGTAAATTGCCTGAAAAGTATGTAACAGGTTATAGAAGTCGTTTCTGACCCTTTTAGGTATAAATAGCTTTGATCACGATCACTATTCAATACTGATCAGGGGACATGCATATTTACTATTAGAAGAGCGACTGTTTCCGAGATTACTCTCTAATGCCAAAATTTAGGAGTTGAAAAGGACTTGAGAAGAATATTTTTATGATATCGAAATTTGAAATCGAAATAATGAGATAAAACCTATAAACAATTTTCTAGTGTCCAATATTTATACCCGTAAACCATATGGCTGTAAAATAAATATATTCCTGATCAGTATTACTACCCGAAAGAATCTGACCTTGTCCGCCGCATGAACTTCGAGATCTCAGGAACTAAAGAAACTAGAAAGTTGGGATTAGGTAGACGCAGCTCAAGTTTATTTCCAAATATTGCAATCGAGGCGTTCATTCGGACAGGCATGGCCAGGTCGACTCGGCTAGTGATCCTGAACTTTTTTTAAATCCTCGTGTATAAATACCAGGTACTATTCTTTAAGTCGTTCTTGTCCATCCAAATGAACGTTGAGTTCTTGGTAAATATAAAAGCTAAAAGCTATGTGAACACTATATATTTTTCGTCTGCCTGTGATCACCATTTACATCTTTAAATGCAACTTGCTATGAAAATACGTTATTTTCCATTGGTCTAATTCATTCGCAATTCCTTCTCTGCCTTGGGTTTATTTATTTCAGAACAACATTTCCGAAACATTTAACAATAGAACCTGAGCGACTTGGAATTGCAATGCCCAACAAGAATAAAGAATACCCCTGCAAGAAGCAAGAACGACAAAAGTGTCGCTGCTCATTTAACCCCAAACTCTGCGGCTCAGTCTGGAAAGTAGTCGAGTAACCCAAGCCAGCGAACCGCATTGAAAAGTACCTTCAGCTCAATAATTTAACGGATTTTGGCCAGAGGCAAAGAGTCTAATGGGTGGTGGTGCGATGATGTGAAGTGGTGGTGCCGGGTAGCGGGTAGCGGGTAGCGGAGAACCCTCCTCAGCACAATGAGAACATTTTTGGGAAAACATTAACATTAGCCTAAAATATTGTCCCATAATTTGCCGCAAGCACTGTGGATGGTGACAATACCGGGCCCAAGCTCGGAGTGGAGGTGGTTGTGGGATGTTGCGGCAGGAGGACGCTCGGTGGGACGGTGAAATATTTCAGTGCCAACAAATGAAGCCACTTGCCAGCCGGAGAGGATGTGAGGACTCGGTGGATGTTTTTGGCGACAATTTTAAAATGCCAAAAGGCGGCAAGCGGGCGTTTATCAAGCTGAACGACAAAATTTGAGCAAAGAAAACAGGAGCAGCAGCATCAACCCTCGCAGCGTTTAGTGGGCCCATCAGTCAAGTCGCAAAATTAGGCAATTAAAAATATGCCGAAGGCGCACTCCAGCAAATAAATGGTTTCACAGGACTGCAAGGAGCAGGGCAGGACGTAGGCCCACAGCATCCATTGACATTAAAGATAGCTTTTCGCGGGGAGGCTGTTTCGCAACCGAGCTGCCATGGCGTATGAATCATCAGATCAAAAACTCGCAGAAGATTGCGCCTGTGATGCCTTTAGAACGAGCTTAGAAATGGAAGGGAAGAACTTATTCGAAAGAATGCCAAGAAATTGTGGTCTTACAAAGTAAAGGATTGAACAAGGCTAATTAGGTAAAAAGTTTGAAAGCTACAATTATGGTCCATCCATCTTCTTAGCAATAATCATCGCAAAAGAATGTTTCGAATAGTATGTTAAGCCACGGAAGGCAAAGATGGATGGTGGTAATCCAATTAAATCAAATTG
Organism: Drosophila sechellia; assembly: GCF_004382195.2. Lineage (NCBI taxonomy): Eukaryota > Metazoa > Arthropoda > Insecta > Diptera > Drosophilidae > Drosophila > Drosophila sechellia. Next base: position 22,146,771 of record NC_045949.1, on the reverse strand, counting down.
AATAAAGTGTTAAGTGTTTGTATAATTCAATACCCTAAGGTAGGAAAGTACAAGTTTTAAAAAACGCTGCAGTCGATTTCCTCGACTATCAGTTAACCGCTTCTCAGCTAGTGGAAGTACTAGAAAATATTTCAAAAACAAAATATCTTCAAAAATTTGGGAGAGACAGCAGACAGGCGTGAAATGCTTATATCCTAGCCATAGATACTTTTTACTATACTTATTGTTTAAAAAGTCTGTGGACGCTAAACAAAAAAAATAAAATGGCAAAAAGAAAATAAAATGAATGTATGAATGTTTTGAGCTGTTTGTGGGCGTGACTAGAAACTAGAAACCTGTTCAACGAATTTAGTATACCGTTTTACACTTTGAGAAACCGGTATATATGATAGTCTGTTCCGACTTAAATTCTTCACATACGTTTTGATAATCGAACAAAAAGACCTCATTGTTATAGTAATACCAATCGTTTGCCACTTCAGTCAGAACGCGTTTATCCGCCTCCATCCAATTTAAGCCAAGGTCCGCTATCTAATATGCAATTTGGCCAGAGCAAAGCACCAAACTTTGATGCTGAGCCATTTTGCCAGATTCAACAAACCTCAAGGAGTCGTCAACGACTCCAACGACATCTTGCGTTGACTGCCTGCCAAGCCAAAGCGTCAAGTCAGAGGAATGGTTCATAGAAAGTAATGGGGTTCAGTTTGGAGGACGGGTTGGCAACCCAGCCACACCCTACGGCCACCCCCGGCAATCCTTTTTGCGCCGTCCTGCCAAGAAGACTATTCTAAATTTTCGGCTGCCCTGTCAGCTCGGGTGTGTTCTGTTCTGTCCTGTTGGTTAGGTTTGGCTTGCTGTGCTTCGGCCTGCTCGTCAATAAATCGTAGAGTGCCAGTAATGATGCCAGCTTGGCAGAGCTCTGGGCATAGCTCCACTCTGCGATAGCAGCCGTTAATGTCAGGCGAGCGGAAATATATGGGGCCGAGTCGGTGGCATGGCTGTGGCCGTGCTCCTCCTCCTTCCTCCGCGTCCGCCTCCGAAACCTTTGCGACTGTCTTCGGGTTTGGCCAAAAAGACTTTCGTCTCGGCCACGATGACTGCCATTGATGATAATGATGACGAGTCAGCCGGCGAAGCCGTATTCACCCTCCTCCATCAAGGCAAGTCCGTCAACTCAATGCAAGGCAGACCTTGGGGCTTGGGGCTAGGGGCTTGGGGTCTTGGAGTCTTGGGGTCTTGGGCTCCTTGGATTTGTTTTATGCGTCATTCGGCCAAATATTTCCTGCCTGCCCCGCCCCTGCCTTGCCTAGCTCATTGTGGCCCTGCCGGGGACTCGATTTCGTACCCGGACTCTGCTCGGACTTTTGGACTCATCATTTATATAAGCAGTGAGCGGCCATTCCCGTTGTCAGTTGTGGAAGGATTTACGCTAGCCCAGGCAAGACGTCCAGTCTGTCTGTGTGTCTTTCTTTCTGTCTTTCTGTCTTTCTGTCTGTCTGTCTGAGAGAGTGAGAGAGTGTGTGTGTGAGTGCCTGTGTGTGAGTGAATTATGGCCTCTGCTGATTTCTTTTTCGCCCTTTTTTCGTCCCCCAGCGGAATCGCCCTCGCAGCGCATGGAGTTCGTTCTCCGCTTTAGCACAGTGGCAAATTTATTGACAGATATAATTCCTTATGCGTATAATTAGAAATTCGGCAATCATTAGGCGGGCGATGCGCATATATCAAGTTAATGGCCTTTCCGCACAGGCCCAAGATTGGATGGATCCATTGTCAGGGCAAAAGGCAGAGTTATGTACATATGTCCGCGCGATTTGTATGCACTACAAACATCTGATATTGGAGTGGAACGTAGCCATAATCAATTGTTTGCCAATAGCAAGGACTCAAAATGTTGGTTTTATTTATCTTGGCTAGAATCTGAATTGAGTCCCTGAGTTTTACAAACCCATTACAGAGCGGATGATCCACTAATATTGGCTAATTTGTATCTTCTAAAACAACGTAATGGCTAAAAATGTCATTCATTACGCACAAGCACAACACTCAGTGGGCTTATTTACGGTTTAAGTCCCATTTGCCATAAAATAAAATCTTTCATTCAAATAAATAAACCAAAAACTCGAAAAAAGAGAGTGAAATAGCGACAGACACAATTACCAAATTTGCATTTGCATGAATGGCAAAACAAACATATAAATTCAAACAGCAAAATAAAACATAAGTAAATAAAATTATTTATGACTTGGGCATATATAGAATGAAATCCAAACGAAATCGAGTACTTTTATTTAAATTTACAAAATTCAGAAAATATAGAATTGAGATGAAATCACACGGATAAGTAGGCTAAAGGTGAACAATAATAACTATTTTTATTTTAAAAATTATTATTAAAGTTGTTTATTATTATATATATATATTCTCCTTGATTTCCTAAAATTCAGTATCCAATTTCTATATTTTTTTAAATTATTATTACAAATCTGTACCCCTATTTTTACCTATCCAGTTGCTCCGATATGTTTAACAAGTTGCGAATACGGCACCTATATGGCTCCTGGAGCGGGTCCAATCCACACGTGAACATTCTCCTCCCATCTTTGCACGTCAGTTTATGGGGGTGGAGCTCGATGATGAGCAAGCTGAAAAGTGGTAGATGTGCAAAGAAGATGTTGCACAGAATGGTGCGCTATATATTCTACATGCGAGTATTCATAAATAATATTTATTAATGTATTTTTATGTGCGCAAAGAGTACACAGCGTAATAACTTATACAGTTGCCGTCGACAATTTTCGTACTGTGCTACTGTTGTCGGTACTGCTCGCCCTCAACATTATGACGTCTACAATTTACTGTCCATGTTCAGTTGTTTACTCAGATGCTGATGATGATGATGATGGCTGACTGGCTCGGTGGGTGCCTGGGTGGCTGGGTGGCTGGGTGGCTGGGTGGCTGGGTGGCCCGGCAATGTGACAAACTGGCTGGATTTTTGTCGTTGACGAGGGTGGCTATGCCGCCCATTAACAGTCCTCTCCACCTCCAATTCCAGTGGCCCAACTGCGGCGGCGTGCAAATAAAAATGATTAATGATGATGCCCGTTGCCACAGTCAGCTGAGGCGGACTCACGAGCAGCAATGCCCGCCGAGTAGGCGACAGTTCCTCCTTTGACCCCATCTCTGATCCCGAAATGTGTGTCGCTCAGAAATAGAGAGGAAAAGGAACGGCCCACACATATTTACAGCTTAAATCTAATGATGGTATTGGATTAGATTAAACTAGAAAAAATATTAATGTTTATTCATAGTCGTCGGTCCAAGATGCTCCAAAATACTTTAATTTGGCATCGTGTGGCATATCCTAAAGCTACCATCCGAGATGACCCCGTACAACAAAGCATGTGCAAGTAAAAAGTAAGATGTTTTTATTCTTCCTTACGGTGGCATTTAAAATAATACCTTCTCCGTTTCTTATTGTTATTTAATATTACTATTATCATCCGTATATGTAACGATTTTTATGTTGGCTCTTGCAAAGTGCTTTTTTTGTCCAGTGTAAAAACGGGAACTGTAGATGGAAGTTTGTTTAATTTCTGCAATTGCTACCACGGCAAGCTCCTAAATCAGGCGGATGGAAGCGCGGGGACAGGAGGATACGAGCAGCAAACATGTAGAGTTGGGCGGAGCACACCAAAGGTTAATAACTGCCATAAGATGATGCATAGCATGACGCGGGCACAGAACAGTTGACAGTTGACTGGCAGCCGGGTGAGAACGAGGAATGGTGGTGGAACGGGGAAGCCATGTTCTCTCTTGGCAGCCATTTTTATGCCTCTGGGCGGCGAACGTGAAATTTGGCCAAGCTTAGCTAGACCCACTCCCCGCCACAGTCGCGATAATCGCACCTTTGCACCTTTCTGCTAGCTTGTCTGAGCGACTCAGGTGTGCCACGAGCACAGACACAGTCGCACCGGGGCACGGACGCAGGTACAGATACAGATACAGATACAGATACAGATTCAGACACAGACACAGACACAGACATAGACACAGAAACAGATACAGATACATTGGCGACTGGATCTACGGGGCAGCCAACCAGCGAGTGAACTCAACTCTTGCCAGCGGGGTGCATTTTCATTAAGAATGAAAAATGATGAGCAATCAATCATTTGCCCGGGAGGGTGTTTCTTATATACGAGTATGCGAGCTGCCTTTCCTTACCCGGCACTCAGCTCCATACCATCCCTTTCAACATACTGTAGTGCCGCCTCTCTCGCACTGCAGTGCATCTGTTAGGTACAGCTTGTAGATTGATAGCATTACCTGCCTCTGGTGTTCGGAATGGCTCGCCGTCTTCCAGTCCTCCATGTTGTGGCTGCTCTTTGGTTGGTCAATGCCTCACATTTCGTATAATTTACATCTTCATTTTCATGTATATAGACTCCTCCATTCGCTTGAGGTCTGTGTTTCCTCTTTGCTGAATTTTTATCGCTCGCCGAATATATTTCACCCTTGATTTGTGAGCTCTATCGAACACAACGAAGTGCAAGGGAGCACCGCTTACGGTGTTCAGATGTGAACTGTGGACTGATGATCTCAAAAATTTGGTCAAATTAACACAGCATCGAAGCCGACTGCGAGGAAAATGTGGATGCGTGCGGTGACATAGTACACGTACTAAATGGAAAAACGATAAATGTGGGTATCAATTTGATTTGCTGCGAATGGTTTTTTTTATATAATTGTGTAAAAGAAACATGGAACTATGGTTTAAAAGGGGAAAAGGGTGCTAGCAATTGTATTCCAATGTCTTTACGTTATATGGGGTAGTCCAGTTCGTTGACTATCAGATATCCTTAACTCAGCTCGCAGGAGTCTATGTATCTAGAAGCTTTCTTGCTTTTATAGTTCCTGAGATCTCGACGTTCATACGGGCGGACATAACCAGATCGACTCGGCGAGTGATCCTCGTCGGAAACGCTTTCTTCTACACTTTTTTACATATTTTTCAACGAATCTAGGATACCCTTTTAGTCTTAAAATAACGTCTTCTGTCTGCACCACTCAGTTCATGGTTTATGTCACTTTATCTGAAATTGTACAATATTAGTTAAATTTTCGGCAGAGAACCTTGGGCCGCGAACATAAAAACAAAAATCCTCCAAGACAGCCACAATAAATTCATAATTGGTCGTGGTGCGTACCTACTTCTCAGATTCGGAGAGCGCGATTTACATAAATTCAACGTTCCATCCGTCGATTCACCAGCAAGATGAAACGGCCCCGGTCCGGGCTGACCAATAATAATAATCAAATGTCAGCTGGATTCGACCAAGGGAATGAAAGATAATAAAAAACCACAGAGAAACGAAAATCGACGACGAACGCCATCAAGAAACGGAATCAATTCGAAAAAGCTATTGAAAAACAGACGCAGCAACTGTCATCGGACAAATGATTTGTATTTTTGTTTTAGTTATTTATGTTTCATAAATTATCGGATGTATCTTTTTACGATATTAATTTTGCTCCGACTGCCCCTCAGCATGGTCTGCCTGCCGATCAAGATTTTATTTAAATGGAACTCATCAACGCTCATTTGGTGGCTCTGTGACTTCATCTCCATCCATGATGGCAATGTTGGAGCTCGATTCCCGCCTTTTGTTTTCTTTCCATACTCCCTACTGAAAAGGGTATATACATTGAATGGTCAGCGGGTACTGAACTAACTGCACGGTAAGGAGGGCTTGAATACATAACCCATCAGGCAACGACTTCGCTGATTTCTTATTCACTTGTTCTTATTTATATAAAAAAGGTGTCGAGTCCGAGTCGGGTTTTTACATCAAGACCTAGGGAGCTGTGACGATTTACCAAGGGGTATACCCTAGTCTTATTCCGACACATTGATACAGTTTTCCTCAGTTGGTCTTGTATACATTTCGCGGCTTTTGGGCCTCTCTCCCGGGTTCAGCCTTAATTATAGAGGTCGACTCTGCTGATGATGCCTTGATGTCAACGTCGTCCCGCCGCTTGCTTCGTAGTTAATTAATGGACTGCGTCGTATTAAACTCATTAGTTCGCTTTCTGGGCATAATTTTAATTAATCACTCACAACTCCACGCACACGCAACCGCAGAGGAGACTGCGATACAGATTCGAGTAGAACGACAAACACGTTTGGATCGCCTTATCAGAAAGTCTTTGCATTTTAAACGATCTGCTGGCTACCTAAAAACACAAATCGAAGTCGGATCGCAGATCCGAAAGCGAATTCGAATCTGAACCGAGATCCATATTTAAGCGAAAATTAAAATTCGCTGAACAGCGAGCAGATCGACAGATTGTTCGTTACTCAATCGATTTTTAATTTTAAAATGAAATAAATCAAAATTAAGAAAAACGAACGCAGAAAACGAACGCTCAAAAGAGACTCGCGCAAAAAGACGAAGCAAATTAACATTCGCTCGCCCGCCATTCGATTTGATATATTAAACTCAAAATGTATATTTCATCATTAAAAAATGAAGAAAAAAGGCAAAACAAGAGCCGAGCGCTCAGGCGAAGAACGAAATGCTGGAAAAGATCGAAACTAGTTTTACAGGTAAGCCCGAGATGAGGCTGAGATCGGATCAGATCGGATGCTACGAGATTCGTCCATCGCCATCGCCATTGGGTCTCGGGCCTCTCCCTCTCGCTCCCACTCGGCTGCCGCTGCAGCCGCTGCAGCCGTCCCGCTCGCCCCGACGCTCGTATGATAAATAACAAATCAAACGCTGAAATGTCGGTAATGTATGTGGCATGTCAGGGTTCTCCTAATTTATGGCCTGGATCAATAAGAATAACGCCCCAATCAGTGACTATAAATTAACGCAAAGACAAAAACGAAAAAGCGTACATTTACGAATACAACTTCAAAAATGTCGAAGGCTGAGAATGTTTGGCGGCTGTTATGCATTTCATCTCACTCCCTGATGCTCAGCTCAGAGTTATTTGAGGTTTAGCCCCGAAAAGCTTTGATCCGGAATGTCGTTGACTCAGGCGGCACCTGAAAGCCAAGCCCGGTATCAACAGATATTTCGATTCGCAGCACATATGTACATCTGGCATTCGAAAAGGATTTTCGAATTGGGGATGGGGATAAACAGGATGTCTTGCTAGACCATATGTTAGTAACAATAAAAAACAAAACCTTCAATTGGGAGCTCAAAATATTCCACTTGTGTGTTGCTATATAGTTATATAGTTATGTCCGTACATGTGTCGTTTTCTTTATCCGATTAGATTCTTTCCTGGCTCCCTTTGGCATTCCCCTAAGTCTTGGGAAGCCGATAATACTTAATCCAATCTTACCCAGAGTTTGATCAATTAACTGAACTGTGAACACTGACTTTCATTACTTCTGCGCCTGACGACTGCCACGGAAACCAAACCAGAGCAGCGCATTGCTCCGCGATGGAGTTGGAGTTGGGGAAAACAGAACCAAGCGACTCTATTGAAACGCACATGGGGCCAGTGGGCCAAAATGAAATTATCAAAGCGCAACTGACAACTGCCGGAGAAACTGAAGTGGACAAGGATACCGTTACAGTCTATACAAATGTCGCCGACGCCGCACATGCACTTTGACACACGCAGTTTTCCGAACAGGTGGAAGCCAGGTGGCTTCACCAGTGATGAGATCTCTTTGGAAGCCATTCGAATGCAACATTTTTAGTTAAAATCAAATGTCTCGCTTTCTGAAAGCGTTCGGAGGAATTATTGTTTGTGTTCTTATTGGCCAAACGATTTAACCGTCTGAGCTTTGTTTTATTAACGCATTCCATCAGCTTTCAGCCAACATTACGAACAATTTAAATGGTAGCAGAGATTTGATTGTAACCATATCTTACTCCCAATCCTGAAAAGTAAGTGGCTAAAATCGTATTACACTACAGTTCCCAAGTACTGAGGATAAACAATTGTGCCATCACTGGGAGAAAAGAGAAAAGCACCACTAGAATGAGAATGATGTATGAAATGCTTTGAATTTAGTTGTCAAAGCTGTGTTCGTTCTGCTGAATGCGGAGCAGGGATATCTGCGCGCTTCGCAAATTGTTAAAATGTGTCAGAATCGCACAAAACACGGCATAGCATGTACAACAAAACCAGCGAAAAATGGCAGTGCAACGCAGCTGACAGTGGGGCTTGACAACAAAAGTGAGCATAACTGACAGCACGGAGGAGAGTCTACAACAGTGGCAAAAATCAAAACCATTCCCTCAAAAGGGGAAAAGGATTGTGTGAAATTAGCAGGCGCATTATTTTTGGTAATTATATCAAGTCATTCCTGTCGTGCCATGACAGTACTGTAAGTTTAATTGTACCTTCAAAAACGGAATATAGACACTATTCCACGTTGTACTTAATAATGGTTTTTAAAATTTCCCTATGCCCCTTTCCTGCCACTGTGCCACATCACAAGTATTTACCCGCCGAAGTTGCATGCTGCACCCGCCTTAACATCGCAGCGATTTGTTGTCCAGCCGGAAAATGCATGTATTCAACAAATGACACCTTCACGCGCATTGGCGGCAACATTCGCCTGTCAGCACCGCGCCTCTCCACACTCCACGCAAATGCGGAACTTGGCCGAAGAAGTTGGCCCAAACGCCTCGCTAATTTGGATGCCCGGCAGTCGAATAGGTTGCCGCATTGTCTTTGTCGACATTTCATGCTCCTCCTTGCGCGAAGTTAGATGTTTTCAAGCCACGCCAAATTCAACCACTAGGAAACAATAACATCCGCCGCTTTCCTCTTAAAGCCGAAATTTTGCTCATATGGCATAAGGAGTGCGAATTAACCTGTTGAATTTAGGCTGAGTGCGGCGAAATTGTCGACGCAACTGCAGGCCAAAAGGAAACGAGGCGGCTGCTCGCGTTGGCGTCGCCAATTGGCAGTTGACGTTTATGCGCACACGAAAACTCTCAGTTTTGATGAGGGGCTTGTCGTATTTGCTGCATGATGAACAATAGATGACGGGATATTTGTATGTTTACATTTGAAATCATATTCAAAAACCCAGTAAATCAAGAGTATTGGTGATCAAAACATGTATTAGGACTGAACTGCAACTTATGTAAAAAGTGTCTTAGGTTTTCCAAATGTCTTCAGGTCCTTCGCTTGCAGGTAGTATTTAAGTTCTATCAGATAGCTAACATAGAAAAAATCAGAAATAAGCCTTCGTTATTTTTTATCGATTCGGTTTTAATTCGATAGGTATCTCGATTTCGAAGAGAACTCCAATTAAGATTTATAACGTTTAATTACAAAAGCATTTAGAATCCGGCTGCCGGCGATGAAAATACGGGTGTCACCATATGCTAGGCCATACAATCTTGCGTATTATGAGAAATATCTTTGGAAATTAAGTTAAATAATTTAAATATTTCTACAGCCTAATGGATTTGTTTACATGGTCACTCAGTGCAATTTTTCATTTTAGTGGAAAATCCAGTAAGTCCACTCAAACGCTTTATGCTGTTCAAGGAAAGAAAAAAATATTTGAATCTCACGGCAGGGAAAACCAGTTTGCTTATGAATCGCGAGAGAGCGAGCGAGACGGCCGACGAGATGGCGCGCGAAACAAATGTCAGAGGCACCGAACATCAATCTCCAGCGGTGTTGGCCGACTCAGCTATACCTGCATATAGCCGCCAAGCCACCGATCCGAGCATATCCTATCCTATCCGATCCGATCCGATCCGATCCGAGCCACATGGCAATCATTCGGCCCGGCCAACAAGTTCTTTGGTCTCCACAAAAGGAAAAGCGCTTGCGCCGCGGCCAATTTGCAGGGAGCGCGGCGAACATCGAGGGAAAACCGGCTAAAAGGTGGGCAAATGCGTTTCGGTCATCGCCGCTGGTATTGTTGCTGTTCTGGCTGGTTGAGAAACTACAGTTGGGTTCATAGCCTCATTTCAAATTGGCAAACAGGTGCGACACAAATCGTGTCCACGTTCAGCGCTGTCTGTAGTGCGGGGTGATGAAAAGTATATGTAAGAGCAAACCATTTTCTTTTAACATGTCCAAATAAATGGCTTTAAAAGCACTGGACGCGAGTACCATTGTTTTAATTAAGCAACAAACGTATAACCGTGTCCTAACAAGGAAATGACATCGATGAGATGATAAAAAAGTACGCGGCAATAAAATGAAATGAAATACGTAATAAAATTATGACAGATTTAATGCTCAATTTTAATGCTCACACTAGCGTGCATTCCGCATGCATTGTGTTTGAAAAGTGCACAAGTTATTTTCGATAAAAAATTAATGTGTTCAAAAAGGAGGCAGCGGCAACTCAGCCCATTTTGCACACATACATATGTGGCATGTTTAAATAGAACGGCCACATCAACATCAGCAGCGGCCCAGAAACAGCAACAAAAGCTTCATAAGAGCGTATATCAAGTGGGGAAAAATAATGAAAAAATAAAGAGTCGGAAAAACTGAACTCAAATCGAATGAAAAACGATAAAAATCACACAACTGTCCAAAGACCGCCTGAGGCCGAATGCAAATGCTTCGATTTGAAATGTTGCAACAATAATTGTCACAAATTGAACTCATGTCATGATTTGCGACGACGACTAGAGGGGCAGAGTAGGGATCGGAGGGGAACCAGACGTGAGTCGGGAAAGATTCGATTGTCTGGCAGGTGCAATTAGAGCGAGGTTTCGGCGATAAAAAACAGCAACTGCCAGCCATAGTGCACTGATTGCTTTTCAGCCGACGAGAGGAACTCGGTGTATTTGTATAGCAAGATTAACTTTTCGCTAACTGAATCTTCTAATACGTTCATAATTGCCATTTAGTTAAGGTGGTACATTTTTCAGAATATACATAGTATTTGAATATATAGTATTTTTTCGTTTTATTTGCCAATTTGTATCAAGGAAATCCTTACTTCGAGAAGGAATTCACTTGGGAAGTATCGAAAAGTATAAATATTTACGCTAAGCTGCATACGTAATCCCAACATTTAATTCTGATCTAATTAGAAACAAGACCAAATATTGTTCATGGGATCGCGATCGGCGTTTAACAACTTTATAAGGTTTATCTCGGAACGCCTTTGATAGAATAGCTTAGTTCGCTGGGTTGGTAAATATTCGGCAAGCACATGGCAGGCTAAAATAGGCCATAATGGGTGCTTTATGACTTTTTAAACTCTGGGTAAATATTGAAACCGGAAGGCGGCCATAAAGCTCCAGCAGCAGCTGCTGTGTGTAAACACATACGCTTCACCCGATTTTCAGTTAATTAAAAAGACCAAGCGTTGCAAAACCGCCGAGAAAGAGGTCCATTTGGGCAACGGCCCTCCCAGATTTGATTTGGCAAACACTGCGGCTGGCTAATTGGCTCCCCCAATAGCGATCCACATTGCGCTGCCACCCTTCCCTGTCCGGAATCACAATCACCTTCACGGCGATGGCGATAGTTCATTTCTTAATTGTTCTGCCGCCAACGCCGCCGCCACTGACAACAATCTCGGGCTGGAGATAAAAATGTATCCGGCTGATAATCGCCGAAATTGTGTTTGCTTCCCGCCGAGATATTTTCAGAAGCAAATATGAGAACGTATTAACTCTGAAGTTCAAAAGAACTGATGCGCCCGTTTCCTCGATTCGGCATGACAATTAATATGCGCAAGTAATCATCACAGGTCTGGGAAGTCTTCTTACAGCTCCCATAACTCTCGGCAAGATCAAAGGCGGCGACAATAGGGCTGCAGTGAAGTGTTCTTTGTTTGGATCTCCGGGCACTTGAGATCCCCGAATTAAGTTCAGATTTGTCACTGTTTAGTCGGGCCATCTAAGTACTTATTTGCCTGTTGATTGCGCTGGCATTGCGCAGGGCATTTTCCGAGGCCCCGGAAAAATATAAACTAAAACCAGCACTGAAAACCCACTTAATTACTAGTAACACCATTTGGGTTTGGCTTGTTCGGCAGCTAAATTTGCATACCGCCAGATTTCCTTCGATTTTTTCCTATGAACAATAAGCCATATTGCCCAGCCACTCCCCTACACTTGCCGACCCCTCGCCCCTCGCCCATCGCCCCTCGCCCGTCGCCACAAGCCGTTCTCTGTCTCGAATGTTGTGGCAAAATTATGTAGCACGTCCAGTGCTGAATATGTTTAAAAAATATTATGCACGACAAGTTACATGCATCAAACTGCGCCTGCTGAATTTCTGCCGCCGCACCGCTGCCTTCAGCGAATCTACAAGCGAATGCCATAAAATCAAGGCACAACCAAGAAGGCGGCAGGTCCCCAGAACGGAGATGGGCTTTCGCCGTGAGGGGGGATTTTCGGCTTGGACTGCCACTTGTGGCCAGTGCACACACTCACACATACACCTGCATACACACAGGTTCACACGAATGCAGCACCCAGCGGCCATCGAAACCAGGCAACCTGTTGCACGTCCGACGCACTCGCTTGTGCACATACGTCTTTCGGGGTGCATTTCATTAGGGGCGCAGGCGACCAACAAATTGTCGCTGCCCGATAGTCGAAGAGCTGGCGCGGACCCGGAATAAGAAGGAACTGCACAATGGGCATCTGGTGCAGATCGAAAATGTGTCTGGAGTAGAGAACTAGGCAATTTCTAGTTAGTTTTGGGTAAGCATTGCGGTATGAAATGTGTAGGAGTCCTGGCTCAAGTCACACTCTTAATTCACAAATATGCGCATACGGATAGAACTGAGGCTTAACTGAGGCTCTTAATTATTTGAATTCCGATTGTGATTTCTTTTCTTTTATTTCAATTTATCTTCCGACTGGTACTGCTAGGGAACTGGTGTGTACCGAATAATAACGCTACATGATCGAAAACGACGATTTTATGTCCATCAGTAGTTGCAGTAGTTGCCTACTGTTTTTATGGAACTTATTTGACACAGACCTCAAAATATTCCTACGAGAGCAATAGAAAGATGACTTTTGCTACGGCTTCATGCAAAAGGCTTTAGCAAAACGATAAAATGCATGCATATATGCATATTATCTGACTTACTGCGTTGCAAACGCTGATTGAAAGCAACACACCCTCTGCGAGGGTATAAAAGAAGATTCGCTGGTTTTAAATCTCAGAGGAAACCATAATAATTGATCCCACAAACTATTTTGAGCATTCAGCGCGGTGGCCTATTGGGCTCCTCTCGGCCCAGAACCATTTGCACTTGAGCCTGTCGCCACAGTCCGATGAGGCCGAGAGCCAAGGTGACGCTTCGGCGAAGGGAAAACTGGGCCCTGTCCGTCGCATTGTTTCGCTGGCTTTGTCCGCATCGAGTGCGGACAGGGGTATCTACATATGTACATATGTGCCGGGGGGAGCTCCAGTGCCGGGTGGGTGGCAGTGGGTCGCACGACGTTTGTCGCTGTCAATTAAGGCTGCAACACAGCAGGAACTGGAACTTGTTGCACAAGCTGCACTCTCTGCTGCAGTTGCCATTGCAGTTGCCGATGACTGTGCCACTTTTCTATGCCACTGTGGTGCTTTCTGATACTCACCGCCACTGCAGCGTCTGCTCCTGCTGCTCCCCCTCTCTCTCCAGTGCCCCACCCTCGGGGAATCGGAAACCTTCGTCCTCCAGTGCGAGGAACCATTCCGCTTCGCGCCTCGGATCACGGCAGCTGCATTGTCTGCTGTTGACCAACTTTGGTGGCAGTCCAACTGGGCTCGTTTCCCTTTCTGGTATCGGTTTTCTGTCAATGATACGTTGACAGCCGCTGAGCCAACTGAACGCAGCTTTTAATGCCCGAAAGGAGAAGCATGACTTTGGGAAGGGCTTTCAAACAGCCACTATAACATTCCGATAATGTGGGCAAATTCAACATTTTCAAATTCTTGTGCAGAGTATTTCTTTTCGCAGCTAGACGAGTGCCTCAATTAGAAACTCCAGAATGATCAATCGATCCCAGCATCTCTTGGATTGCTACTTTTGTTTCGCAGCGTGAGGTACTCCTAAGCACGAAGCGTTCTCTTGCGTTGCGATGTTTCAACGCGCTCGTACCAGATGCACCTATTTCAGCACCCATCATTATCCAAATGGTAAAGATACGAGATCAGAGATCCGGGATCCGAGACAAGCCAATGGTGATATCCCAAGGGCCGAGAAATGCACCAAGTCCATCATGTCAGTCTTGGCCAGGGTGGCAAGTGGAGGCCACGATGGCAGCAGTTGCTCAGCCACGTCAAGTTCCTCTGGTTACCAGTTGTAATTCACGCGGTGCATGGTGCGTGGAGCCTCTCCCCCACAGCCAACTGCGTTCAATTTTTTTGAAGGTATGCCTTTGTGTATGGGATAGTATATATAGTATAGATAGTATATGGGATAGTATAGCTCCATGTTTATTGCTGCCACTGACAGCGAGTTAAAGATGACGATAATGAAGCCCGCTCCTTATTTTGTTGACTGAAGCAACGCAGAGGAAACGAAGACTTAGCCTGAGCCTCAATCTGCCATAAATTAGCATCTGAGAAAATTGATTAAATTCTTTATTCAGAATGAACTGCAAGTTTCCCGTCCCCAATAATTTCAAGAGTCATGTGAGAGCCAGAGGTCTAAATCCCTATCAAATACCTCGTCAAGCCAACCGTATATTTTGTATTTTATTGCATTTTTAGTTTACTTATATTTTACTGATTGATTTATGATTACAGCGCTGGTAAATGCGAGTGTGTTATCTATTACTCTATGCAAAAGTGATGCAAAATTGCAGCGATTGTGAGTGAGTGCTTAAAATCTTCATATGGACGAACAACTTTTCGCTGATAAAAATTTCAATTATTTTAAATGAATAAAAATTCTTATAGTTGACTACAGCCAATCATAGTAAATATGAATGATGAGAAATGAAACTAAGCTAAGAAAATTTAAATTAAAACGAGATAGAACGCTGTAGTCGACATCCTCGACTATCGCATACCAATTACACAACTATTGGGAGTTCGGATATATCAAAAACTTTTGCCATTTCGATAGAAAAGCAAATAAAATATATAAATAAATGTTTTTTAAAATGTTTTTTAAGCCGATAGAAATTTCCTAGAGTGGGCGTGTTAAAATCAGGAAATAAACTTGACCTGCGATTATGTCTTTGGAATCTGCATTTGTGATATCGACTTACAAGTTGTAATATTTTCGGAGGATAGACGGATGTGGTCATTTCGACTCGGGTATTGATCCTGACCAAAAATATATTTATTTTATAAGATCAAAAGCGCTGTCATCTACATATTACAAACTATTCAACGAATCTAATATACCCGTTTACTGTACGAATACCGGGTATAATGACCAA
This sequence comes from Drosophila sechellia, assembly GCF_004382195.2. Taxonomy (NCBI): domain Eukaryota; kingdom Metazoa; phylum Arthropoda; class Insecta; order Diptera; family Drosophilidae; genus Drosophila; species Drosophila sechellia. The sequence goes on along the minus strand of NC_045949.1, from coordinate 22,131,415 downwards.
AAACGAAGCATTAGGGACGAAAATTAAAGATTTACGGGTGGGTTAAAAAGGAACGACCCAAAAATCGATTACAACGATTCAAAATGGACGAATAAAATGTTAAATGTGGACCGACACATTGTACAACTAGTTATTAAAATAAGTACTTATATTCAAAAGCATAATAGTTTAGTTTTAATTCAAATTATGTCGCCTTTCATTGAGGGCGCGTTGTACAACGACTAATACAAATAATTCTGCGGACTGGCGGAGAAGCCCGAATCTCTCCTCCTTAACGCAGCTTCGCCTGGCCGTCAGTTTATACCACAAATCAAATGCGGAGAAGGATGAGAAATGGAATCACGACTGTCTCCGTTTCTGTGCGTGCCAACGCTCCATCTCTTTCTCAGATGAGGCCTTAACATCGACCGACTCCTTCCCGCTTGTAAGTCTGACCGGCAGATCCATCCGCTGCAGGGCGTCGAACAGCAGCGTCATAATCACACGGCTGCATTTGGTTTGTGGAGGGGCGATGGAGTGGTAGGGAGGGGCTTTGGAGGCTCCAGGGGGCTTGGAGCTTTAGATCCCTCCTCAAGCTCCTCCATAATTATGGAGAGAAATAAATTGTGTATGATTGCTTGATTGGCGATTTATTGACTCACATTATTGGAAGCTGCCGCGCCGTCATCCTGCGCCCAAGCGCATCCATGAGCCGGAGCCTGGAACTGCGAGCGAGTGCATTCATGAGCATTCCTAATCGATGCGGGCCTGACAGAGTATTTATTACCAATTGCGTATAATAATTCTCCTTTTCCTTTGACAATAAAATGCACGGAATGGAGTGGAATGATGATTGAAATTGCAATTGTCACTCAAGACCGGAAGCTTTTAGAACGATAAAATTGAGAGAGCACTCCCCTTTCATTTTAAAAAGGGTAGAGTTATAATATCAGCTTTGATAAAAGCTCTATTTTTAATACCAATTTCAGAGGAAACACCCAAAATGTTTGCTTAATTATACCCGTTATTACCCGTTACCCGTTATATATATTCCTGATCAGGATCAATAGCCGAGTCGATCTAGCCATGTCCGTCTGTCCGTATGAACGTCGAGATCTCAGAAACTATAAAGGCATACAGATTCTAGAGACAAAGGCGCAGCGCAAGTTTGTTACCCATGTTGCCACGCCCACAATAAGGCCTACGAACCGCACTAAGCTTTCACGCCCACACTTTTGAACAATTTTTAAACTTTTTCTCATTTTATTCCCGAATATCTATCGATATCCCAGAAAAATAAGTATATTGTGTTTGCAGTCGCACTAGCTGAGTAACTGAGTTGGAGAACTCGACTATAGCTTTCTCTCTTGTTTTTTCTTTTTTTGATTAATCTTGATTTAATTGAGCCTTGCTGATCATCGGATTATGTTCCTTTAAAAATTAATCACTCGCCACAAAAATTCAACGTAGCACTTTTCATTTGGGCAAATAAGTTATTAAATTCTATGTTGGCAAACATGTGATAGTTCTAAAAATAAATCAATTTAAAAAACTATTAGATTTAAAAAAAAACACACATTACTGATTGAAAATGAAAATTCATGACTCTATTTATGCAAACGAAAAAAACTTGTAATATTTAAAATAGAATTAGCTTATCTAAATGGACAGGTGAGAAAGGAATAATTTCTGGATAAAATTGTTCAGAAAACCAACAAAAACATTCAATTTCACTGGGTTTGGGGTGAATCGATAGTTTTAAAGACTGAAGTCTGGCCGTCAAATTGAGAAAAACTGGAAAAAAATGAAAGATATGCGTAGAAACAAAGCATTCACACGCACATAATTCAATGGGTTCAAACAAAAGCACATTTAATTTTATTTATTATCGCCAGTGATGGGAAATCCTTTTGTATGAGTGTATGTGTTGTTTCCTTCATAGCCACTCTTGCCATTTACCCCGACTTCGACTCAAGAAAATAATTTTGATGTGTTCTGCTATCTAGTGAGCAGGAGAAATGACCCGGGAGATGCATCTGAGGGTAATAAATAAGCCTTGAGATTGAAGAAAGGTTCGGTAAGGAAGAAGGCTCAGAAAAATGTCAACAAATAAAGTGTGTGGTTCCAAATTCAAAGGTCTCTGTCTCTGTGAGACAGACACATTCAGGCAACAAGCGATACACGGTGTATGTTCCTGTATCTCGCGCTTGACTTTATGTCTGTGTGTGTGGAAAACCCAATTTCAACTTTCCAATGATGCGGCGATAAATCACGGATAATCTACTTTTCAGGATCATAATTTTTGTGTGAATTGACAGTCAGGCAGTGACAAAAAGAAAGCCGACTGACAGATTTATGTACACGCACTAACACACGCGCACAGTGCGATAGGGAGGAATATAGAACAGGCTGAAAGGACATCGTCGATAACAGCGATATCAATTTCACATAAAACCCACGCCAGATCCGCTCTAGAGTTACGAATTTACGAAAGTGGATGACAATGACGAGTTTCCTCCATTTTTGGATTTAATTTCAGCTTTCATTGCTTTGTCGTTAGAATGGGCGTAAGATAATTTTTGATATAGGATTTTCTTTATTTCATAACAAAAGTTAATATCAAAACTTTTGTATGTTGCAGATGCTGTCGTCAGAAAATTTCTTTAAGTTACCTTCAAAGGTATTTTTGGATGCTTTACAATATCTTAACATCATAGAAAATTCTACATGGTCATATTTTACTGGGGCGATGGAAGCCTCTAGAGACCATATGGGAATGTAGCGGCCATCTTTAGTTTTCTGGACTATCCATGCGGGTCGCCCAGCACTTCGAATGTGTCGCACGTCCCTGCTCCCTTGTCCGTCTATTTATTGGCGTCATTAAATCATTCTATCAATCCCAGGCACAGAACCCACACACACCCACTGGAAAACCCACCCTCGCCGACCATCATTAGTCATTAATCGTTGGAGTGACTTTAATGGCATTAAATAGTCGCAATTATATTTCAATGCGATCCCTAGGACCAGGACACAAACGGATGTTCTTCGTTTTCAGGGTGACTATAAGTCTTTTCCCAATGGCGTCCACCAGGATTTAGATAATTGCTTTCTTTTTCTTCTTCCTCAGAAGGCCTTTTTATGCCTAAAAAATCGCTAATGATTTAATCAAATAATCGTCTTACTTTGTTCTGGTAAATTGTTCAAAAACAATGAATACAATTTAATCATTAAACCGCACTTTAAATGCTAAAAGGTTGCGATGAGTAGAGGGTATCTGATAGCCGGGGAATTCGACTATAGCATTCCCTCTTGCTTAGTTATTTTGTTAGTAATTATATGCCACCTTTGCCTTATTTTTTGTTGTTTTTGAAATTCGAATGACCAAAGTAATGTTTATAATGCTATAGTTGAGGTTTTTGACTAATAGATACCCCTCACTCAGCTATTTGGAGTGCCAACGAAAAATTTGACCAATATAAATTGGCCAGGCAAGTAATGAAATCAATAAATAAATAGATTTTCTCAAATACTCGTATTTAGGCGTGGCAGTTTTGGGTATTTTGTATGCGTTAGAGTGGGTGTGGCAATCTTAACTTACTAGCTTGTATAGCTTCTGAGGTACGAGTACGAGATACGATATAACCAAAGACACTAGAATAATAATATTCTAGTGTCTTTGATATAACCGTATTAATATATACATAAATTTCTTCGCTTGTGCAAACATTTTCTTCTAAAATGATTCAAATTTAATCGTTCTATATTGCTTAATCGTTTTATATTATTAAAGTTTTTTATGTTGAAAGCATTCATTTGATATTATGCTTATAATTTTATTTAAATCAGTTAAAAAGATACTCGTTTAAATGAGATCCTAGTTTATGGACAGATGTTTTCTTGATCGGCTTCTTGCAGAGTTACGATGCAGATTGTTTAAATAATTTTTTAATAATTTTCCTAATTTTATATATACTTTAATAAGCCTAGCCACATGCCGTTACACCGTCCTATGGCTGTGTTTACGTATGTAACTGAATAAAAGTATATATTTTAAGGCCATGCGAGTGACTGTGTGTAAATGTAACCCCTTTTGGTTAGATTTATGATGGGCGATATTGACATCGCTTTAGGAAATGACAGCAGAAGGAAAGGAGAAAACAGAGAAAAGGAGGCGGGAATCGAAAGCAACTAATCAAGTTTTGACAGTGGAAATCCACCTTGGGAGCCAGCACTGGTGGTGGCGCTGTTTCATCTTAATAAAGTGCCTCCGTATCCAAAAATTAACATACACTGGCTAGTCCGCATCCCTCCCAGAAACGATGGCTCGCAATCCAATATAAAATGAAGAAAAAATTTCAAGTTTTGAATGATTTACGCGAGGGCGAACAGAGCGGGCTCAATCGAAAATAGAGCACTAGAGGAGTACAAAGTTAACCTCGAAACTATAAGCCCTCCTGAGGGGGGGGGGGGGGCTGAAAGATAAGATAGTTGAAAGTAACCGTGACAGCGAATGGAACCCTTGGTGGTGACAAAGACGTAGGTGTCCCGCCTTCGAGCACATGCTGCGCTTTCTTTTACGCAAAATGTGACAAATTTACGAAACAGGACACCCCGCAGGAGTGCTGATGCAACGCTCGAGTCACGAGGACTGGCTAAAAGGGCCAAACGGCCAAAGGGCCAGAAGGAAGACATAAATCACGGGACCCGTCTAATTTGGCAGAACGAAATCGAATACGCCGCATCCGTCAGATACTTTTGCGCAGGCTCGCAGCTGCCGAGCCACTGAGAAATATGAAAATTATGAAAATACATGAGCTGCACGAGAGGGCAGCAAAGAGTGCCCCTATTCTAGATTTACGGCCTTGACAGCCCATCGGGGTACCATTTTAAACGCGATCTCTAATGCACTGGAACGGCGGCCAACCGGCACCGACTTTTATCTTTCTAAGAATGTCCAAAAAGACCATATTA